>NC_064856.1:55439652-56039652 GCF_024139225.1 Suncus etruscus
AACAAATAAAATCTTAGTAATTATTATGGTTTTTCCAACTTTAAATTAAAGTTTATACTTATTTTATTGGATGATTAGTTTTCTTCCCTTCACTGTTATTGTTGTTGTTGTTGAAGTCATGGGTCTCACACACCTGGCTAGCTAATAATAAAATACTGTATTTTATTGCTTGCAAACTTTCCAGAGTCAAACAGCAGAGTTACCAGAATGGCACTTGGTACATGCAACAGTGTGGGGTTGAACTCTTGGTCTTAAACTTTCAAGGTAGATTTTCTAAGTTCTTAAGCTATCCTTGAGATTCCTTACTGCTATTTTGGCCATTCTCTTTTGAAAACTTTCTGTTCCCTAACCCTCAACATTTGGAATACTTGGGTTAACCAAACTCTTGATCCAACACCAATGATAAAGATTGGCACCCCTTTTTTGGTGGTTCCCAGTCTTAGATACAGACTATAACTACATTTTGAAGAAAGGGAATAATTAACCAAATAGAGTCATTGAGAAAGCACTCTTTCTTAATAGTTTTGGGGCCCTAGAACCCTAAATGTGCATATAATACATGAAAGTTAAGACCTAAGTGGCTGGTTTAGGGATGTACATTTGAGAGATAAGACTGAGTAATGGAACTGTGCAGTTACCCAGAGTTCTACTTTGAATAACATGGGCAAAGTGAAAACATATGATATTTTCAGATGGAATACATGATTCTACATTTAGGAACCAGAATCATTACCTCACTGTATGAGGGCAAAAGGTACAAATACAGAGGCCCAATGTGGAAGAATTAGAGCCTTCTAGGTGGAACTTTTTTTTGTGGGTAGATAGAGGAAACAATCTCTTTCTTACCTCAGATAATTCTGATGTTTCCATATGTAACAGCATAAACTTTTCTAGAAGTACAGGATTTCAGAATACTTACAACCAGTCACTAGGTTGCCTAGATGTATACATAGAGACCTAAAATCTTCTCAGAAAAGGCAAGAAAAAGAAGAATGTGGAGGTAGAGGGACTGGGTCCTGAAAAGTCTGACTGTGTGTGGAATTTTTATTTACTTCAGCTAGAGAACTGGTATAGGCTCTCATACATCTTAAAGATGAGTTGCATCCATCAATTTGAAATGATGATGCAGATCTAACCAAATATAAGGAACAATACTGGGAATGTGACTGTATGCAGCTACAGTCTAGGCAGTGTGCAGCAGTTCCCTCATAAGAACATTGATCTCATTGACAGAGTGTTCTGGCACACAATGTTTCCTAAAGTCTTTGATTTAAATGTAGGAAAACTAGCTCTGACTGGTTAGTACATTTATTTCTCTGAGTCTCAGTTTTCATCAACATCCATCAGTATTCCATATCTGGGGATATTTCATGCCTTATTATGCCAACCCCCTCCAATTTAGGAATGTCTCATCTGGAAATGCTCCAAATTCTAGGTTCTTTTCCCTGCATTGGGAGTGGGGACCTTAGAGTCTGTCCATCACTGGGTCCTACTAGATTCTCTTCTTTGTCACCCTCTGATTTGATTTCTGTGTACTAGGAATCAGTATGGCAGCCAAAACAAGTGTTCTATTTTGAGACTATCTAAGTGCCTTCAGGCATCTACACTTTGAAGAAAAAAAAAAAACAACAAGGTAGATTATTTGGAAAATATGAGAAATACTGAGAAATATGAGAAACTATGTGCTCAAGAGAGGTGGTTTTCTCCAGAGTAGAGAGAGCCAAGTCTGTATATCTCCCAAATAGTTTAAATTGAGCAGAATAGCTTTTCAATTAATGGGAAATAAATGAAGAAAACAGTGTTTTGGTTATGGGATCTGGGGAAGCTTCATATAAAGAAGTAATCTCTGCTTTAGACTATACTCCAGGGGGCATTAGTTTTTTTCAGTGACCATAAACAGGAAATGGAATTACAGAAAATAAAAATAGTTTTGAGTTAAGGATGAAAATGAGAAAAGTATACCAGTTGGTTCTAGTGAAAGGAAGGAAGCAGAATCTGTGCAATTTTCTTACAATTACAGGGAAAAGCATTGCCTTGGTTAAGAGGGTGAGAAGGCAGAAAAGGATTGGTGGGAATAAGTGCAATTTCAAAAGCCAATAAAAAAGATTTGATGTGATTTGGTAATTGAGTGAGGAAAAGGGAAAAGAAACCTAAAGGAAATTAGGTAAAAAAAAAAAAAAAAACCTCTGGAGATTTGTTCCTTCCTCAATCTCTGTATTCCCCACACCTTTAAGGATCTCTAACTACCTCTCTAACTTGCAAATTCTGAATCTTTAGTCCTAATTGTTTCTCACTAATCTACAAGTATGAGTAGAGACCCCAAAGCTGGAACTTTGGACACTTGCCTGCTTGCTGATCCCTGCCTCTTTTATTGAATCATTTAATCAAAATATCTGCTTGCTCCTGCAGCACAAACACTTCCTAGGTTTTTCGTTTGAGTGAATTTCCCCTTAGCAAAATGTTTTCCCCATACTTTATTTAGTTAGCATTCATTTGTCAGGTCTCTGGCCAAATATGTCTGATTCAGAAAAGCCTCCCTACTCTGTGAGCCTATATTGTCCACTTCCCTCTTCTCATTTTACCTATCTCACACAGAAACATATACACATTTAATATTAAATGCTTATTTGTGTATGGCTTCTTTCCTTTTGCATAGTAAACTCCCTGACCCCATCTGCCCTCCTCACTCAGTACCTAGCTCCAGGCTCTCCTCTATTAATATTTATTTTAAAGGAGAGGAAGAAGGGGATTATGACCTTAATAACATTCACCCAGAGGCCTTGGAACAAACCTGTTCTCCAACAGCCTCTGCATTCTCCTTCTCTAATGACTTTCCTTTCTCCTCCTCCAGAATATGTGCCTGGATTTATATCCTGATGTCAATATTCACTTTCCAAGTTACATTGAATAACTATCTACCAGACTTAAATATCAGTTATCTTATTCCTATAAAGCTGTCAACAACTCCCACCTCATAGATCTTTAAGAAGTATTATGCAAATCTACCTATAATATAACTCACAGAATATCTGGAAAAGAGCCATAGATGAAGATTAGCTGCTATTAAAACTGCAAACAACTGAAGCCAGAGAAACAGTATAGCAGGGCTCAAGGATTCAGTGCTTCTTAGGCCTCTGTTGTGCCAAGGAGTTTTCAAGGGCTCCAAGGCTATACCACATCCAAGGCCTTAGCCCCTATAATATTTTTCCAGGTTGTAGTAGTAGTATTTTACTGTGTAGAAGTAGTTTACTGGGAGGGGGCCATGTTGGGAGGTTGGCTTCCTACAGGCTAGGAGAGAGGCTATCTTCCTTAGAGAGAATTGATACTGCCATTATGTTATATGACTGGAAGCTGAGAGGAAGCAACCTGATTTTCTTTAATACATACTCTCTGCTCAGGGACAAGTTTTCTCCTTGTTACCTGGATATCAGGTAAGTTTTCAGAGCCTTTTCATATCCTTAGAAACAATTCCCAATCCCTCAGTCCTTTTTATAAAATATTTAATTTCAGTAATAAAATATTTCATTTCAGTCACTGGTGATATGTCCAGTCATAAAAAAGGCAATACTTTCCCTTTTTCACCTTCCTCAGACTGGAAGAGAGGATAAAGGGAAACAGTTGGTTTCTTTGTTTTCCTACTTAATGCTTCCCCCACATTCTTCTGTTTTTCAAGTGAAAAGACAAGCATTGGCATAATCACTATTCTTTTTGTCTTGTGTGGTGTTTTATTTATACAAACCCCTCACTTTGCATTCTTCAAACTTAATACAAACTTAATACAAATATTAAAAGGGGGGACATAGTAAGGAGGAGTGTTTAAATTAAAAATACGCAGTGTTTATAAGTTTTTCTTGTGTCCTCCATGGTACTGGGAATTGGGCCTACCACCTACAATATGCAAGGCAAATGCTCTATGCTGAACTACATTTCTATTTAACATGCTTATAATTAATATTTATTGAATCGTTTGGTAACAGTGACAAGAATGCACTGCCCATTAATAACATCTTAATAACATTATTAAATTAGTTCTGGATTCACAGGGATGCCAGATGGGTTCTAAAATACTGTGTCAGATTGTTCAGATTATAAAAGAACATAATTAAGGATGAAGCTTGGAAATAATTTGCTGTTATAACCATTTAAATATACAGTTAACCACGTTAAGCACATTCTCATTGTTGTACAACCATCACTATCACCCATCCCCAAAATTTTTCATCTTCCCACACTGAAGCTGCTGTACCTGAAATTAAACAGTAACTCCCACACTCATCTCCCTCCACCTTGGCAACCATTTTACTTTCTGCCTGAAAATAAAGCTTATTTGCTTTAATATACCTGAGTCTAAGAGTTTTAAAGTGCTTGGTACTCCAGGGTCTTTTCTGGTGGTACTTGGGAATTATGCAGTCTAGAGGATTGAATCCAGGACTCCAGCATACAAAATATGCCCTCTAGCCCATCAGGTTATCTTTCTAGCCCTGTTCTTGATCATTTTAAGAAGCAAAGACTCCTTGCTTATGATAAAGAATCATTTTTAGAACAATAATACTTTCGATGCTTACTGTTTAAAAATTTTCTATTGGCCCGGAGAGATAGCACAGCGGCGTTTGCCTTGCAAGCAGCCGATCCAGGACCAAAGGTGGTTGGTTCGAATCCCGGTGTCCCATATGGTCCCCCGTGCCTGCCAGGAGCTATTTCTGAGCAGACAGCCAGGAGTAACCCCTGAGCAACGCTGGGTGTGGCCCAAAAACCAAAAAAATAAAATAAAATAAAAATGTTCTATTGAATTTTAGGAAACATGATTTGCAATATTGTTAAAGATGGGTTTTGTGCAAAAAACAATTCAGCTCCTCTCCCTCCACCTGAATGCTTACTTCCTTCCACATTGTCCTAGTGGAAGCATCCTAATTCTTACAACTATAACCCATTCTTGTAAGCTTACTATTAAAGACAGTTCTCAGTTACTGTTGCCTTTTGAGCATTTCTAATTTCTTCATGTTCCACAAATGATGGAGTAATTCTATACCATCCCTCTCCTCTGGCTAATGTAACTCAGCATGATATTGTCTCTAGGTCCATCCACATAACAGTAAATTGCATAATTTCATCTTTCCCTATAGCTGTGCAGTAGTCCATGATTTATATGAACCATAGTATCTTTATCCAGTCATAAGTTTTTGGACACTTGAATTGTTTCCATATTTTTGTTAGATTTTTTTTTTTTTTGGTTTTTGGGTCACACCCAGCAGTGCTCAGGGGTTACTCCTGGCTCCATGCTCAGAAATTGCTCCTGGCAGGCTCGGGCACCATATGGGATGCCGGGATTCAAATCAATGACCTTGTGCATGAAAGGCAAACTCCTTACCTCCATGCTATCTCTCCAGCCCCTGTTTCCATTTTTTTTTGTTTTGTTTTTTGTTTTTGGGCCACACCCGGCGTTGCTCAGGGGTTACTCCTGGCTGACTGCTCAGAAATAGCTCCTGGCAGGCACGGGGGACCATATGGGACACCGGGATTCGAACCAACCACCTTTGGGCCTGGATCGGCTGTTTGCAAGGCAAACGCCGCTGTGCTATCTCTCTGGGCCCCATATTTTTTCACTATTGTAAATATAGCTGTAATGAACATAGGAATGCAGATGTCTTTTCAGTAACTCCTGAGTACTGTCAGGTGTGACCCCAGACTAAAATTAATTAATAATTACATCTTATTAGTTATATTACAATGATTAATTTTCTGGAAGGAGTTGAGAAATTAGAGAAGGTGCCTGCCAGGTTAAATTTGTACTGGCGACAAGAGAGCCATTATAAATGGCTACTTCTCACTCCCTGCCTGCTTTTCTGCTTTCCTGAATGAGGCAGCCAAGAAGATGACAATGAACATAATCTCTTCAGGGTCCAGCACAGGATAAGCTGTTTCTGCCAAATAAATATGGAGCCAGAGGAGTGTGGCCACAGAGCTTCTAGCACATGAACCCTACCACAACACATAGTAAAAACCACTCTGTAAGTGTGGCAATGGGGAAACAACACAAGACAGCATCATGCATAGAGAATGAAGATGGCAGCTCTAATGACCCAAGAAGTACCAATCACTTGGTTAGTCCCTCAGATAGGAAGTTTAGAGTAGAAATATGGAAGATGTTTAGAGAGCTCAAGGAAAGAATAGATTAAGCTGAATAACCACAAAGAAGGAAATCAGAAAACTTCAAGCTAAAATAATAGGACTGAAAAACTCAGTAGATAAGGTGATGAGTAACAGTGACTGAGGACAGAATCAGTGAATAAGAGGATGAGACACAGAACAACTCCATACAGCAGAAAAAAATTAGAAAAGAATCTTAAAGCAAATAATCAGACAATGGAAAAAATTCCTCAAAGAATGTGAACAGATGAAAATAGAAGTCTTAGATAAACTCAAAAAAACAACACAAGAATCACTGGAGTCCCAGAGACCCAGGAAGAAAATTCTCAGGAAAAATCAACAGTTAAGGACATTATTACAGAGAAACTTCCAAAGCTAAAGACTGCATGCATCCAAATTCTGCATGCCCAAAGTATACCAGCTAAAAGAGACCTGAAGAAAAGCACTCCAAGATACATTCTACTCACAATGGCAAATCCCACAAATAGGGATAGAATACTGAAAGCAGCAAGATCAAAAAGGGAAATTACATTCAAAGGAGCATTCAAAGGAGCAGACCTGTCACAAGAAACTCTCAAGGCCAGAAGGCAGTAGTGGGATATAGTGACAAAACTCAACAAAATGAATGTTTCACCTAGAATACTGCATCCAGCCAGACTCACTTTCAGGTTTGAAGGAAGTATACATAGATTCACAGCTAAACAGAAGCTCAGAAACTTTACAGATTCAAAACCAGCCTTAAAAGATAAACTGAAAGGTCTACTTTAAGACAAGACAGGCCTACACCAATAATGATAGGAAAGAGATGGACGTCAAGAAGGCAATCCCATTCACATTAGTGCCACACAAACTCAAATAACTTGGAGTCAACTTGACCAAAGACATGAAGGACCTATACAAAGAAAACTATAAAGCCCTGCTCCAAGAAATAAGAGGGGACACATGGAAATGGAAACACATATGCCTAAAGATACACCAAACTTCTACACAAAGATGGCTCTAAATTCCATGACAATAATCTCTCTCAACGTCAATGGGCCAAATACACCAGTCAAGAGAAACAGAGTAGCAAAACTGATCAAAAAGCTTAATCCAACATTCTGCTACCTACAAGAAACACATCTAAATAGTCAGAACAAGCACAGATTCAAAATCAAAGTTGCAAGCACATATTAGGAAAAAAGAAGGGGCCTACATTAATAGCTTTTTTTTTTTTTTGGTTTTGAGGCCACACCCGGCAGTACTCAGGGGATACTCCTGGCTGTCTGCTCAGAAATAGCTCCTGGCAGGCAACGGGGGACCATATGGGACACCAGGATTCGAACCAACCACCTTTGGTCCTGGATCGGCTGCTTGCAAGGCAAACACCTCTGTGCTATCTCTCCGGGCCCCTACATTAATAACTTAATGGCACAGTTTATAAAACTAAAAAATGATCAACAAAATGAACACAAAATAAGTAGACAGAAGAGCATAACAAATCTTGAAGCAGAAATTAATAAAATGAGGGCTGAAGAGATAGCATGGAGGTAAGACATTTGCCTTGCAGGAAGAAGGATGGTGATTCGAATCCCAGCATCTCATATGGTCCCCTGAGCCTGCCAGGAGTGATTTCTGAGCATAGAGCCAGGAGTAACCCCTGAGCTCTGCCAGGTGTGACTCAAAATCCAAAAAAAAAAAAAAATATTAATGAAATGGAAATCCAAAAAAACCCAAAAGATCAACAGCAAAAATTGGTTCTTTGAAAAAATAAACAAGATTAATAAACCACTAGCAAAACTTCAAAGAAAGGGAGAGAGAAAAACTTGATAAACTGGATTAGAAATGAAAGGAGGGAAGATAACAACAGTAATCAGAGACTACTTTGAGAAACTTTATGCCACAAAACATGAGATGCTGGAAGAAATGGGAAAAAAAATAAGAAAAGATAAAGAAAAGGCATTATTGTAAAAATGCCCAGAGACAATAGAGATGAGGGCTGGAAGGACTGGCTCATGATATGAAGCTCACCACAAAGAGTGGTGAACTCTATTAGGGAAATAACTACACTAACAACTAGCATGACAATGTTAAAGAATGAGAGAAGTAGAATGCCTGTCGCGAATACAAGCAAGGGGGAGGGGCAACATGCTTGTAATCATGGTGCTTAAATAAATAAATATGTCAAAAAACTATAAGGGCTGAAGCAATATAACAGTAGGTTAGGGCATTTGCCTTGCTCATGGCCAACCTGGGTTCAATTCCCAGTATCCCATATGGTCCTCTGAGCCTGCCAGGAGTGATTCCTGAGCACAGAGCCAGGAATAAACCCTCAGTGCTTCTGGGTGTGGCCCAAAAACCAAATAAATAAATAAATAAACAGAATGTCAGGACCTACTTGAATTTTGTAATATTCCTGAAACATTTTTGGTTTATTTTATTTTATATAAATATGTACATATTGTGACTCAGGGATTTTATATCTATCAATAAACTTCCTCTTTAAAAAGTACTCTCATTTACTTTTAGAAATGAACTATAGCAGTCATAATCTTCTTTGGAAAAGTAATTCTCATTCAACATATGTATAAAACAGACATTTTGTCTCAAGCTGTATTTTGTGATGGGAAATTAGCTTCGCTTTGTATGGAAATTCACATTTTCTTGTCAGTTGCATTGTTCTTGTTAGGAATACACTTCGGTAATTGCTACCATCATTTTAAGTCTCTGGCACATACAGACAGTTTTAGTATGCTCAGATGCTTTCCGGAAGACTCTACAATTAACAGAGTTCATATCTTGGAAAATTAAACATAATCTCTGAATTCAAGGATAGGCGTTGTATCTGTTACCTCAAACTACTGCCACTTCAATAAATAGATCTTGAGTGTATGTTTCTAATATTCTCACTTAACATTAATATCATACTTTTGCACTAAGTTAGGATTTCTAGGATTCCTTATAGTCGAGAAATAGAGGAATCTCTCCTAATTGAGTTAGGGCACCATAGGGGCTGTTATAGATAGAACTTGAGTTGACCACTTCCAAGGCATGCTCCCTACCAGCTGTACTGTCTCTCCAGATCTACCCTTAAACCATTTTAAAATGCCATTGCACACAACTGTTCTCATTAAAATATGGAGTATAAATAATAAAATTTTATACATTTTGTTTTATAATATGTTTTTCTACAAAATGCTTTTAAATAATATTATCAATAATGTTCTCGTTTCTTATTTCAGACAAAATTCAAAATCACACCTTTCCATCTCCTGATTCTTTTGGATTTCTCAAACTTTCCTCTATGCCAACTAAACAGGAAACAAAACACTTCGTTGCATTTCAATCTGTTCATAAGATGATTTGCTATTCAAGACAATGCTATTACTCTTGTCTCCTTGACATCCTTCATGATAGACACAAATACCTATGTTCATTAAGTGTTGCTATTTTGGCATCTGAGTGATGCTAGCTAGATAAATTTTCTGATCTGTTATCTTCTACCAATAGAACTAAAAATAAAAATGATGCTGTATGACTAGAGCCTATGTGCAGGAAAGTAGATTCATATAATTAGAGAATACTTAATCTCTATCTAAAAATATTTCTAATTGTCTTTTTATAAAATGCATTCCAAATTATACAGTCTGGATCACATAAACTGGTTTCTTGTCATAAATCATGAAGATCTAATTTATCAAGTATACATATAATAAAAGACCATAAAGATTACTGTAAAAACACAGTTTGTAAAGACTGACTTCAAAGAATATTTCAGTAAGAAAAAGATTGCAATATCTATTGTGGTTCATACAAAAAATGCTAATTTGAATTGCCTATTTATAAAATTTCCAAATGCAGTGAAAGCTTCTGCCTCTTCAAAATTGACAATGAGGACCAGAGAGATAATACAGGAAACACTTTACTATAACTGACCCCAGATTAATCCCCAGCCCAGTATATGAGCCCCCCCCAGCAGCACTATGGCTTACTCCTGAGTATAGAAGCAGGAATAGTTCCTGAGCACCCCTGGATACAAAACTCCCCAACTTCAAATTAATAATGAGTGGCTTCCTTTGTTTTATATTTCCACTTCATTTACTTACTTTTTATAATTACTTTATTTAAGCACCATGGTTACAAAATTGTTCACGATTGAGTTTTCATCATATAATGTATACAACCCTTTACCAGTGCACGTTTTTCTACCACCAATGTCCCGTTTTTCTCCCTCTCTATCCATCCTACTCCCCCTACTTGCCTCTTGGCAGACATTTTATTTCTCTCTCCTTTCCCTCTCTCTCTTCTTCTCCTTTTCTCTCTCTGTCTCTCTGTGTGTGTGTTTCTTTCTTTTATTCCCTTTTTGGCATTGTGGTTTTCACTATAGTTAATGAAGGTATATGCCAACATTAGCCCTTCAAGATGAATGTTTTCCTGAGATACCATGCATATAAGGAAACATAACTGCAAAGGACGTGTCTGGCTTAATTCCAAAGCAGCCTACCAAATCATCTGTAGACAAACCTGTTTAATAGAGAATATGTTTAAACTTAACTTGCTTCCCTAAGACTATCCACCATCCCTTTCTTCTTGGAAGGAGTATTTCATAAAATTCAGGAGCAGCATTAAGTTTACTTCCAAGATCTAACTGTCAAACCTTGCAATAAATGACAAGGGGCAATTCCTGAGCTTTACTCTTCAATTCTGCTATGCATTTTCTCCCAACTGGACAGTCTTTCGCTGGTCCTAATTTCCATTGCATTTGCAATAGTTTCTTCCTCTTTAGATGCTTTTTCTTAACTTTTAAAGACATTACTATAACTTGTCAGTATTGAGTCTCACTCCAAAGGCCTAATGTCAGTGAAATAAATCTTCTTCATTGGAGTAGGCAAAGTCTCAAACAGAACGCAGAAACATTTCTAAGTTCTATGATAACTCCTTGTCAAATAACAAAAAGTATTTGAAAGTGGCTCAAAATAAAATTCTCATGTCAGGGCTAGAGCTAAA
Organism: Suncus etruscus; assembly: GCF_024139225.1. NCBI lineage: Eukaryota > Metazoa > Chordata > Mammalia > Eulipotyphla > Soricidae > Suncus > Suncus etruscus. The sequence goes on from NC_064856.1 coordinate 55,450,786, forward strand.
AATAGCACAGTGAGTAGGCATTACCTTACAAACAGCCAGCCCAGATTTGATCCCGGCATTCCATATGGTCCTCTGAGGAATAATTTCTAAGCAGAGAGCCATGAGTAACTCCTGAGTGCCACTTAGTGTGGCCCAAACAACAACAACAACAACAACAACAACAACAACAAATCTCAAGCCTTGAAGACTGAAGCAGTAGTTTTTCTCCCTGTTCTTCAATTAGCAGTCTGGAGCCTTAGGATTTCTCTGGTGGTCTGCCAAAAATTTCCTCCTGATCAAAGCAACTTCAAATGTCACGTTAGATGAAATTATGACTTTATAAGATTGCATTTATTGAATAAAATACTATCAGCATTGGATTTTGTTTCTGTCTTAGCTATTAGCCTGTCCATGATATATTTCTCCTGTTTCAATTAGTTTGCCGATGTACAAATCCTACATATTCTGACCAAGAAAGTTCCCTCTACAGTAGTACAGAATATAGATCTTTTTTGAGGGGCTTGAATGAAATGAAGGCATCCTATATATATATTTATATATATATATATGTATGTATGTATGTATGTACTATGTACTGCATACACAATCTGGTGAATAGAATTTCTTGGATTTCTCTAGTCTCAGGACATCAAATTAAAAAGAAAAAGCTTTTTGAGGTTCAGTCTGAGATTCCTTATAGGAGCCTCCAAAAAAACAAAAGTAAAGAAAGCCTGACTGTCAAATACCCACAACGAGCAGAATTAGACAATCCAGGTGTGCTTGAGAATGACAACATTCATTTATTCATATAGGTATCATTTCTACACATAATCCCCAGTATCTCCATTTTTTAGGTGAAGCAAGACAGTTATTGTTGAGATTTACTTGGTATTCTTCTCCCATCCTGGGGTGGGACCTGATTCTTGTCAATAAAAGTAGAGGTCAGAGAAAGGCAGTGGCTCATTCTTCAGTCTTCTTCCACTGAGCTGCACTCCATCTTAGGAGCAGAAAGCTTTTGTGGTTTGAATTCCTTGCTTGAACACTGGATTTCCTGAACCCATTCTTGTACCTCTTCACCATGTGAATTATTTCCTGTGGATCTCTACAACTGAAACTGTTCCCTCTGTCCTAATCAGACCACAGAATGGAAACTACCTTTCCTGTCTGAAAGCTCAGTGAGAATCAAACCTCAACCAATCTCCTAGAGAATGTGGCTCATCAGATGTCGCTTAGTATGCCCCCCCAAATAATAATAATAATAATAATAATAATAATACTCTGATTTACCAAAAAGAAATACTTTCTTCTGTCAGTTGAGGGCAATGTCTAAAGCATCCCCCAAAATAGAACACCCAAGAGAGTAGGGATTTTGTTATTAAAAGTTGGTTTTGGTTTTATCAAATGGGACTATATTAAACTAAGAAGCTTCTTCACTACAAAGGAAGCAATGATAAGAATCAAAGGACACCACTAAATTTATGGGGCTGGGGTGATAGCACAGTGGTAGGGAATTTGCCTTGCACATGAACTACCCAGGACAAACCTCGTTTTGATTCCCAGCATCCCATATGGTTCCCCCAAGCCTGCCAAGAGTGATTTCTGAGTGCAGGGCCAGGAGTAATTTCTGAGTGCTGCTGGGTGTGGCCCCCAAACAAACAAATAATAAAAAAAAACCACACCACTAAATTTGGAGAAAATATTTGCCCACCATTTGTACAATAAAGATCTAATATTTAAATACATATACATGAATATATCTGTGTATATATTCAGGTATATAAAGCTCTGGTAGAACTTTGCAAGAGTAAAGCAACTAATTCCATCAAAATTGATGGAAGAGATAGAAAGTTGCTCAAAGAAGACATACAGATAAATGGCCAAAGAGTAATTGAAAAGTTTCTGCATTGCTTTTAATCAGAGAATGCAAAGCGAAACAATGAAATATCATTTCACATCAGTGAGTTTGGCACACATCAAAGGAATGAAAAAAATCAATATTGGCAGGAATGTGGGGGGAATTTAGTGCTGGTAAAGATGTCAGCTGGCTCAACCTTTTTTTTTAAATTTTTATTGTGATCATAATGGCTTACATATCTTTCACAAAAGTATTTTAGGTACATATTAACATTAAATCAGGGGAATACCCATCACCAAATATGTCCTCCCCCCATCCCAGTTCCCTTTCTGCAATCCATATACCCCACCATCACCCCCCCAGGTTGCTAGAGTAGGTGGACCCCTCTTTGTCTAGCTTACTATTAGTGGTCATATATCTGTTTGGTCCTGGTACCCTCCCTTGTTTCCCCCTCTATTTAAGAGGCAGAGCTAGATAAATTGAGTTATGCGGTTTTGTTTGAAGGAAAGAAAAGCAATAGAATGGGATACAAAATAAGAAAAAATAAAAAATAAATTAAAAAAAGAAGTCAAATACTTTGAAAATGGGCGGAGACCTTCTAGAAGCTTTCAACCTCAGTTTGAGAGAGGACATGAAAAAGGAAATTAAAACACCACAATACAGAAAGAAATATCAAATTAAATATCCAGTGAGCACTACAGCAATAAAAACAAGCACCACACAATAGTCTCAGTTCTGAAATCAAATCATGCTGGAGTGCAAAAAGAAAAAGATAAGATAAAATAAAATAAAATAAAACGAAATAAAATAAAATAAAATTGGAGATATCAACTTCAATATCTACACCAAAATAAAGACGTCAAAAAAATTGATCAATAAATAAATAAATGTGTGGAAAGATGATTATTTTGTGGTTTTTTTTCTTTTTGCCCCTGCATAGGCACATTAAGTATTGGGGATATTATAGAGGGAATTCCCTTGACCTAGGAGTTACAGGGTTTCTCCACCCCTGAAGTATACTGTCAAGGGATTAACTGTAGACTCCTTGCATGATCATTTACTCTCCCCTCGGTGTTTTTGTGGTGTACGGAAGACTTCTGCTTTGTCTTGGATGGTAAAATCAGACCTCTGTATCTAGAGATCTTGGTGACTGTGCAGCTCAAGGAATGGATGATGGAGTCTTTCTTTGTGGTTCTAGGAGTTCTGCTTCTTCAGTGTCGTTTTATTCCATATTCTGTAATTGATGGTCTTGGTCATTATGTTGGGCTCAACCTTTTTTTGAAAATAATATGGACACTTTTTTTTAATAATCTATGAACAGGACCAGAGAGATAGCATGGAGGTAGGGCATTTGCCTTGCATGCAGAAGGACGGTGGTTCAAATTCCAGCATCTCATATGGTCCCTTGAGCCTGTCAGGAGTGATTTCTGAGCGTAGAGCCAAGAGTAACCCCTGAGTGCAGCCAAGTGTGACTCAAAAACCTATATTTATATATTAACTAAGCTTTAATATGACCCAGAAACTCTTCTTCTTGGCATCTATTCTAAGAATCTCAACTCTATTCAGAAAAGACATTTGCATTCCAGGGTCATTGCAGAATTGTTCACAATAGCCAAAACCTGGAAATAGTCCAAATGTCTAAAAGTAGATAATGGGATAAAGAAACTATGGTAGATATACACAATGGAGCACCATTTGACTACAAGAAAATATAAAATCATGCAATTTGCCACAATGTGGATGGATCTGGAGCATATCATGCTGAGTGAAATTAACTAGGAGAGGGACAGACACAGAATGGTTGTATACTGTAAAAGAAATTATACCTCAAATATTGCATAGAAAACACGTTTGAGGTGTATTCCTATTTTTCCTTCCACTTATTATGACTCTCCTGTCAGAGAAGTCTCATGCTAAGAAGCAATGCTATAGGGGCCGGGTAGGTGGCGCTGGAGGTAAGGTGTCTGCCTTGCAAGCGCTAGCCAAGGAAGGACCTCGGTTCGATCCCCCGGCGTCCCATATGGTCCCCCCAAGCCAGGGGCGATTTCTGAGCACATAGCCAGGAGTAACCCCTGAGCATCAAACGGGTGTGGCCCAAAAACCAAAAAAAAATAAATAAATAAAAGAAGCAATGCTATAATTGTACCTAAACAAGTTTATAGGTTCTTTGAATTGTACCAATATTCTGGATAATGCCCTTAACCTTGACAGTAAACTTGCCAGATGCTGACTAAAGAGTTTACATTTCAGAATCTTGTTTTGTTCAGAAGGTAACACTTCTGGTTTTCCTTGGAGTTATTTAGAGAAGTATTAAAAGGATCACAGAGATTCTCACTCTCTGATGCTAGGAATGCATAGTTCAGTAACAATAGCTATAACTATATAATATATATATATATATTTGGTTTTATACATATATTTGTGGGTTTTTACATATACCGTATATTCTGGCATATAAGACGATTTTTTGACCCATAAAAAAAACTTCTTAAAAGTTGGGAGTCAGACTCCCCCATGCCAGAGGGGCTTTATGGCCTGATCTGATAACCTGGACCTTGGGGGATGGGATGGCTGGAGCAAAACTCCTCCCTATCCATTCATTCGCAAGCAACAGAGGCAGAGCTGGGCCTGGAGAAGCTGCACACCAGGAGTTTGGTCCCTTGCACTGGCATGTGGTGAGCACTGGGCTGGACAGCTAGCCAAAGCAGATTTATCTCAACCATTTTTAAAAGCGCATGGGCGCAAATGCGTGACATATACCCTTTTTTAACATAGTCCAAAAATATTCTTATTCTTGACTATTTGTAGGTTAGAAAATGGAATATACTATGTATGGAGAATAGCACTCAAATAAATTTCTGAAGTCAGTGTCTAAGTAAACATTACTTTCTATACAGTTGTCCTATCTGACTACAGAGCCTTAGACTTAAACATTTTATCTATACAATTTATAGAGCCCTTCTTCTCTATTGCTTTTCCACACCCAGAGACCTCTCTACCCCCCATATCCCAACCTGGATTTATTATCTCCCCCTTATTTAACCCTGTTTACCCTCAGTTTTTAACTCGTTAGGCACCAAGACCGACCTCCTTCCCAACAGACCACCATCCAGCTCCTCAATGAAAGACACCCTCTTGATCCCTCATCTGTTGTCTCAGCAAGAAACCTCAACCAATAAGCCTCCTGTATCAAGCTTGTGACCCCTCTCACCCTCTTCAAATCGTGGATCTTTGCATGATACCGGATTCAGCAGCAGCAAAACCCCTAGCTCAAGGACACTATAGGACTCTGAAATGCCGCAAATCACATATTAAACTCTAGACCAAAGTCTGTGATATGAAAAAGTACCTTGGCTTTCGCTCCCCACAAGAATATGTCAGAAGACCTAATTGGAAGGCCTATATTGCCTACGTTAACTTAATACCTTTGTAAAAATGTATCTTAAGATATGTATTCCTAAACATACATACAGATAGCCTCCCCAGTCACTTTCTTCTTTCAAATACATTTTCTCCCTTTTTCTTTCTCAATTTCCTTTTATATATATATATCAATTTTATCTTTATAATCTATTTTTATATATACATATTATTTCTACCCTCACCAATTTTGGTGCTGCTTGGTCAAAAACCAAGGAAACGTCTTGCCTGGGATAAAAGCTCAGACCACACCACAGATACTGTATGTGTGGTCTGTCATCCTTACCTGGAATAGCACCAGCAATACAAAAGGACACCACACATTTTGTATAGGCACAGTAAATAAGGGGAAATCATGGACTCAGACACAAGATCTTATCTTCTAGGATAAGAACTCACACTTTTTATACAAGGGTGCCTCCCATCCTGGACGTATGTCATGTGGATACAACTCAGTCTTCACGAGATTGGACAGTGTTAATTCATTCTCAAATCCCAGATCCCAGACGTAGAACTGAAACAAACTCATGCAACAACACCAGGAACTAAGCTGCATTGGGAGATATACTTGTGCCAGTGTTAATATGACAATGAGGACAGCGAGGAAATGAAAACTTGACCTAAGACCAGGAGGTCCTATCACATCACCTAACACTAAGTGGAAATTAGAAGAAGTATCATCCTTTGAACTATGGAAAATAAGAGACTAACTACAGAATCCTGACTTTGACAACTGTGACTGAACAGAACCTACCTGGAGACCATTTAGGAAAACCCTACCCTAGGCCATAGCCCAGGTCTTTTACAAAAATCAAGACTTCTTAGTACAGAGGCCCAATTCTGACAACAGAAACTGAGCAGAACCATTGGAACCATAATTTCCTAGACTTCAGCTTAGGAAACGAGCAAAAACATGGAGCACATGATACAGAAAACTGAACACACCAACAATAGTGGAACAGTACCTCTAGAACCTTAAAGACTCTATCCTAGGCCGTGTCCTAGGACCTGCACAAATACCAAGATTGCTTGCTATAGTGGCCTTATTTTCTCATCCACAACAGAGAAGAAAGTTTCCTGACACCACAAAAACAAAAATCAACAACAAAACAAACAAACAAAAACAACCCTGGGATATGGCAATGAGAAGGTATGGAGCCAGTGGTTGTTCCCATGACAATATGCTTCAAGAATGGAGAAACCCTGAATCTATTAGGCCACGGGAATTTCCTTCCTTCCCCAATACTTGCTGTGCCTATACCAAAAAAAAAAAAAAGTGGGGTAACACAAACCCTGCCACTGCAGCACCTTATCTGGTGTTGTTTTGTTTTATTTTTTGTTTGTTTTTTTGATATTATCTTCCTTCTCCTTTTCTTCCACTTTTTTCTTTTCCACTTTTGTGGATACTATTAGATGGTTTTATTTTTTAGTAGTTGATTCCAAATTCTTTCTTCTCTTATCCTTAACCTTTTAACCTCCAACAGAATAGCATAATTTGAATCATTCAGCCTCATAAATTGAGGGAGGGAAAATGATACCAGGACCAGTCATATGAACATGTAGTGTAAATAAAATAATAACCAGAGTGGAACACTAAACAGAATAGATACCCAACCTATAACAAGCTGTAAGGCAGCGACCATTTGCAGTAGGATTCTGGGGGGTAAAGGAGTGAGATGTGGGAGACATGCTGGTAATGAGTGGAGGGAGGATAACATTGGTGGTGGGAATGCCCTTCATTCATTGTCACTATGTATCGTAAATAATTCTATGTAAATGAACTTCAGTCACAATAAAAAAAATTGTCTATAAAAAAAGTTGGGGGTCGTCTTATATGCCAGTATACAGCATGCTGAAACCTAATCCAGCTTCAGGAATGAGTGTTCTGCCCCCCCCCTTACCACTGCATCCCATGCAGCTGCCAAGCATCATCATTCAGTCCTCTGCTTGTCCTGATTCAATTCATCTTTCAGGGCACACACCGAATGCTGCGTCCCATCCAGCCTCCGGGATGTCTCCGCTGGTATGCAGCTTTCTGGTGCTCAAACCCTCTATTTTAACAGGAAAAGTAGGGGGTCCTTTTATACTCCCAGTTGTCTTATACACCGGAAAATACAGTATTTGACTATGAATATAAAAACCTAGGTGAGAAGATGCTGTGAGAAATTGGTGTATTCAGACCACACAGATGGTCTGAACTGTGCATTCTGCCAGCAGGCCATTGCAGAACTTATGAAAGAAATAGAATATAGTAATATTCTCTTAAGTTGTATTCACACACCTCAAAGATGACCTGAGGCAGTCATAAGAACAGTCTAGTGCAGTAGGACATTAATATAACTTTTGATTATGTAGTAAGGTTGTCTGAATAACTTTTACTAATATGAAATACGATCAAAATTAGAAAATACTGAATGCATCACCAAAAGAAGAAAATGACTTTTCACTACCTTACTTCTAAGGGAGTAAAATAGATACAGGTGAAAAACCACTTTCAATAGTAAGATTGGGTAGAAGTATGTTATTACATATGTGACAACAGTGAACTAATCCTGAACTTCAGTATTATTTATTTATTTACATATTACGGCTTTTCCTAAAAATCTATAGGGTCGGGGCCGGGCGGTGGCGCTAAAGGTAAGGTGCCTGCCTTGCCTGCACTAGCCTTGGACGGACCGCGGTTCGATCCCCCGGTGTCCCTTTTGGTCCCCCAAGCCAGGAGCAACTTCTGAGCACATAGCCAGGAGTAATCCCTGAGCATTACCGGGTGTGGCCCAAAAATCAAAAAAAAAAAATCTATAGGGTCTAACAGCAATCAGCAGGGCTCCTACCTTCTGCAGAGAAGCTCATTTTCAGATATAAAGATGTTTTATTTATTTTGGCTGCTATGTTATTGGAGTCAAGTCATATGACGGCCTCTTTGTTTAACTAATTAAAGAGGAAAGGGAGGAAAATATAAGGCTGAATGTGTCCAGCTTGCTTTTAAAGATGCTGCTTTAAATACCATATTTTCAATGCACACAAGGTTATAGATTATATAGAATGTGGCCATCTTGTCTTATTTTTCCCTAGAGTCAATAATCCTGGATCAGTTCTGTCTGTACAAAGTCACATCACTTGTTTGCAGATATTATATTTAGCATAAATATTTATACCTTGAAAGCCAGGGTTAGGATCCATGATGTCATGGTTTTCATCTTTATCCTGACAGTTTTTTATTTCAGTTTGGTTCCTGATAAGTAACTCAAATGCCTACAATTTTATTCTCACTCTTGTGCTGAGTAATGGGATGAGCCTGTTCCACTGGGCAGTATGAATACATGATTAAAGTTCTGTAAAGAGGCTGGAGAGATAGTACAGAGGTTGAGGGCATTTGCATTGCACATTGCAGGCCTGGCCAGATTCAATCCATGGTACCCCGTATAGTCACCTGAGCCCACCAGGAGTACAAAGCTAGGAATCAGCCCTGAATACAGCTAGGCATGGCCCACACCTCATACCCACCAAAAAGTATGCTCCGTTGAGGCAGAAATAACTGAATGTCAGTGAGTCCAACTCAAACCACAGATTTTTTTCTGCATTCTTTCTACTTCTCAGTACAATCTAAAATAATCAATCTTGGATATTGGAAAAGTAGATATGCAGTCTAAGAAACACCATTCTATGTAAAGTTAATTCTTACCAAATTGAGTCTCTCCAACTTTTCTCTGAATTTTCCATATGTCATAATAGATTTGCCTCAACCTTTTACTTCTATTTTACACTCATAAGTCTTCTCATTTCTATAGCATTTATTCATTTGAATCTATCTTTTATTGCCATTTAAAATTTTAACATTTCTTTTTCTATTTATAAAAACAATATGTGCTCATCACAAAAATAGCTTGATTTTGAAATGAATTTTAAAAAGCACAAAAAAGGAAAACTGTTTTTAACTCATCACTGTAAATATTTTGGTTTATTTTGTTCATTTTGATAGAAAATACAGCTGGGAGGACCAGAGAGATAGTACAGAGTTAAGGAGCTTGCTTGATGTGGTCAATCCTGGTTCAAATCCCCAACACCACATATGGTTTTCTGAGTTCCTCTAGGCATGATCCCTGAGCACAGAGCCAGGAACAACCCCTAACATTGTATAGTGTGTCCCCTTTTATGCCTTCCATTTCCAATAAAACAATGTAACTTGGCTAATACTGTATAAGCTATTTAGTATATATTGGTATATATATTTTGTATGTATATACTAAGTAATATATCTTATTGCTGTGAGTCTAAACTCAGCAAGAACCATAACCAACCATTTTGAAGTATTTATGCTAGGAACTGAACTCATGCCTTCTACATATAAGGCATGAGCTATGGTACTTGAACTACATCTCTAGTCCCCGTGACTTTTTTAATTTAAGAATCAGTTTTATTAGGGTCAGAATGATAATATATTGGCCTACTTGGGTTCAATTCCTGGCACCCCTATGGCTCCCTGAGCCACAAGGAATAATCTCTAAATGCAAAGCCAGGTATAAGCCCTTAGCACTGCTAGGTATGTCTCCCTCAAAATATATGTCTATATAAATTTATTATTAATTAATTGGTGGAGTGAATTTAAATCATACCTGGTAGTGTTCAGGGGCTATCTCTAGCTCTGTGCTCAAAGGACCACCTGCAGTTCTGGGGATCGAACTGGTGTTGGCTGCAAACAAAACAAGTGCCTTAGTCTCTGTATTTTATTTCTGACCTGTCACCAGATTCTTTTTTTTTTTTTTTTTTTTGGTTTTGTTTTTTTGGTTTTTGGGTCACACCCGTTTAATGCTCAGGGGTTACTCCTGGCTATGCGCTCAGAAGTCACTCCTGGCTTGGGGGGACCATATGGGACACCGGGAGATTGAACCGCAGTCCGTCCTAGGCTAGCGCTTGCAAGGCAGACACCTTACCTCTAGCGCCACCTTCCCGGCCCCTGTCACCAGATTCTTAACTTCAAGATGCTACTTATAGTTCTTCTATGATAGATATATAAAGTTTGGTTAAGAAATATGCAGTTTGGAGCCGGGCGGTGGCGCTAAAGGTAAGGTGCCTGCCTTGCCTGCGCTAGCCTTGGACGGACCACGGTTCGATCCCCCGGCGTCCCATATGGTCCCCCAAGCCAGGAGCAACTTCTGAGCGCATAGCCAGGAGTAACCCCTGAGCGTCAATGGGTATGACCCAAAAACCAAAAAAAAAAAAAAAGAAAAAAGAAAAGAAATATGCAGTTTTCGGGCCAGAGTGTAGACAGCTATAGGGCGTTGCAAGCAGCCAACCTGATATGGACACAGGTTTGATCCTCGGCATCCTGTATGGTTCCCCCAAACCTGCCAGGAGAGATTTCTTTTTTTTTCTTTTTTTTTTCTTTTTTTTTTTTTTTTTTTTTTTTAGTTTTTGGATCACAACCAGCAGTGCTCTGGGGTTACTCCTGGTTCTATGCTCAGAAATCGCTCCTGGCAGACACGGGGGACCATATGGGATGCCGGGATTTGAACCACCATCCTTCAGGGTAAATTCCTTACCTCCATGCTATCTCTCTGGCCCCAGGAGAGATTTCTGAATGCAGATACAGGAGTAATCCCTGAGCGCTGCCAGGTGTGGCCCAAAAATATAAAAAGAAAAGAAATATGCTATTTTCTTTTAATAGTGCTAAAGTATTTTTTCTTTTTATAGATATTTATTTAAGCACCATGGTTACAAACATGTTTGTAGTTGGGTTCAGTCATAAAATGTACATCCTCCCTTTACCAGTGCAACCTTCCCACCACCAATGACTCCCATCTTCTTTCTCCCCCAACCTCTGTTTGTCTTCAAGACAGGCATTCTATTTCGCATTTACTACCATTGTCATGATAGTTGTTGGCGTAGTTATTTCTCTCACCAGTCTTTGTGGTAAGTTTCATATTATGGGCTGGTTCTTCCAGCCCTTATCTCTTTGTTTCTGAGTATTATTACCATACTGTCTTTTATTTTTCTTAAATCCCACAGATGAGTGAGACTATTCTGTGTCTTTCTCTCCCTCTGACTCATTTCACTCAGTATAATAGTTTCCAAGTCCATCCATGTATAGGAAAATTTCATGGCTTCATTTTTCCTGACAGCTGGTGCTAAAGTATTTATAAGTTTTAAAGTTTGAAAGAAATAGCTAAGCATTTCTGAGTTACAGTTCCCCCTTTTTAAAACATTAATATGCATCATGGGGAAGTAAAGAACTTAAAATATAAGTCAATGTTTCTCCACCCACTATTATGAAGAGCATAATTTTCTATGATACACATATCATAAACTTCATATATGTATCTTATTGGAATCACACAATTTCTGTTGCTCTATATATGCTCACCAAATTGCCATCTTTTTACATATTTATTCTCCTCTCTTCTCTTTTATCTTGGATAGACTTCCCAGAATAATAGCATAATGGGTATCTTTGTTTAGATTTAAATAGGCCTCTATTAATTGGTATGCACTAGAAGTATGATGTTTATTTATAAATGAGTCTCATGCTTGATAAAGTTTAACTGTGACCTATGTTAAATTTATACCACAATCTAGGTATTAGCTTTTCTCAGACCAAATCTTATCTTCCCATGAAATTACAAAATGGTGATATGACTTTCTAGGGACTTCTTACATATGCCATTTAGTTGTTTGTTTGTTTGTTTGTTTGTTTTGGTTTGGTTACGTTTGGTTTGGTTTTGGTTTTGGTTTTTGGGTCACATCCAGCGGCGCTCAGGGGTTCCTCCTGCATCTACGCTCAGAAATCGCTCCTGGCAGGCACAGGGGACCATATGGGATGCCGGGATTCGAAACACTGACCTTCTGCATGCAAGGCAAACACCCTACCTCCATGCTATCTCTCCTGCCCCAGTTGTTTGTTTTTAACTTTTGCTAAACTTGTCTTTATCCCCTGAAAGCCAGAGTATTCGCAGATACATCAACTAGTGGAAGCTATTTAATTCTCTGTAAGTTTTATAATTAGACTCAAGAAGTGATAACCTTACCTCCAGCGCCACCGCCCGGCCCCCTGAAAGTTATTTTTTAAGTTGTGACTTAAGACACAATATAACTCATAATGACATTTAACTTTTTCATATCATGATATATGGAAACCATACATCATTCTGGAATGTAACAAAGTCAAGTGTAAAAAGATATTTTCACAAGCAAATCACACATTTAATTAAAATTTATCAAGAGTTTCTCAACTTTACACACATATCATTCACACATTCAATCAGATTAAAACATATTCCTCAAACAAAATTTGTTTCATGTTTATTGAATAGAAAATTAGGCACCAAGTCTAATGGTCTCCCATTTGTTTCTCAGAAAGCCAAGGGATCTCACTCTTAGGGTTCTTAGCAACCCAACTTTCAGATCATTGAAAGAACTGGAGGGGGCAGGAAATACAATCAACTATTTTTTTTACAGTCATATATAAATTTTATTTTATTTTTTTAAATTTTATTGTGGTCGAAGTGAATTACAATTCTCTCACAATAACATATTCAATTAGGAGGCATCTATTCAGCATAGACATATATATATATATATATATATACTCATATATTTTAGCAAATATTTTGTAGTTGTGACAAAATTCTAAGGTCAGAATAACTTTCTGCTTTCTCTTCTTCCCTCTTTCATGGTGGACATTTTTTCTTCTTAGATACACTTTTCAAAATAAAGAAAAAAATAAAGGAAAAACAAGCTTTTTAAGTGTAAGACAATGATATTTAGAAGGGAGGAGAGTAAAGGGGTAGGCTAGTTGCAAAAATGATACAGCCTGGTGAAGGATGGTAGGATTAAACTTCGTTGGAGAAGAGGATTTGGACCAGGCTGGCTGCATGCAAGGCAAGTGCCTTATGTCTTGTACTATATCTCCTGCCTGGGAGTGACTTTCAGCAATGAACTTAATGTGGTAAATATAGATGTTGACTCATGATGATTCACATCTGGAATTTATATTTATATAATGTTACTTTTTTTGGGGGGGTCACATCCAGTGGTCATTATGACTTATTTGTGACTCTGTGCTCAAGGATCACCCCTGGTGTGCTCAGGGATCATATATTATACCAAGTATCAAGCCTGGTTCAGCTGCACACAAGGGAAGAGCCTTACTCACTGTACTATCTTACTGCCTCCGTATAGTATTATAATTTAATATAACAAATTAAAATATGTTTTAGGTAAATGATTCATAGTTATAAACATCCATTCATAATCAGCACAGGCATATACACCATTTTTTTTTTTTTTTTTTGGTTTTTGGGCCACACCCAGTAACGCTCAAGGGTTACTCCTGGCTATGTGCTCAGAAGTCGCTCCTGGCTTGGGGGACCATATGGGACACCGGGGGATCGAACCGCGGTCCGTCCAAGGTTAGCGCAGGCAAGGCAGGCACCTTACCTTTAGCGCCACCGCCCGGCCCGCATATACACCATTTTAATGTTTAGCTTATCTCCAGGTCTTTCTTTGACATTTCTTTAGAGAAGACTTGAAAACTTGGAGAGTATACATATATATATTTACATGCAGAGACAGCATATATAGAGTACATATATATAAAATATTAACTTATCTAATTAACTAACTAATTAACTAATTAACTAACTAATTAACTAATTAACTATTAACTTCTGTCTAATTTATTTTTGCCAAGCTAAGATTCTTTATTATTTCTGATCCTCTATTTTATTATTTATTTATTTATTTAGTTTTGTTTTTGGGGTCACACCTGGCAGTGCTCAGAAGTTACTCCTGGCTCTGTGTTCAGAAATCACCCCTGGGGCTGGAGCAGTGGCACAGGTGGTAGGGCATTTGACTTGCATGTGCTAACCTAGGATGGACCATGGTTCATGGCAATTTCTGAGCGCATAGCCAGGAGTAACCATTGATGGTCACTGGGTATGGCCCAAAAAGAAGAAAAAAAAAAAGAAAAAAAATTGCTCCTGGCTTTGGGACCATATGGAATGCCAGGGATCAAAACTGCGTCCATCCTGGGTCAGCCGCAAGCAAGGCAAATGCCTTACCACCACTCTGGCCCATGATCCTCTATTTTAAAATTGACACAGAGGACATTTTATTTAATTAAATTATAATACTATACGGAGGCAGTAAGATAGTACAGTGAGTAAGGCTCTTCCCTTGTGTGCAGCTGAACCAGGCTTGATACTTGGTATAATATATGATCCCTGAGCACACCAGGGGTGATCCTTGAGCACAGAGTCACAAATAAGTCATAATGACCACTGGATGTGACCCCCCCAAAAAAAGTAACATTATATAAATATAAATTCCAGATGTGAATCATCATGAGTCAACATCTATATTTACCACATTAAGTTCATTGCTGAAAGTCACTCCCAGGCAGGAGATATAGTACAAGACATAAGGCACTTGCCTTGCATGCAGCCAGCCTGGTCCAAATCCTCTTCTCCAACGAAGTTTAATCCTACCATCCTTCACCAGGCTGTATCATTTTTGCAACTAGCCTACCCCTTTACTCTCCTCCCTTCTAAATATCATTGTCTTACACTTAAAAAGCTTGTTTTTCCTTTATTTTTTTCTTTATTTTGAAAAGTGTATCTAAGAAGAAAAAATGTCCACCATGAAAGAGGGAAGAAGAGAAAGCAGAAAGTTATTCTGACCTTAGAATTTTGTCACAACTACAAAATATTTGCTAAAATATATGAGTATATATATATATATATATGTCTATGCTGAATAGATGCCTCCTAATTGAATATGTTATTGTGAGAGAATTGTAATTCACTTCGACCACAATAAAATTTAAAAAAATAAAATAAAATTTATATATGACTGTAAAAAAAATAGTTGATTGTATTTCCTGCCCCCTCCAGTTCTTTCAATGATCTGAAAGTTGGGTTGCTAAGAACCCTAAGAGTGAGATCCCTTGGCTTTCTGAGAAACAAATGGGAGACCATTAGACTTGGTGCCTAATTTTCTATTCAATAAACATGAAACAAATTTTGTTTGAGGAATATGTTTTAATCTGATTGAATGTGTGAATGATATGTGTGTAAAGTTGAGAAACTCTTGATAAATTTTAATTAAATGTGTGATTTGCTTGTGAAAATATCTTTTTACACTTGACTTTGTTACATTCCAGAATGATGTATGGTTCCCATATATCATGATATGAAAAAGTTAAATGTCATTATGAGTTATATTGTGTCTTAAGTCACAACTTAAAAAATAACTTTCAGGGGGCCGGGCGGTGGCGCTGGAGGTAAGGTGCCTGCCTTCCCTGCGCTAGCCTTGGACGGACCGCGGTTCGATCCCCCGGCGTCCCATATGGTCCCCCAAGAAGCCAGGAGCGACTTCTGAGCGCATAGCCAGGAGTAACCCCTGAGCGTCACCGGGTGTGGCCCAAAAACAAACAAAAAAAAAAAAAACTTGTTGTTTTTTTTTGTTTGTTTGTTTTTGGGCCACACCCGGTGACGCTCAGGGGTTACTCCTGGCTATGCGCTCAGAAGTCGCTCCTGGCTTCTTGGGGGACCATATGGGACGCCGGGGGATCGAACCGCGGTCCGTCCAAGGCTAGCGCAGGCAAGGCAGGCACCTTACCTCCAGCGCCACCGCCCGGCCCCCAGAAGTTATTTTTTAAATAACGGAAAGATAGCATGGAAGTAGGACATTTGCCTTTCATGCAGAAGGATGGTGGTTCTAATCCTGGCATCCCATATGGTCCCCCAAGCCTACCAGGAGCGATTTCTGAGCATAGAACCAGGAGTAACCCCTGAGAGATGCCACATGTGACCCAAAAATTAAAAATAAATTTTTTTTCTGTTTCAGATTGTATCTGTTCTTGACAAGCTGAATATGATCAATTTATAGGAATAATGAATACTTAGCATGAGATACACTCAGACAGTTATCAAGAAGTTTCTCTCAGGACCCAAGCAATAGTATAGTTAGCGGGAAGGACATTTGCCTTGTATGCTGACCTGGGTTCAATCACTGACATCCCATGTGGTCCCTAAGCCTGCCAGGTGTGATTCTGGAATGCAGAACCAGGAATAATTCCTGAACACTGCCAGGTGTGGTTCAACCCCACACACACACACACACAAAACAGAAGTTTCTCTCATATATGAGTTTTAGAGAGTTAAACAATGGTGAAGAGAGGGTCTTCTTAAAACAGGTTATTGATTGATAATCTGTAGTTTACAATACTGTTATTGCATTTCTCATGCACATCATCCAACATCCAACATCACATCTATCACCAGTGTGTCCACATTGAGGAAGGGTCTTTCAGTGAGTCAAAAATACTACATTTGGAGAGCAGCTTCAGAATCAAAAAGAAATTGCCCAAGAGGCACAGCAGATGCCTCAAAAGTGCAAGATCCTGAGTTCAACCTCCTCACATACAACCTTTTTTTTTTTTTTTTTTTTTTTTGGTTTTTGGGTCACACCCGGCAGCACTCAGGGGTTACTCCTGGCTTCATGCTCAGAAATCGCTCCTGGCCGGCTCGGGGGACCATATGGGACGCCGGGATTCGAACCGATGACCTTCTGCATGAAAGGCAAATGCCTTATCCTCCATGCTATCTCTCCGGCCCCACATACAACCTTTTTGAGCACTGCCTGCTATGGCCCTTACACAATTTAATTAAATAAAATAATGAACACAACTTTTGTATTAGTAAAATTTCTATGTGAAATATCCAAAGACAACAGAATGGAGAACTGGTCTATGAAATTAAACTTTCCAAAGAGGTTGGGATTGGAAGGAGACCATGTGACATGACAAAGGGAAGCAGATGCTCTAGTGGAGGATGTAGTATTGGCATGTTGTATGCATGAAGCCCCATAATGAGCATTATTATAAATCGCAGAGCCTCGGGGTAGGAGAGATAGCATGGAGGTAAGGCATTTGCCTTTCATGCAGAGGGTCATTGGTTCAAATCCCAGCATCCCATATGGTCCCCTGAGCCTGCCATAAGCAATTTCTGAGCATAGAGCCAGGAGCAACCCCTGAGTGCTGCCGGGTGTGACCCAAAAAAAACAAAATAAAATAATAAATAAATCACAGTGCCTCAAATAAAAATAATAACTATAGTTATAAGTAAAATCTGTGACTGGAGTGATAGTTCAGTGGGTAGGGTGTTTGCCTTGCACATGGCCAAGAGTTCTCCAGGAGTTATTTCTGAGTGCAGAATCAGGAATAAGCCCTGAACACCGCTGAGTGTGGCCAAAACCTAAATATAAATAGATAAAATTCGTGATGTGTAAAAATACCAAGTTGGTTACTTTTAACTGTTTTATTCTAAGCCCAAAACACATGATGCTAAGAGTTTTATAATAAAACTGAACAATATCATATCTTAATGGGAACATTTGAAAATTTGAATTTGCTAATTATTATAAAAAGTGTTAGTGATATGCATAAGGCACCTGTTACACTAGCAGTCCAGGGGACTAAGCGTGGAGGTATAGGATGCATGCTGGGAACAGTGGCAGAGGGAGGTCAACACTGATGGTGGGAATGGCCCTAATTCACTGTCACTATGTACCTTAAATATAACTGTGAAAGACTTGTAACTCACATTGGTCTCAATAAAAAATTTAAAACATTAGTGATATGATTTATTTATGGCAATTAATTCTTAGGTGAGTCTCACATATTTTACCTCTGTCATCATGAAAATTATTATGGAAAATTTTAGAATATAGAAAGGGCATTTTTTTATAGAAAGGGTATTTTTATTTATGCAAAGAATTACTATTTTAACTGTAGGTGAATGGCTAATATTTCTTATAACTAAAGTTTTCTAAATTTTATTTGCCTTTATATTTAAGAATATATATTATTAGGCTGTGATTGAAAAGGGGCTAAGAATCACAGATATGGGGGCTGGAGAGATAGCATGGAGGTAGGGCATTTGCCTTGCATGCAGAAGGACAATTGTTTGAATCCCGGCATCCCATATGATCCCTCAAGCCTGCCAAGAGCGATTTCTGAGCGTAGAGCCAGGAGTGACCCCTGAGCGCTGCCAGGTGTGACCCAAACACCAGAAGAAAAAAAATCACAGATGTGGTGCACTTGGTCATGTACCTGTGAGGTCCTAGGTTCAATTCTGAAAACACTGAGATAATACATAAATAAATGTATTTATACCTGTATACATTTATGTGTTATATATGTATTATGTGGATAGAGAAATAACTCAAAGAGTTTGAGCATATTCATTGTATGAATGAGGCCCCAAATTCTACCGCTGACATTTCTCAACAATGGTAGACCCCAAGCAACACTATGATCAAGCAATCACTGCACAACAGGCCCCAAAATCGAACCATCTGACCTGCTTGATCAAGTATCACCTTACTATACATCTCCCAAATAAAAGTAACTGCAAATTGAGCAAAAATTATGCTATCAATTTGATATTGTAGAAAACTGAATGTAAGTGATAACGTGAAAATAAAAACAAATATTCTTTTTTTTTTTTTTTTGGTTTTTGGGCCACACCCGGTAACGCTCAGGGGTTACTCCTGGCTATGCGCTCAGAAGTCGCTCCTGGCTTGGGGGACAAATATGGGACACCGGGGGATCAAACCGCGGTCCTTCCAAGCTAGCGCAGGCAAGGCAGGCACCTTACCTTTAGCGCCACTGCCCGGCCCCAAAACAAATATTCTTTATGAATTGCTTTTTCAAAAAATGGCTGAACTTACAGTCCTTGTTCTATATTAGCTTGTTTGTTTAAGTCTTCAGGAATGTAGTTTATTTATTTTTATTAATCAATAAAAATATTTATTAGATAAAGATTAAATAAGGAGAGTGTGAGTAAAACACCTGCCCCAGAATCTGGTGGGGGAAGATGGGTAGGAGGAAAGAGGGCATCAGGGAGGGTGAAAAGAAAACTGTTGACATTGGTGGCAGAAAATGCTCTGAAAGTTGTACATTGTAGGACTGTAACTCAATCATGATCAACTTTACCTGTGAAAAACAAACTGTAGTGTGAATAACCTTGTAGCCATGATGTTTAAATAAAGAAGTGTTGGTATTCAATTATGATAGTATTCATTTATGTTTCAAAGTTATATAATTATAATTGTTTCTCCCCTAATTATGTTTTTATAACCAAGCTCTCTTGTGGTATAGTACTCATACATTTTAATGATGGTGCTCTGCTGGTGGCACATATCAAGTTGAGATTGTTTGCACACTTGACCTCCCTACTCAATAGGGTTACCCTTTTTAGTTGTGCTCACACACATTCTGTCTGTAGTGCTCACTAGAGGTTTCTGCTCTGCTCACATGCATGCTCTCTAGTACTTACACTCCTGGTACAGTCCTCAGTATGTTTGTTTAGTCACAATGCTTACTGGAGGTCCATCCCTTAGTTGCAGTTGTACAGCTAAAAATAATCTGTGGCTGGAATCAAAAGCAGCAGAGCTACACAATAATGTTCAGAGCATGTGGTGGCTTGGAAGAAAATACTGATTGTTTCTCTCCTCAAGGAAGGCACTTTAGTCACAGAATCAGCTTCTGGCCCTTATAGCTGGACATTCAATTATATTATTATTATTATTATTATTATTCAAACTATTATTAGTTTGGGGTAATTTATGACATATGATGACCATGTACAAAATCTATGTATTTGTTTACATAAGCATATAATATGTAAGGGTATGTTTTGTGTTTGTTCATAGGTATAGCTATGTGTAAGATAGACTTCTCCATTTCTTTTTTCTTTCTTTTTTTTCTTTCTTTCTTTCTTTCTTCCTTTTTTTCTTGTGTGTGTATATATATATATAAAACATTTATTTATTTATAACATTTATTTATTTATCTCTTCTTTCTTTTGAGTTTTTTGGGCTACACCTAGAGAAATGTGGAGAAGTCTCCAAAGATCTCTCAAAAATTACAATTCAACTTAAATTCAAGGTAAATATTGACAAGTTTTTTGTTTTGGGGGGCCACACCCGGCGGCGCTCAGGGGTTACTCCTGGCTATCTGCTCAGAAATAGTTCCTGGCAGGCACAGGGAACCATATGGGACCTTAGGTCCTGGATCTGCTGCTTGCAAGGCAAACACCACTGTGCTATCTCTCCGGCCCCTATTGGCATGTTTTTCAATTAAGCAGGTTCAATTATTAATTGATAATATTAAATCTATTCTTTAACCCTGAAAATTGTAAGGGCTAAAAAAGTTTTTAGAAAATTTTATGAATAAGTGCTTATCCATTCACCTTTGTATTGCCTTTTTCTTTAAATATCTAGAAATGCCATATGAGAAACTAGTGCTCGCACTTCATATTCCTGTGATCCCCTGGAAGAGGTGATAATTTTCTTTTCTTTTTTTTTTTTTTTTTTTTGGTTTTTGGGCCACACCCTGTGACGCTCAGGGGTTACTCCTGACTATGCGCTCAGAAGTTGCTCCTGGCTTCTTGGGGGACCATATGGGGCATCGGGGGATCGAACCGCGGTCCGTCCTAGGCTAGCGCAGGCAAGGCAGGCACCTTACCTCCAGCGCCACCGCCCGGCCCCTGAGGTGATAATTTTCTTTAATTATCGGAGATATTTGTGTAATGGTCATATAATTCTTGTTTTTTTAATCTTTTTTTTGGGGGGGGGGGTTTCGGGCCACACCCATTTGATGCTCAGGGGTTATTCCTGGCTAAGTGCTCAGAAATTGCCCCTGGCTTGGGGGGACCATATGGGACGCCGGGGGATGGAACCGTGGTCCTTTCCTTGGCTAGCACTCGCAAGGCATACACCTGGCCTCTAGCGCCACCTCGCCGGCCCCATGGTCATATAATTCTAACACCTTGCTTGGATTCAAATCCTATAAAATCATTTTATATTCCTTCTGATGGGGTTAGTCCCATGGAATTCAGAGGTCACCAGAGACATGCCTATCAGTACTAGGAGTTCATGCGGTACCAGGGTTCAACCACAGATTCATGCATATAAGGGATATCTGTACTCCACCATTTGAATTATTCCAAATTTTTTAAATTCTAATGGAGGGTGAAATTATGTATATTTATTATGTAGCTTCATATTTTCTCTACCACTTTATTTTTGTGGGGTTTTTTTTGGGGGGGTCACACCCAGCAGCACTCAGGGGCTACTCCTGGCTCTATACTCAGAAATTGCCCCTGGCAGGCACAGGGGACCATATGGGATGCCGGGATTTGAACCACCGTCCTTCTGCATAAAAGGAAAATGCCTTACTTCCATGCTATCTCTCCAGCCCCATCTCTACCACTTTTTAACCAATTCAGAGGCAAAATGCTTTCATTGCTTTACTATTGCTCCAGTCTCTGAAAAAATATTTTTAATCTCCATAACAAGCCTGGAAATCATTCATCAACAATGAAGTTCAAATATCTTTAGGTATGATGCCTTGCTTTTTCCCATGTACCTTGAAACTTCCCTCTTTAAACTATGTAAGTGGGCTAGAGTAAAAGTACAATGAATAGGTGTTTACCTGGCACACAGCCAACCCAGGTTGATGCTTAACACCCCATCTACTCCCTCAAATCTCTAAGTACAGGATTAGGAATAAACCCAGAGTACTGTTGGGTTTGGCCCAAAACAATAAAATAAAAATAAATATAAGTAAACTAAAAGAACTCACCTAAAAAAAACCAAGACTTTTGTCTCGGCTCATACTTGGCCTGAGAAAGAAGTTGTAGGAAGAGTCTTAGAGGAGACAGTATTATGTACAGGGTATGTATGTATGTAGGGTACAGTATTATGTACCCACTGCAGTTGTTCTCCAAGGATATACACATCATAGAAATAGATGATTTCTTGTGCAGATGTAGTTGAAGGGAAGCCAATAGGCACTTACGTAGAAAACACGAAGGCATATTTTGATCTCCATATAAAAAAACATTCCTGTAAAAAAATTGCCCAGAAATAGAGTTGACTAAAAGATCGTTTCATGTCATAAGACGTTTTCATACAAGCCAGTTAAGTACTGGGAATGAAGGTGATTTTATTGGCTTTGAGATTTCCTTAAATGCTTATCTTAGTTGATTAAAAGTTTAATAAATGAAAGTAAAAAGAAATCTACTAACAGGAACCAGAAAGATAGCCCAGAGAAGCCTTGCATGCACCCATTCTCAGTTTGGTCAACACCAACCACATGGTTCCCAAAGCATTGCTGGATGCAGCCCTGGAGGGCCCTGAGTATGACAAGTGTGGTTGTAGAGCCCCCTAAGTGTTAAATATGAAAAATCCAAGAAATGAGTAAGTTTATCTAGAGAGTTGATAGTCCAAGGAGAGGAACAGAAAGAGATCTGAGATCTCTTAATTTCTAAGTTACCTTAGAACACGGGGAACACCCTACAGAAAAGAGTCCTATAGTCCGTCTTTTATCTGCCACCTTTCCCAGAAAACAAACTTCAGAGATTTTATCTTAGCTTCCTTTTAAATCACCATGCACTCCTTTTTGAGATATAAAGACCCACTTAGGCTTGATTAGCATTAGATAGGTATTTGTCTGTTGGTGGCTGCCCTTCCTCCCATACTGGTTGTTCTGAACAATAATACATTTTGTTTGTTTTTGAATCATACCTTGCCTAGCTTAGGAATTACTCCTGGATCTTCACTCAGAAGTCAATCCTGGAAGGTTCAGGGGACCATATGGGATGCCAGGATTTGAACCACCATCTGTACAGTATTGGCCACGTGCAAGGCAAACTCCTTACCACCGTGCTATCGCTCTGGCCTCACAATAAATACTTTATGTGAAGGACAGTAAGGGCTCTCAGTACACAAGGCTGGCAGCTCCCTGACCCCATGCTTTTCTCTATTATGTCTGTCTTGTTTTCTTAAAACAGTCCTCAAGGCCTGGAAATTGAATGATAGCCCAGTTGGCCAAGCATTGCTGGAAAAGACCCTCAGGTTTCCTGAGCATTCCTTGTTTGGGAAGCCTGAAAAAAAAAAAAAAAAAGAAGAAATTCCTACCAAAAATGTGCATAATCTTACCCAGGCAGTAGGAAATTTTCCAGAAAATGGACAAAAAAATTTTGATGACTTTGCCTATTGTCTTTATTTATTGATTTCCCAGTTAATCAGTGTTTTCTGAGTTTGGTCAATACAGTTTAATTCCTCTTAGCTTAATTCTCCCAAAAGGTCTAATTAAACTTGTTCTTCTAGATTGAGAAGCTGAAAAACCAACTCGATATTTTGGTCATTCATTGCTTCCCACCTACTTAAAGCAGTCACCTGATTGGCAGATATTTTTGATGACTACTTGGCACTCTACCAGTGTCCTCATTCCCTTTAGCTTCTAATAATATTAATCGCTATAGCCGTAACAGTGAAGAATGTAGTATAAAATAATATAATAAAAAAGAAATATGACTAAATTAAATTACTGTGGCTTTAACTTGATTTTTATTATTGGCTACTGAGGATGCATCAGGAAAGAATTAAAAACAGCACCACCACCAAGTTTAAGCAATATTCTGAGGTTATTAGGGATCCAGGTTCAGGATCTCTGAGCTTCATATGCTCAGAGATACTTTTGATGACAAATATGTGTGTGGGTTGTAAGTGGGAAGGAAACTGGGTTGATTGCCAAGCATTAAGGAGGAAAAGAAGGGAAAAAAAAAAAAAAAAAACTTTGTCCTTAGGTACAGAAAACTGAGCCTGTCCAGACTGGCCTTTCTCTGATGGCATAATCTTAAGCAGAGTAGCTGCTGGGAAGCTGACAGTGTACACTGTAAGGTTTGGAAGCCCACAGAAAGAGCCATGAATTTCTCCAAAGGAACTGGAGATACTGAAAAGTCAGTCCCACTACAGTCAGGAACACAGCTCAATAGGCTCAACTAGAGGTTCTTGAATGGGCATCAAGAGGACACTGGTACCCCAACAGTGCCACCAAGTGTTCATAAGGAGCAATAGCAGTAAAGATATCCAAAATCAGAGAAAAGGGAGCCCTTTAGAGTGATTGCTCATGTTTCCACCAACTCCAGAAGTTAAAGTAAGGATTTTTCTAATTGGATCCACTGGAAAGGGGTGGGAAAGCAAGAGGGGAATGTTAAAAAGTCACGTGAATTCTGGTCCCATCTTATACCCCCAAGATTCTAATTGAAAGAACTTTCCTCCCACTTCCTCAGCTCCTACTATTATCTTTATCTTTACTACTTTATCTTTACTACTTTTACCCCTCCAAAGGCAACAACCAAAGATCCCTTCTAGTTCATATTTTCTTTCTTCCTTTTCTTCTTACTTTCTTTTTGGGCCACACTCAGCTGTTCTTGGAACTTCTGGGATTACTCCAGGAGGTTCTGGGTACCATATAGAGTGCCAGGGATCAAACCTGAGTCAACCCAGTTCATTTTAGTTTTTATTTATCATATTAGTTTCCTTGTCCATGCCCCCTACTAGACTTTAATTCCATGAAGAATAAGACCAGATTTATATCCTTAGCTCTTATAATTCAGCCTGGTTGAATCACTACCTAAAAACTACGTTTTAGGTAGTGAAATTACCCAGGTGGGCAATCCTCACAAAACCATAAGATCTAGCATTATTCCATTTGGTAAATAAGGAAACTGAGAACTCAAACTATTTTCACCTTAACCCTACTGCCCCTCACCATTTTTTTATTCCACTACTTCATTTCCCAAAATTATTTTCTTAAATACCTTCTATTTGTCTTCCTTCATGTTAGGCTAATCCCATATCTTTCATCTCAAAATAGTTTATGAATAACTATTATACATTTACCTTATTCATTGTCATTACATCGGGCTCTCCCTAAACTTGAGGATCTCAAAAGGAATAGTCATAATGGTGTTCCTAAGACCTAGCCTAGGACTGGAATACAATGAATTCTCAAACTGTTTTATTGAGTGAGGAGTAAAAGAATGGTGAGATTGACATACTCCCACTCCATCCAACCCCTCCTCACCTCTTAGTCATTCTAATATTCTTCAGAAGAGCCTCGTGCCTTTGTGAGTGCATATCTTTGGTGCAAAAATTACTGATACAGGGGCCGGAGTGGTGGTGCAAGTGGTAAAGTATCTGCCTTGCCCTCACTAACCTAGGAAGGACCGCGGTTCAATTCCCTGGCATCCCATATGGTCCCCCAAGCCAGGAGCAATTTCTGAGCTCATAGCCAGGAGTAAATCCTGAGCATCACCAAGTGTGACAAAAAAAAATTTACTGATACAATCAAACTACTCCTACAAGAAAGGAACCAAAATCTACTGGAATGGAATGTGAGGGATAATTATAAACAATTGTAATTCATGCTGTTATCATTAGAGGTGTGGAAATGGTGCTTCAAGAATCTGGCCTTGAACCAACAGCATCTTGCTGAGTTCTTGCCAGACAGTAGCAATGGAAGTGTGGAAGCACACACTTCAAGTGGTTCAACAGCACAACTGAGAAAGTTAGTAAGAGGTGAGGCAACAAATATGATGGGAGACCAGGGAATCTTGAGTTTTAAAGATAGTCTTAAAGAGCCTGAACTCTACACAAAATTTCAGGAGTCAAATCATATGATAACTATCATAAAATATTTCTCTGCAAGGTTGGGGGAGTGAGGAAGGGAGGAGGGAGACAGGATTTCCAAGGTTTCTTTCTGTGGGTCATGATGCCATTATTTTGATAATGGAAATACAATTACATGATAATTGTATAGGACACAGAGTAAGAACACAAAATATATCAGCAAGATTAGAGTTGAATTGGAGTTAGAAGTAGAAGATAGCTTCTTTTTGCACACAGTAAGTTTGAAGAAATTCACAAATGCAGACCAGTAGAGTAGTCTGGAGCAAAAGTGGCTGGTAGATGAGAGCTGGGAGTGAATATCAAGAAGGAACACCCAGAATGAGTAGATTGAGAAGACAGCTAAGAGTTCATAAAGAGTAGTCAAGGAACGTTCCACTGGAGCAGAGCCCAGGATTTGTGGAAATGAAAAGACATATCATGTTTGCTTTTTGAGGTTTCATTCCAGGTTCCAGCATGTGTCTGATTCCTTGCACTGTCCTTCCCCTCCTCCCAGTCTCAGCCCTTCACATGGAGTCTAGACTAGATAAAACCACTTTTATTGATGGTGACTGCAAGCCAGAGAAGTGTGAAGCTGCCCCTCTTTTAGATAACACAAGATGTTAGGCTGAAGGAGCTGAGAAGAGAAGCCAGAGGCTGGGCAGCGGACAGGATTCACTCCTTATTTGGGTGTGAATGCTGCAAGCTTGGGATGATTTATTTTGGGAAAAGGGGCTAGGCACAAGGGGCACCAAGCCTCAGGCCGCACTCTCTACTTGGAGCACGGCAGCTTCAGCAGCTTCAGGTCTCCCGGGATCTTCCTCGGTGTTTTGTGGAGGCTCTGGCTCTGTCTTGGACTCAGGCTGGCCATCAGCATTTCGGCCAGGTCCAAGGCGTGGTGGCTTGACCGGCGTGGGTGTGGATGCGGCAGGACCCTTCCTGCTCGAAAGGGCCCTTCGCAGACTCTGCACCTTCTGCAACCCTGAGCGCCGCAGTCGCTGAGCCCTGGACTCCACGGGCTCCTCATCTGAGCTCTCCCCAACTTCGGCCTCTGGCTGGTCTGGGTTGGGTTCGGACTGGTCCGCAGGGCCGAGGGGCTCTGAAATTTTCTGGAAGGCGCTAGCTGGGATCTCTGCCTCCTCCTACAGGTGATAGACACGACACTGAACTGGCAAGTCTCTGGCCCACATCAGCCTGAGCCTCACGTTTCAATTACAACCCCCAAAGACACCAAACCCGATTGGGAAGGGGCAGGAGTAGAGAAGGGGAGTGCTGAAAACTGCAAGCGCTTGTAACGTCGACAGGCCTTGGGTTGTTGGCCTCGAGAGTCAGAACGAAGGAGACAGCGGTGATAGTGGGATAGGACCCTCTTCCAACACCGTTACTTTCCCTGGGGAGCAGGGCTGGGACTTGGAGCAAACCGTGTGGACGTGGCCTATACTCGGGCTGCGCGGTCTTTGATTGGCCGGGCTGGATGGGGCGTGCAGCGACAGCACCCAGGATGGTGGGAAAGGGGTGTGGCCCCGGGTGGCGTCGTCGGGAATGTGGGTGTGGTGGGGAAAGAGGAATCGATGGCGCCCCGGGGCCCGAGAAAGTCCCCAGATTGGGGAGGTGAGGGTGGGGGATCTGACCTTGAAGAGCAGGACACGGAGCTTCCCTCGCGCCACCAGCAGCCCGTGGTTGGCCTCCAGACGCTGCATCTGGGCAGCGCGAAACACTGCGCGCTCCTGGGCCACATCGGCATGCGAGCCCACACGCTCCGCCTTGGTTAGCAGCTGCTCCAGCCTGTTGCTCGTTCGGTCGTGGCTGCTGCTCAGCTCCCCCAGACCCTTCTGGATGCGGAGCACCGAGCCCGCCAGACCGCCCTGCCTGCTGGCCAGGCCACCCACCCTCTCCTGCAGCCCCTCCAGCATGCTGGACAGCTTCTCCAGCAAGGTCACCACCGTCACGGCGTGCACAGGGCCGCCGGCCGCCGGCGCTCCGGGCACAGGCCCGGGTTCCAGCGCGCTCTCACCCATGATCCCAGACAGTCTCGCCTGCACTACCCACGGCCGTTGGCTGGCTTCGCTCTGGCCTGGGGCCGCCTTTCCCCGACTCCACCCCAGCTCCAGTCGTGACTCAGGCAGGCGGAGTTGGCCTTCTCGGGGCCGCGGGAGGGAGGACTCGGGGCGGGAAGGCAGCTGCGGGGTCCCGGGAAGCTCTCCCACTTCTGCTCCGCCCCTGGGCCCTGAGAGTACGTTGCCCCAGAATCAGCCTCACCCAGAATTCAAAATTCTGTTTGAATTCCCACCCTCTCAGCTCAATTCCTGGGTATGACTTTTCCTAGAACATACTCGCCCTGTTGCAAAGGGGCACCAAGAAAAGTTTGTTTGGATGCAAGGCAGGATCAGACTATATTAATGCAACAAAGGAATCATCGGAAGGGTCTCTGAAACACGCTTCCCCTCTATAGCTTGTATGTGGTTGCAGCCCCAGAATGGGCACAGTGGATCGGAAAGTTCTCCAATGTTCCATTACAGATCTAAATGATTTTTCTAGGCCCGAGGCCTTGCTTTGTAGCTGGCACAGACGGGCGGAGCATATACTGGTATTTTCCTAATAGTCATCGGGGCTTAGCCACAGGTTTCCTGTTTCTCTAGTTTTTACTGTTAGGTAACATTGGCTGGTTGCCTTTATCCCAGTTTTCTTCATTATCTTTCTCTGGGCTTCACAGGCAAAGCCTAGTGTCACCTGGCCCCGACCCTTGAAGGACAGGACACCTCTTTCTCCCCCCCCCCCCTTTTTGTTGTTGTTGTTTGTTTGTCTGAGGAGACATACAGCTCTATGCTCAGGAATCACTCCTGGGCATGTTCAGAGCACTAAGTGGGATGCCAGAGATGGAACCCAATTCAACTGTGTGCAAGGCAAGCACCCTATCCTCCGTAGTATGGCTCCACATACAGGACATCTTTTCCTTTGAAACCCTGAAAAGGCTTAGAACAGAAGCTGTTGCTTTATTGAAGACTGGTTCTGGCTCCTGACTGGGCTTTCAGTTTGTTGTTATTTTTAATTTTCTCTGGAACTACCTGAGAGTATCTGCTTAGAGGGAAGGAGCAATAAAATTGCTGCTGTGAAGGAGCAAGTGAATATAGAGAGTCGAGTTCAAGATGTGAATCACAAATTTGTAATGTCATCATTTTGAAAAGCCCTGTGCCTTTTCAGATCTTAGGCTCACAAACAAGTCCAAGCAGTTCATTGATCCTTCTGTTTCCCCTCTTTTTCCCTTTCACCAAATCTGTGAGGGACACTTAGTAACAACTGTATAAAAAACTTGCATCATTCAGGGGCTAGTTGACATTGGGCCTAAAAAAAACTCAAGGTCTAACTCAGTAGTAGGTCTTAGGAAGGCAAACTGCAACCTAAAACCTAGTGTAGCTAAGTTGATAACTGACTTCTCATCCCTCTGCTTAATATAAGAGAAAATGGATTCTCTTGATGCCTGGTGGGATTCACTCTCTCTTCCATCTGGTATATATTTACTGAGAACCCCATCTGGATGTGCCAGTTAAGAGGCTTTCAGACTGAGGGAACATATACTCAGCGCAAACAGTTTTTACAAATAGGAAATGCAATCCAAACATCATTGAAGAAAACGATGGAAAACTAAGGATGGAGTGTCCATGAATCATTACCCCAATTTTGGTTCTCAACACTTCTTTCAACTGTGCTTACCAGAAAAGTGTCACCTGTACTGTAGCTGGAAGCTACAGTATTTGTAGCATTCAAATCATTGGTTGTCCACTGGGTTACATGAGCCATTCAGAAACTCATTTCTGGCTTAAGCCAGAGTCCCTTAATCCCTTACTGAAAATAGATCTGATAATTATTTTTTGATATGTATAAGGCCCACTTCTAGATCAAGGCTAGATTTAGTAACCCCAAGAGCACATGATTAGCATAAGAGAAAAAGTATATATCTATATGAAAAATCTAAGTACTGTTAGGACAGTCAAAATATCTATGGAAAGTCAAAGCTGGAGTCATAGTACAGGGTAGGGCATTTGCATTGTACATGACTGACCATATTTGATCCCAACACTTTATTTATGTGGTCCCCTGAGCCCTACCAGCATTAAAACCTGAGCATACAGCCAGAAGTAAGCCCTGACTTGGCCAGATGTGGCCCCAAAATAAAAAACAAGCAAAATAAAAATCTACAGGAAGTCAATGATAAAATCTCCAGCCTTCAGAAATGGAACTAGGGAAGTCCAGTACATTTAGAAGTAAAGAGCTACTTGGATAGATATTTTAAGACCTGGGTGGAAAAAGGCAAAAGAAAATAGGCAGGCAGAATATCTTCTTCTAAAGCAGTCTAAACTTCTATTCTCAAACTCAAGTAGAAATCAACTAATGTGGATTTATTGTGTCTCCTGAAAAGATATTCAGGGCCAGAAAATGATTAAAGTTATTGTCTTGCAAGTGCTGGTTAGATCCCCAGCACTAGTATGGTCCCCCAAATTTCTGCCAGGAGTGATCCCTAAGTATAGAAGTAGCTTCTCCCTGAAAACAGCCAAGTATGACCTAAATCCCACACCCTGATAAAAAAGATGTATGGGGTCCTAATCTTCAGCCTGCGAATATTTTTTTGGAGATGGGATACTTGCAGCTGTATGCAATACCTGATGATATCATGCTAGAGAAGTATAGGCCACTAATCCACTCACTATAGTGGCTGTCTTCATAAAAAGAGGAAAGGAAACACATAGGGAAAAGAATCTGTAATGACAGAGACAAAGATTGGACAAAGAAATGACTAAAATGAACTGAATTGGAAAATTTTGCCCCATGAAAGCTTTGGAGCAAACACAAAGATGTCAGTGCCTCAGTTTCAGACTTGAAGCTTTCAGAACTGTAAAACAATACATTTCAGTAGTTTTACTTATTTATTTGAGGGGATTATTTAGAGGGGACTACACACAGCTGCATTCAGGGTTTAAGTCTGGCTCCTCATTCAAAAGATCATTCCTGGCTGTTCTCAGAGACCATTTGGGGTTCTAGGAATCAAGCGAAGATCAGCCATGTGTAAGGCAGGAGCCCTACCTGCTATACCTAATTTCTGTTGTTTTAAAGCACAATTTATGGTACCTAATTTAATCTTATGCACTTAACCCTGGGAACTAATAAACACACAGTTATAATAGTTATGACTATTAGTATCATAACCTCATGTAAAAGCCTCCTTCCTTAGTCTTAGCTAAATTCTCTGGAAGAAGTTCTCTGTAGAAAACAACATACGTATAGATCAGAAACAATTGCCCAAACCAAAAGACTCTGAAGAATTAGTGTAATGTTGGGTGATTGAGCTAACAAATGCTTTCTAAAACAAAAACATGAGTATTGCTCACCCAGCTCCTCAATGATTTATTATATACAGTGCCCAGCCCCTTCTAAGAGTACAGCTTACTACGAGAAAGAATTATTTGTTTATTTGTTTTTAATCCTCTGTATCTTTTATAAGACTGAAAATGCTTAGAACCTGTCTACCTAACCAACCCCACAAAGGCCCACTGTCTGCCAGATATCAGGAACAATTGGCTGGTCCTTCGTCTTTCAGTTAGGATAAGGAAAGCCTCTGAAAAAGGCAGCTCAGAGTTCAGTGCCATAAAGGGAATTATTCTGCATCCTTATGTTCTCTTTTACTCGCAAATCAGGTGCCCCAAAATCTGATGTTAAAAAACTGCCATCCATTAGAAATGGAAGGAGCACTTCAATTCTTAACATCACACCAGAGAAGTATGTGATATTAGGACCAAAAGATCAGCCACGAGAGATCTGGCACACAGGCAGCTCAGCACAGTGGGTCAGGAGGAGTGAAATATACCCAAGACCTCCCACCACAACAAAACTACAACTATGAGGGTGTTTGGAAAGTGTTTTCTCTTGACATTCTCATTCTTGTGTTATCAGAAAGAAAAAAATATACCGTAAATACTCGAGCATTAACCGAACCCCCTAATTTTACCCTAAAAACTGGGAAAACTTAGTGACTTGAGTATAAGCCAAGGTGGAAAATGCAGCAGCCACTGGTAAATTTCAAAAATAAAAATTTATATCCAAATCAATTACAATAATTGAAGAATCAGTAGGTAAAATGTTTTTCAATATTTATTGCTAAAGAAAAACTGTAAACTAGCAACGATAACTTTAAAACTTTAAATAAAGTGTTGAAACTCGTAGTTTAACAGATAATCAAGCTAAATCACAATGATTAAAACCCTTCAAAACTATATTCCTCATCATCATCATCTGTATGTCCAAAGAGAGCTTCAGCTGTATCTGATGTGAGGGTACCAGCATAGACATTGCCATCATCACTGAGTTCGCAGGTATTATCATTATTGCTGTCGGTCTCATACAAAGTGCAGAATATTGTGAGTTAAATAGTTCAGTGG
Organism: Suncus etruscus; assembly: GCF_024139225.1. NCBI lineage: Eukaryota > Metazoa > Chordata > Mammalia > Eulipotyphla > Soricidae > Suncus > Suncus etruscus. The sequence continues at coordinate 55,482,988 of NC_064856.1, forward strand.
CATACAGTTCAGTTCAGCCACCTACCTCTTCAGCTCAGCCAAGACTTGTGGACTGAGCTGAAGCACCGCCCCCTCCAGCAGAAGGCAGAAGACGGCTGGAGACTACATGCATTTGATTCAGATGCACACACAGAATCTAATAACCTGTCTAACTCGAGTATAAGCTTAGTTCGGGATTTTTGGCACAAATTTTGTACCAGAAAAAAATTGGCTTATACTTGAGTGTATATGGTACATTGATTAGTATTGAAAAGAAGTTTCAAACAGGCTTTGGACAAGTGATAGTTCTTAATCTCATCAACTCTGTCCCCTTGGCAAGTCAGAAGAAAAAGTGAAGTCTCCTCTGGGACAATTGGGGGACAGCATGACCTAGAAGGAAAAACACAGCGAAACTACTTTACATTTGGGACTAAGGCCATGTTACCAGCATCTGAGGTTTCTAGCTTGTTTTATTATTTAAAGCCTTTTGTTTCACCTAGCACTACAGCCTAACAGTATTATTATTTGAAAAAGAAAAAAATCTAAGACAAGAAATAGCTGTGTGAGATAAGTATACAAAATACATAACTAGGGGCCGGAGAGATAGTATGGAGGTAGGGTGTTTGCCTTGCATGCAGAAGGATGGTGGTTTGAATCTCAGTGTCCCAAATAGTCCCCTGAGCCTGCCAGGAGTGATTTCTGAGCCTAGAGCCAGGAGTAACCCCTGAGCGCTGCCGGGTGTGATCAAAAAACCAAACCAAATAACCAAACAAACAAACATGACTAACCCTGAGCATCATAACAGCTCCCTGGACAAACTGAGGAATCCTCTAGGGACCTAGCTTTGAGTCAGTCACAAGCACAACACAGCCAGAACTACCCACTTCACAGGGAATGAGCGTCAGTGGGCAGGTACTACCTTCCACCTTTTGTCATAAGCATCCTGTCTACGGAAGGGGTAAGGACTTCCACACAATGAGGAAACCCTAAAGCATTGGTAATTAACAGAGCTGTAAATTTGGGGCAACAGGAAGTAAGAATCTGTGTTGACTCAAAATAACTAAACACATGAAAAACCTGGAATAGTATATCGGTTTTTTATAATAAGTCATTCTTTTCACCCAAAAAACTAATTCAAGGAGACATGTATGCTGATATATATTTCATATTTATGTTCACAAACAGTAGAATTTACAACTGCTAAGAACTGGATACAATCTAAATGCCACATATAATTGAAAAAAGTTTTATATAAATACGTATGTACACAAAGGAGTACCACTCAACCTTAAAAAGAGAGACAATGAGAAAAAACAGAGATAATACAGGAGGTAAGACTCTTGCCTTGGATGCAGTAGACCCTGGTTTAATCCTGAGCACTGCATATGGTCATCAATAGAAGTGACACCTGAGCACAGAGTCAAGAGTAAACCCAGGGCCAGAGAGATAGCATGGAGGTAAGGCATTTGCCTTGCATGCAGAAGGACATGGTTCGTCCTGTTTAGGATTTAACAATTAGCAATTCCTAAGTGCTAATTCCTAAGATAAGAATAACAACTTAGTATCACCACCTTCAAAAGTTGTATTTTACTTCCAAATTGAAAATTGTACCAAAGTAGCATGTCATGTAAACATTAAAAAAAATAGCATAAGGAGGGACCAAAGCAATAGCATATTGGTAGCCTGTTTGTCTACAATCGACCATGGATGGCTCAGGGTTCAATCTCTGGCATCCCATTTGGTCCCCTGAGCCAGCCAGGAGTGATTTCTTAGTGGAGAGCCAGGAGTAACCCCTGAACACCGATGAGTGTGGCCCCAAAACAACAACAACAAAAATTAGCTTAAGGAGGTTGGAGTGATAGTTCAAAGGACAGAAACACATGCTTTGCTTGCAGGAAGCCTAGTTTGATCACTTGCTCTGAACTGTCACTGCAGCATCCACAGGCAGCACAGAGTGAGTAGTCCTGAGCACAGCTGGATATAGCTTAAAAACAAAACAAAATTTAACATATGTATATACTACATTAAGCTCACCACTAAAATTTCACTTCTATCATTCACCTTTTTGCTTGTTTTTTTTTTCCCATTTTCCTTCTTGTAAACACTAGTCTTATGGCCTAAAAGTGTTTTGTTTTGTTTTTTAATTTTGCATTTTGTCTGTCTCATTTGCTTCTTCATGTTCTCTATATGCCAAATATGAGTGATATCATATAGTTGTTCTTTTGGTCTGTTTTATGCTTATTTCACTAAGCATTATATTCTGTAGGTACATTTATGTTGCTACATATGAAAGGCTTTGCTTGTTTGGAAACCAAAGTTGGCTATACTTTGGGTTTACTTTTTTTGTTTGTTTATTTGGGGTCACACCCAGCAGCGCTCAGGAGTTACTCCTGGCTGTACGCTCAGAAATCGCTCCTGGCAGGCTCTGGGGACCTTATGATATGCCGGGTACCATATGGGATCTCATGCAGAAGGACGGTGGTTCAAATCCCGGCATCCCATATGGTTCCTAGAGTCTGCCAGGAGCGATTTCTGAGCGTAGAGCCAGGAGTAACCCCTGAATGCTGCCCGGTGTAACCCAAAAAACAAAAACCAAAATAAATAAATATATAAAATAAAACATAATCAAGGACTGGATAGATAGTAAAGTGGGCAGGGTGCTTGTCTTTTTTTTTTTTTTTTTTGGTTTTTTTTTGGGCCACACCCGGTAACGCTCAGGGGTTACTCCTGGCTATGTGCTCAGAAGTTGCTCCTGGCTTGGGGGACCATATGGGACACCGGGGGATCGAACCACGGTCCGTCCAAGGCTAGCGCAGGCAAGGCAGGCACCTTACCTTTAGCGCCACCGCCCGGCCCCAGGGTGCTTGTCTTATAGGCAGTCACTCTGGGTTGATTCCTAGCACCCCATGTAGTTCCATCAACACCACCAGGAGGAAGGACAGGATGTGAGGGAAGAACCTGGGAACACTGAGGAAAGGAAGTTGACACTGGTGGTGAGACTGCTGTCAGAACATAGTATGCCAAAAATCAACTATGGATATAATTTCAACTGCAGTGTTGTAATTAAAAAGAAATTTTTTTTTGTATAGCCTGGTCAAAGAAACTCACATTTTGCATGTAAGAACCCAGTTTCCATTTTTAGCATCACATGATCTCTCAAACACTACCAAGGAGTAATCCCCACATTAGCACTGAGCCCAAAACACTTCTGGGTGCGATCCTCCTCCCTGACACCACACACCAAAAAAGGACAAGTAGAAAATAGAACATCAGGTGCATTGGTAGTGTTAAAAAAGGACAGAACTTGGGCTGGAGCAATAGCACAGCAGTAGATCACTTGCCTTGCAGGCAGCCAACCTAGGAAATAACCGGACTCGATTCCCAGCATCCCATAGAGTCTCCCCCCCACCAACCCCCACCAACCTCTGAGCGTCATTAGGTGTGGCTCAAAACAAATGAACTATAAAGGACTGAACTAAATATCCAAGCCAAAGGCAACAACAATGAAATCAAAAGACCCAAACTTAAACAATCTAAACTTAAAATGGCCTGTGATACTGGCAGTCTGGGGGCAAGTGGATGGTATGGGATGCACTTGGGGAACATTGGTGGGGGGAGGTGGACACGGTGGTGGGACTGGCCCTGATTCATTGTATGTCTGAAATCCAACCATGAAGAACTTTTAAAAAACAATGATTTCAATAAAATTAAAATTTAAAAAAGAAGGTATGAAGGTAAGGCATTTGCCTTGCATGCAGAAGGTCGGTGGTTCAAATCCTGGCATTCCGTATGGTCCCCTGAGCCTGCCAGGAGTGATTTCTGAGCATAGAGCAAGGAATAAGCTCTGAGCGTGACCGGGTGTGACCCAAAAACAAAAACAAAAAAAAAATATAAAAAAGAAAATAGAGCAAAGAGAAAAAAGAGGATGTGAAGATTGAGATAGATTGGAGAGCAGCCATAAGTCAAGGAACACCAGGCATGGCAAGAAGCCACCAAAAGCTAAAGAGAGGCTTGGACAGGATTCTCTCAAAGTCTTCCAAGGATACATGGCCTTTCCAGTATGAATTTTGTACTTCTATTCTCAAGATTTATAGATTTCTTTTTGTTTGTTAGTTTTTGGACCACACCCAACAGCACTTAGGGATCACTCCTGGATCTGTGCTCAGAAATCACTTGTAGCAGGCTCAGGGGATCATATGGGATTTCAGAATTAAACCTGGGTAAGCAGCGTGCAAGGCAAATGCCCTACCACTGTGGTATCACTCCAGCCTTGTTCTCAAGATTTATGACATAAAATTTCTGCTGTTTTGTTATAATAAATCTTAAAATAAAATCTTAAAACCATTATATATGTAACAGTATATATATAATGGTTTTAAGATTTTATTATAACAAAACAGCAGAAATTTTATGTCCTTATAAATCTTGAGAACAAGGCTGGAGTGATACCACAGTGGTAGGGCATTTGCCTTGCACATATATACATATATGTGTGTGTGTGTGTGTGTGTGTGTATATATATATCAAGGGACTTAGGGGGAAAATAATTTTATCAATAACTCAATTAATCAATAAACCATGGATGAAAGTTTCGGCTGAGGAATGCTTATATATAAGAATTTACATTTAATATTTAGTAGATCATGGTTGCTAAAAAGTCAAAAACTATAGTCATGTTTTGTTGAATTGTTTAGATACAGTACTAAAATGAGTACTTCCTGAATTTTTGTTTTGTTTTGTTTTGTTTTGGGGTCGCACCCAACCATGCTCAGGGGTTACTCCTGGCTTTACACTCAGAAATCGCTCCTGGCAGACTCAGGGAGACCATATGGGGTACCAGGATTCGAACCACCATCCTTCTGTATGCAAGGCAAATGCCCTACCTCCATGCTATCTCTGACCCCTCCAGTACGTGCTGAATTTATATTGTAATATTACCTTCAAAATTTGGTCATTTCCATTAAGTTTAAACCATTTTATTGTTACTTTAAGCATCATGGTTACAAAATTGTTCATGATTGGGGCTGGAGAGATAGCATGGCAATAGGGCATTTGCTTGCATGCAGTCAAACCAGAACGGATGGTGGCTCGAATCCTGGCATTCCATATGGTCCCCCCCCCCATGCCTTGCAGGTGTGATTTCTGAACACAGAGCCAGAAATAACCCCTGAGCATAGTGGGGTGTGACCCAAAACCCAAAAAAATATATTCATGATTTTCCGTCATAGAATGTATACAACACTTCACCATTGCACTTTTCCAGCTACCAGTGTCCTAGTTTCCTAAGACATTGACACACAATTTTGCCTTTAAAAAAAACATGTTCAACAAATTGTCTCAGTATTTTCAGTTATTCTGAGATGTTCCTAGCAAGTAGATTTAAAATGGAATCCCCATTGTGCAGTTTGGGAAATTGAGAAATATCTAAGTGGCACATAAAAGTTTGAGGACATGGCTGTCCAGAAAAATAAGGTGAATACCATATATTGAATTGAATACCACATAGCACCATTTAATACCACCTGGGATGAGGCTTAAATTAGCAAGGAATCCAGAACTTTGGAACATATAATTCTATAAGGGACAATTATTGGGATGTGGGAGTTGGGCTTTGACAAAAATATCCTGGAGCATTCCAAGAGGCAAAAAGCGTGGAAGCAGTTACTGAATGGACTCTATTGAACCTACTTCTGTAATCTGAGGAATTCAATGGGCTATGACAGAATGGCCTTCAAGTCTGCACTGTTAGGGCAAGACATACTGGGAGTGGCCTCCATAAAAAAAAGAAGAAGAGGAAAAGAAGCTATTATAATAGTCAGAGGAGTCTGGATCTAGATAATTAGATTTGTTGAATAAAAATAAAATAACTACCATAATAATCTGTAGTTCATATACACACATCCTATTTCTTTCTTCTTACTCAATACCGGATTTCAGAAAGAAGTAGAGATGTATGCCAAGGGCCACAGCTATAAGAATTAGCATCATTCTGATTTCGATTTTATCCCTCTTCTACATAGGAATAAATTGAGACTAGAATAGGCTAACACAATGAAAGGGCCAGCAATTGTATTCACAAAGCTGGTGTTGAGAATAAGTTCAAATGAATCGATAGGGTGGGATGATTAGGTGCTGCCATCTACTTAGACTAAGGGACTGGGAATGGCAACCTGAGGAACTGGGAATGACAACCTCACGAGTGCTGGTGAAGGGGGAGTGATTCGAATGAATTTTTTGGGGGGGTCACACCCGGCAGCACTCAGGGGTTACTCCTGGCTCTACACTCAGAAATCACTCCTGGCAGGCTCAGAGGACCATATGGGATGCTGGGATTTGAACCACTGTCCTTCTGCATGCAAGGCAAATGCCTTACCTCCATGCAAACTCTCCAGTCCCTAGAATGTATATTTATTAGTTCAATTTTAGCTGCAGATATGTAAGGACTTTTTAAAATTATAAACCAAGCTTCATATACAGGTAAATTTGTGTGTCAGATGAAGAGCAAATGAAACTATCAGTATAGTTCAGCAAACATAGCATGTCAATAAAAAAAATTAAATTTTAATAAAAAATAAATTTTAGTCTAATAATCCTCTGTAACACTTTAGTCTGAGTATACTATGAAATATCTGGTACATAGGTGCATTACATATATTTATCTATATATAGTTATTTTTATACTATATAGTCATTGTTTATATAAAATTCATTGGTTATACTATATAGTCATTGTTTCTATGAAATTCAAATTAAATAGGGCATCCTATATTTTAACTGTCATTCCCAAACTATGACATAGGTAGACATTCTAGGAAAATGAAAGGAGAATTTAGGAGATAGGTGAAGCTTATGTGAGTTTGGGATTCAGTGGAGATTGCTGTAATACCCATAATAGCCTTGGCCAAGGAGCAAAACAGTGCCAGCTCTGTCCAGCCTACAGGGTAGCAGGATTGCTCTCAGCTCACCTAGACTACAATTCCAGAAAGATGCTCTCTTGTTTTCCCTTACCAGTCTCCTAAGTATTTTATGCAGCCCACCTGAGTTTGATTCCTGGTACTTTATAAGGTCTCTTGACCTTACTTACTTACTTACTAAGAGTAAACCCTGAGCATTCCTGGGTATGACCCAAAAACAACAGTGGGCTTGTCCTGGGAACTTGATGGTAGTAAAAATGCAACAACTTATAACATCAAAACAAGGAAGTTGGGGCCAGAGAGATAGTATGGTAAAGAGGGTGCTTGGTTTCTTAATTTTTGCATTACTACATTGATTTATCCATATCCACACAACACTTCCCTTTGTTCATGTTACTGTCTCTAAGACCCAAGGTCTCACATCTCCAGCTTCTCTAGTTGTGCATGCTGATCAGGGGCTCACAGAGCTGCTCTCATTGCTCTCTGGGAATCACTCTCTGGTCACAGTGCTGGCACATCTTTTTTTTTTTTAATATCTTTATTTAAACACCTTGATTACAGGGACCGGAGAGATAGCATGGAGGTAAGGCATTTGCCTTTCATGCAGGAGGTCATTGGTTCGAATCCCTGCGTCCCATATGGTCCCCCGTGCCTGCCAGAAGCAATTTCTGAGCCTGGAGCCAGGAATAACCCCTGAGCACTGCTGGGTGTGACCCAAACACCACAAAATAAATAAATAAATAAAATAAAACAATAAAAAATAAAACACCTTGATTACAAAGATGATTGTAGTTGTGTTTCAGTCATGTAAAGAGCACTCTCCCTTCACCAGTGCAACATTCCCATCACCAATGCCCCAAATCTCCCTCCTCCCCACCTCACCTCCTCATACTATAGATAGGCTTTCTAGTTCCCTAATTCATTCACATTGTTATGATAGTTCTCAGTGTAGTTATTTCTCTAACTGTGCTCACAATTCTTTGTGGTGAGCTTCATGCCATGAGCTGGACCTTCCAGCCCTCTCTTTGTCTCTGAGAATTATTGCAAAAGTGTCTTTTTAACTGCAGCGGTCTCCAAAGTCACACTCTTTAACTGAGATGCTTTCACACACCAACCTGTGTATTGGAGTTTTCACAGTCTGTCACAATGCCATATGTCTCAGGTAGCAGAATAGCCAGAACTCCACTCAGAGCATGTGGGCTGCACTGTGTACTAAACTCACAACCTCACACTTACAAGGCAATCTCATTAAACATTGAGCCACAGATTCATCTCTCAAGTGCATGCACTGATTCAAACATTCTTCAGACTTCAAGTCTGTAGTCAATTAACCTAGGATTATGCTGATTTTTGTGCATTTTCCTACCAGTTATGACAAAATAAGGGTTTATGCTAGAGCTTCCTCACATTCTGTCTATATTTTTCCAGATTCTTTATGGGGGGCCACACCCAGAGGCGCTCAGAGGTTATTCCTGGTTCTGCAATCAAAAAATGATCCTGGCAGGCTCAAGGGACCATATGGGATGCTGGAGATAGATAGTCTGTCCCAAGTAGGCAGAGTGCAAGGCAAATGCCCTACCACTGTGCTATCGTTCTGGCCCTTTTCCAGATTCTTAAAAGAATGTAACATACTTTATATCACTTTTTTGAAACAAATGTAAATTCACTCCAGCTGGCCAGGCATCACCAAACTGGTTTTTCCCAGGATGAGAGAATTCACACCATTTAGAATCATACAAGAATGCTGAAGGAATTCTTTTAAGGTTCAAAGCTTGAAAAACTTCTTGCCAGAATATGTTTTTCTTACAGACATGAATTGGTTGGTTGTACAAAACAGAAACTATACAGATTAATTTAAGTGAAGGGTGAAGGCGTGTTTATGTGAAAGAATTGGAAGCAACTTCAGCCCCCAAAGCAGACTGTGGAAACAATTTATTGAGACTGGAGCCCTTCCTGAATTAACAAAAGGGAGGAGACATTAAGGGATAATATAGCTTTATTTATTACTTCAATAGCTTTGCCAGCAGAACATAAAAGAAACCAGACCTTTTTTCTGCACAATAATGGGACCCAGTAACTCTGGGAGAAAGGCAAGATGTTCTAATTGAGGAAATATATCCTTTTTTAGTGTTTATATTGTACTCTTTAGAAATTGATGTCTGCTTCTAGGAGTGGTAGATAAACAAAAATAAAAATTATATTCATCAAATGAACCAATCTGATCCCACTCACACATACAAGTATATTGGAAGGGAAATCCAGCCAGCAAAATCTAAATCCACAACTAATTTCTGACTTTGGAGCTCTTTTTCTTTCTACTTCTACCCCTAACTCCAGGCTTAGCATTCTGGTTTTGTGACTTGTTTTGGCCAACAGAATGCATAAAAAATAAAAATAAAAAATATATATACGTATATTTTTTTGGTTTTTGGGTCACACCCGGCAATGCTCAGGGGTTACTCCTGGCTCCATGTTCAGAAATTGCTCCTGGCAGGTTTGGGGGACTATATGGGATGCCGGGATTTGAACCAATGACCTTCTGCATGAAAGGCAGATGCCTTATCTCCATGCCATCTCTCCGGCTCCAAAATAATATATATATATATGTGTGTGTGTGTGTGTGTGTGTGTGTGTGTGTGTGTGTGTGTGTGTGTGTGTGTGTGTATATGTATTTTGGTTTTGGGGTCACACCTGGTGGTGCTCAGGGGTTAGTCCTGGCTGTCTGCTCAGATATAGCTCCTGGCAGGCACGGGGTACCATATGGGACACCAGGTTTCGAACCTTTGGTCCTGGATCGGCTGCTTGCAAGGCAAACGCCACTGTGCTATTTCTCTGGACCCAAAATAAAATCTATTTTAATAAAAAAATTAAATTTACCAATTTGAGACTTTACCTCATTTTTTTTTTGTTTTTGTTTTTGGGCCACACCCGGCGGTGCTCAGGGGTTACTCCTGGCTATCTGCTCAGAAATAGCTCCTGGCAGGCACGGGGGACCATATGGGACACCGGGATTCGAACCAACCACCTTTGGTCCTGGATCGGCTGCTTGCAAGGCAAACACCACTGTGCTATCTCTCCGGGCCCCTTTACCTCATTCTTAAGTAGTTTTTTCCAATGCCAGAAATCAAACTCATTGCAAGGCAAGTGCTCTACTCCAAGAAACATTCATGGTGTGAGGTCTTTATTTTAGAACACAATACAGGCAGCTTTAACAAACTCAGGCTAGCTCTGATACAGAATGAGAGACATATGGACAAATCTCCCATGTGCCCTCAGCTAGGCACCACCACATGTGTGAGGACATCTTAAGCTCCCAGCTAATTACCTAGAAGAACATAGTTATATAAATTAGCTCATCAACAGTCAATCAAACCTAGTCCAGATCAATAAAATTCCTAGCACATGGACTTATGGAAATAAGATATAGTTGCTGTTTGAAGCTACAAATTGGAATGAGTTTTTAGACAGTAATAGATAAATTATGGGACCGGAGAGATAGCATGGAGGTAAGGCATTTACCTTTCATGCAGAAGGTCATTGGTTTGAATCCCGGCGTCCCATATGGTCCCCCGTGCCTGCCAGGGGCAACTTCTGAGCATGGAGCCAGGAAAAACCCCTGAGCATTGCCGGGTGTGACCCAAAAACCACAAAAAAAAAAAAAATAGATAAATTATAACCAGAGTTTATAGTATATGTTATTCAGTGACAACAAAAACTGCATTACTTTTTTATAGCTGAAGAATGACAAATAAATAAATCCAGGTAAAAATCTATCCCTATGGGGCTAGGGGGATGGTACATGGGCTAAACACTTGTCTTGCTTATACACAGCCAACTCTGGTATAATCTCTGGCACTGTATATGGTCCCTGTAAATAGCCAGACATGATCCCTGAGCACAGAGTCAGGAGAAAATCCAGAATACTGCCAGTATGACCCAAAATAAAAATAATAAAAATAAGAATTATGGGGCCGGAGAGATAGCACAGCGGTGTTTGCCTTGCAAGCAGCCGACCCAGGACCTAAGGGGGTTGGTTCGAATCCTGGCGTCCCATATGGTCCCCCGAGCCTGCCAGGAGCTATTTCTGAGCAGATAGCCAGGAGTAAGCCCTGAGCACCGCCAGGTGTGGCCCAAAAAACATAAATAAATACATAAATACATAAATAAATAAATAAATAAATAAATAAAAATAAGAATTATATTCTCATAAGGACAAATCTCTATCTCTTCTCTAATGGAGCCTATCTAAAAAGGAAAGAATCTATCATGAATGAAAACTGTCAGAACTTCTCAAAACAGGGTTCAAGAACATAGATTTATAATTTATATTTGTTGAGCTTGGGATAAAGATTATCAATAAAGTACTGACTTACAAGTATAATGACTGCACTTGATTTTTTTTTTTTTTTTTTTTTTGGTTTTTGGGTCACACCCAGCAGCGCTCAGGGGTTACTCCTGGCTCTACACTCAGAAATCGCTCCTGGCAGGCTCCGGGGATCATATGGGATGTTGGGATTCGAACCACCATCCTTCTGCGTGCAAGACAAATGTCCTAACTCCATGCTATCTCTTCGGCCCTGCATTTGATTTTTGAGAACATTCACACATGCACACACACACACACACACACACACACACACACACACTTATACAAACACACACACGGATGGGAAAGAGAAATGGGGGGGAGGGAGAGAGAGAGGGAGGGAGGAGAGAGGGAGGTGGTTTTGTTTGTTTTGTTTATTTTTGGTTTTGGTTTTGGTTTGGTTTGGTTTGGTTTGGTTTTGGGGTCATACCCGGTGACACTCAGGGTCCTCCTGGCTCTGAGCTCAGAAATTGCTCCTGATAGGCACAAAAGACCAAACGGGATGCCGGGATTCAAACCACCATCTGTCCTAGATCAGCTGCGTGCAAGGTAAATGCCCTACTGCTGTGCTCTCTCTCCAGTCAAACATCACTATTCTTAACAATATTATTAACTGTGGTGGCAACCAGATAAAACTTTGTCAAAAGAATTCAGTGGTGGGCCAGAGAGATAGCATGGAGGTAAGGTGTTTGCCTTGCATGCAGAAGGTCATTGGTTTGAATCCCAGCATCCCATATGGTCCCCCGAGCCTGCAAGGAGCAATTTCTGAGCGTGGAGCCAGGAGTAACCCCTGAGCACTGCCGGGTATGACCCCCCAAAAAAAAATAGAATTCAGTGGTGAGTCCAGCTTAGTTGAGATCTTTTACTCCATTGCCAATTTATCCAGGAATAAAGACTTGATTGGTATGTTGGTCATATCTCGTAGTCCCAGCATACCTCATCTTGACAGATGGAATCTGTCATCAGTTGAGGTTAGCTTCACCTTCAACTGGGCACACTGTTACATGCACAATCTTATAGTGTTCACACAGGTAACACACAAAATCCTGAGCAGTGAGGAAGTGACGAATATCAAAAGCACATTATACCTACTTTCAAAAGATTCTGACAGATGGAGCTCAGCTCTCAAAATAAGAGATAACTCAATTATACACACTGCTTTAACCCTCCCTCCTGTTACACTGTCCTCTATCCTTCCTTACTCTAACTCTCTGGGATAACTGCCCAAACAACCACCCACATAAAAGCTCTGCTCAGTGTGTTTAGTGGGTGTGTGCAATGAAGAAATATGGGCTGGGGGAAGATACCAATGATAGAACAACAGCCGCAGACTAAGTTACTCAGCCCATTCTTTTATTTTGCTGTTTTTTATATTTTTTGAAATTACATGTTTCATGAATTCATCATTATAAATTAATATCTGAATATAACAAAAATTATTTTTAGAATACAAATTAGAGCAGTAGATTTATGACTGAAACTCAACTACAAACATGCTTGTAATCATGGTGCTTAATTAAAGATTTATTTTAAAAAATTATAAAATGTAAAACAATAAGGCAGGAGCCTTAATAATCATGTTTTTTAAAATGGCATGTAATGTCACATTATTTAAACTAGGTGAAAAAAATAGCTATGTGAATAAAAAAAAAGAACAGTAGGGGCTGGAGATTATAGCATGGAGGTAGGGCATTTACCTTGCATGCAGAAGGACAGTGGTTCGAATCCCAACATCCCATATGGTCCCCCGAGCCTGCCAGGAACGATTTCTGAGCGTAGAGCCAGGAGTAACCCCTGAGTGCTGCCAGGTGTGACCCAAAAACAAACAAGCAAACAAAAAAGAACAGTAAATGGGAAAAAAATGTAAACATACACACACAAATTATAGCAGTAGAAATGTTTCCTACTTGATTTCCGATGTGATTTACAAAATTGACCATAATATTGTTTTATGTTTACAAAGTTACTTCACCACCCCCATCACTTCAAAGTCAATAAACGGTCCCTTCTCCCCCAGAAGAACTTTCCTTAAAATAGGGAAAAACTGAACCTTCTTTACTCAAGGTGAAGGCAAAATTACAAAATAAGGTGAAGGACACCATATGATGGTATGCTTCAAGGATGGAGAAACCCTGAATCTCTTAAGTCACGGGAATTCCCTTTCTTCCCCAATGCTTACTGTGCCTATGCAACAAAACACAAAAAAAAAAAAAAAAAAAAGTGGGGGAACGCCAAACCCTACCACTCCAGCACCCATACTTTTCTTGTTTTGTTTTGATTTGTTAGTTTTTGCTTTATTTTCCTTCTCTTTGTTCTTCCACTTTTCTCTTTTTTTTTTTTCACACTTGTGGTTATTATTTAGAGATTTATTTTTATTTTTATTTGCCAGGTCCAATTTTTTTCTTTTTTCTTCCATTTTTCTTTTTTTTTCTTCTTCTTCTTTTCTCCTTTCTTTTTTTGGTAGTTGTCACCAAATTTTTTCTCCCCTTTTTCTTATCCTTTTTATCTCAATGACGATGGAATGGATGCTCAATCTACAACAAACTGTAAAGTGGAGACCAGTTGCACTGGCATACTGGGGAGTAGAGTAGGGAGATGTGGGATGCATGCTGGGAATAGGGGCGGAGGGAGGACAGCACTGGTAGTGGGAATGCCCCTCATTCATTGTCACTATGTACCATAAATGATGCAGTGAAAGATTTGTAATGCACTTTGGTCACAATAAAAATTTAAAAAAAAAACTGCCTTGTGTTCCATTCCAAAGTTTCTTTGCTTTTCATAATCCAGTCTTGGCAGCAATCCAGCTACAATAAACTGTCACTTGAGTGTACACACCTAGTTTTTTTTTTACCACATCCATCACCACAGCTTACTATTCTAACAAGGAGCCAGATGCCAGATATTCCTAGAATTAGGGTAGGCTAGCTGTCCTCCAGAGTCACATAAAAAGGCATCAGCACCCTCTGTCATAAATCCAGCACACAGCATTTTAATCACTCATCAAATTCGAAAATGCATGTGGATCACTACAAACTTCATTAATAATAATATTCACAAAGGCCTGTTGAAGCATCACAGGAGAGGGCCCATTCATATAAAGTGCTTCCTATCCTGTTAAAACAACACTGTCACCTTGGGAGAGCTTCATCTTGGCTTTAAGAAGACAAATCCTATGAATAAACTTTGTTTTTTTCTTTTCTATTTCTTGTAAGAATAAACTTTGTGAAAGAGACTTCTTCAGCAAGTTTCACAAGGTTTTTGTTTTTTAATAATTTTTATAAAAAACAATATTCTTAATTTTTTTATAAAGGGCTTATTTGTAATAATTCCAAAGCTTCAGTTCAATCTTCCAAGTTCTTTATCTCATCAAATCCATGAGCTTGCAGTTATAGTCACCTACTACTGATGAGAAAAGCACCATGGCTGTGAGGACCTCTCCAATGAAGGCTAGAGAAATGCCAGAGCATTTTTCCCTTTAACAATTCTTTTCTCTGCTAAATTGTTGACCAGTGGTCGGCAACCTGCGGCTCGAGAGCCACATGTGGCTCTTTACACTTTTAATTTGGCTCTTCTGTGTGCCGGGCGGCCGCTCCAGGAGTCAGGACTCTGCTCCTAGCTTCTGTCAGTGCGCGCGCTGTGTGGCTTTCAAAATAAATTTCAATAGGGGTTTTGGCGAGATTTGGCTCAGTCGAAAAAAAAGGTTGCCGACCACTGGTCTACTGCAACAGTTGTTGGTAATCAAGTCAGCATTAACCTTGCTAATTTTAAAATTCGATGATGTAAGAATTAGTATGCTCTTTACATATACTAGACTTTTGAAATACATTATATATTTTGGTTTCAATATCTCTGTTCATCTCTGATTGACTTAATGAGGTTTCTGTTTATTGTATATGATTTCAATAATATTGTATATGATTTCAATAACATAAAATTCACCTTAATGGTAAATATTTCCAACAGCAAGAAAATGGACAAGTAGACTCCCAAGAATGTCATCACTCCAAGAGAAATAGACCATCCTCCATAGTGGCCAAGATCTTTGGGAAGATATGCCAGGAATGGAGTCTTGGAAAGTTTGGCATCTCTGCAGAGATCAGTGTTTAAGGAGCGAAGCTGAGCCATTGGTGAAGCAGCAGCTGTGGATAATGGATGCAGCTAACATGGCTTCAACAGGGCAGGGACCTGGCCACCTTCTCCTGCAAAAAATGCTATTTTCAGCTGCTTGGCTGTTTACCCATGATTTTTCACCACTTGTTGTACATTTCTTTCGAGACTAGAGTGAATCTATAGAGCTAGCCAAGTGCAGACATAGTGATTGCATTTTGCTCATTCTTAGGGAATATGTCTTCTGTAGTAGGATCCTTCTAGTAGCATTCATGTAGAATTAGTGGCTTAAGTTTCTAGTTCCTCCTGAGAGGTTTAACCATAAAGCTTTTCTTCAAAATTTGCCAGTCTCTGACAAAATCACCAGATACTATTCAGGAATCACTATAAGTTCATCCCCAGGAAACACACCCTTGTAGGCAGAATAAATGATAGTTGTCTCTGCCTCCTGCCAACTTCTCTCTAATAATCATGCAAAGCTTTTAAAAACTGGGTATGAATTATTTTTTGAGGGGACCACACTCATTTGATGCTCAGGGGTTACTCCTGGCTAAGCACTCAGAAATTGCCCCTGGCTTGGGGGGACCATATGGGAGCTGGGGAATCAATCCACGGTCCTTCCTTGGCTAGCACTTGCAAGGCAGACACCTTACCTCTAGCGCCACCTCACCGGCCCCAGGTATGAATTATTTAATATGCTGTCAATTGATCCTGGGTAGAATTTTAAGTTAAGATATGTGGCGGAAGCCATTCATTTTAATTGCTGCATAATATTCCAACACAGAAAAATTAAACTAGGAACAAAATTAGCTGTATGACCTTTGACAAGTCACGGGGCCTCTCTGAATGCCAGGGTCTTACTTGGGGGCAGGGGAGAGGTTTACTCACAAACAGTTGTAGCTAGGAGCTACATAGAGGACTATATAAGTATATGAGTGGCTAGGGATCAAATCAATGTCTACTGCATGCAAGGCAAGCCCTTAAACCCCCGTACTATCCTTCCAGCTTATCTAAGCTCCTCTTTCTTTTAAAAATGGGGGACAGAAAGGCACCTTCAAAGATGAAACACTGTGGCTTCATCCCCCCATTCTTACCAGGTAACTTGATCTTACCTGCAAGACCCTGCCCATTCCTGGGAGGAGTCTTGGAAAGGTTAGATAAGGCTTTGACCAAAGAGGATTAAGGTCTTTTTGGTGTTTTGGTCTTTTGGTTTTTGGCCAGGATGGAGAGGAATTGGCATTTACCTGGATGAAGAGCTATGGCTGAGGGAGAAGCGAGAATGCAGGGCTGAATGCGTAAATGGTTAGCAGCCACATCTGTTGACCAAGGCAATAAAGATGTTATCTCTCATGAAGCCTGCCTGTGAGTGAGTTCAATACCTGTCACTTTCCTGGACCCAGACCCGCGGGTTAATGGGGGATGGAGCCACGTGGCCGGGGCCTAAAAACCAAGGCCTCCGTTCATCCACCATCCAAGGACATCATAAGGGCTGTTTTGCAACAACACACCACTGGAGCCAGAGCGGTGGCACTAGAAGTAAGGCAACTACCTTGCAAGCGCTAGCCTAGGACGGACTGCAGTTAGATCCCCGGCATCCCATATGGTCCCCCCCCAAGCTAGGAGCAATTTCTGAGCGCATAGTCAGGAGTAACCCCTGAGCGTCAATGGGTGTGGTCCAAAAACAAAACAAACAAACAAAAATGAAACACCATTGGTCAAGCAAGTGGAAGCAAAGATGAAACAAATGCTACTACATTATATGAAGAAGCTTATGCACCTCAAATGATATGGTGAACAGATATAGAGACTGCCCGTACATTGGCAGAAACTATTCACCTATTATCCATCTGATAAAGGGTTAATATCTAAGATATATAAGGCACTGGTAGAGCTTAACGAAAGCATCTAATTCACCCAAAAATGGGAAGAAAAGATGAACAGAAACTTCCTCAACAAAGAAATACAGATGACTGGACTGGAGCGGTAGCTCAGCAATAGGGTATTTTTGCCTTGTCCGAAGCTGACCCAGTATCGACCTCAGTTCGATCCATGGCGTTCCATATGGTCCCCCAAGCCAGGACCGATTTCTGAGCACATAGCCAGGAGTAACCCTTGATTGTCATGGGGTGTGGCCCAAAAGAAACAAAAAATAAAAAGAGGGCCCGGAGAGATAGCACAGCGGTGTTTGCCTTGCAAACAGCCGATCCAGGACCTAAGGTGGTTGGTTCGAATCCCGGTGTCCCATATGGTCCCCCGTGCCTGCCAGGAGCTATTTTTGAGCAGACAGCCAGGAGTAACCCCTGAGCGGGTGTGGCCCAAAAAAAAAAAAAAAAAAAACCAAGAAAAGGGCCCGGAGAGATAGCACAGCGGAGTTTGCTTTGCAAGCAGCCGATCCAGGACCAAAGGTGGTTGGTTCGAATCCCGGTGTCCCATATGGTCCCCCGTGCCTGCCAGGAGCTATTTCTGAGCAGACAGCCAGGAGTAACCCCTGAGCAAAGCCGGGTGTGGCCCAAAAACAAAAAAAAAAACAAAAAAAAACAAAAAAAAACAAGAAAAAGAAATACAGGTGACTGTTGGAACACTATTCTTACACAAAACAAAGGCGTTCCCAGTTTTCTCTTTCCTTTTTACCAATCCCTTTAACATGTAAAATTCCACCTGGACTAGATTATCTTGATAGGTACTTTTGTCTCTACCTCAACCCTCTCCCTCCTGTTTGGGATTTGAACTGATTTAAAAAGAGAGGTTTGGTTTGGTAGGCCCAGGGACCACAAGGCTAAAAACCACCAGACTCCTTTCTGCCTCATGACTGTCTTGGCTCATTAATTCACGCAGCAACACTGCTTCAGACCTGCTCACCCATGGTTGGAAATATGCTACATGGAGTATTTTTACAGAGGCCAAAAGGTGCATAAAATTTTTTACATATCATTAATAATCAAGAAGATGCAAATCAAAACAACAATGAGATATGGGGGCTGGTTAGATAGGATGAAGGTAAGGCGTTTGCCTTGCATGCAGAAGGACAGTGGTTCGAATCCCGGCTTCCCATATGGTCCCCCAAGCCTCTCAGGAGCGAATTCTGAGCATAAAGCCAAGAGTAACCTCTGAGCGCTGCTGGGTGTGACCCAAAACCCAAAAATAATAATAATAATAATAATAATAATAATAATAATAAAAACAGTAATATATAATTTCACATCACAGTGACTGGCACACATCAAAATTAACAAGAATGACCAATGCATCTCCAGATGCAGGGAGTAAGGGTCTCTCATTCATTACTGGTGGGAATGTTGACCAGCCCAGCCTTTTTGAAAAAAATACAGATATATTCATTGTTCATATATTATTATTACTATTATTGTTTATATATTATTATTCATATGTTCATTGCAGCACTATTCACAATAGCCAGAACCTGGGAACAACATTCATCTGCCCAAGAACAAATGAATGGATAAAGAAACTATAGTACATCTATACAATGGAATACTACGCAGCTGTCAGGAAAAATGAAGTCACGAAGCTTGCTTAAACATGGGTGGAAATGGAGAGTATTATGCTGAGCAAAATGAGTCAGAGGGAGAGAAATGGACATAGAATAATTGTACTCATTTGAGAGATATAAAAAAGATAGTATGGCAATAATATCCAGAGACAAAAGAGATACAGGCCAGGAGGACTAGTCCATGGAAGTAATCTTGTCATGATTATAGTGAGGGAGTGAAGTTGAGGCAAAGACGATATCATTATGATAATGATAGGTAGAAATGATCACTCTGTACAAGAACTGATAACTGAAAGAAAATAAAGTTATAGGTATGATACCCCTTAACTAATGATATTGCAAAGTATTTAAAAAAAAAAGGGGGGGGGAGAGAGAGGAAAATGTCTACCACAGAGGCAGACAGTGAAAAGGACAAGGGGGTGGAAAGGGAAACTAGAGAGATTGGTGAGAGAAATATGCACTTATAAAGGGTGTTGGATATTGTATGATGGAAACTCAATCTTCAATAACTTTGTTACTGTGTATCTCATGGTGATTCAATTAAATAATTTATTTTTTAACTAAAAACAAATTTAGTTATGGGAATGTAATTTCTACATTATAAATATCTATTGTATTGCATGAGGTCAATTATTACAAATGTAAAACACTTAGCAATATTTAACACTTACTATTTTTCCCAAATACTTCATCTTTCCTTACTGTTCACATCTACTTTAGCACAAAATCTGACTCACATTCTATCCTAAATATATCTCAAATCTGTTTTTTCCTTATTATCAGCTTTTTATTCCTTAATTCCCATAAAATTCTCACTGGGTTGCCTCACTGGCTTCATGTGTGCAGTCTGTTTCTTTTCTATTCCACCCTACACTTCAATTGTTCTCCCAGAGCAAATAAACAAAAACCTAAATATTTCATTTGCTTACTCGAAACCTCCTCCTAACTCTTCTTTCATTAAAATATCATGCTCAAAACCCTAACTACAGGCTCTAAGTTTCTTTTGTTATTTTGTTTTGGGGCCCCACCTATCAGTGATCAGGGCTTACTCCTGACTCTGCATTCATGAATCATTCCTGGTGGGGATTAGGGGGCCATATGTGGTGCCAGGGATCAAATCCAGGTCAGCCAAGTGGAAGATAATTGCTCTACTTGTGTGTTATCACTCCAGTTCCAAGCTTGACAGTTTTTGTTTTTTCAGGTTTTGTTTTGGTTTTGGTTTTGGTTTGAGACCCACCCAGCGGTGCTCAGGGGTTACTCCTAGCTCTGCACTCAGAAATCGTCCCTAGTAGTCTCGGGGGACCATATGAGATGCTCGGAATCAAACATGGGTCTATGTCGGGTTGGTGGCAGCAAGGCAAATGCCCTACTACTATGCTATTATCTGGCCCCCAAGTATAGTAGTTCTTAATGACTATTTCCCAGATATTTTTTTCTTCTACCATCCTCCCATTAACTCCCTCCTGATATATCCTCCTATATACTAGACATTGTAAAAGTACAAAGATCTCTCAATTTCCAGGACTCTTCAAGCACCCCACACATTTTCCCCAATTTTTATTTTACAACAGATACCTTCTCTCATTTGCACCTTACAAACAAAATCTCTGCCCAAACTTTGAAAACCCTACTCTGAAAATCTATTTTTTTCTCATTTTATTTTAGGGTCACACCTGGTGATGTGCAGAAGTTACTTCTGGATCTGCAAAATTACCCCTGGTGATGTTCAGGGGACCATATGGGATGCTAGGAATTAATCCTGAGTTGGCTGCATACAAGGCAAATACAATACACACTGGCCACCCAAAATTCTTTTCTTCTCTAATGTTCACAGCCTCTCAGGTTTGTATTTAGAAGCCACACCCAGAAGTGCTCAGGAATGAATACTCCTGGCTTGGTGCTGCGAGGTAATTTCTGGCAATGACTTGGGGACCTTGCAACCTCCCCTACAAAACATGCACTCCAGTCCCTTGCTATCTCTTTGGCTTTTGTTAATGTTAATTTTTCACATCCGAGGCTTTAGACTTTTCAACTGTAGTAACCTTATTTAGTTCCCCCCATCTCCTCAGTGCTTAGCACAAATACTGTTATGTATTGGACATGCACTTGCTGAACCAATGAATGAATCAAACATTAAAATTTGACCAGCATTACCTGATCTTGTAGTAACAGGATTCGGCCTCTAGGTGACCTGCACTTAGAGATCTGCCTAGGCTGGCCTGTCCTGGTTTCTCCCAGTCTCCTGGGAATTTGGTTAGAAGGCAGCTAAATTGCGTTTAGCCCTGACACCTGCTTTCAAATGCAAGGCCCTGGGGCCCGTCAGTTGCCTCTCTTTGTGTGAAACCGCAGTGCCATCTACTGGCCAATAGAACACCTGCAGGTCAGGTTGAAAAAGAAAGGGAAGGAAGTGACTGTGGTTTTTTGGGTTTGTTTCCTTTTCGTTTGGGGGTTTTGTTTTGTCTTTTTGGATTTTATCTGTGGTTCAAAAATAGAACCACATGTTGTATGTGGTTCCATGTCAAAAGCAAGTTCTCTACTGCTTAGTTCTATTAACAGTCTTTTGTTACTTTGGTTAAATCTAGCCATACATCTCAGTTGTTGGGCCCACACAGGAAGCTTTCCTAAACTGAGTGTGGCTTAAAGGAGAGAGCCCTTTTTTTATATTTCCTTTTAGCCAAAGATCTTCAATCATATCCCAGGGATAAAGCTTGGTTTTGTTGCTGTTATTGTTTTTGTTTTTGTTTTTACCTTCTCACAGTCTCCTCAGAAGTTTGTAACCTAACTTTATGGCCCAGACATCCTCCTGCGTCCTCTCAAAAACTGAACTTCTTAATTAGGACCCTTACGGACCACACTTAGAGTTTGTGTTGAGAATCTTTTCCAGGCTTTGGTGACTAGTTGCCCCAACCAAGTCCTCCAGTAAGCAGAAACCCTGACTCAAACTCTACAGTGGTCAAAGACCTTTTTGGGGGTCTTCAGGGTCTAAAGGACTTTTCAGTCCCTTCATAGACCACAGTCCTCACCCCCAACACTGTCAGAGACTGGGAACCTCTTCCAAACATCTCATACCTTCTCAGCCTAACCCTCTGAGTGACATGGCCTGAAACCCCACTGATTAGTCAACTACCAAACCCCTTCTCTTCATTCTCTCATCAGCCACACTGTGCCCCCAGTCCAGTTGAGCCTGGACCCCAGTCAGATTGCTTCTTCTCACTTGGGAGTTATGACAGAGCCCCTCATCAGGAAAAAATGCCTCAATCTCCTGATAAAAAGTAACCTACATCATTACTGAAACAGAAAAACAGCAAAAACTTAAACAGAATGGGGGGATTTTTTATTTTTAAGGAACTTGGATTTGCAAAAGAGTACCAAATTTTTACTATTAACATTGAAATAAACTAAACTGAATTGACCTTTCAGTTATTTTATGGTTTAACTGTTTTACTTTGAATCACATGAGGAGACCACCATAATCTCTTAACTTTCGCTATCTTGATCCAGCCCCATTCCCTCAGGGAAAGAACCATGTGGGCCCACCATCAAAGGCACCCAATTAAGATTCAGTGAGCAAAACAAGAGCTAAGCAGGTCCCTTCAGATCACGCATGTACCTTCTACTGCCTTCTGGCCCCTAGAGAAACTGTGAAAGCCTCATGCCTTCAGAACTTTGGCCTTCTGCTTCATCCCTAGGTGCCTCATCTAACATTGGGCCACAGGTGTGTCCTTGTGCCCAGGTCTCATGAGGAGATGTGGGTCATCTAGACTAATTGATACAGTCTCAAAGATTATCTCCCAAAAGACAACTTTGACCACCCTACCCCAACCCCACATGCATCAGGAGTGATTAACAATAAGCCCTATCAAAATATTGCTGTCACAGCACTAATCTACCTGAGCAGTATAACAGATAAACAAACCAACTTCTGATCCTCTGGGAACATAGGATAGGATCCAAAGTAAATGTTATTGAAGGAGAAATTGATGATTCTGACATAGGAAACTTACTCAGTCATATTCCTGTCCCCAACCACCACCCTCCCATACACATTTGGGCCTAAGGTGGGATTCTCTACACCTGGCCAGAGTGTCCATGGAATTCAGTCAGAATGAACTGCGGCCTTGAGTCACTAGCTTTGGTTCATCAGAATTATTTCCCTCTTTTGTAAACAGTCTTAAAACAAAACGTTCTTTCTTTGGGGGAAGATGGGGACTCAGAGGTAATACCAGGGAGAGCTCAGGACTTATTCCTGGCTTTGTGCTCAATGATCACCTCTGTTGGGGCTAGGGGAACCTTATGAGGTACTAGGATCAAACTAAGTCTGCCACATGCAAGGCAAATACCGTACCAACTGTACTATCTCTTTGAGCCCATAAAATTTTCTTTCAGAGGGGACAGAGAGGAAATACAATAGGTATGGCATTTGCCTTGCACTCAACTGACTCAGGTTTGATATCAAACACCCTATGTGGTTTCCCTGACACCTCTCCAGAGTGATCCCTGAGCACAGAGCCAGGAGTAAGCTCTGAATATAGACAGGTATGTCCCAAAAGCTAAAACTAAAACTTTCTCTCAGAGAAGCAAATTCTATCTCTTTTATATTGGTCAAAATGGGTGAACCATTCTTTCTAAGCATCATCCATTTATTCATTATATGTAATATTATGTGTTTTATATAGTATATACTATGTAGAGAGTATTATTTAGCTAAATGTTGATAACACATCAGAGTATAACATAGTAAGTATCCTTATTCTATAGAATTTACCTCTAAATGGTAAACATAGATGTTAGGCAAACTACATGAATATTCATTTAACAAAAAAATAAGATACATGCTGCAAAGGACATAGGTTTACCATGCATTTAGGCTGTACACTACATAAGCAGGTTGAAGTAAAAGGAGAGGTTACAGCATAAATTTATTGTCAACGAGTTCAAGCTCTTGCTAGAAAGCGGAAATCTTTCCCTCACTTTAAATTAAAAAAAATTTTTTTGATGTTTTGTTCTGTTTGGAGTCACACTCAACAGTGCTCAGGGTTTACTCCTGACTCAGCACTCAGAAATTACTACTAAAAGTTCTTAGGGAATAATATGGAGAGTTGGAGATTGTATCTGAGTCAGCCAGAGGTAAGGCAAGCATACAACCTGCTGAACTATCTCCCTGGCCCTCTAAAAATATTATCTGTGGATGGAAGAGACATATACCCAGCAATATTCAGGGCTTTCTCAGGAATCACTCCTGACAATTCAAGGGGGACGATATGAGATGCCAGGGATGAGATGCCAGTGAGATAAGCACCCTACCTACTATACTATCTCTCCAGTTCACTAAGTAAAATTCTTAAGAATATCCCAAACTGGGGGCCAAAGTGATAGCACAGCAGTAGAATGTTTGCCTTGCACAATGCCAATCCAGGACAGAGCTGGGTTCAATCCCCAGCATCCTATATGCCCCCCCCCAAGCCTGCCAGTGGTGATTTCTGAGTGCAGAGCCAGGAGTAACCTCTGAGCACTGTAGGATATGGCCCCAAAACCAAAACTTTCCTGATGCCTAAAAAAGATTTAAAAAGGGGCCGGCGAGGTGGAGCTACAGGTGAGGTGTCTGCCTTGCAAGCACTAGCAAAGGAAGGACCGCGGTTCGATCCCACAGCGTCCCATATACGCCGCCCCCCAGCCAGGGGCAATATCTGAGCGCTTAGCCGGAGTAACCCCTGAACATCAAATGGGTGTGGTCCGAAAAACTAAAAAAATAAATAAATAATAAATAAATAAATAAATAAGCTAGGGACCAGCATGGTGGCGCTAGAGGTAAGGTGTCTGCCTTGCCAGCACTAGCCTAAGACGGACCGCAGTTCGATCCCCCGGCATCCCATATGGTCCCCCAAGCCAGGAGCGACTTCTGAGTGCATAGCCAGGAGTAACCCCTGAGCATTACCAGGTGTGGCCCAAAAACCAATAAATAAATAAATAAATAAATAAATAAATAAATAAATAAATAAATAAATAAATAAGCAAGCTAAAAGAAAGTAAAGGATTCCAGGAAACCAACAAATTAACAGGACAGAGATGTTAGACTAATGCAAAGAAGCCAAATAAAATTTTATTTAGAAAGTATAGCATTAGGGCAGGAGAGATAACATGGAGGTAAGGTGTTTGCTTTGCATGCAGAAGGACAGTGATTTGAATCCCGGCATCCCATATGATCCCCTGAGCCTGCCAGGAGCAATTTCTGAGCATAGAGCCAGGAGTAACCCCTGAGCCCTGCCAGGTATGACCCAAAAACCAAAAGAAAAGAAAGAAAGAAAAGAAAGAAAGAAAGAAAGAAAGAAAGAAAGAAAGAAAGAAAGAAAGAAAGAAAGAAAGAAAGAAAGAAAGAAAGAAAGAAAGAAAGAAAGAAAGAAAGAAAGAAAGAAAGAAAGAAAGAAAGAAAGAAAGAAAGAAAGAAAGAAAGAAAGAAAGAAAGAAAGAAAGAAAGAAAGAAAGAAAGAAAGAAAGAAAGAAAGAAAGGAAAGAAAGAAAAGAAGGAAGGAAGGAAGGAAGGAAGGAAGGAAGGAAGGAAGGAAGGAAGGAAGGAAGGAAGGAAGGAAGGAAGGAAGGAAGGAAGGAAGGAAAATATAGCATCAGAGCTGCAAGTAGAACTATGTAGGGAGAGAGAACAAAAAGACATGCAAAAGCACATGCCAGAGTGATTGCACAGTGGGGAGGGCATTTGCCTTGCATATGGTTGAATTGGGTTCATTCCCTGGCATCCCATATAGTCCCCCCAGCACCACCAGGAATGACCCCTGAACACAGAGCCAGTACTGAGTACTGCTGGGTATGACCAAAAAAAAAAAAAAAAAAAAAGACAGGCAGTAGCATTTCTTAGAGTGAGAGCAAAAGACATATTGGTTTCACAACCAGAATTATTCATTCATTCATTATCCAATAACCAATGTCAAGCATTGGACATTTGAGATATAGCAACTATTAAAAAAGCTTAATTAGGGCCCAGAGAGATAGCACAGCAGCATTTGCCTTGCAAGCAGCTGATCCAGGACCAAAGGTGGTTGGTTCGAATCCCGGTGTCCCATAAGGTCCCCGTGCCTGCCAGGAGCTATTTCTGAGCAGACAGCCAGGGATAACCCCTGAGCAATGCCGGGTGTGGCCCAAAAACAAACAAACAAACAAACAAAAAACATGCATGAGGCCCAGTGGTGATCAACTACTATGTTAGCCTATAACAATTTCAGCCTTACTAATTTGGGAGAGGAAAGGGCAAATCACAATGAGGACTCAACTGCTTCTTCAAAGCCTGGAGTGGGCAGGTTGCTAACATACGCATAGTGGTGCCAATCTAGCATGGAGATAAAATGCTTTTCTTCTTTGTTTTTTAATCATCAACTTTCATTTCCTGCAAAAATCCCTGGATGAGATAAAATTGGGTTTAACCTTTGAGTGTGTGTATGAATAAGGATGCTATGCATGGTGGGCCGTGGGCAGGGAAGAGATGCAGAATGGTGATGCACGCACCTCAGGATGAGTCACGCTTCTGAGACCAGAAAGGGAGCTGAGTGGGAGGGTCGAGCAGGAGAGAGACACAGTTGATGAATCAGAAATTTGCAGGATTTGGAGGAAACAGTGATGTCAGGAGACCTCACCACTATGGAAGGAATTGAGGTGTTCAGTTCTAAAGATCTAAAACTTGGAGAAGAGCTCGAAAATTTAGTCTTGAGGGAGAGTCACCTTATGGTGACTGTGCTTGGAAATTGGTCTATTTATATTTCCATGTATACATTTTCATTATTCTTCCTAAAATTTTTCAAAAATAAGACTTGGGGAGAGAGTACATCAAGGAGAATATTTGCCTTGTAAGAAGGCCAACCCAGGGCCGGAGAGATAGCATGGAGGTAGGGCGTTTGCCTTTCATGGAGAAGGTCATTGGTTTGAATCCCGCCATCCCATATGGTCCCCCGAGTCTGCGAGGAGCGATTTCTGAGCATGGATCCAGGAGTAAACCCTGAGCGCTGCCGGGTCTGACCCAAAAAAAAAAAAAAATAGAAACAAAACAAAACAAAACAAAAAAGGCCAACTCAGGTTCAATCCTGCATCTTTCATGATTCCCCAAATCCCTTCAGGAGTGATCTCTCAGTGCAGAGCAGCAGTTATCTTTGAGCACTGCTGGATGTTCTTCCTTCCCCCCAAAATAAAGGTTTTAAAAATCTTCTCTTTCCAGTGAATATGTATTTCTGCCTTATATGCTTTGTAGTTCTTTAAAAGATTGATGGAGCTGGAGCGTTGGTGCAGTGGTAGGGCGTTTGCCTTGCACATGGCTGACCTAGGACCTACCTTGGTTCGATCCCCCAGCATCCCATATGGTCCTCCAAGCTAGGAGCGATTTCTGAGTGCTTATCCAGGATTAACCCCTGAGCATCACCAGGTGTGGCCCAAAAAAAACAAAAATAATAAATAAATAAAGATGGGGGGACTTTGGGGCCACACCTAACAGCACTCAGGGATTACTCCTGGTTCTGTGCTCAGTGGTCATTCCTAACAGTGCTCAGAGTTCCATGTGGATGCCAGGGATTGAACGCAGGTTGGCCACATGCAAGGCATACACTTCACCTGCTATGCTAATGCTCCAGCTCCCAAAGATATTTATTTTAAAATAACCCTCAAGAAAAGACTCTAGGGGCCGGGCGGTGGCGCTAAAGGTAAGGTGCCTGCCTTGCCTGCGCTAACCTTGGACGGACCGCGGTTCGATCCCCCGATGTCCCATATGGTCCCCCAAGCCAGGAGCAACTTCTGAGCACATAGCCAGGAGTAACCCCTGAGCGTTACTGGGTGTGGCCCAAAAACCAAAAAAAAAAAAAAAAAAAAAAAGAAAAGACTCTAAAACAAAATGCTAATATGATCTTGATCTGTGTTCAGAAGAAAGTTATAGCCACTGTCCCAGGAGAATTGTTCAAAATTCTTCAAAATTGTTCAAAATTGTTCAAAAAATTGTGCAACCTAGTACAAATTAGAAGTTAGAGGCAGGGGAAGGGGGGCTAAGAGATAGCACAGTGGAGAAGGCATATGCCTTGCATGTGGCCTACCCGAGGGGCCCGGTTTAATTCCCGGCATCCCATATAGTCTCCCAGCCTGCCAGGAGTGATTTCTGAATGCAGAGCCAGGACTAATGCCTGAGCATTGCTTGGTGTGGCCCAAAGACCAACAAATAAATAAATAAATAAAGTTTAAAAAATAGTAGTTGGTGACAGGTTAAGGCCAACAGCTTTTATTTTTTAATTAGAAAAAACATGATTGTATGAAGTTGGGGGTAAGTAAGATGGGAAAATATCTTCTTGTCTCTTCATCCTACCGCAAAAATCTCTATAACACCTTCTGTTGAACCACATGATTTCTATGGCTATTCTTCCCAGAGCTAAAGTCATTTCCATTAGACTCTATTAGGTTTCTGGAAAGGTACTGAGAAGAACATCTAACTCCAGGCCTCAAAAACCCTACAGATAGGCTGGAGAGGTAGTGTAGCAGTGAAGGCACCTGTTTTGCAGCAACAGATCTGATTCGAGCCCCAGCACCTCATATGGTCCCACACACATCACCAGGAGTGATTTCTGACTGCAGAACCAGGAGTACTCTCTTAGTATTACTGAGTATGATCAAAAGAAAACCCAAAAACAAACCCAAAAATCCCTACCTAGTGTCTGGGGAGATACTCAAAGGGCCAGGGTGCAGGCTTTATATACAGGAGGCCTGGATTCTATTCCTAGCACTGCATGGTCCCTGGGCAATTTTGGGAGCAAACACCAAGGACCAACTTTTGGGTCATAGCCTCTAAAACATGAGATGTAGAAAAAATAATAAATAACCCTGAGTGGTCAAAGAAATTTCTGAGGATGTTTTAAGTTGGAAGTGCCACCCAAATGTATGATAAATTTTCCCTGCATCATTGTGAAATCCAGACACTGAAGAACAAGTCCACAGGGATTGGAACAATAGTACAGCAGGTAGGATGATTGCCTTGCACAAGAAAAATCCAAGTTCAATACCTGGAACCCCAAATGGTCCACTGAGTGGCCCCAGAATTCCTGAATGCAGAGCCAGGCAGGAGTAACCCTGAGGACCAATAGATATGGCCCAAAAAGCAAAGAGAATAAAAAATAAAATAAGATCAAGCCCACAGTCCACCTCAATTTTAACAAATCCCTGATTTTTACCCACTGTGTTCCTCTCCTCCCTGGAGTTATTGTTAATTAATATTGATGGGGAACAAAGAGGTAATAAAGAGGTTAAGCTTTGCATGTGACTGAACCTGGGTTTGATGTCCAACATGTGAGAACTCCTGAACAGCAATAGGGGTCACTCTTGTGTCTTAGCACTGCTGGGTGTGCCCCCCAAAACAAGCAAAACAAAGTAAAATTGGGTCTATCTTATTGTTCAATGACTACTGCATTTATCTTGTCCATGGATGATCCAGGTTCAATTCCTAGCTTCTCATTTGGTCCCACAAGTCTACTAGAAGTGATTGCTGAGCAAAGAGGCAGGAGCAACCCCTGAACACTGCTGTATATAGTCCAAAACCAATAAATAAATATAGAAAGAACTCAAAGATCTTTAAATAAAAAGAGAGAAAAAGAAGAATGGGTCAGGAACAATAATACAGTAGGTTAAGGTGTTTGCCTTGTATGTAACAGACCTGGGTTTGATTCCCCCATATCCCTTATGTTCTCCTGATTACCTCCAATAGGGATTCCTGACTACTGAACCAGGAGTAACCCCTGAGTAGATCATAGGAAGTGGTAAAAAAAAAAAAATCAAGCCCTATTTGATTTATTTTGGGTCATACTCAGCAGTGCTCAGGGGTTATTCCTAGTTCTAAACTCAAGAATCACTCCTGACAGGGCATGGGGTGCTGGAAAATTGAACCTAGGTCAGCCACATGCAAAGCAAGCACCCTACCCACTGTATTATTATTTGGGTCCCACCATTTGATTTCTTTCTTCTTTGGGGAACTCTCTGATCATATGTTCTATCTGTTTATTTGCTGGGGCTTCAGAGTATTCTTTTCAAGTTAATTTATTAAAGTTCCCTCTACAGCTGACTGTGAATCACCCTAGTTTGTTTGCCTTTTTACTTGTGTTGCCTTTTTTTTTTAATGGTTTTTTAGGCCACACCAGGTGACATTCAGGGGTTACTCCTGGATATGCACTCAGAAATCACTCCTGGCTTGGGGGACCATATGGGATGCCAGGGGATAGAACCATGGTCTGTCCTAGGTTAGCCTGTGCAAGGCAGATGCCCTACCACTTGTGCCACTGCTCTGGCCCCATGTTGCCTTTTATTTTCGTAACATGCAAAGGTTTTAAATATTGTGCCAGAGAGAGAGTATAGCAGGCAGAACATTTGGCTTGTATGCAGACAGGGTTCAATTCCTGGCACCCCATAAAGTACTTTAAGTTTGCCAGGAGTGATCAAAAAGGAAAAAAATGATTGAAATACCTTGCATATTCTTTTAGTCCACTCATTTAATTTTTCCCTTTGTGAGAACTTATCTCTTTTAAGATTAAAAACAGGGGCCGGAGAGATAGCACAGAGGTAGAGTGTTTACCTTACATGTGGCTGACCCAAGACAGACCTAGGTTTGATTTCCGGCATTCCATATGGTCCCCTGAGCCTGCCAGGAGTGATTTCTGAGCAGAGCAAAAACCAGAAAGACAAAATCAGGGGCCGGAGAGATAGCATGGAGGTAAGGCATTTGCCTTTCATGCAGAAGGATGGTGGTTCAAATTCCGGCATCCCCTATGATCCGCTGTGCCTGCCAGGGTCAATTTCTGAGCATAGAGCCAGGAGTAACCCCTGAGCGCTGTCGGGTGTGACCCAAAAAAAACAAAAAATAAACTAAAAAAGACAAAATCAAATCAGAAAACAAGATAAAAACATTATTCCTTAACATTATTCCTTATGATTTCTTTTTTCTTTCTTTTTTTTTTAGGTTTTTGGGTCACATCTGGCAAAACTCAGGAGTTATTCCTGGTTCTGCACTCAGAAATTTCTCCAGGCAGGCACAGAGAACTATATGAGGAAAAAAAAAAAAAAAAATATATATATATATATATATATATATATATGCCTTAGATGTGCCTTTATGCCCATGATGTCAGAGTCCTGCTCTATGGTTATGTGTAGGGTATGACAAGGCTCTAAAATGTGGCATGACTCTGAAGTTCTAGGGTGTGGCAAATTCTGCTAATTACATGGTACAGACTCTAACTTCATCTGGGTTTCACAGAACCCTAGACATCAACTGTTCTGGGAAACAGCAGCTTCAGTGGACAGGGTAGCTTAAGGCCTGGTTTGTTGTGGGCCTGTAACAGAGGTGAAAACACTTCTGGGTAAGTGAGACGAGATTGACAGTAGAGTTTTCTCTGGGCTCCAAAACTTTTGACTGGGCCTGTCCTGGATCCTGAGATGCTGGAAGTCCCAGGCCTCCAGTACATAGCATGTAACTCTCAGCTCCCAGGTGCTCTGCCTTGGAACATAACCCCAGGGAATTTGGTCAGTTCACCTAAATCCCTGTTCCTTCCCCCACTGCAGTTCCCAAAGCTAGTGGTGGCTGCACCTGAGCCTCTCTCTGCTGAACTTCACCCTAAGGACAGCCTGACTGACAGTGGCCCGCTGGCTAAATCCAGGCTGCTTGTGAGGCTGCAGCGCCATCTGCTGGCTCTTGTGAGTCAAACTGGTCAGAACAGGAACAAGCACACTGGACAGATTCTTTCCCAGGCAGTGGCCTCTCTGCCTTAAACACTTAGTAACTAGAGACCATCATTCAGACTTCAGTTACCAAGTCCCTTAGTAATCAGAGCCCCTCCATGACTGGGACCCGTTTCTCAACCCTGGTAATGATCAAAAATCTTCTTTAAACTTCACTAACAAGACCCTTCCCTCAGGCCCCACAATGGCCAGGCCCTGCCACTCAGGCCACTCAAGACTCATGACTCTCAAAGATGAGGGTGACCTGAAGCCCTCTCATTCAGGACCCTCTGCACTTCTATAACTAGAGACCCTCACTCAGAGCTAGTTAACATATGGAGAAGCATTGGGAGACAGCTATTAGCTCCACAAGAGCCAGCAGGCAGGCCCCATCTATTCCCCTCATGTGCTTGTTCCTGTCTTTCATCTGCAAAGAGACCAAGGAAAACCATTTTCCCTATTTTTTTCATTTGTGCTCTTGAACCCCTGACTCAGATGTGACCACACCTGTGCTTAGGATCCACAGAGGCAACTGATCCCATCTTGGGAACTCGAGCTTGAGAAGATTCCAAAACAGCAGCCCACCTTCCACTACGAGGGCTCTTGCCTACTGGCCCTCCAATGACAGGTCACACATCTGTGTCATTTTGCCTCTCTCCCTCACAGAAAAAGCCTCTTACCATGTCACTGCCCTTTTACACCAAGATCTCCCCTTTCTCAGACCCAGAATTTCACAGGGCCTGACATTTTCTCCAGGCCTTGCTGCTGACTCTTTTCCCTTTTCCAGACTGCACAGTGCAGGCCCTCCCATCCTCATTCCTCATTCTGCTCAAGTTCTTGAACTTATTCAAGCAAATGAGTTTCTACAGAAAAAAAAAATAAAAGCGTAAATAAATAAATAAATAAATAAATGAGTTTCTACATGGAACTGTCTAAATGGGAGCCTGAAGGCTAGTATATTGGGAATTATACTGGGATTGAGATGCAAAACCTGAGTAGGGAATTGTTAGAAACTTAAATACAGAAGATGTTTAATGAAAGTACTGCATATACTCATGCACAAAGAGCATTCAGAGGCTATAAAGAATGAGAATTCAAAGAATTCCACCAGCAAGGATCTGAGAACAATGTGAGAAAGTGAGCAGGAAAGAAAGGATGAGAGCCAAATAGGCATATAGAGTTCTTTACTATTAAAGCAAGAGTGAAAGGGTAAAAGCCAGCTAGGAGATGAAAGCTGTCTGAGCAAAAACTGATAGAGTAGGCTAAGACAGGAGCTACAGAGGTGGTTGGCAATGGTCTGGTTTAGGATATAATTTGAAAGAGAAATGGATATGATTTCAGGCTGAATAAAATTTAGAGGAAAAGGAGGTGAAAGGCCAGAGCAATAGCACAGCAGTAGGGTATTTGCCTTGCATGAGCCAACCCAGGGTGGACATGGGTTCAATTCCCAGAACTCATATGGTCCCCTGAGACTGCCAGGAGAAATTTCTGAGCATAGAGCCAGGAGTAACCCCTGAGCACTGTTGAATGTGGCCAAAAAAAGGAGATAATATGCCAAAGGTGTCCAAAGTTCTACAATAAATCTCTAAGTAAATTCCTAAGGGAGGGAAAGAGGAGATGTGCCCAATTCAGGAGTGGGGGAGGAATCAAAGATTCTAAATTTAATACAATTGAGTTAGACATATCTGGGCTTAGTTAGAATCTGGAAGTAGGGATCTGAAACTCTGGACTGGCTACCTCCAAGGGTAGAATACATGCCTAGCATGTCTGAGGCCTCAAGTTGGTTTGTTTGTTTGTTTGGTTGTTTGGTTGGTTGGTTGGTTGGTTGGTTGGTTGATTGGTTGGTTGGTTTTGGTTCACACCCATCAGTGCTCAGGGGGTTACTTCTGGCTCTGTGCTCAGAAACTACTCCTGGCAGGCTTTAGGGACCATATGGAATGTCAGGGATCAAACCTGGGTCAGTCATGTGCAAGACAAATGCCCTATCCACAGTAGTATTACTCGAGCCCCAACCCCTAGTTGTATCCCCAGCATGTCATGGTCTTCAAGACACAGCCTGGTGAGCCCAAGCACCCCTGAGTATAGCCCTGGTATTCCTAAGTAGCATTATCACTTCTAGGGTGCCCACACTCTGGCCAAGTTGGGGAGAGGGCCTCCTTCTCACCAAAAAATCTGGAACTTGTCTATATCTAAAAGACTGCTGAGGGGGGCCAGGGATTTGACGAAGATGTCTGAATGCCTGAGACCTGAGTACAATCCAGTGCAATCAAAATAGTATTAATAAATAATAATAATAATAATAACAAGCAGGTAAGATCTTCATTCAGGTTGAAATCTCCCGACCCTCCAAAGATACAAGGGTGCCAATTCTGGCACAAACTGATAAAATGAAAAGATCCTAATACAGACAGAAATTTTCTTTTTTTTTTTTAAAGCTAGTCAAATTGAGCAGTGGGAGGTGAAATTTTCTTTATCATTTTGTGTCTTTATCACTTTATCACTGCTAGATTCTTCTGATCTGCTTTTTGTTTTGTTTTCTTTTTCTTTATCTGAAGAGAGTCTCTGCATTCCAGTCTCTGACATTAAGACTCTCCTTTTAACTCCTTCAGATTGTGTGGTTTAAATTTGACTGTGACAAACAATGAAACTTGAAAACTTGACTACAGTACATATGAAGAAACACAGAAGTATAAAAAGTCAATTTCAGGGGCCGGAGCGATAGCAAAGTGCTAGTGCATTTGCCTTGCATGCAACCGACCTGGGACAGATCCAGGTTCAATCCCCAACATCCCATATGATCCTCTGAGTCTGCCAGGAGCAATTTCTGAACACAGAACCAGGAGTAACCCCTGAGCACTGCCAGGTGTGGCCCAAACACAAAAGCAAAAAAATAGTCAATTTCAGCAGAGGACAAGCTAGACCTTGCAGCTTCTAGAAGTTTCTTCTTCTTCCCATATCATATATCACATAGCTGCCAGGAATCAGAAAAGAGTCTCCAGTGAGGTGGGACCTTACCAGCCTCCCAGGCTTCTCAAATATCTTTAGAAGTTCTGGGGGGGGGGGGTTGGTGGGAGGGGGTAGTTCCTGTGATTTGTTTGTTTTGTTTTGTTTTACTTGGGGGTCCGTCCACTTGGTAATGCATAGTGCTCAGGGCTCACTCCTGATTCTCAAAAATCAGTTTTGGTAGGACTCAGGAGACCATATGTAGTACCATGGATCAAACTCAGGTTGGCAGCAGGCAGCCCCAACTGTTTCCATACTAAAGTTTTTTCTTATTTTTCTTTGTATTAAAGTTCTTGTCTGCTTGAATACAATAACAAAGGAAAATAAGGGGCCGGCGAGGTGGTGTAAGGTGTCTGCCTTACAAGCACTAGCCAAGGAAGGACCGACGTTCGATCCCCCAGCGTCCCATATGGTCGCCCCAAGCCAGGGGCAATTTCTGAGTGCTTAGCCAGGAGTGACCCCTGAACATCAAATGGGTGTGGCCCAAAAAAACAAAAAAACAAAAAAAAAACAAAAAAAAAAAAGGAAAATAAAAAGCAACAAGCCTCTCAACAGCAGATAGAAATCATAAGAAAATCTATTATTGACTATTGGTAATATTCCAAACAACATTGCTAAGGAAAAATAGATAAGGTACATTATTGACTATTGGTAATATTAAAAGCAACACTTTAAGGGAAAAATAGATAGTATAAAAAGGTTTGTCCCTGCCTGTCAGGAGCGATTTTTGAGCACAGAACCAGGAGTAACCCCTGAGTGCTGCCAGGTGTGACCCAAAACAAACAAATAAAAAAAGTTTTGTTTGGAAGCTGGAGCAATAACACAGTTAGGTAAGGCACTTGCCTGGCACATGGCTAACCTGGATTTGATCAGAGCAATGTCATATGTTCTCCCAGAGCCCTGCCAAAAGTGATTCCTGTGAATCCTGAGCACAGAACCTCCAGGAGTAATCCCTAAGCTCTGCCTGGTATGGCCAAAAAGCATCATTTTGATTTGCTTTTGAGCCACACTGTGAGGTGCTTGGGGAAGTGGGGGCAGGTGGGCTCTTTCCTGGTGGTACTCATAGGACTATCTGGTTCTAGTACAAAACCTACAGAACCTAGGCCTACTAAGTGCAAAATATGAGTCATCACCTCTGTCTCTATAAGAAAAAATTGTTTTAAAGAAAGAAAGTTCTTGGGGCCGGCATGGTGGTGCTAGAGGTAAGGTGTCTGCCTGCCAGCGCTAGCCTAGGACAGACCACGGTTCGATCACCTGGCATTCCATATGGTCCCCCAAGCCAGGAGCGACTTCTGAGCGCATAGCCAGGAGAAATCCCTGAGCATCACCGGGTGTGGCCCAAGAACCATGAAAAAAAAAAAAAAGGAAAGAAAGAAAGTTCTCGAGAGAAGTAGTTCCATAACTAATCTCAAAAAATAACATGATGCCACTGAACCTTCCAGGTAAACTAGTCTGGATTGACAACTCTGGAACACTTTCAGAATAGGGGCAAGAAGATTTTCCTTTCTGTCTGAAGGTACAACACCCAACACCTTCCATCACCAAAGCAGCCCAACACCACAAGTGAACCTCGTCAAACTGCCAAGCCATCAAATCATTCCAGTTCCATAGATCCTTTATTGTGCAGTCACTTACGTGGCCATGCAACACCTTCAAAGTTTATACTACTGTCAGCTCAATAAGATTGCATCAAAAATGATAGTAAAGTTCAATGGGTGAAAATAATAGCACAAAAGCTTCAACTAGCATTAACATCAACCAGACCAATAAATTTTCAGACAATGACTTCATTAACACCACTGTGAAATATAACGATTATCATAACTGGCTTTTATTGATCTAAGTTCAAATCATTTCATTTGCCTTTGTGTTGTAACAAAAATATGAAGTTAATTTATACCTACGAAAGAGGCAGGCTAGCGTAGTAGATAGAAAACTCACACTGAATTCATTTGGAGTATTTACTGCCTGAAATAACTGGTGTGTGTGAGTGATTGTGTGCGTGTGTGCGTGTGTGCGCATGTGTGTGTGTGTGTGTGTTTTAGTTTAGTTTTAGTTCTGTAGACCAACAACCATCAGGTTTTGTTGTCTTGGGCAAATGATTATTTCCTTACTAATATTTCTTTGTTATCCCACATATGCAAGAGACTGTTCTGCATCTGTCCCCCTCCTCTGACTAACTTCACTGAGAATGACATTCTCTAGTTCCATCCACATGGTGGGAAATTGCATGATTACACCTTTACTATTTTTGTTTTTGTTTTTGGGCCACACCCACAACTCTCAAGGGTTACTCCTGTCTCTGCACTCTCTACACTCAGAAATCACTCCTTACAGGCAGAGGGGACCATGTGGTATGCTGAGGATCAAACCCAACTTGGTCCCAAATTGGCAGCATGCAAGGAAAACCCACTGTGCTATCGCTAAGGCCACTACACCTTTTCTTATAGTTGATTATATTTCTTTATCTAGTCATCTGTTCTTGGACATTTGGGTTGTTTATAGATTGTGACTACTGTAAATAGTGCTGTAATAAACAGATAAAAGTTCAAATTTTGGGGCCAGAGAAATAGCACAGCGGTAGGGCATTTGCTTTGCACACAGCTGACCTAGGATGGACCGCGGTTCTAT
The DNA here is from genome assembly GCF_024139225.1 of Suncus etruscus. Lineage (NCBI taxonomy): Eukaryota > Metazoa > Chordata > Mammalia > Eulipotyphla > Soricidae > Suncus > Suncus etruscus. Next base: position 55,520,234 of record NC_064856.1, read on the forward strand.
CCCCTGGTGTCCCATATGGCCCCATATGTTTCCATTTGAAAGGGTATATGATTGAAAAGTTATAACAAAAACCTCCTCAACAAAACAACTAGACGCTGAAGGAAGAAGTTCTTGATGCCTTCCAAGCAGGCATCTCAGATTCAGAAGAACATACATGAGAAAAGACTATAACTAAAGACAACAGAGTTTCAGATTTAGAGACAGGTACATGCACTGCATTTGTATGTGCTCTGCTGGTATGATAAGGGACAAACTGTGCTTCTGCTGAGACTGCTTATAATCGTCAGTCAGGAAGTGGAGAGAAGAATGGAAAATATAGGATGTAAAGATCTGTTATATCTGTCAGGTAGGAATTGAGGTCACACGAGCCTTCATGAGTGTTACATCCTCTCCTGTCTAATTTCTTGTTCTTCAGGTTTCATCTTAGTCATTCAATGTACAAGATGAGGGTGAGGGTTCCCCATGCTCTACCTATAGCACCTCCCAGGAACCCAACTCAAGACAACCTAGTGTGGCTCCACTAGGCCAATAATGCATTTTGTCATTTTAATACTATTTTTTGCATGTTGTCATTTTAAACCCCATCTTCTGATATTGGTGCCTGAGGCATGGGAGATATTTGCTATTTGCTACCTGGTAGAAGTAGAACAAGATAAACACGTTTTAAAATTATATTTTTCTCAGAATTTGTTCCTCTTCCTTGGAGCCAGAGCGGTGGCACAGCAGTAGGGAGTTTGCCCTGCACACAGCTGACCTAGGACGAACCTCAGTTCGATCCCCCTATGTCCCATATGGTCCCCCAATCCCCCAGGAGCGATTTCTGAGCATACAGTCAGGAGTAATCCCTGAGTGTCACTGGATGCGCCCCCCCTCCAAAAATAGAATTTGTTCCTCTTCCTTCAGGAGAGAACTTTTTTTATTGAATGAGTCTTAAAAGGATGAGGTCTTCTGAGGTTTCTTTTTTTTTTTTTTTTTGGTTTTGGGGTCACACCCAGCAGCGCTCAGGGGCCACTCCTGGCTCTATGCTCAGAAATTGCCCCCAGCAGGGTTGGGGGACCATATGGGATGCTGGGATTCGAACCACCGACCTTCTGCATGCAAGGCAAACACCTTACCTCCATGCTATCCCTCTGGCCCCTTTTTCTGAGGTTTCTTGATAACAATAAACGACTTATCTAAGAAGTCTGAATTCATTGGAAATTTTAGTTTGGCAAATCTTTGTGCCTGTGTGTGACTGTCAGTCTGTCTTACTGTGCCTGTGTCTGTGTGTGCACACCGGCACATCTATATTTTGAGTAAATAAATGAACTACTTCCTGGCCATAAAAGGAGCTAAGTTGCTGTTTGTTAAATAAATGCTTCCTGTTCCTTGCATTTTGAGGTATAGTGTTGTTGCAGATCAGCCCTGGATGGGGCTGGATGATGGTGGGATGAAGGATGAGATCTTTCTCCTCCATCTTGGACCATGCATCTGCCACCCCGTTGAGTCTAAGAGTTCAAGATAGCGGCAGGTAGGAAATTCACTGGCAGTCAGGCTTCAGGAGATATCAGCTTTATTCAGTGAATAAGGCTGAAGAAAAAGCCCCAGAATCAGCCCCAGAAAAAAGCCCCAGCTTTCCACAGACCCTTGCTTATATAGACAAGAATCAGGTACCACCCTAGGGTGGGAGCCGAATATCAAGTAAGGAACAATCCAATATTCTATTACCAGGTCACACCCTAGGGTGGGTACAATAATTGATTAGGGTAGGATCAGTAAGATAATAATCTTATGGGAATGTTTTCATATATAACATAGTGTTTCAAAAATTGTTTTGTCCCTCAACTCATTGGAGGCAGACTTTAACTCCCCCAGACAGTGAAATGTGTCAGATGTTACAGACTTCCTCTTCATTGTATTTGCTTTAAGTACTCATTATCAGAATGAACCCCCGTGTTAGTCTTGTGCTGTTATTATCTCTTTATCATACCAGGAGGTCACATAACTAGGGAGTGATAGACTCGGCATTCTAATTGCTGGAGACTAAGACTAAAGGCTCAATCACGGGCTTTAACTCTGCCCTACTACAGTTTAGGAATCTGTGTACACCGCTGTTGGAACTGCCTGTCAAAAAGCCTCACTACCTCAGGTTCTGGTCCCTGATTTTGAAAATCCTTAGCTCTCTGATAATCTCAAAAATGTCCACAAGAGGGGGACCTTTTCCTATCAGTTTAAGGTTTATGACTGGTGCGGGTACGTGTTAATTTGCAGTTTCATAAGCAGCAGGAGAGTTGGCTGTTTATCAGCATAGAATTAGAACAGGTCCCTGAGAAAAGAACATAGGTAGCCTTAGTAAATGCCTGATAAGATTAGCCCAGATAAACTTGTTCAACCATACAAACCTGGCACCCCATTTGATATTCAGTCAGGGTTGTAAAAACTTTAAATATTAACTTCCCTCCCCTTCCTCAAGATTTATCCATTATCTCGTAGCTTAGAGGTCAAGAATTGTAGGGGTCTGGAGCAACAGTGGTAGAGCATTTGCCTTGCACACTGCTGATTTCGGACAGACCCGGGTTTCATCCCTGGCATCTTATATGGTCCCCAGAGCCTACCAGGAGTGATTTCTGAGTGCAGAGCCAGGAGTAACCCCTGAGCATTGCCAGGTGTGGGCCAAAAACCAAAAGAAAAAAAAAAAGCCAGGAGTTATAAAATCTAGAGAAAATGAAGAAAAAACATTACTTTTAACAGTCATACCAATAGTTTTTATAGAGGCCTGTTCTTAATGAATCTGAGGCCACAAGATATCCAAGTGCCCTTTCTTGAAAAAGACTGGGATTGAGTGCGTAATGGGAACTACTTCAGGAATGAAGGTTTGATTGTCCCCAGTGGGATCATAACCCTGGATTCTCAGACCCTTCTGAGGTCTCACCTTGGGAGAGCTACCATGCCTAGGCAAAGGTATCTGATGATTGGTTCATCTAAGAAGGGAAAGGCCCTGACTGCTTGCTTCAGTTTAGAACAATTCTGAAGTGTCTCTCAGATTCTGACTTGTGGTAGAATAGTTAAGGCCTCAACACAGAACACAGAACCCTTTCTGTGCTGGAAATATGGTTCAGTAGTAAAATTCATGCCTTGTAAGAGACCTGGGTTTGTTTGATCCTTGCTGCCTAAAGAAAGAAAAACTCTCTCCAAGCTCTGTGCAGACAGACCTTCCCAGATGATGTTTCTCAGACCACCTGCAAGTGCATCTCCAATGTAGGGTCAGCTTCTTAGGATAATCTGCAACAAATCTGGTGATGGCTCAACTACACAAGCCAGCTCTGAAAAAGGTGTCACTGCTGGGCTGAGCTCGCTGACAGCAATGAAAATGAGGGGCCTTTATCCCAAAGAGCCACTAAGTGGCTGCACAGACCAAATAGCACAGTCTAACCAACCTAGGTTGACCTAGCTTTTGCCAGTTCACAAAAAAATCTAAACTTTAACAGCAAAAATGAAAGCAGAACTTTTAATATGAAACCATATCTAGAGACCAAATAACCTTTGATGGCAAGTTGACTACACTGGGTTTTTTTTTTTTTTTCCTTTCTAGAAAGTGAAACATTTTGGGCAGGAATAAATATATATCACAGGCACTGATTTGCTTCTCCTGCCCTCTGGGCCTCCACTATCACTCCTTCTAAGCCCTTACAGTGTTTGAACAAAAGTCACGGGATATTTTTGCATCAGATCAAGGACCTACTACTTCAATGAAGTAGGAGCATGACTATGGGATCTCTAGTCACATGACATAGCTCAGTTCCATGAATCTGCTAGCCAGAAATGGCAATAGATTGGGCTGGTTAAAGGCGTAGAGGAAAGGTTGATTTAGAAATGATTCACAGGGGCCCGGAGAGATAGCACAGTGGCGTTTGCCTTGCAAGCAGCCGATCCAGGACCAAAGGTGGTTGGTTCGAATCCTGGTGTCCCATATGGTCCCGGAAGGAAGGAAGGAAGGAAGGAAGGAAGGAAGGAAGGAAGGAAGGAAGGAAGGAAGGAAGGAAGGAAGGAAGGAAGGAAGGAAGGAATGATTCACAGAAGGAACAGGAATCACCTTCCAGCATGTGGTGTTCCCTCTAGGGAAGTATAAGGGCTCCCGAGCAGTACCCAGGAGGCCCAGAGCCATTTTGGGCAATTCTTTGCCAACCAAGTTCAATGCCAGGCCCCAAATGCAGTGCAGGCCTTTGTAATTATCATGTTGGTGTTCTCAGGTACCAGAGATCCAGCCAGTGATGCTTAAAAGACCAAGTGGAGGGCCGGAGAAATAGCATGGAGGTAGAGTGTTTGCCTTGCATGCAGAAGGATGGTGGTTCGAATCCCACCATCCCATATGGTCCCCCGAGCCTGCCAGGAGAGATTTGTGAGTGTAGAGCCAGGAGAAACCCCTGAGCACTGCCGGATGTGACCCAAAAACAAAAAAAATAAAAAAACCAAAAAACAAGTGAAGGCAGGGATTAAACCTGGCTTGGAAGCATATAAAACACTGTGCCTTGACTCCTGTACCTACTCTCTAGCCCACTTTGAAACAATTCTCATGTATGTAAGAGGTACTGAGTCTAATTCCTGAAACAATACTAGTAAAATAAAACAGGGCCAGAGAATTAGTTAAAAGGCTGGAATACATAATTTGCATATGGGAGGCCTGGGTTCCATACCAGCAAAGCATGGGAGTGAGCAACACTGGGAATGAGTTCCCAAGCAACCCAGGCCAACCTCTGGGTGTGACCTCCGAACCAAGACGATAAAATAAAACAATAACCTTTATATGGCACTGTTTTCCCAATGGATAGAGTACAAGTCCGGATATAAGTTGAGAAAGTAATAATAGTCTGATTACCTCGCTCCCATGAGCCACTAGGGAATTTCTGTTTCCTACCTGTACAACTCTAGGCTCTATGCATTTAGAAGTTTTTGTTCCCAAAGGGAAAATGCATAAACAGAGAAAGTAAATCTGCTGCTTAAGAACTTTAGACAACTTGGGGTTGGTGATGTAGCTAAGCAATAAAGCACTTGATTCAAGGCCTGGCCAAAAATTAAAATGTTAAAAAGCACAATGTTAACAATCACAGGAGATAGTTCAAAAGGACTGGAAGGACATACTTTACATGTGAGAGCTCTAGTTTTGATCCCTGGCACCTCGTGGTCCTCCAAGCACCACCATAGTCTCTGAGCACCTCACCAGGAGAAGCCCCTAAACACCTCCCCCAAATTAAAAAAGAAAGTCATGCTTGTTCTGGAGGCTAGCTCTTGCCTGCATGTGGTTTGGGGAGATTCCAGGCTGAAGGCCCTCTCCATATATTGGGATTTCTAGGAGGCCAAGCAGCCCAAGCTGGGTTGCTAGACTGTGCTGAGGCAGTCATGGGCAATTTTTTTTTCCTCACCGGTCTACATTTTCAACAGTACAGTATTTATTAATAGTAATCCCTATAATCAAGGTTTTTTTTTAAATATACAGAATATACATCTTATATATTGCCCTTTCTCACACCCCTACAAGCTCATCTCTAGTCCTTCACTTCCTCACCTCCAACCATCATTACCCCACATTTACCCTTTTTACCTTCAGTACTGTACAGGCCAAATCACTGACCAAAGTGGTACACTGGATTTAACAACCCCCAACTATTTCAAAAGACATAAAAGGAACCCGTATATGTCTTTTGAAAAATTTATATGTATTTCCTTAACAGTATTACTCTTACTAAATATTCTCTTATACAGTGACTATTTTCCCCACTATTTGTCTGTTCTTCCCTTTCTGATCTGTTCAATAAGGAAATCTGGTAGAAGAGTCTCTCATTTTAAAGTTTATGTTTGAAACAAGTCACAGGGAGTGTTGGACTTGTTCTAGAGGCCCCATATGCACCAATACAGCCACGTGGCATTGTTCCTTTTTTACATAGGCACATTAAAATGGGAAAATATTATACATACAAACAAGTTCTTATCTAATAGAGATAGGAACACACAAATCTTGTAATGCAATGGGACCTTACAACCTGAACATTGTCATAATGACCTGACTCGGGCCTCAGAAGAATGGGCATTCTTCATTCATCCTTGAACCAAGGATGCCATCTACAAAACAACCAAGGTTGTCTATAACATCACCTTGGAGCAATACTCTACAGGGAAGACACTACCGCTGCTCTCACGTCGACCTACTCAAAAGAGACTTCCCTTAACTCCCAGAATACTTAACAACAACAATGGCCTGCTTTAAGGACAGGGCTCTCTCTGCATTGCCCTCTAATTGCGAAGTGAAGCTAGAGGACACTCCACAACATCCTGACTTTGATGTAGAATATGTACAGATTCCAGGATCTTTAACTACAGAAACCTTACAACAACAACAATGACTGTGTGAAAAAGAAAAGTGTATTGGCACTACAGACAATGACTTGGGTTAGACAATTTAGTATGCCTAGAGCCTAGAGTTGGTCTTATGCCAGAAAACTTTAGGGGTAAGGTCTCCTTGTCTTTAGGGCAAGGTTTTTCCTTTCCATGACCCCCACATTTTGCTGGGCCTATGCAAACAACAATTGCCACTCTAACACCACTTTAGCTGTGCTCCTTTGACTCTAATCCTTAAAAAACCACTTAAACTATTGAGGTTAACTTAAACTAATATGCATATGCATGGAACTGTTAAAAAAAATACTATGTCTTCAATGTTAAAGAAGTTACATAAATTTTACATAAATTTTGTGGCTTTAGATTGCTTTGTGTACTGCTAAGAAATGTTATAATGTACTACAATCTGGGGACTTGAGGGACAAAGTTATTGTGCATGGGTTTTGTTTTATTTTTCTTAATGATCTTTGGCTGAAAGTTCAAAATTAAGGTGTCAGCAAGGGGATTTCTTCTTAGAATTCTGTTTATGGGTGATTGTCTTCCCATTGTAACTTTACCTTTTCCTCTTTCTTTGCATCTTTGATCTCATAATAAAAATAATAAAAATAAAGAAAGCCACAATTATAAGCTCTTTGTGTGAAGGGAGCAGCAGACAGAAAAAGATATCACTATCTCAGCTACAGAATGGATCGTGATCTTAAGAACAAAACATGGGACAGCTCCTACACAAAGAAAATATAAAGGAAGAGGTTGCTATCTTGCTGGTCTACATGAGAGACTCTTGATATTCACCTACACAACTATAATAGTAACCATGCTTTGGAACATGGCTTCAATTATGTTCCAAACATAAAAGAGTTTTTCCTGATAGACACCAACATGTCCTACTTTAATGTACCTCCTCACATTTCCAGAGTTTTCACCAGAGATTTGAGCCCCAAAATGGCATCTATGGAAAAGTCACTGCTAGTAAATCAATAGAAGCCAAAATGAGGGATTGTGTCATTGTTCAACTCTTCTATTACTAGTTAGAAAGTAGCATGAAAAAAATCATTCTATTGACTCTTTCTTTTCCTCTTTTTGTTTTTTTTTTTTTCTGGTTGATTTGTTTGGTTTGGGACATACCCAAGGTTGCCTAAAGATTAATTATAGCTATGTGCTCAGGGTTCACTCCTGGTAGTAAACCATAAGTGATCCTGGAGATCAAACCAGGATCAGCTACATACAAGACAAGCATCTCTGTATTACTTTTCCAGCCCTGACTGATCTGATTTTAATCTCCTTCATCCCAAAGGCAGCTTTTCAAGCAGGTTGTCTTTTCACTTTAGAATTGTTGTTCATAAAGCAAACACCTCTCTGATGATCAAAGACAGTTGTTTATAGGGCACTGCTCCCATGACCATATAGTTCAGTCAACCTGTTGAAAAGACGTTCCTTGGGGCCGGAGAGATAGCATGAGGGTAAGGCGTTTGCCTTTCATGCAGGAGGTCATCGGTTCGAATCCCGGCGTCCCATATGGTCCCCTGTGCCTGCCAGGAGCAATTTCTGAGCATGGAGCCAGAAGTAACTACCCCTGAGCACTGCCGGGTGTGACCAAAAAACCACAAAAAAAAAAAAAAAAAAAAAAAGAAAAGACGTTCCTTGCTAAAGATATCTTTCTTTGCATTCTGACAGCATAAACCACTTCCATGCACTTCTTCTGGGAACTGCCTCTCCTTTAGAGTATATCCCTCTGTTCCATCTCTCTCTTTTATGTAGGTGGCACCACACCCATTGGCTGCTCAGAGGAATCTTGTGATACAATTGAACCTGGGGCTGCTACATGCAAAATATGTGCTCTTCAGCCCATTAGTCATCTCTATGGCACTAGGCATTTCTCTGACACAACAAGGTTATTTTAGGCTTGATTATGTTTTAGTGCCCCAATTCTATAGAAAAAAAGTTCAATTAATATTTGATAGTGTTACTGTCTAGAATTGAAGGACTAGACCACATAACTAGAATAAAGTTTAATACTTTAATCCATCTGCCAAAAAGACCTCCCAGAAGATAAACCCTTCCCAAGGTCACGAATATAATACAGGGAAGGGATATAGGGAGGTCCTAGTTTTCTCTTTAAAATGATTGGCTATGGGGCTGGAGCAATAGCACAGCAGTAGGGCGTTTGTCTTGTACACAGCAGATCCAGGACAGATCTAGTTCGATCCCCAGCATCCCATATGGTCTCCCTAGCCAGGAACAATTTTTGAGTACATAGCCAGGAGTAACCCCTGAGGGCAATTGGGTGTGGCCCCAAAAAATAAAAATAAAAATAAAAATAATTGGCTATTTTCTAGGGGTATCTTCCTACTGCTCCCTTGTGTCCTTCCTTAATAGGCTACCTGGTATGGCCAGGTAGTTTGGGGCAGTGTTAATGGAAATAGACTTGTGGAGACCTAGCATGTGGCTTTCACTATGTGGTCCTTAAAAAATGGCATCTCTTCTTTTCAGAACCTGAGAAGAAGCCTGCCATGTGACCTTTACAAAATGGTGTCCCTCCTTGTTCAGAACCCAGGACCCAACAGTAGCAAGTTAGCAATTAGCCCCTCCATTGGAAATCTTCTCACCAAAAGTCCTAGTGGTTGCAAAGAAGCACCCACAGGCTCAGAGACTACTATTCTCTGCACAAAGCTATATCATAGAGAACTTGCCTTTTTTTCAACACCAGATTCACTTCTACACTTTGTCAGCTTCGGCAATCTTGTTTTGTTTTGTTTTTGTTTTTTGGGTCACACCAGGCAGCACTCAGGGGTTACTCCTGACTCTACGCTTAGAAATCGCTCCTGGCAGGTTCAGGGGACCATATGGGATGCCAGGATTTGAACCACCCTCCTTCCGCATGAAAGGCAAATGCCTCACCTCCATGGTATCTCTCCGGCCCCTTAAGATCTTGTTGCCGATGGATATGGAGGCTTGAATTTTAAATGAATTTAGAATCCATATGCACTTCCTGTTTTTTTGTTTGTTTGGTTGGTTGGTTTTTTGGATCACACCCGGCAGCGCTCAGGGGTTACTCCTGGCTCTAGGCTCAGAAATTGCTCCCTGGCAGGCACGGGGGACCATATGGGATGCCGGGATGCCAGGATACAAACCACCGACCTTCTGCATGAAAGGCAAACGCCTTACCTCCATGCTATCTCTCCGGCCCCCCCAGCTTCGGCAATCTTATAGTTTCCCTTTAGCAGCTTTGATTAATAGTGCTCCTGGAGGCAGGCAGGATAGAGGGCAGAAGGCAAGATTTAATGGAAACAGGAATTTGGTGGCAGGAAATGTGCACTGGTGAAGGGTGCTGTGTGTTGTATGACTGAAACTCAATCATGAACAACTTTGTAACTATTTCACAGTGATTCAATTAAAGAATTTATTTATTAAAAAAAATAAAACGGGGGGGGTGGAAAAAATAAATAAAATAAAATAAAACATAAAAGGAAATAGAAATATTGCTCCTGGCAGGACTAGGAATTAAACATGGGTTGGCCACATACAAAGCAAGCACCTTACCCACTATACTATCTTTATAGTATAGTGACTATAAAATCTGTCACTATCCTTTCTAGGATAGTCACTCCTCCTTGAGGAAACAAGGAATGAAATTGTCATTTCTCCTAGTAACAACATTTCTTCAAAATTAGTAGTTAATTTCATTAATATAATCAAGAGCATACAACCTTTCAGAGAAACAAATAAAAAGGCAAAGTTGGATGGGGCCAGAGCAATAACACAGTGAGTAGGATGTTTGCCTTGCATATGCTGACTCTCTGCCATTCTCTATGGTCCTTCATACTTGCCAGGAGTGATTTCTCTTTTCTTTTTTTTTTTTTTTTTTTTTTTTGGGTTTTTGGGCCACACCCGGCGGTGATCAGGGGTTACTCCTGGCTCTCTGCTCCGAAATAGCTCCTGGCAGGCACGGGGGACCATATGGGACACCGTGATTCGAACCAACCACCTTTGGTCCTGGATCGGCTGCTTGCAAGGCAAACGCTGCTGTGCTATCTCTCCGGGCCCCTATTTTGTATTTTTGGTATTTTTGTTTTGTTTTGTTTTGGTTTTTTTGTTTTTGGACCACACCCAGTGACGCTCGGGGGTTACTTCTGGCTATGTGCTCAGAAATCGCTCCTGGCTTGGGGGACCATATGGGAAATTGGGGGATCGAACCAAGGTCTTTCCCAGGCTAGCGTTTGTAAGGCAGAAGTCTTACAGCTTGGTGCCACTGTTCCAGCCCCATATTTTGTATTTTGGGGCCACATTCGGTGGCATTCAGGGGTTACTCCTGGCTCTGTGCTCAGAAATTACTCCTGGCTTGGGGAACCATATGGGGTTGACCCTGCATCCATCCTGGGTCAGCTGTATATAAAGCAAATGCCTTACAACTGTGCTACCACTCTGGCCCCAAACTAGGAGTGATTTCTGAATACAGAGCCAGAAGTAATCCCAGGTGTGACCCAAAACAACAACAACAACAACAAAAATGTGGAGTTGGGAATCACAAAATCGGTTAGAGATGATGAGTTTTCAGAAATTTTGAGTCAGCCTTGGGAGGGGGGGGGGGGAGAAGGCGGGGATATCCTTTATCAATCCCTGCTGCTACAACACTAAAAGTCCCCTGGATCACCATATGAGGATCAGTTTTAAGTTCATCCAAACAATAAATAAACAAACAAACAAACAAATCTTAAGATGGTCTTTGCGGGCTTTTTCTCTGGGGCTGATTCTGGGGCTTTTGGAGAAAAAAAAAGGTCTTTGCCTCATATTGGCTTAGGCTTATTCCTAGTTTATATCTTCTATAAGTATAGCCTGAGCCAACTATGCATTTTCTATTATTTCTGAATGTTAAAAAATTACCATAAAAATTACCATAAACCCTTCAAAGCAAATGTGTTGTGATTGGTGGGGGGGGCACACCCAGCGATACTCTGGGCTAACTCTGGGCTCTGTACGCAGGGTTACACCTGGAGGGTTCAGGGGGCCTTATGGGATACTGGGATCAAACCTAAGGCAACCATGTGCAAGGCAAGTTCCTACCTATTGTACAATGTCTCTAGCCATTGCTCTGTGATTTTAAATAGCTTTAATGCAAATTATTTCCTCTATTGAGATGAGCCCACCTGTTTTAATAGTATAGAGGATGGATTCACCCTAGGTTGCAACCCTAGGTTGCAAGGAAGGAAGGAAGGAAGGAAGGAAGGAAGGAAGGAAGGAAGGAAGGAAGGAAGGAAGGAAGGAAGGAAGGAAGGAAGGAAGGAAGGAGGGAGGGAGGGAGGGAGGGAGGGAGGGAGGGAGGGAGGGAGGGAGGGAGGAAGGAAGGAAGGAAGGAAGGAAGGAAGGAAGGAAGGAAGGAAGGAAGGAAGGAAGGAAGGAAGGAAGGAAGGAAGGGAGGGAGGGAGGGAGGGAGGAAGGAAGGGAGGGAGGAAGGGAAGGAAGGAAGGGAGGGAGGAAGGGAGGGAGGGAGGAAGGGAGGAAGGGAGAAAGGAAGGAAGGGAGGAAGGGAGGGAGGGAGGGAGGAAGGAAGGAAGGAAGGAAGGAAGGAAGGGAGGGAGGGAGGGAGGGAGGGAGGGAGGGAGGGAGGGAGGAAGGAAGGAAGGGAGGGAGGGAGGAAGGAAGGAAGGAAGGAAGGAAGGAAGGAAGGAAGGAAGGGAGGGAGGAAGGAAGGGAGGAAGGAAGGGAGGGAGAGAGGAAGGGAGGAGGAAGGGAGGGAGGGAGGGAGGGAGGAAGGGAGGAAGGAACGACTGGAGGAAGGAAGGAAGGGAGGAAGGGAGGAAGGGAGGGAGGGAGGAAGGAAGGGAGGAAGGAAGGGAAGGAAGGAAGGGAGGGAGGAAGGGAGGGAGGGAGGAAGGAAGGAAGGGAGAAAGGAAGGAAGGGAGGAAGGGAGGAAGGGAGGAAGGGAGGGAGGGAGGAAGGGAGGGAGGGAGGGAGGAAGGAAGGAAGGAAGGAAGGAAGGAAGGAAGGAAGGAAGGAAGGAAGGAAGGAAGGAAGGGAGGGAGGGAGGGAGGGAGGAAGGAAGGAAGGAAGGAAGGAAGGAAGGAAGGAAGGAAGGAAGGAAGGAAGGAAGGGAGGGAGGGAGGGAGGGAGGGAGGAAGGGAGAAAGGGAGGGAGGGAGGGAGGGAGGGAGGGAGGGAGGGAGGGAGGGAGGGAGGGAGGAAGATTTAGGGAATCATGAGATGGGATGCTGAGGATTGAACCCAGATGGGCTGGGTGCAAGGCAAACGCCCTACCCACTGTGCTACTCACTTCAGCCCCTCTTATTTTTATGGGTTTGGTTTTTTTTTTGGTGGTTTTTTTTTTTTTTTTTTGGTTTTTGGTTTTTGGGCCACACCCGGTGACGCTCAGGGGTTACTCCTGGCTATGCGCTCAGAAGTTGCTCCTGGCTTGGGGGACCATATGGGACGCCGGGGGATCAAACCGCCGTCTGTCCTAGGCTAGAGCAGGCAAGGCAGGTACCTTACCTCTAGCGCCACCGCCCGGCCCCCAGCCCCTCTTATTTCTAAGCTTAATGCCCAGGCCAAATTAAATTCCTCCATTCTATGTCCCACTATAAGTTACAACCTTGGTTACAGCACAGAACAAATGCAGGTCAGTCTTAAGTAACTACTGAGAGAACTCTCATTGATTATAGTTATTATAATACTTTAACATCCCAAATTCCCCATCTTCTTATCAAAACCACGCCCCCAGGTAACACGACAGTTTTATGTTTGCTCTGGCAACCTAAGGAACTGCACAAATATGGTTCAGGACCTTGGAATTCAAGGTAGCCCTGCCCACTTAGGAGTCAAACAGGAGTAACGGATAGGACAAGAGCTTAAAAGCATTGAAAAGGACAGGACAAAGGAAGCATTCTGCTCTCAGATACCCTACACATCACTGCAGGGTGTTGGTTCTTTTCCTCTAAGTCAAGACTTGTCTTAACACGTAATGGTGGTTTGCCTCTTTCCTTTCTAAAATAGATGTCCTGAATTGATCTGGGAGGAAGGGGGGCAGGGCAAGTCTAACAAAAATCTTTTCTGAAAAGTACAAGAATCAGGAACAAGGCAACTGGCTAACAGGCTTGTTTTTATGTGCCTAGTGCTATGCTAGAGCCAAAGGATTTAGTCTCTTTCTTTTGGGGGGGGAGGGTGTCACAACTGGCAGTGCTCAGGGGTTACTCCTAGCTCTACACTCAGAAATCGCTCCTGGCAGGTTCCGGGGACCATATGGGATGCCGGGATTTAAACCACCGTCCTTCGCATTCAAGGCAAATGCCCTGCCTCCGTGCTATCTCTCCGGCCCTGATTTAGTCACTTTCTTGATGAAACTACCAACTAATCTGCTTACTACCGCAAGAAGTTTTCAAATTCTGTTTCTCATTATAACTTTTGCCTTTTGGATTTTTTGTTTGTTTGTTTCTGTTTTAGGGCCAAACAAGCAATACTCAGGTGTTACTCCTGGCTCTGCACTCAGGAGTCACTCCTGGCAGTTCTCAGGTGACTGTGAGATGCTGGAGATCAAATCTGGGTCAGCTGCAGCCAAGGCAAATGATCTACCCATTGAACTATTGCTCCGACCTTGCCTTCTGAATTTTTAAGTTTTTCTAAACCTGAGGCAAAGATCAAACTAGCTTAGGGCCTAAAATATAGGAAGAGGGGACCGGAGCGATAGTACAAGAGCATTTGCCTTGCATGCAGCTCACCCAGACAGACTCTGGTTCAATTACCAGCATCTCAAATGGTTCCTCAAGCCTGCCAGGAGTGATTTCTGAGTGCAGAGTCAGGAGTAACACCAGAGCACTGCCAGGTGTGGCCCCAAAACCAATATATATAAATAAATTGTATAATATAGGACTTTCTTATATAGACTCTATATATGGTCCTCAAACTGGCCCGCAGGCCACATATTGTATTTGTATCTGTTTTGTTTCTTCATTGCAAAATAAGATATATGCAGTGTGCATAAGAATTCGTTCATAAGTTTTGTTTTTACTATAGTCAGACCCTCCAATGGTCTGAGGGACAGTGAACTGGCCCCCTGTTTAAAAAGTTTGAGGACCCCTGAATAGAGGATTCTTTTGGTCCACCCAAACTTTCTTTTATTTGTGGGGGAGGGAAGGGTCACACCCAACAGTGCTCAGGGGTTACGCCTGGCTCTACACTCAGAAATCGCTCCTGGCAGACTCAAGGGACCATATGGGATGCTGGGGTTCGTACCACAGTCTTTCTGCATGCAAGGCAAATGTTCTACTTCCATGCTATCTCTCCAGCCCTCACCCAACCTTTCAATGGTGCTATACTAATAGCTTCATTTCTAAAATTGGGCTAAAGATCAAAATTAGATAAGGACAACTGTCCTAGCCCAAATCACAAAGATAAGGATTATTTATCCTCAGTTTATCTTTCCTTTCCAAAACCTGGCCCTTACTTTGGGTTTGTAGATAAGATGAAATGTGCCTTGGGGAACTAGCCCACAAGAAAATTCTATTTTTCCATTCTGGTTAAAACCTGCCCTGCAGTTTACCTAGTCTTCCCTGCTATTTCCTTATTAAAAAAAATTCTAAAACAAAACAATTCTTCGGGCCCGGAGAGATAGCACAGCGTTTGCCTTGCAAGCAGCCGATCCAAGACCAAAGGTGGTTGGTTTGAATCCCGTTGTCCCCGTGCCTGCCAGGAGCTATTTCTGAGCAGACAGCCAGGAGTAACCCCTGAGCACAGCTGAGTGTGGCCAAAAACCAAAAACCAAAAACCAAAAACAAACAAAAAAAAAAAACAAAAAACAAAAAACAATTCTCTTTTTCCTCCTCCACCTCTCCACCACTTCCTCCTCCTCTTCTTCCTCTTCCTTTATCTTGTGGTTTTTCTGGGTGGGAGGACTAACAGATTGTGTTCAGGGCTTACTCCTGACTTTGTGTTCTGGAATCACCTCTAGTGGTACTCAGGGAACCATATGGGGTGCTGGGTATCAAATTCAGGCTGGCAGCATACAAAGCAAGTGTCCTACAGCCTCACAGTGACCTTTATCAAATGCAGAAGTTTCCTCAGAAAGAACCTGCTGTGTCTATCAATGTATAGACATCTGTAACTATTTCAGAGTGGCCTTCGGGTCGTCATGGGTCCATCTGAACATGCTGTTCCACTATATAACAGTTAAAAACCAAGATATTGCCCTGAATTTAAGTCAGAATTAAACATAATTGTTTTGTCAAAGATTCTTCAGAAAGTTGATATTAATTTGTAAAACATTCCTTCACAGTATGTGCTTGATTCTCAGTCATTTCTTAGGTTTGTTTTCTTCCCTCTGTCTTCTTGGTGATTTACATGTTTTAGTTAGACTCTGTTCTCCCCACAAAAGTTTCCATTTGAGGAACAGATTGACTCAGACTGACTAAAACCTACCTTATGTATATCATCAGACTGGCTCAACAATCTAGTTGTCATGCAGCTATTACAGATAACAGAAACCAAGAGAGCATTTTTATAGTTTCCACTCCTTTGTTTTGGTTTTGGGCCACACCCTGTGGTGCTCAGGGGTCACTACCAGCAGTGCTCAGAAATTACTCTTGGCAGGCCCGTGGACCATGTGGGATGTCAAGGATCAAACCCAGGTCGGCTACATGCAAGGCAAGCATGCTACCAATTGTGATAACACTCTGGCCCCAGTTTTTTTTGTTTGTTTGTTTGTTTTGTTTTGTTTTGTTTTGTTTTGGGGCCACACCCGGTGATGCTCAGGGGTTCCTACTGGTTATGCGCTCAAAAGTCGCTCCTGGCTTGGGGGACTATATGGGACGCCGGGGGATCAAACCGCCGTCTGTCTAAGGCTAGCGCAAGGCAGGCACCTTACCTCTAGCGCCACCACCCAGCCCCATGGCCCCAGTTTTCACTTCTTTAAGTTTCTTTAATTTTCCAACAAGCAATCCTCCAAGATATTGGACTATATTTAGTCATTGATTACACCTGAGCTGCTGTTTCATAGCAGTGGCTACCCAGAAACCAAAGCCTTCTTGCCCTCAGCTCTTTCATCTTCTTCTCTTTCCAAACCACATGTTTATGTGACCATTCTAGCAATTTCTACTTTTGGAGTGCTTCTCTAAACAGTTCCCCCATCTATGACACCAACTCGTTGTGTAACACAAAAAATTTTGACATCTACTTCTGGTTAGCAACAGATACTATAAGTTGGAGAACTCACCCCAAACTATTCAGTGCCCCTGATTGTCAGTTTGCTCTAACAGTTTGCAGTACTCAGAAAGCACTAATTTATACTAATTGGTCTGTAATAGAGAAAACTCCAAATAACAAAAGGGAAAAGAAGCATAGGGATTCTAAGAAGGGGGTGTCGTGCTCTCTCTAGGTATATCCCCCTCTACAAAGTCCTATTAACCGGGCCCGGAGAGATAGCACAGCGGCAAGATGCGGCGTTTGCCTTGCAAGCAGCCGATCCAGGACCAAAGGTGGTTGGTTCGAATCCCGGTGTCCCATATGGTCCCCCGTGCCTGCCAGGAGCTATTTCTGAGCAGACAGCCAGGAGTAACCCCTGAGCACCGCTGGGTGTGGCCCAAAAACCAAAAAAAAAAAAAAAAAAAAAAAAAAGTCCTATTAACCAATTCAGATATTATTCAAAACTTTTTTATAGAGCTTAATCCCCAATTCTCCTCCCCACTCTGGAGAAACTGATATTTCTCAACCTCTAATCACTTTTTCTTTCTAGAAACAGATTCATGATGAGGTGATGAGACTATATCCTAAGTCACCTCACTAGCATAAATTTAAGTGTGACTGGAAGGCACTTATATATATAAGAAGAGACTGTATCTGAATAAATTGAAAGGTTTGAAGAGTTTGCACCAGAAACTGGAGACAAAGATCACATATACCCCTTATTAAACCATAACCACGATGTTACTAGGGAAAATAACTGCTATATGTTGTATAAATCTTTCTCTCTCAGTGAGAATTCACCAAGGAAACACTAAGCAGGACAATGACAGATTGTTAAAAAAAAAAAAAAATGAAGAGGAACATAGGACACTCCAGAAGAAATCTGACCCCAGAAGAGTAGCCTGCAGATTTCCCTTTGCTCCCAATTTGGGGTGATTTCATAATTTTCCCTCTATTATTTCCTGAGAATAGGATGAGGCTGAATGGGGGAGTTCAGACACCAGGTATCCTTATCTGAAAAATAAAAGACCCCTCTGTGAGGATTTTGTTTGGTGACATCCAACACTCTCCAGGGAGCTCTGATAATTCTGGGCATCTTCCCTGCTTAGATCAGCATTCCAGAGGGCCCTGGGGCAACCCCTTTGCTTGATAAACTGTCTCCAACTCCTCAGACCTGACTGAACTCCTTCCTATCAAGTAAGGACCTGACTGAACTCTACTATCAAGATGCCACAGAACGGAGGGGGGAAACGCCTAGAAGTTTCACAGAATACATAACTGAGAGACTTTAGCAGCTGAGCAGCTCTTGTAGGAAACTCTCCAACTTGGAGTTAAATAGCTTAGGTTCTACTATTCCTCCACTTAACTCACCCTATGCTTCTCTGTAAAATGGAGGCCACAGCAGTATTAAACTTGCTTCTTAGGGTTGTTGCTAGAATGGAAGATCAGTAATTAGAAAGGGTGTGGGGAGGTGTCTAGACATGTATAAAGCTCCAGCAAATGTCAGCTTTTATCGTAGGGCCACAAGAAGCTGGAAGCCTCCCGTTCTAGTCCACAAGGCCTTCCAAGCTGGTTTTACCTCTCCTAAACTGGGTCACCATCTCTGAACTTCAATTTCCTCCTCCAGGAGATGAAGAAGAAGGCATAGGGAACCCTTCACGAGTTCCCTTCCACCTGAAAGTGAATCAAACATGACTCAGAAGATTGTCAGTCGGGGTGACTTAAGCGTGCAGGTGACTGGACCAAAGAGAGAAAACTGCGAGAGCGCGGCTGGCCCAGACGCTCTGGCCTTAGGTATACTCGGGACAGTCCCGAGTTTGGGGCGGACCTTTCCTCAGTCCTCCTGATTGGCTCCGAGTTCGGGGCACCGCCTGGGCGGTTGGAGAGGGGACCCGCAGTGGTGACCGCAGCAGGGAGCTAGGCCAAGCGCGCAGGCCCGGGCGGGGCGGGGAGGGTTCGGGTTGCGTCCGGCCTACTCCTACTCAGCCGGCCCGAAGCTGCTCCGGCTCCGGGCCGCGATCGCTGCCTGCAACAGGGGAACGGAGGAAGAGGAAGGGGCGGAGCAGCTCTGCGGCTGGTTACCCAGCTGTCAGTCGACTGCAACGGGGCAAGCGGCCTCCCTGGCACAGCCCGCTCTGCCCTAAGGGCCGGCCAGGGTCGAACGCGCCTGTGGGCGTGCGCTGGAAGCCGGGCTATGTCGTGCCACGGAGAGTCTCGCGCCCCGGGCCGCTCCGGGTCCTGCGAGGAGCGAGGTCCCGACAGATCCTGCGAGCTCCCCAGCACTCTGCTCCTGTGGATGAGCTTGGTCCTAGCCGTGGCCTTGGCCCCCTCTGTGTTGCCCTGGAGCTGGGTCGCGGCCCATCCTGTTCTCGTCCAAGAACATCCCGTCGCCTTCCATCCCTTGGTGCCGCAGCTCCGGCAAGTCTTCGGAAGGTGGAACCTCAGCTGCCCGGCCTGCAAAGGGCTCTTCACTGCCCTCGACTTCGGGCTGAAGGTGAGCGCGGGCCTGCCTGGAGGAAGCTGGTTGCAGAGGGCAGGCGCGGGGTGCTGGGGCCCAAAGTGGGGGATGTGGGTAACCACTCCCCGTTGTCATCGTGACCTTGTGTAGGAAGGAAAGCACAAATTGTAGCCTGGGCGCCCTGCTAGTGGGCATTTAATTAGTATGTGTGTGGGCAGGAGAGAAACCTCACCCTCACCCTCACGGGGTCGATGCTTCATTTTGGCTTTAACTCTGCGTTGGCTGCTTGCAAGTCAAGCACCCTATTCGCTGTTCCATCTCTCTGGCCTGGCGCCTGATTTTTTAGACTGGCCAATACAACCCGGCGGAGGTGGTGTTCTGCGGGGTTCTGGCTCCTTGTTTTTGACAAATGCAGGGAGTCCCTCAGTGCATCACGTCAGTGGCTCCAGGGCACTCAGCTGGTTCAGGACAGGTCTGGGACTCCGCCCCTGACTCCTCCTTCCTGCCTTGACTGTCTTGGACCACATTCTCAAAGGGAACTTGAATCAATAAATGTCCAGGAGCTGGAGGGTTAGTATTCAAGGGTTAAAACGCTAGCTTTGCATGTAGCATTACCTTGCTACTGAGCAAGGAGCAGACCCAGGCCTAAGCCCTGGCACCACTGTGTGTGGCCCAAACTCCCTTTCCTCACCAAAAGGAAAAACTGTTCAGTCAACTCCTTCCAATGGGACTAAAATTGAATATTGATTGGTAGGGACTTTATGGGACCCTGCCTCTGGGTATCCCCCTCTGGCCTTTGGACAGCCTCTCATTCTGCCTAGCTCAAATTTCAGGGTATTCTGCAGACAGTGCCTGAGAAAGCCAGCCAGGCAAGAGAAGGCCTCAAGTGCCACTGAGTTGAAGAGAGAAAGTACTGGTGCTTTCTGAGTGATAGTGTTTACTGTCGGTGTGTTCAGGAATGCACTGAGGAAGAGTCCCTATAGCAGCACAAAATCCAGCCCAGGCCCATCTGAAATATGGAGACAAGGGTGGGAGCAAGCATTGTTATGGACTCTGGACTGCTACTTACCTCTCACTACTGATTCTCTTTCTCTCACCCCCTCCCCCTATTCCCCCAACAGAAGGATGCTGGTGTGGCCTGGGTAGGCTCTATGGCCATCAAGATGTGCACACTGATGAAGATTGCACCACCTGCTGTGTGCCAGTCGGCCGTCCATCTCTTCCAGGATGACATAGTAGACGTGTGGACCCGCTCTGTGCTCAGCCCATCTGAGGCCTGTGGCCTGCTCCTGGGCTCCACCTGTGGGGAGTGGGACATATTCTCCTCGTGGAACATCTCTTTGCCCAAAGTACCAAAGCCAGCCCCTAAGCCACCCAACCCTCCAGTCCCAGGGGCCCCCATCAGCCGTGTCCTCTTCCTCACTGATCTGCACTGGGATCAAGACTACCTCGAGGGTGCAGATCCCAACTGTGAGAACCCGCTGTGCTGCCGCAGAGATTCTGGCCCACCACCTGCCTCTCGTCCAGGTGCTGGACACTGGGGCGAGTACAGCAAGTGTGACCTGCCCCTGTGGACTCTGGAGAGCCTGTTGAGTGGGCTTGGCCCCGCTGGTCCTTTTGACATGGTGTATTGGACTGGAGACATCCCTGCCCACAATATCTGGCACCAGTCTCGGCAGGACCAGCTGCGGGCTCTGACCACAGTCACAGCCCTGGTGAAGAAGTTCTTGGGACCAGTGCCTGTATACCCTGCCGTGGGCAACCATGAGAGCACACCTGTCAATAGCTTCCCTCCACCCTTCATAGAGGGCAATCAGTCCTCCCGATGGCTCTATGAGGCCATGGCGGAGGCCTGGGAGTCCTGGCTGCCGGCTGAGGCCCTTCGTACCCTCAGGTACTTGAGGTCCATGGAAACCGAGAAAGGGAAAAGAAAGGTAGATGAAAGCAAAGGGAGCAGGGAATTGTGCAATTATCTGTTACTGCCTGAGTCTTCAGCATGCCTCACCAGAACCTCCCTAATCTCATCCAACTTTCATTGCCATCCTCCTAAGGACTGGCAGCACTTTTCACTCCATACTCCATGCTGGTCTATATCTTTTATTCCTGTTTTATCTTTTTTTTTTTTTTTGGAGAGAGAGCACAAGGGCCATACCTTGCAGTACTTAGGTACTCAAGTATAACTCCTGGCTCTGCACTCCAGAATTTCTCTTAGCAAGGTTTGAGGGGACTATATGGTATACCAGAGTTTAAACGTGGGTTGGCCTCGTGCAAGGCAAGCAAACTATCTGGAACTATCTCTCTAGTCTCTGTATCTTTTGCTTATGTCAAATGTCATTCAGTACCTTATTGCCATCTCACCAAGGCTCCAGTCTTCTTCCCACTTAATGGGCTGAGCTTTCCAACTTAGGCCATATCCTCTCTCTCCTTCATTATCTTTTTTTCTTCTTCTTTTTTTTTTTTCTAAAGTGGTGGTGGTGAATTGGTGGTGGAATGGTGGTCTGGTGGTGGTGGTCTCCTTCATTATCTTAGCTGTCTCAGCCATTCTTTTTTTTTGTTTTTGTTTTTGTTTTTGGGTTACACTCGGCACTGCTCAGGGGTTATTCCTGGCTCTACACTCAGAAATCATTCCTGGCAGACTCAGGGGACTATATGGGATACCGGGACCCTCTGCATGCAAGGCAAACACTTTACCTCCATGCTATCTCTCCGGCCCCTCAGCCACTCTTTCTAATCACTTGGCCCATACTATAATCAGTGCTGTTTGGCCTTTTGCTGGTATGTGAGCTTCTGAGGAACAACAATGATGTCCTGGTCCCCTCTCCTTACCCTAGCTGCCTAGCATAGGTCTGAGCGTGCAGGACCAGGGTGCTGACCCCCCCATCATTCACTTTGTTTCAGAATCGGGGGGTTCTATGCCTTTTCCCCACGTCCTGGCCTACGCCTCATCTCTCTCAATATGAATTTTTGTTCCCGTGAGAACTTCTGGCTCTTGATCAACTCTACAGATCCTGCTGGACAGCTCCAATGGCTGGTGGGGGAACTTCAAGCAGCTGAGGATCAAGGAGACAAAGTAAGGGAGCATGGCTGTGGGGAGGGGGTGAAGCGGGCCTCTCAGCAAGGGGTTCTGCCCACAGTTGCCCTTAGACTGCAGGGGTCTCAAACTCGAGGCCTGCGGGCCGTTTGCGGCCCTCCGTACATTTTGTGGCCCACAGCCGGCCTTCAAATATCGCAGTATTCGTGATTATTCGCTTACCGAATAATCGCAATAAAAATCGCGGGGCCGGAGAGATAGCATGGAGGTAAGGTGTTTGCCTTTCATGCAGGAGGTCATCAGTTCGAATCCCGGCGTCCCATATGGTCCCCCGTGCCTGCCAGGAGCAATTTCTGAGCGTGAAGCCAGGAATAACCCCTGAGCACTGCCGGGTGTGACCCAAAAACCACAAAAAAAAAAAAAAAATCGCATTAGTAAGAAAAAAATCGCATTAAACATTCGCATATCCCAAGCAGTTCCATTCGGGGTATGCAAATGTTTAATGCGATTTTTCGCGATTTTTTTCTTATTAATGCGATTTTTTATTGCGAATATTCAGTAAGCGAAATCCCTTATGCGGCCCTGCCTCACCCGACTTTGCCTCCTGCAGCCCCCAGGTAAACTGAGTTTGAGACCCCTGCCTTAGAGAATCATCCTACCCAACGCCTTGGCTGGGGAAGTGTGTGCCTACGCAGGCTTCTTGGCTTCCTCTGGCCCTAATATCTGACTCTCCTGCAGGTACATATAATTGGCCATATTCCCCCAGGGCACTGCCTGAAGAGCTGGAGCTGGAACTACTACCGAATTATTGCCAGGTGTGAAGGAGGTAGGGTGGGGGTAATGCAGACTCAAAGAGGTCACATTCTCTGCAGCATATCACCATAGCTGCTTTCCCCAGCTTGAATTGAATGAAGCCAGAAAGCATCAGTTACTCTCTTTAGGTTTCTTCTTTCCCACTTTCTTGAACTTTCTAAAAATAGTGTCTTCTGGTCAGGTATGAGAACACCGTGGCTGGTCAGTTCTTTGGCCACACACATGTGGATGAGTTTGAGCTCTTCTATGATGAGGAAACTCTAAGCAGGCCATTATCTGTGGCCTTCCTGGCACCCAGTGCCACCACCTACATCAGCCTTAATCCTGGTGAGTGAGGAAGATGGAAGTTGTTGGGGCAGAGGAAGAGGAGGTGGGAGGTGGGGATGGGTTAGAATTCCTTTCGTTCCTTCCCTTTCCCTTGCTCTTCACAGGTTACCGGGTCTACCAAATAGACGGCAACTACTCAGGGAGTTCCCATGTGGTCCTGGACCATGAGACCTACATCCTGAATTTGACGGAGGCCAACAAGCCCGGTGCTACACCACACTGGCAGCTTCTCTACCGGGCTCGAGAAACCTATGGGCTGCCCAATGCTCTGCCTGCTGCCTGGCATGACCTGGTATACCGCATGCGGGGCGATCCAAAGCTCTTCCAGACCTTCTGGTTTCTCTACCACAAGGGCCACCCGCCCTCGGAGCCCTGTGGCACGCCCTGCCGCCTCGCTACACTGTGTGCCCAACTTTCTGCCCGCTCAGACAGTCCAGCTCTGTGTCGCCACCTGGCGCCGAACGAGAGCCTCTCCAGTGCCTGGAGCCTGCAGCCTCAGCCCTCAATGTGCTAGTATTCACAGAAAGCAGTGTTGGGCAAGGCCTGTCCTAAGAAAAAAAGAGAGAGAAGCCTGGGAAGACCAGAGGACCTGTGATGAGAGGAACAAGCTATGAATGTTGGGAAACAGGCCTCAGTTCCTGGAATGACTCTGCCCAAGTATGGGAGCAGGGTTGAAGTTGCTGCTCTGCATCTGCCAGCACCTAGCCGGCTATGAAACTGCTGCTTCACCATGGCCCTGGGGCAGGTAGCACTGCCCTGTACTGACCAGACAAGCACTGTTGCCACAGCCCTGTGCTGGCCAGCCAGAAACACTGTTCTGCTGCTACAGCCTGAGTGCAAGGCTACTGAAATAAAACAAGAGATTTGGACCCTCAACTCCTCTGTGACTATCCGATCTCTTCTTTAGAGGAAGGCCGGGCAAGGGTGGCCCTGAGGACAAAATCCTGCCAGGGTGATGCTGTTTAACGTGTAATGTAGGCACAGGAAGCATAGCTCAGTAGGGCAGACAGACTTTATTAGTGATATCAGTACAGCAGAGGTGGCCACAGAGCAAGGGGGAGGTGACCCATACCTGGACTGCCACCCCCTTCCTGGACCCTACCAGGAAGGCCTGGCCTAAACCGATTCCTCCTGCTCCATCAGAAATGGGTAAGAGCCCAGGGTTGTCCTCGCTCCCCGGGCCTCTAGTCATCCAGTATTATCACTTTCCCCTCCCAGCCCATAGTCAAGGAACCTCAGCTCCTTGGGAGGGGCAGCTTTTGGGGGGGCTGTGGCCTAATAGCCTCTAGGGCCCCTCCCTGCTTCATACCCTTGAGTTCCCAGGGGGTATAATGCAAGCAGGTGGAGGAGGGACAGAGGGCTTCAGGGAGTATGGGCCCCCAGCCGTTTGGGCTTGAGGGACCCCCACAGCGACTGAACCCCCCTGCGGACAGTCCAGCCTACACGCCGGGCAACAGACTCAGCAGGGGGTGCTGGGAGGCAGGAAGTGGAGGCCTGGGAACGTGCATCCAGACACTTCTGGTAACGGAGCTGCAGAGAGGCAGAGGAGGAGTCAATCTCCAGCCTGCCCCGCATGGGGTGGGAGGAAATGCCATCCACTTGCCACCCACCCCGCCTGCTTACCATGCACGCAGCCTGCACAGCCTCTGAGAGGCTCGCAGCGTTGGGCTCGCACCAGAACATGTGGCAGCAGAAGGAGGCTGGGCCGGCAGCCATGATGAATGCAAATGTGTGGACATCTCTGCCCACTGCCAGGAAGGAGAGGAAGCGCACCCGACATTCCCCCAGCACTGCCTCCGTCTGGGAAGCAGAAACCCTGATATAAACAAGCAGCCCCAAGCCCTGTGTCTCGTGGGCACAGACAGCATCTTACCACAGGCACTTAACAGCCCCTTGCAGTCCCCTCCACAGAGGCACAGCCAGATCTTCTCCCACCCCGGGTCTTTACCTGCTGGTGCAAGATGGTGAGGGTAGCGGGGGCCACACTGACGTGGCTTGGGGTCCACTGCTCGCGGCTACTGGAGGACAGGACTGACTCTAGGGCCCCATTTATCACATCGATACCTGGAAGACATGGCCGCAAATGTGGTGTCACCGGGGATAAAGAGCAATTTCCCAGCCCTGCTAGGGAAGACCTTTCACAAATCACACCTCCAATAGTAACTTTTCCTTGGTGCTTCTCCTTGGCACCGTTCTGGTTTCTTCAAACTTGAATCCTAAGCATGATTTTCTTTACTGCCTCTATCACTTCCAGTTATTAGAATAGATTGACACCCTGCACCTTCCCCAAAGCTCAGGAACCCTGTCTTGTGCTCATCACATGCAAACATTCCATAAATTCACACTAACAGTAACTCTCAAACAGCCCCTGCAGGCTAGGACATTCCTGTCCTAAACCCCAAGCTTTGTTTTGTTTGAGTCCGCTGAGAAATATTTACTCTCCTGTCACATGCTGTGGAGTCATTACAAAGCATTATTTCACTTATGTTCCCAACAATCTCACAATAAATTCTCTTACTCAACATTTTACAAATAAAGAAACTGAAGTTTCTTTATAAAATGTGCCTGTGGTGGCAGGGGGGAGGGGATACCTGGTTCCAGAGATGGGCTTCTTACTTTGGCCATTCTCAGGGGTCTTTGAGGTTAGCTCCTGGGTCTCTTACCCCTTTCAGTGCCTGATCTCCCAACTTGAGACTCTTGGTGCATAGAGGAAAATTATCTTCCTAGAAAGTACCTCCCTTGGGGCTGGAGAGATAGCATGGAGGCAAGGCGTTTCCCTTTCATGCAGAATGTTGGTGGTTCAAATCCCAGCTTCCCATATAGTCCCCTGTGCCTGCCAGTTGTGCGAGTAGCCCCTGAGTGCTGCTGGGTTGAGCCAAAAACCAAAAAAAAAAAAAAAAAAAAAGTACCTCCCTCAACTTGACCTTGCTCATCTTACTACTTTTGGCTGGATCAAGGCCCATCTTGCTCCACAGCAGACAAATCCTCCCCACCTCCCCCCAAAAGAAAACTGGCCTCTTCAGAGCTATCAAGCCTCATATCAACTGATTTATGTAGCATTTATTAACATTTAATCTTGGCAAACACCCTGCTAGGCAAATGGGGAATACAAAGTAGGAGAAAATGATGCCCTCAAGAGACACAGACTGTAAAGAAAGGGTTCACAGGGAACCGCTTTTCCCCTCCCTGACTGATCTGACTGACAAAGTCCTGATTCGCATTCTGCTGGGATCCCTTAGGCTCTGTCCCAAAGGCCTTCCCTGCTTGGGGCAGAGAAGACATTTGCTGGGACGACTCTGGGTAAAGCATCTTGAAATTGATGTAAATCTGTTTTCAACATGCAGCTTTGGCCATCTTAAGAACAGAAACAAGGGGCCGGGCGGTGGCGCTAGAGGTAAGGTGCCTGCCTTTCCTGCGCTAGCCTTGGACGGAGCGCGGTTCGATCCCCCGGTGTTCCATACGGTCCCCCAAGCCAGGAGCAACTTCTGAGCACATAGCCAGGTGTAACCCCTGAGCGTTACCGGGTGTGGCCCAAAAACCAAAAAAAAAAAAAAAAAAAGAACAGAAACAAGTTTAGTTTATCTCTGTGTACCCACTGGTAGCACTAGGATTATATCCTAAAGCCAAGATGGCGAACCTACAGCACGCGTGCCAGCTGTGGCACCAAAGGCCTTGCAACTGGCACTCGAGAAGGTCTGCAATTGAGATATGTGGCGCGTGCTGCATAGCTTTTAGATACTAAAATCTTGTTATTAAGATTTAATCACATGCTGGCTCTTTTGAGGAAATTCTTTAGTTTTGTGTGACAGTTTGGGCACTAGAGCTCAAAAAGGTTAGCCATCGCTGCCCTAAAGAAACTCTAGGTACAAATGAGAGATGCCTATAAATGAGAGACTAACCCCTAACATAACTACAGAACCCAAAAGTCCAGGAAAGAATGACAGAGAGGCAAGAGTGCATCTGGCCAAGCCCGAATGCAGAGGATTGTGACATTTATGACAGGTTAGTGGAGTGGAAAAATCAAAATCAACAGTACAAACAAACCAGAGACGGCAAAAATCTGCAAAGGAAGCCACTGGAGTGGAAATTGACCTTGATGTGGGTGAGATATGCAGAGGTGAGGTATGCAGAAGGTAGTGGAACAACTAGCTGGGAAAGTCCTTTCCTTCATGGTGTGTTAACCTTAGCAACTCAGGACTGAAACTTAACACCTTGTCTTCTGCACCTCCAAGGCCCCTTATCCTCCTGCCCTGTATATTTTTGCTCACAGCAATTGTTGCCTTCTAACATACTATAAACTGGGTGTTTTTATTTTTGTCTTTGGGCCACAACCAGCTTAAGACTTCTGATCTGTGCTCAAGGCTTAGTTCTGGTGGAGTTCAGAGAAATCATAAGAGCTGCACAGATCAAACCCAATCAGTTGCGTACAAGGCAAGCGCCCAACCTGCTGTATAATCACTCTGTATAACCACTTTATTTTGTAATAGTCTGTATTTTTTTTTTGGATAGACTATCAGTGAGGTACCTGACATCATGAAGATATACCAAGAACCTAAGAGTGGTGCTTTGTACAAGTCAGCACCCAATGGTCATGTTTTGAATGAGTAAAAAATGCAGCTTCAGAAGTCAATGGGCTGGAGCAACAGAATTGGTAGGATGCACAAGGCCAAGTCATTTGATCCCCAGCACTCATATGGTCCCCCATCCCCAGACCAGCCAAGAGTGATTCCAGAGCACAGAATTAGCTCTGAGCACCACAGGGTGGGTAAGCCCCTCCCCCCAAAAAACAAAACAAAAGGTCCCAATGTTAAACTTTTGGTAGATAAAGTGTAAGATAAGATAAAAAGCTTAAGACAGGGGCCTGAAAGATAGCATGGAGGTAAGACGTTTGCCTTTCATGCAGAAGGTCACTGGTTCGAATCCTGGCATCCCATATGGTCCCCCCAAGCCTGCCAGGAGCGATTTCCGAGCGTGGAGCCAGGAATAAACCCTGAGCGATGCCCGGTGTGACCCAAAAACAAACAAACAAGCAAACAAAAAAGTTTAAGACAGGTGTGGAAAAGACACACACACACACACACACACACACGTGTGTGTGTGTGTGTGTGTGAAAGCCCTCCCTCAAACAGCCGAGCGTGTGTGTGTGTGTGTGTGTGTGTGTGTGTGTGTGTGTGTGTGTGTGTGAAAGCCCTCCCTCAAACAGCCGAGCCACTAAGCTGAAGGCCAACCTAGGACAGCCAAAGATTTAGCAAGGTGAAAGCCAGTGGATGGAAAAGACACAAAGAAGAAAGGGACAAGTGCTGAAGTAAGAGCAGTAACTGAAAGAGGCAACAAGGATTCGAGTGAGAGGGAAGAAGAATCGGAAGGAAACAGTACAAGGGTAGAGCTGTTTATCAAATATCCCCTTCTCACTGGGACTGCTTTTCTCACTTCCAACCTCCCCAGTTTCTGTTTTTCTGTGGTGTTTGAAGTTGGGCCACACCCAGCAGTGCTCAGGGGTGACCTCTGGTGGTACAAGCTTAGACGATCACAGGCAGTGCTAGGGTCAGTGGCAGGGGAGATGTCCTACTTTCCAGGGGGTACTATCTCTCCAGCCCCAACCTCCCTCAGTAGTAGAATGAAGCAGGATAGTAAATAGGAAGGGCTCCCCAAAACAAAGTATCCTTGGGATGTAACAAGAAGCTACTCTAGTCACTGGCCCTAAGGCTCTCTGGATCTTGTGGATTCTGAAACTAAGGCTGATAATAGAAGCTCCAGCAGAAATAAAAAGCCAGGAAAGGAAGATCAAAGACCATCAATTGCTCCTTGAAACCACCCAAGCAATTGACCTTTACCTACATGGAAAGCCCCAAGTAGGAGGTGGGGGGGGGGCAAGTTGGGAGAAACCCTATAGAATGCAACTGGAACAAAGGAGAGGTGCACATTTGCTCCCTGGGCCCAATATGTCATTGTTGCACATGCCAGCCATGCACATGGTACACACAA
This sequence comes from Suncus etruscus, assembly GCF_024139225.1. Lineage (NCBI taxonomy): Eukaryota > Metazoa > Chordata > Mammalia > Eulipotyphla > Soricidae > Suncus > Suncus etruscus. The sequence goes on from NC_064856.1 coordinate 55,549,383, forward strand.
ACCTGTCCCCTGGATCCCCTCCCCTCTTGAGATGAGTACTTTCATACTTTCCTACTGGGATGGATACAGTGACTCTGCCTGTGAGGAAAAACCCACATCTATCTATCTTTCTTCCTTCCTTCTTTTTCTTCCTTCCTTCTTTTTCTTTTTCTTTCTTTCTTTCTTTCTTTCCTTCCTTTTTTCTTTCTTCCTTTTTTCTTTCTCCCTCTCTCCCTTCCTTTTTTTTGTTTTTTTTTGGGGGGGACCATACCAGGTGACACTCAGGGGTTACTCCTGGCTATGCACTCAGAAATCGCTCCTGGCTTGGGGGACCATGTGGGATGCCAAGGGATCGAACTATGGTCCGTCCTAGGCTAGCGAGAGCAAGGCAGACGCCTTACCACTTGTGCCACCACTCCAGAACTCTTCTTTTTTCCTTCCTTCCTTCCTTCCTTCCTTCCTTCCTTCCTTCCTTCCTTCCTTCCTTCCTTTTCTTTCTTTCCTTCCTTTCTTTCTTCTTTTTTTCTTTCTCTCTCTTTCGTTCTTTTTGGTTTTTGGGCCACACCTGTTGGCACTCGGGTTAGTCTTGGCTCTGCACTCAGAAATCGATCCTGGGGTCTGGAGAGATAGCGGTGTTTGCCTTGCAAGCAGCAGATCCAGAACCTAAGGTGGTTGGTTTGAATCCCGGTGTCCCATATGGTACCCAGTGCCTGCCAGGAGCTATTTCTGAGCAGACAGCCAGGAGTAACCCCTGAGCACCGCTGGGTGTGACCCAAAAACCAAAAAAAAAAAAAAAAAAAAAAAGAAAAGAAATCGGTCCTGGCAGGATATCCCATATGGGATACCAGGAGTGAACCCAGGTCCATCCTAGGTCTCCCATGTGCAAGGCAAGGAACGTACCACTGTGTTATCACTCCATGCTTCCTCCACATTCTTTCTTAAGAGTCTCTCTCTCTCCCTCCCTCCCTCTCCTCTCCTCTTTCTTTCTCCCTCCTTCCCTCTCCCCTCCTCTTTCTCTCTTCCCTCTCCCTTCCCTTTTCTTCTCCTCCTTTCCCTCCCTTTCCTCAGAATTTAGAATAAAATTTGATTTCCCTTCACTGCAAGGCTCTCCTTCCCACTTCACATAAGTCATCTGAGGACACTGTTACTGTCACCAGAATCCACCTGAAATACTCCCTCCTCTCTGTAATTCTCCAACTAATTGGGGAGGGAGGTGGGGTCCAGGGGGCACAGTGGTGCTTAGGGCTTACTCCAGGCTCTATGCTCAGAGATCACTCCTGCAGTGTTCAGGTTGGCCATATCTTGTGCTGGGAAGCAAACTAGGTTGGTTACATGCAAGGCAAGCACCATACCTGTGTACCTAACTCCCAAGGCTCCAGCCCCTGCACCTAACTCCAAGCCCCATTCAATCCCCTTTTGGATGAGTTCTGTCATTGTTTTAATATAGTGCTCTGTGTATGTGTCCAAACCTTTTGTCTTTTTTTTTTTTATACTGATGAAGCTGCCTACTGATTTATACTGCCCCAGAAAACTTCAGATTCAGGGCCAGAGAGATAGCATGGAGGTAAGGCATTTGCCTTGCATGCAGAAGGATGGTGGTTCAAATCTCGGCATCCCATATGGTCCCCCGAGCCTGCCAGGAGCAATTTCTGAGTGTAGAACCAGAAGTAACCCCTGAGTGCGCCGGGTGTGACCCAAACACCAAAAAAAAAAAAAAAAAAAAAGAAGAAGAAGAAGAAGGAAAGAAAACGTCAGATCCTGTTTCTCATTGCAATCTTTGCCTTCAGGTTTTTTTTGTTTGTTTGTTTGTTTTCTTTGGGGGTTTACATCTGGTACTGTTCAGGGCTTACTCCTGGCTGTGTTCAGGAATCATTCCTAGTAGGATCAGAAGATCATATGGGATCCTAATGATCTAACTGAGGTCAGTGGTATGCAAAGCAAATACCCCTGTACGATCTCAACCTTTTGAATTTTTAAATTTCTCTAAACCTGAGGTAAACATCAAACAAGTCTGGGGCCTATAAGAACTTTTATAAAAATAGGACTTTTATTATATAGAGGTTCCATTTGACCCACCCAATCTTTCTTTTATTTTTTTTTCTTTTTTTGTTTTTTTTTTGGGTCACACCCGGCAGTGCTCAGGGGTTACTCCTAGTTCTACACTCAGAAATCCCTCCTGGCCATATGGGATGCCACCATCCTTCTGTGCCTAAGGCAAATGCCTTACCACTGTGCTATCTCTCTGGCCCCTGATCCACCCAATCTTTCAACAGTGCTATACTAACAGCTTCATTTCTGAAACTGGATTAAAGATCAAAATTAAATAAGCACAATGCCCTTGCCCAAGCCCAAAGATAAGAATGAGTTTCTCAGTTAACCTTTCACTTCCAAAACCTGGCCCTTACTTTGTTTGGGTTTCTAGGTAGACAATAAATAATAGACAAAAATAAAGTGCCTCAGGGAACTAGTCCACAAAGAAACTCTATTTTTTTATTCTGGTATCTCCTGATCTTTAATCCACAGTTTTCTGATTAGTTCCCTATAAAAATTCACTTTTTTTTTTTTTTTTTTTTTTTTAGTTTTTGGTCACACCTAGAGATATTCTGGGCTTACTCCTGGATCTGTAATCAGGGATCACTCCTAGCAGTGCTCAGGAGATGATATGAGGTGTCGGGGATTGAGTCCAGGTCAGCCAAACCTAGGCAAAATCCTACACTGTGTACTATCTCTTTAGCCCCCCTAAAAACTCCTTCATATGACCATTTAGATAAAAATAATTTGAGGGGAATGAATACATTGTCTCAAGTCATGGAGCATAAAGTGTTGATTATTAAAATTAGGTGGTGAGAGGAAGAAAACTGCAAATGACCAGCTTTGAGTCCTAGCCATCTGCTGGCTAAGTCATCTGACTCAAGTCTTATTCACTCAGACATTTATTCATGTCTTCACCAAACCCTCTGAACTCTTCTTTAGGATCTTTGGCATGACTCATTTCTTTGGGGTTTTGATTTTTGTTTGTTTATTTGTTTGTATTTGGCTATACCTGGCTTACTATATTGACTCTGCACTCAGAAATCACTCCTGTTGGTGTTCAGGGGATGCACAGGGGATGCTGGAGATCAAACCTGGGTGGGTTGTATGCAAGGCCAATACTGTAGCCATTGTGCTATAGCTCTGGCCCCTTCTCTGCAATTCTATATTCAATATTCTGTGCTATATCTCTTTGGCCCCAGTGTCTGCCACCTTTAGAGAATAGACTCATTCTCCAAAAGTCAGGAAGCCAAGAGTTATCTTTAATGTTTCTGTCCCTCACTCCATATTTAATCAGTCAGAAAGGTCTGGTTTGGGGGCCAGAGCAATAGCACATTGGTAGGGCGTTTGCCTTGCACTTGGCCAACATAGGATAGACCCCAGTTCAATTTCTGGCATCCCAAATGGTCCCCCAAGCTTGCCAGGAGTGATTTCTGAACACAGAGCCAGGAGTAATCCCTGAGCACTACTAGATGTGACCCCAAAACCAAAAAATAAAAGAAAAATAGAGGGGCTGGAGAGATAGCACAGTGGTAAGGCATTTGCCTTGCATGCAGCTGACCCAGACGGACCCGGGTTCAATTCCCAGCATCCAATATGGTCCCTCAAGCCTGCCAGGAGTGATTTCTGGCTGCAGAGCCAAGAGTAGCTCCTGAGCATCGCTGGGTGTGACTTAACCCCCCCCCCAAAAAAAAAGAAAAAAAGAGAAGAAAGATTTGGTTTTGGTCTGTTGTGGTACCACAACTGAGGGTCTCACAAATGGAAAGCAATTATTCCACTACTGCTCTTTATCTTCTGCCCCCACACTTATTTTCTAATTATCTAAACATTTCTTGGGGGGTGGGGTGACAGCCAGCAGTGCTCAGGGATTACTTCTGGCTCTGTGCTTAAAAAATTACTCCTGGCAGGCTCAAAGGACCATATGGGATGCTGGGGCTCAAATCCAGGTTGGCCATGTGGAAAGCAAATGCCCTATCTGCTGTGCTATCACTCAGACTCCCATCTGAACATCTCTTGAATCTAGACACTCCTCTACAGCTCCACTGTAGTCCAAGATATTCTCATTTCTGGTCACGACTACTGCAAGATCCTGCTAATTGTGTTCCTCACATCCTCCTACACCCGCTGAACATCTTTCTCCATGGTAAAGCCAAAGTAAGCTTTACAAAATCTGAATATAATTATGCCAATTGCTTTCCTGAAAACAACCCAGTATAGTCTTAAGAAAAAGATCAAATTATTAGGAGGCTATGAAGTCCTACAGATGTGACTGCTGTCCAGCTCTCATCTGTACTGCATGCATTTCATCTTCTCTCCACATCTCTGAAGAGCTGTGGTCCTCATGTACTTTACTCATTCCACCTGGAATGGCCTTTCCCTACCATGTCCCATCTCCATCTCCCTTTACCACATTGATTCCTCTTTACCTTTTCTCTGTGTGGAGGGCGGTGGTGTAAAAGTTTGGGGCCACACCAGAGATGCTCAGGGCTAATTCCTGGCCTTGTTCTTGTTCTCAGGGATCATTTCAGGTGGTGCTTGGGGAACCATACGCAGTGATTGAGATTGAACTGGGATCAACAGTATGCAAGTCAATTGCCTTAACTCCTGGGTGCTCTCTGACTCTCAAGAAGTCTTTCCTTGCTCCCTATAATAGATGAAATTCCTGTTATCTAGTTTCTTAGCACCTAACTATTTTCTTTTAATAAATGACAATCCGTAGTTATACACTGTGATCATTCAATTAAATTCTGTTTTTTCTTTTTTCTTTTCTTTTTTTGGTTTTTGGGTCACACCCCTTTGGTGCTCAGGGGTTACTCCTGGCTCTGTGCTCAGAAATTGTGCCTGGTAGACTTGAGGGACCATATGGGATGAACCCGGGTCTGTCCTGGGTCGGCAGCATGCAAGACAAACGCCCTACCTTTGTGCTATTGCTCCAGCCCCTAAATACTGATTTTTCTAATATGTGCAACCTACATGTAATCAGATGAGAGTCAGACATGAAATATAGCAGGCTTTACAGGGGCTAAGTGAACGAACAAATGACCATACAGCAGGTACTATGGAAGCTCCAAGATTGTAAGAGTGAACTCAATGGTCTTGCGCTTCATTTTTCTTTCTTTCTTTTTTTTTTTTTTTTTGGTTTTTGAGTCACACCCGGCAACACTCAGGGGTTACTCCTGGCTCTATGCTCATAAATCACTCCTGGCAGGCTCAGGGGACCATATGAGATGCTGGGATTTGAACCACCAATCTTTTGCATGCAAGGCAAACGCCTTACCTCCATGCTATCTCTCCGGCCCCAAGCTTCATTTTTCTAATCTATGAATTGATGATTGTCATAATCTCAATTTCACAGCAGCATAATCCAATGGCATAACCTCTAAAGAAGTACTTTTCAAGCAAAAAAGCCCGTTTGTAAAGTCACCACATCACTTCCTCTCAAGATGCCCATGGTCTCTGCTCAATACTTAATCTCAAAATTGACTCCAAGCAAACTAATTTTTCCATCACCACAACCTGCTACCCAACTCAGCCAAAACTTTTCTAGAAGATTCCCCTCAGAGAAGATGCCCTGTTCCTGCATGCTGTTTCAGCATTGCTCATGTGGTTTATGCTCAGAGAAGATGAGCCAACTGCTGCTATAGGATGGATAGAATGCAGCTGGGGCAGATTCGGGAAGTGGACAGGTATTCTGAAGGGCAGAATGACAACAAGAGACATGAAGGAGTGCTAAAGGAGGCATCAGGAAGCAGCGGTATGTAGGGCTTTGGGATCAAGGCAGTGGGCCATGAGTGCCGAAGGACATACCCACAGGTTTAGCGACTGGCACATTCCCCAGGTAATAGACTTGGAACTTTTGTACCAACTCATTCTTGGGCGCTGGGAATTCCACTGCAGGAAAGAAGAGAAAGATCAGTCATGGTAGCAGATGTAGTTCACTTCCAGGGGACAATGCCCTCCCTCCACCTGACCTGCTTCCCTTGAATTGAAGTCCCTCCATTGATTGAGCCAAAACATCTAGTCTCATGGTGACCATTTTTCTATCTGGTCTGTCCAGTAGCTTGAGCCTCTTCCTGAGTCACCCCATCACCACCACCTCCACCATAATAGCAAGCTGAGCAGGATCCGGCAGGGCTGTGACACTGACCTTGAAAAGGGACATCCACAAGTTTAGAGTGGTCCAGGGAGAGTCCATTTACCAAGCAGCGGGCATTGCGCCGTTCAGCCATGATCTAAGGGAAGGGAGGGAAAGATGGAAGGAGGGTCTATTATGTCTACATCATCCAGGAGTACCCAACCTCTATTAGGGATAACACCACATCCTTAGAGAATCAAGGTGGCAGCTAGTCCAAGGAGTGAAGGGGCCGTGCCTTAGAGCAGATCTCATGCAGGCTGGTGGCAATGTTCTTGGCGGGTGCCTCACAGCGAAACACGTGGCACTTGAGCATCTGGGTCAGCTTATCACGAGCTACATAGGCAAAGTCCCTGTTGGGGGAGGAATACCTCAGTGTCTTCCAGGGCTTCCAAGTGTTGAGTCCCACAACACGCCTTCCCCATCCCTCATAAATCCTTGGGAGTTTCTGCCATTGGGGATGGTGTTCTGTGGGGGCAGCCTCTGGCTGAGAACAGGCAGGTGAGCGTGCTGAGGGTCGGAAGAATGGTGGTGAAAACAGCGGGCAAGAAGGGACAGGGCAGAACAGGGCAAGTCAGGTGTTTCTGGTCCAGGTGTGAGAGGAGAAAGGACTAATGTAAACAGGCATTGTACCTCTCTCTGGGTCCGGCAGCAAAGAGATGCAAACAACAGAGTTAGAAAGAAAGGCCCCACACTGGCTGCTGGGGGATCCCCCACCCTGGAATATAAGCCCTGCTCCCACCTTCCACTGTCCCGCCCGACGCCCCATACGCGAATGCTGACAATGGGCTGGGCGTGCAACAGGGCCTGATTCTGGGGCTCCACCAGCTTCAAGGTCTCGTCCTCAAGCTGCAGCAGCAGATCCTTTCCCTGTGGGCCCAGGAAGCAGCACTCAGTGGTGCCCCTGCTGGACAGTGCCTAACTGCCACCACCTCCAGCTCAGGGTGACCGGCTACAGTTTGGAAACCTGTGTTTTGGTGTCAAATCAAACACCCAAATTCCACATTAGTGGAGTCACACTTGTCTTATCTGACATGGGTTTTTTGTTTTGTTTTTTGCCACTCCCAAGCTGGGCTAACTCCATACTGTCCCCAGCCCTACCCTGGACAGCTCTGCTCTCCCAACTCTCAGCATCTTCACTTAAGCTCTGGTCCTCACCTCTCCCCAGCCCCCTGACATGGGGTCATGCAGATTGTTTTTGTGGTAGGAGAGTTGACGAATGCAATTGTTGACAGCCACACTGCTGCGTCCAGGGGCCAGCTCCTCTTCGGTCATCTCTACCCAGCCCAGAGAGCGCACAGCAAAACACTGCCAGGCACAAAAGAGGGGTGGGAAGGAGAAGGCCTGAGCTAAAACTGCAGGAGCACAGGACACAGTGGGATTTACTAAGACCAGAAACATTCCTAACTCAGAAGATGGTGGGTGGGTGGAAGGGTGCGAAGTTCCCTGATATAGTATATGGTGGGCAGCAGAGAGAGGTGGTATCAGAGGGGACCCCTGATGGTACAAGTAAATATCTGAGCCAAACCAGGCCATCAGACTGGCTGAATCAGAAACAACAGAGAGAAAAGGTCTGTGCTGAGAAAGAGAGAGCCTGAACTTGGAACCTGAGTGATACTGGACCAGAAATGGCCCCAAACACAATATGAGGAACCCCAGACTAGGGGATAAGGACTGGTCTTGCACGAACCTTGATTCCTGGGTTGACATTCCTTGAGGGCAGCTTCTCTTCCTCCTGAGGCAATGGCTCTGGGCTGGAGACAGGTAAAACACTTGGTACAGAGTCCTATCCTCAGAGCTGCCTCTGGGCTCCTTTCAAACGATCAGTTCCCTTGCCAGCCTTCTCTGCCAGAACTGCCCACTTACCTGAGGCTCTGAGCTGGGAAGGGCAATGTCCCCTCCTCAGGTTCTTTCAGTCCCAAATCCATTGGGGCCTCCTCATTGGGCTCATCCTTGAATGGAAAGGGAGAAATTAGAACTGGGACACTCAGACCCTTCTCTGGCCCCCGACAGTGCAGCTGGTCCCCTAGCTTACCTTCCAAAATTCCCCATCCTCAAAGACTTCTCCATGGGTGAAGCCAGTCCAGGTGAGCTGGCAAAAAGACAGGGGCAATGAAGTGGAAGGCTCACCTGCTCCAGCAGTTTCCCAAACACAACCCTCTCAGAAACAACAGGCCCACATGCTCACCTGCGAGGATTCCTCTCGGGGGCTGCTTCCCTGTGATGGGGAGGCTCGGCCAGGGGGTTCCCATTGGGTAGTTCCTGTCGGGATGTGCCAGTAATAGGTCCCTGAGGTGTCCTGGACCCTCATCCATCCAGCCGGCAGGTCGGAATCCGTCTCGAAGGCGTTGGGGTTCCAGAAGGAATCTGTCAGGGTGGGGGCTTGTTGAGGTTTTCCTACCCAGTTATCAGACAGCAGCTGTGTCTGCCCAAGTTTCCCCACCCCAACTCCCCTAAATTGGTGGGGTTGAGAAGATGGCATGGGACAGAGGCACCAGCAACTCCCCTTCTTCCTTAAAGTGCCATCTGCAGGCCCAGAGAGATAGCACAGCGGCATTTGCCTTGCAAACGATCCAGGACCTAAGGTGGTTGGTTCGAATCCCGGTGTCCCATATGGTCCCCCGTGCCTGCCAGGAGCTATTTCTGAGCAGATAGCCAGGAGTAACCCCTGAGCACTGCCGGGTGTGGCCAAAAAAAAACAAAAAAAATAAAATAAAATAAAAAAAGAAAGTGCCATCTGCAGCCACAACATAGGAGGCCACCAGCAGGGGGCACAGCTCAGGTCTCCTGCTGGGTCTGGCTCCTGATTAATGTGGCCACATGGAGGGAAGTAGGAAGGCAGAGAGAAGGGAAGGTGAAGGGCCCCAAATGACCTCCTGGTACACCTACTCTCAGCTCAGGAGCCCCTGCGTTTACGCATGTATGCACACAGACCCATCGACTGTAAGAGCTCGGCCACATACCTGTGCCACTGCCACCAAGGGTATGTGTGTGTGCCCAGAAAATATAAATTTGACAGCACACTCCACAAACAGCGCTGAGTGTGCATGGCGAACACATTCACACCAATATCAGACATACACTAATGCACACACAAGCACATACACAAGGCACATACACCAAGATAAGTCAGCCACCATCAGACCTGTGGGGACACCGTAGCCACACCACAGCCACCACGATGACCCCACACACAGGGATGGATGGCACCCAGAGGCCAAGCACAAGCACACTCAGACACAGCATGCATCAACCTGGGCCATGTGTGTGAGGACACCACCCCCAGGCCCCTTCAGTCTGGCCATGCACACTGAGGCAAACATTTCCCATGTGGCCACAAGCAGCACACAGGGTGATGTGCACCCTTCCTCCTCCCCGAGCCAACACTCCAGTCCCCACAGTCTCTGGCTCCTACCTCATATGCCTCTGCTCTCCCAGCCAACCCCACCCATGTCCTACCCAGACCCTAGGTGCCCTCACCTGGGCTGCTGTCCTGCAGGATGATGGCCAGGAAAAAGTCCTGGGAGAACATGGTGCTCGCGCCCATGCCCTCCTGCCTCCGCCCTCCCTTCTCACCACCTCTCCAGTCCAGCCAGCTGGGCTCACAGCCTGGGGCTGGGCTGCAGAGAGAAGCGCATCCTGCCCCTTCTCACCAGGGCAGAGCCTGCAAAGGAGAGATCCTCCCCCGACTGCAGATCACCAGAGGTGATCACCAAGACCACCTCAGGAAGGGGTGCCTTTGGGATGGGGAATGGGGCACGCATGAGACCCCAACACTGCCTACTCAGATCTTCTTTCTAGTCCTCACTCCCCACCCCCAGTTCTAAATCTGTACTCTGCAGCCCACTCCTCTTGGTGCCAGAGTAAAGTTAGCCTGAGGAACCCCAGGAGGGTTTCAGCTCCATAGGGATACCCCAGGCACCTGGGGTTCCTGCAAAGCCTGCAGCTCTCAGTACAAACAGGGTGTGGTTTCAAGGCTCCCGGGGATCCCTCCCCAGCCCAGAACCTGCCCCCAGCTGTTGGGGCTCAAGAGTGGGCCTTGTGGGTCTGGGCTCCAACTGCTTGGGGCATCCCAGCACCACCACCCTCACCTGCTAGGGCCCAGCTAGGCTGCAGTGTCTCCTCGGCAACCGCAGCCCCGGGAGCGACTGGGAGTGCCCAGACTGCTGACGTGTTTCCCGTTACCAGGGAAACCAGGAATCCTGACTGGTCCAGGAGGCAGTGCTGAGGGACAGGCAGTCCCCAGACCCGGCTGCTGAGCAACTGGCCCCAGAGGGGCTGTGAGTGGGAGTGGCTACACTAAAGTGGACACCTGATGGGAAAGCTGTTTGGGCAAGGAGCCACAGAAGCCTGGGCTTGCAAAGGTTGTGGGCCCTAGAGAAGAAAGGCTCTCCATGTCTATTCTGTCTTGATGCCTTCTCTCTTCTCATTTATCTCCTTGTCCCTCATGCCCCAGGCAATTAGACTGTCTGCTTTTCTACAGAGACCCTTCCTCAACTTCAGAGCTTCCCTCCATCTCTTCTAGGAATGCCACCACTGGGGCAGCCATACCCATGCCCTCCACAGCCACACCCTTTTTCTTGAAGGGCCGTATGCTTCTTGAATCTAAGTATACACCAGTTTCGGACTGACTCACACACATCAATCCATATGCCATCCCTGTCAGCCTGTACTTTGCTGCTTCAAAGAGCTTTATCCTTCCGATCTGTCCTGGAGGGGCCCTTCTCCCCTCCTTTGACCATCTGGAAGGCCCTTCTGGAGCTTGGCTCATATCCCTCCAAACATAGCCCCACCCAGACCATTGCTTCCACATGGCTGCATTATTCAGGAAAGTACACCTTCACTCCTGCAGCAGTTCATGAAGGCAGGCATGTATACATTCAAATGCTCCTGTAGCATTCATTCATTCATTCACCCATTCATTAATCCATGCATATCTTCTAGCATTTTCTCAGGAGTTAGTGAATTATTTACTACGCTCTTTTTCTCCACCCTCTCATTACTGTAGTCCAGGCTATTTTCGTTTGTTTGGAGACCATACCCAGTGATGATTAGGGCTTATTCTGTGCTCAGGGATCAATTTTGGTGGGGCGCAGGGGACCATATGTAAAGTCAGTGGTAGAAGCCAAATCAGCTACATGCAAGGAATATGCCCTACACACTATGCTATCTCTCTGGTCCATCTATAGTACAGCTAGTCTAAGTATCTTGTTTTAGTTTTTGGGCCATGTCCAGTGACAATCAGGGGTTACTCCTTGCTATGCACTCAGAAATCACTCCTGGCTTGGGGGACCATATGGGATGCTGGGGGATCGAACCACGGTCTGTTCTAGACTAACACAGGCAAGACAGACACCTTACCGCTTGCACCACCACTCTGGCCCCTAGTCTACGGTATTTTCCGGCGTATAAGATGACTTCTGAAACAAAAACAAGTCAACTGAAAATCGGGAGTCGTCTTATATGCCGAGTATATCCTGAAAAATGTTTTAATATGCCGCTAAATGAAAATTGTCTGAATATTGCCACAAAACAAATTTTCCAACTTGATCCTGCACCAATCACTGCTAGGCTGCTCGGACCGCCTCTCTAACTCAGCCAATCCAAGCAGGCTTTTTATGCATGCAAATTATACAGTGTTCTGTACCCGAATCTACACTGTCAAAAGCCTGCTCAGATTGGCCAGAGTCAGAGAGGAAGTCTATGACAGTATAACCTTTGAACCTTTGCTTGTTGTGATTGGCTCACTGTGGTACATACAGTTGCAGCACAGGAACGTTCTGTCTGACACAGTAAATATAGGCCTAAACCTATGTTTTAACTGCAAAATTGGGGTGTCGTCTTATATGCCGGAAAATACGGTAAGTATTTTTTACCCTAAACCACTGCATTAGTCTCACAAATCTCACAAAGGGTTTCACTTTTCTAGTCTAGCCTCCTCCAATTTGGACTTTAGACTGAAGCCTGAATGGTTCTTGCAAAATGCTAAGACTAATGAAGTTACTCTAAAATTAATTTATTTTTGTTTTGTTTTAGTTTGGTTCTTGAGCCACACCCGACAGCACTCGGGATTATTCCACTCTGCACTTAGAAGTCGCTCCTGGCAGGCTCTCGGGAATCGAACCCGGGTCCATTCCAGGTTGGCCACGTGCAAGGCAAACACCCCACCACTGTGCTATTGCTCCAGCCCCTATAAATTAATACTTTTAACTGTTTTCTTTTTAACTTCAGTTTAGAATCCAAATTCTTCTCTAGGGCTCTGAGTGATGTTCAAAGGCCCTAACTATCTTAACCTTTTCTCATCTATTTCTCATCTAACAAACTATTCCCCATCCCTTGGCACTCTATGCTTGCATGCCCCATATCCTTGGGCTTCCCTCCCAAGGGCCTTCACCTGACTCACACTTAGTCTTCTTTAATGCAAAGGTCACTTCCCAAAACTGACCTCATCTGCTCCCCCCCACCCCCCACATCCCTTTCTATCCAGTGTTCATATTGCTCATAACCATTTATTTCTGTCTGCCCACTAGATTGTGAATATCATGAGGCCAGGAACATCTGTCCTCTGTAGGGACACATTCTCAGCACTGAGGACAAGACCTGGGACCAAGGATAACCCTTAACAAAAGTCCACCCACTTATCTTTCATTCTTCCCTCATCCATGTACTTGACCACTGGTATACAATCACAAGAGAATAAACTGGATCAAGCTTTGTGCAGAACTCCTGCCTCATATGTGAAATCCTGGCTTTGATCTTTGACACCATAAACAAACAAACAAATCCCAAAGCAAATGAATTAGAAAAGAGAGTGAGCAGAGGCTGAGCCATTTCCCTACTTCAGTGGTGGGCAGCCATTTTTTTCAACTGAGCCAAATCTCGCCAAAACCATGACTGAAATGTACTTTGAGAGCCACACAGGGCGTGCACTGTCAGAGGCTAGGAGCAGAGTCCTGACTCCTGGAGCCAGGCACACAGAAGAGCCGCATTAAAAAGTGTAAAGAGCCACATGTGGCTCAAGAGCCGCAGCTTGCCGACCACTGCGCCTAGCTTAATCCCACACTATTCTCCTCAGTCTCCACACAGTCTTCATAGCTTGATTCTTTTTTTTTTTTTTTTTTTGGTTTTTGTTTTTTGTTTTTTGGGCCACACCCAGCAGTGCTCAGGGGTTACTCCTGGCTGTCTGCTCAGAAATAGCTCCTGGCAGGCACGAGGGACCATATGGGACACCAGGATTCGAACCAACCACCTTTGGTCCTGGATCGGCTGCTTGCAAGCCAAACGCCACTGTGCTATCTCTCTGGGCCCATAGCTTGATTCTTAACTACCAATGCCTTGCTGAGCCTACTAGCCACTAAGATGACACACCCTTCCCTGTTCTTCAACACTGTTACACTACTTCCAGAAGGTTCTTAGGCATGGCTAGGCGTGGCCACCACACTGACCATCCCAGAAGTCACTCATTATTCAGGCCTTCCATTATGTGGTATTTGATTCAGAATCCTACAAGCAGAGGCTGCAAACCAGCTCTGGAGGCTGATGTAAGCTTCAGACAGATTTTTGTGTGGCTTAGAAAACCAGAACTAGCTATTAACATTTAAAAACTGGGATATTTCAAAGCAGTATCTTGTTTTCCATTGCCCTTGAAGAATTACATTCACTGGCTTCACTGAGGCTCCATTTTCCTCTACCCAGCCCTATACATAACTAACTGAGGAGAATAACAGCTGTTCCCTTCAGAGGGGGTTCTGCAAAAGTGGACAAAGTGCAAAAGGCTGGCTAGGAGCATCATAAAGAAGAGATGAATATACTTGGCTTTTGAGGGAAGTACCCAATACCACCTATCCAGCGTTCTTGTAAAAACAAAATGCGAAACAAATTAAAAAACAAAACCCCACTCAAACAAGAAATTGATCAAAATTTTACAACTCAAGCAAGCACAAGAAATTCAAGGGATGATAAATATACTTAACGCAAGACAGAGTGACTGCAAATTGAGGTCATGGGAATCCTAGGGCAAACCACAGTGCCTACAATTAAAACACACACACACACACACACACACACACACACACACACTATACTTCTGCAAGCAAAACTAGAGTGGGAGAGAGAACACAGATCAAAGATTAAAAGAAACCTTAGGGACATATCAGCCATCGAAAGGACTTAACTTATTTGGATATTGATTCAAACAATCAACTTTTTTAAAAGGTCAGGAGGTGACAGAGTTAGTAAGCCATTCATTAACTGGGAAAAAGTGAACCTTGACTAGATGTTTGAAAATATTGAGGATTTACAGTTAAATTTTTGTAGGCATGATAAGGGTATTGCAGATTGTTTAAAGAATAGTTTTAGCATTTAAAAATGCATGGGTAGGGGTCAGAGCAACAGCAAAATAGTAGCAAAAATTGCCTTGCATGCAGCTGACCCAGTATGGTCCCAGGTTCAATCCCATATGGTCATCTCATATGATCCCCTCAGACTATCAGGAGTAATTTCTGAGTGCAGAGCCAAGAGTAACTCCTGAGTGCTGCTGGGTGTGGCCCAAAAGACTAAATAAATAAATAATGCATGGGTAAGCATTATACATGAAAGTATTTACATCAAAGAGCCTCCCTTACAGTTATGGGACAGGAGCAAGCAGTCATATAAATGTAGCAACATTAGTACTCTGTTTATAATTGCTAAAAAATAGATTATGGGTAAACCAGTGTTTATTTTTTTTAGGGGGGAAGGGGTATCATACCCATCAATACTTGGAGGTTACTTCTGGTTCTGCACTCATGCATCACTACTGATGAAGTTTGAGGGACCATATGGGATGCCCAGGATCAAATCCAGGACAACCACATGCAAGGCAAGTACCCTACCCACTTTACTATCTCTCCAGTTCAGGTTCACAATTCTTTTCTCTCTCCTATAGATTTGCAATGTTCCTCTTTCTGAAAGGGGGTGTGATGTCCTGGAAACTGACAGCTCACTGGATCCTTATGCTCCCTGCAAAGTTTTCACAGCTCGAGGTCAGAGCATGTGCCTTCTGCTGGGCATGAGAGACTCTTTTCTAATATTTACCTTCACTCCCAAGAGCTATACTGCAGCTGCAGCTACAGCCCATTGTCTCTGCCCTTTGTGTCTCTATGTGAAATTAGCAAATATGAAGACTCTACTTAGGTGGAATACATTAAACAATCTTCAGAATCCTATTATTTATCCTTGCCTGACTCCCACTCAAAAGAAGTACATGTTTGTTCTTCCTTTGTTTCCTATCCTATTTTTCTTCTTTTTTTTTTTTTTTTGAGGGGGGGACACTCTGGAGTGCTCATAGTTTACTCCTGGCTTTGTACTCAGGAATCATTCCTGGAGGATCCTGGAGGAACATCTTAGGTACTAGGCATTAAAAGTGGGTCAGATGCATGCAGTGCACACATCCTACCCACTGTACTATCTCTATAGCCCTCCTATGCTATTCTTAGTGACAATGTCCTTGTAATGCTCAACATGGTACTCTGCATACAACTTTCAGAAGAGAGTTCTACTAGAACACAGCCCTGGCCTGTTTAAACCTGGCCCTGGGTACACGGCACTATGCACACTGGTGACACTGTAACAAGGTGACAGTTTTGGACTTGGGACTGGTATAAATCTCAGGTCTAATGTGATTTCAGACAATCTGTAACTGGGAAATCCACTCAATTTTCCAGGTTAAGCATTTTGTTTTTGCTTATTTGTTTGGGGGCCATGCCCATCCATGCTGAAATATCGCTCCTGGCTCTGTGTTCAAGGATCACTCCCAGTGGGGTTCAGGAAACAATACACGGTGCCAGGGATCTAACCTGAGTAGGCTGCATGCAAGGCATACAAGACCTGGTCACACAGGTCTTGTATTAAAAGTGATAGTGCTGAGCTATAGGCCAGTACCTGGTACACAAATACAACCTGGTGCCGGAGAAAAAACATAGGACCTAAGGTGGTTGGTTTGAATCCTGGCGTCCCATATGGTCCCCCGTACCTGCCAGGAGCTATTTCTGAGCAGACAGCCAGGAGTAACCCCTGCGCACCACAGGGTGTGGCCCAAAAAGGAAAAAAAAAAACCCACAACCTGATCCTCAACCATGAGGGTGTGCAAGAAAGAAGGTTCTATCAGCTTATCAAAGCACTTAGATCAGAAGTTTCCTTCAGGGAACATGAGGACATTTGCCTTGTGACTCTTCCTTTCTACCCACCCCCAACTCCCCACAAAAGGAGTTCCACAAGATACCTGTGTCGTCTGGGGAGCCATAGGAGGGGCTGCCCTGGGATAAGGTTGCCCAACTTGAGTCCTCATCACTGGCTGCACTGTTCCGCATGCCAAACAGGAGGCTGGCACTCTTGCTGTGCTCCCGGGGACCATCTGCAAGAGCCTGGGGTCCTGCAGGTACCTCTGTATTCTCCAGGGGCTCTGGCAGTCCTGGGGGAGAAGACAAGTCCTCCTCCTCCTCATCATCCTCTTCCTCATCATCCTCTTCAGCCTCCCCTGCTGCCTTCTCTTCTCCCTCGTCTGGCCCCTGATCATGGGTGCTGAGGATCAGGCCTGGCCCTCGGAGCCCTCGGTTGGCTGCATTATGAGCAGAGAGCTCCAGCTCAGAGTACAGGTGCATCAGGCCTTTGGGGCCCAGTGGTGCCATCTCAGGTTCCTGGCTGGCCTCCTCAGCCAAGGTCAAGGTCACGTTGCGGTTCTGGTCACGATGGGCGGTGGCAGCCCGCCGGAGTTGATTCTGACCTTCCTTTAGCCATTTGGCATTGGCAGGGCCTGGCTCGGGCCCACCACCCTCACCCATGGCACTGCGTAGGTCCTTGGGCCCCACCGCCGTGGCCTGCAGCTTAGCGTTGAGCAGCTGGTTGTGGGCAGCGTGCAGTGGCAGGGGCAGGCTCAGGGCGGGGCCTCCGTGGCTGTTGGCATTAATGGCCGACTGGCTCAGTGATGACGGGACAGACATGGCCTTGGCAGATCCTGTGGGTGGAGAGGGGAGAACATGTTGTTAGGACAGGTGGCAGCACCCCTCGTTCAGCCTTAGGTCCACCACATCCTGAACCTCTTCATCTCCCTACAATCAGCAGGCCAGTCTACACAGAGCTGTGTATCCAGGAAATGCAATGGGGGTTAATTCCTTTCCTTATGGCCTCTCCCAATCACAGGTCAGGCCCAGACCCATGGTCCACCCCAATTAATTCTCTAGGCCTGTGCTTTCTAATACAGTGCAGCCAGTGCCCCGCCTTGCCCTCAATCCCAACATCAGTGTCTTGACACAAGGGCTCTCTGTGCCTTGCTGCTCCAGCTCCTCCAGCCACGGCTTACTGTGCCAGGACACAGCTGGCAAGCTATGCACCAGAGACTGACTGCCCCTTTCCTCCTGTCACACTGCTAGCTAGCCACAGTCCTCTTCCCGTGGGTGCCAGGCTATGCTCCATCACCACAAATCATCAGGCTCAACCAGCCCATCCCACATTAGGAGCCATGAGAGTTGCAGATCCAATCCCAAAGGGCAGAGTGCCAGGAAAATTGGTTATAGAGGAAGGGCCTCAGTGACTATTCCTGGCTCTTCTGGCCAGTTAGGCTATGAAGCTACATTTTGGTGACCATTTCTACAGAGCATCTTACCTCAGATACCATTCCTTCCACCAGCCCCCAAATGCTGTCGACTTCAGTAAGTAGCCTTTGATCTGAACCCTCCAGTCCTTTATGTCTGCACAGGGACCTCGATTAGGCCTTCCCTGAAGACTCATATGAAAACTGCATGTGACCACACCCCCTTTAAGCCATCTGCACATTGTTCCTGCATCTAGGCCCATCTGACAGGCTAAGTAATGACTTGCTTTGCAGAGTGATTGTCTCCCCAGGGCTCTAATTTCAGTTCCATGGTAGTAAGGATCTTGTCCTTTCTTCCAATAAAACCTGTCTCCAACCTTAGCACAGAAGACAGGCCCAGAAAAGGAACACAGGGACTGTTTTGTTGAATGAATGAATGAACAATTCTATCTAGCCCATCTTTTTAAGGTTAATTTTAGCATCAACTCTGTCAGTTTTGGAAAAAGCACTTTGATCTTGTCACTGGTCTCAACCTTTGCTCCTGATGGCCCAAGAGGGTTCATTATGCCCAGTACATGAGGGACCACCCTGTTCCACTGTGACAGACCTGTCCCTTAGGACTCTCACGTACCTCCTCACAGCCCTTGATCGATCACCTTCTCCACTATTCCTCAAGCCCATAACCCCAGCAATCCTTCCCTGAGGACCCTACTCTCACCCTCCCAGCTCTTTAGTCTTTCCACTGCCCTGCCCCCCTCTTTCCCTGACTCCCACTACAAAAGGACCCTTCCCTGATTTTTTTTTTTTTTTTGGAGTGGGAAAGTTTAAACCATATCTAGCAATGCTTAGTGGTTAATCCTGCCTCTACACTCAAGAACTACTCCTGTTGATGCTCAGGGGGGATCATATGGAATGCTGGGGATTGAAACTATGTCAGCCATGTGCAAGGTTAATGCCCTCCCTGCACTCTATTCTCCAACTCCAAGGGCTCCTTCCCTGAACTCACACTGGCTCCTCACCTCACAGACTATTCTTCAGGCCTGAACCCTTTCCCCACCAATATATAATTTTCTCTTTCCCTGATCTCTTCACTGAAGAGTTCCTGCTTCTGATCCACCTACCTCTAACCAACACACAACTCTCCCTTGTCATCTGCTCCCAGTGCAGACCTTTCTCCATGCTTCTATTCTACAGCTCTCTCGATTTCTCATCTGAGAGTTCTACCCGATTTCACTTATGTGCATGCATGCAAGTGCTACCGTGTTCTCCTTCTCTCTCTGGTCTCCTCTCAGTCTCAGGCAGAGGTCCTCAAACTATGAATGTTAAAAGTAAGCCCACAGTTCCCAATGAAATACTGGGAAGTTTGTTGATTTAACTATACTTGTTCTTCATTTTAAAAACTGTATTTGTTTTTTTTTAAACTTCAAAATAAGATATGTGTAGTGTGCATAGGAATTTGTTCATAGTTTTGTTTTCTTTAACTATAGTCCAGCCCTCCAATGATCTGAGGGACAGTGAACTGGCCCCATTTTAAAAGTTTGAGGACCTCTGCCCTCATGTGTCATTTCTTGCCCTTACCAGAATCTCTCTGCTCAGTCCTAAGTCCTTTCCTTAAGATCATGCTCAGCTCCAAGTACAGGAGGCTTAAGGTGCTTCAGGTTGCTTAAGTGGGGCTGTGTGCCATCTCCAGTTATTGGCGCACAGTCCTGAGGCAGGAACCACAGCTCCTTTTTATTGCCTTTCCATAGCTTCAGACCCTAGTACAATGCTACACATACACTCATGAAATAAAAAAAAATCCTATCTGTGGTTTTCCTTGCATATATTTGTTGATCTGCTCAGTGTGGTTCTTTCACTTAAGCAACGAGAGAACTCGTGGTCACTGGAATAAAAGAAAAAAATAGTACTGCCTTTCCACAGAACCACAGTAATCTTCCAAAAATGGAAACTAGATTGTATCATGTCCGTCCCCAGTCTGAGAAATTATATGGCTCATCATTTCCTTTAGGACTTCTAAGCTTGTTAGTGTGCTTGTGCACACCTTATATTCCAAGCCATATGAAGTTTGATGGACTCTAGAATATCTCACATGCTCACGGGCCTGGCTGTTTGTTTACACAGCTCCATCGTCATGAAATTCTGTCTCCCCTTGTGAGAATTTCTGCTCATGTTTCAAAACTTGGCTCTGGGATCACAGCTACTAAGCAGCCTTTCGGTCCTCTCCTCACAGCCTCCAACAGTTCCCTCTGTTTCACAGTGCCTAGAACCATATTCCACCAGACTATTCAGGACAACTTCTTACTTGGTTTCACATGCCTGTTACCAAGGAGCCATACTCTGTATACACTGCCCACAGAAGAAGCCCTGGGTATGGAGGGAAGGGAAAAAAGGGGGGTAAATACAGAGCAAGAAGAACTAGAAATGAAGCTTCAAAGCAATTACTAGGAAATACTTATGTGGCTCCATAGGCTGGAAACAGACCACTGAATGAGGGGAAGATAAAAGGTCACTCAGAAAATATTAAGATGGGGGTAGGGGTTCCAGAGAAATGAGGGCTAAGATCTAGAAAGAGGGGGTGGGCTTATATAAATACCTGAGCTTAAGGGGCTGTTCAAAAGTGACATTCTCATGATATAAAGATAAACGGGGTTATTAAGACACACACAGCAATGCTCAGGAGTTACCCCTGGCTCTACACTTAGAAATGATTCCTGGCAGAGTTCAGAGGGCCATATGGGATATCAGAGATTGACGTGATTTGGCTGCATGCAAGGCAAGAGCTTTATCTGAGCTATCCCTTTGCCTTCCCTCGCTGATTTTTTTTTTAATTTTAGTAAAGCACCATAATTTTCAGGAGGTAGAAGATCCTAGTGGCTCTGCCAAGTTTAAAGAGTCAGAGGAAAAGAGATTCCCCTCTCTGGAACACAACACTGATGAGTCAATTTAGGTTCTCCTTAGTGCATGGAGATGGGTTCTAAGAAGGGCACATATGCTGTGAGGCAGAACAGACCAGAGTGTCAAGCTGACATTGGGGAAGCCCTACCATCTTATCAGTCAAAAGCATTAGAGAAAGAATGAGAGACCCTGACTTCTTGTTTTGTTTTGTTTTTTTAGTGGAGAAAGACAGTTTTATTGAATAAAATTTACTTAGAAGTGAGGCAGGGAAAGAGAGGAAGACATGTTCAATAGAGAATCTGGGTTGCTCAAGAGTAGAAAAAGAAGGAAGATGTTAAGTTTGGGGCCCTGAGTGATAGCACAGTGGGTAGGGTGTTAGCCTTGCACAGATCCAGGTTCAATCTCAGCATCCCATATGGTTCCCTAAACCGGCTGAAGCGATTTTTGAATGCAAAGCCAGGAGTAACCCCTGAGGTCACCGGAGTAACCCCCTGAGTTATATAAAGATATATATATATATATATATTATTTTTTCTTCTCAAAAAGGAAGATGTTAAGTTTAAGGAAGAATAAGAGCTTAAAAGAGCAATCCCTGCTTTGTTTTATTTTGTTTTATATTACTTTCAGGAACCTACCTGCCTGTGCTTGTCAATACTTACAATCCTGGCTCTGAGTTCAGAGATCACTCCTGAGAAGGCTCAGGGAACCATGTGAAATGCCAGGAATAGAATCAGGTTCAAGCCCAGCAATATGTAAGGCAAAAGCCTTCCCAGCTTTACTATCTCTCAAGAGAGCACTGCACCATCTGACTTCTTTTTTTTTTTTTCTTTAATTTTGAGGTCATACTCAGTGATGCTCTGGGATTCCTGGGTCTCCTAATGAATTACACCTAGCAGTGTTCAGGGTACTATGTGGGATGTTAGGGATTGAACCCAGGTTGGGAGTGTGAAAGACAAATGACCTATTCACTGTACTATATTGTTCTGGCTCTCACTCTATATTTTTCATCAAAAGATTATCAGCAGACTGACTATATCAAATACCTTTAAGAAAAAGTACAGGGGCTGAAAAAATAGCTCAGTGGGGACCTATCATGTACAAAGTTTCAAAATTAGAACATATGCAGTCCACCCCAATACAAGGTATAGACCCGGTGGCTTCCAACACTGCTAGGGTGGATCTGGTGTCTCCCAGTACTACTGGGTTCAAGCACTACTCCATCAAACTCACACCACTAGGCCAACTATTGCTGGGTATGGCCTTTGGGTCTTAGAGTACCACTGAGAATGGGATGGCCCCAGTAAAATAAAGGGTACTACATTGGAGAGATAGGATAATGGGTAGGGTACTTGCCCTTCATGCAACTGACCTAGGTTCAATCCCCAGCATCCCATATGGTCCTCCCTGAGATCAGAGCCAGAAGTAATTCCTGAGCACTTCTGACATGGTCCCCAAAAAGGGATTAGAATCTATCTTCTCCTCTTTTTTTCTGAGGCTATCTCTAGAGCCTCTCAAAATATAGAAAGAGGGGGATTGGAGTAATAGCATAGCAGGAAGAGTGTTTGCCTTGCATGTGGCTAACTGGGTTTGATCCATCCCCAGCATGCCATATGGCCCCCCGAGCCTGCCAGGAGTGATTCTTGAGTGCAGAACCAGGAAATAACCCCATAGCACTGCCAGATATGACCCCAAAACACACATATATATATATGAGCAAAACATATATGTACATATTTATATATACAAATATGTGGGGGGGAATAGATCCTGGTATAAGGCAGGAATTTGAGCTGGGTTCGGGGCATCAACTAAAGTAGTGGCCAGTGAATTTAAAGATGGTCTTGACAGACCACAGGTAAAGGTCAAGGGTTTTCTAGCCTGACAGCTTTCCATATACTGAACACTACATGAGGAAGAGTGATTTATAACAAAGAAATGGTGCTCACAGTCTAGTGGGAACCAGTCATTAAACAACTCTTCATAATGCAGTGAGGTAGTAGTATCTAGAATAAGCACTCCCCTACTATGGAATGACTTTTATGATGGTGAAGCCCATGAAGAGCTCTGTGGAAGCATAAGTCTTACTCAAATCCAAACATCAGTTAAGAGTTACCTGAAAAAGTAGCTTGTAAACTGAGACAAGAACAGAACTCTCCCTAGACCATCCTGTTCACACAAGCTGCTCCAGTTATAAATCAAAGATAAAGAATAAAAGTCCCAAAGTTGGGGAATATCTATCTATATAATATAAAACATACAAACTTTATTGGTTTTTTTTTGGGGGGGGGACATACCAAAAGACGCTCAGGGGTTACTCCTGGCTCTGTGCTCAGAAATCAATCCTGGCATGCTTGGGGGAGCATATGGGATTACAAGGTATCAAACCCAGGTCTGTCCCAGGTTGTCAGCGTGCAAAACAAATGCCCTATTACTGTCCTGTCACTCCAGCCCCAAATATACAAACTTATTGTCATCAACACTTGTCCTTTTTTTCTACTTCCAACTAAAGCCCACTGCTTCATCAGTCATTTGATCCTATCCTTTCATACCTTTCTAAATATCTTTTACCACCATTAACCAATTTTGCTCCTCTTTAAAATCAATATGGGATCCACTATTTCCCAATTTAAGATAATCTTTTGGGACAGGACAGCTAGCTTATGCTTCATATGCAGGAGGTGCAGAATCAATCCCCTGGCACCACATGGTCTCCAGAATACCAGACAAGAAAACACTGCCAGGCATAATACAAAAATTAAAAAAATAAAATAAAATAAAAAGAAGCCAGGGGCCAGAGTGATAGCACAGCAGGTAGGGCATTTGCCTTGCATATGGGTAACATGGATTGGATCTCCCATATGGCCCCTTGAGCCTGCCAGGAGTGATTTCTGAGTGCAGAGCCAGGAGTAACCCCTGAATGCTGCTGTGTGTGCCCCCCCCCCAAAAAAAATAACACAACAAAAAAGAAACTCTGCAGAATGTTTTCACTTTTTGGATATCACCTGAGGTGTTCAGGGCTTAGTTCTGGCTCCACACTCTGCCACTTCTGGCAGAGTATAGAAGGACCATATAGGATGC
The DNA here is from genome assembly GCF_024139225.1 of Suncus etruscus. Classification (NCBI taxonomy): domain Eukaryota; kingdom Metazoa; phylum Chordata; class Mammalia; order Eulipotyphla; family Soricidae; genus Suncus; species Suncus etruscus. The sequence continues at coordinate 55,573,067 of NC_064856.1, forward strand.
TGGAAATCCAACCCAGGTTAGCTGTATGCAAGACAAGCAGCCTATCTAGTGTACTATTGCTGTGCCTCTACACATAATCTTTTTTGATAGAACCACTTACAGCCCTTTCCCCCCTATATGGCAAACTTCTCAGAAGAGTGGTCTTTTATCCATCTTTGCCAATACTTCACCTTGAATTCCTCGCCCCTCTTTACTCCAGCATCTACTCCCAACATCCTTTAGTCACAGCTCCCAATGTCATTTAATCTAATGGACATTTAGATGGCCCTCACCTCACTTTCAGCAGTATTTTACATCATGCAACTTTCATTTGTGGTTTCTACATTCATCTCCTGACTTCCTTCCTATGTTCTTGCTACTTTTCAGTGATTTCTTATTCTTCATTACTGAGTATTCCCTACTACCTGACATTGAACACAATATTTATTCGGGCCTATAGCTTCACTTACCACCTATCCACTGCTGATTTCCAATTTTTCATATCCATTTTAGACCCTGTAGTTGTGCTACGGACACATACATTCCACTAGTCAGCATCTCCACTTGGCATCTATGAGTCTTCTCATACTAACAGACCCCTCATGCTTCTCTCTCAAACACACTAACTGCTTCTCTTTCAGGGATCCTGACTCATGAAATAGTATGACCACCCATGTTGTTGTGCAAACCTAAAATAAAAGCAATTATCCTTGATAACTGCCCGCTCCCTCACACTCTATGTTGAATCCAGGTACTGGCAATTTCCTGGCCAAGAAAAATCTTGAACAGAAATATTTTATCTTCTTCATATTACCAATCCATACCAAAGATATAAAAAAACATTAATACTTAAATGTTAACATTAACATTTAAAAAAAAATCGTTCTTTTTTTTTTTTTTTTTTTTTTTTTTTTGGTCACACCCAGCAGTATTCAAAGCTTATTCTTGGTTCTGTGCTCAAGGACCACTCCTGGCACTACTGGGGTGGGGCGAATTGTAGGCAGTTGCTGGTTGCTGTTTAAAAAGGCAAGATCACCCTACCTGCTGTACTCTCTTTCTATCCTGAGATAACATTCTTAATATAGTCTAAAACAGTCCTATTCTGTATTCCTCTGCCTTTCTGTTCAGCAACGCTACTCTAGTTTTCTAGCCTTCTATTTATTCCTTGAAGACAATACTAATCTCAGTTTCCACAATGTGTCTGCATAAGAAATCTGTTTGGGGCCCGGAGAGATAGCACAGAGGTGTTTGCCTTGCAAGCAGCCGATCCAGGACCAAAGGTGGTTGGTTCAAATCCCGGTGTCCCATATGGTCCCCCATGCCTGCCAGGAGCTATTTCTGAGCAGACAGCCAGGAGTAACCCCTGAGCGCAGCCGGGTATGACCCAAAAACCAAAAAAAAAAAAAAAAAAAAAAAAAAGAAATCTGTTTGGCCAAGAATTATCTCCTATTCTCTCTGCTAAACTACGACTCATCTTAGTTCAATTGTTGCAATCTCAGAGAAGTTTTCATTGACCCTCTTTCCACAAACCAATTTAGCATGTGCTCTGGTTTATTCTTAAGATACCAATACTCAGGGCCAGAGAGATAGCATGGAGGTAGGGTGTTTGCCTTACATACAGAAGGACAGTGGTTTGAATCTCGGCATCCCCCGAGCCTGCCAGGAGCGATTTCTGAGCATAGAGCCAGGAGTAACCCGGAGCGCTGCTGGGTGTGACCCAAAAACCAAAACAAACAAACAAACAAAAGATACCAATACCCTTGCTTCATCTTATTTGTTACATGTGTAATTTGAGTCTTATCTGAGTCTCCCCAAAATTGCGAGGTCATGGGGATAAGATCCCCACTCCACACTGCTCCATAATTATATCTTCAGTTTCTAATTCAGTTCTCTAAGCATATTTGTCGAATGAGTAATTGGTAAATGATCAGAAGCTAGTGTTTTTTGTTTTTGTTTTTGTTTGGTTTTTGGTCCACACCCGGTGATGCTCAGGGTTACTCTTGGCTATGCGCTCAGACTATATGGGGTGCTGGGGGATCGAACCGCGGTCCATCCTAGGCTACCTCGCGCAAGGAGACGCCTTATGCCCTGCACCACCGCTCCAGCCCCAGAAGCTAGTTGTTTTTGTTTTGTTTTTATAAAGAATTATACTGGTTGTGAAGAACAGTCAAAGGGAACTAGGCAAAAAGAATATGTAAGTGTAGCCAAGGAAAGAGCTGTGGCCTGGATTAAGTCTGGAGATGGAGCAAAATGAATGGATTACAAACATACCTAAGTAGTGAATATGACAGAACTTGATAACATCAGATATAGGAGATAATTACCGCACTCGCTCAACTGGGATCAATCCTCGACACCTTGCATGGTCTCTCAAGCCCCACAAGGAGTGATCCCTGAGCACTGTTGGGTTTGACCCAAAAATAAACCAAAAAAGTAAGACAGAGTTAAAGCTAGAATGTTCAAAATGTAAGCTTAAGGAACTGATCAGAAAGATGTCATTTCTCAATGTTAGGGTAACAGACTTGGAACTGTGGTAAAGGAGCATTGGGAAGATAACTCAGCTCTGAATCTATATATCTGGGATTCCCGTTGGGCTTTTGAGGGGAATGGCATGAAGCAACTTGAATATCCCAGTTCAGGAAAGAGGGTGGGGCTAGATATAGGAATAAGAATTTGGGGATCGTATGCATGCATAGAAGAAGTGTGAAGTAAATATCCAAGGAAAAAGTTCAGAAGGCTAAGACAGCTCAAGACAGAATCCCCACACCTCAAGAGAGGAGGAGGGGGAGGAAGAGGAAGAGCTAAAGAATGAGACTGAAAGTAGTAGAATGCCAGTAGGTGGTGGGGGCGTAGAGGAATGAATGATTCAGGGAGAATGAGTTGACACACAGCACTGAATACTACTAAAGAGTCCAAGGGGCTGTCAGCAAAGTGTTCACCATTCACATGGAGGTCTCTGGTGACCTTGGTTTGGGCAGAGTCCGTGCATGTCAGGGACAGAGATACTGGAGTGATTTTTAAGAATGAATGGAAAGGAGGGAATGACAGCCAGAGGTTTTGAAAGAGTGCAGAGGGCTGGACTCTGCTGCAAGGGCTCGGAATTCCAGAATCGGGCTGGCTGATGCAAAATAACCTCAGTGGGGAAAATTGCTCGGGACCAGAGCTCGGGAGAGCGCTAGGCCTCCGGCAGAGCTGGGGACCCGGGCGGCCCCAGGGCAGGCACACCCCTCGGTCGGTCGCTCGCGAGGGCAACAGAATGCGGCTTGACAGATTCCAGGCCCGGCACCCAGCAGGATTCGGTGCCTTCTCCATGCAGCTCACCCCGCGGTGTCCCCCACTCCTTGTGGGGGGGGCCTCCCCTCCCCCAAACCCCTCCCCCAACACCCCGGGGGGTCGCTAGCTTTGCATCACCCCCCAAGAAGCAAATGTCGGGGCCGAGGCGGAGCGAGGTGGGACACAAAAGGACGGTGGCGATGCGCGCGCTGCGAGGGCCGGACGCGGGGCTGGGGCCTGGTGGCGTGGGGGGACACCCGAGCCCCCCCCCGGGGAAGGGGCTTCGAGCTCCGCCCAGGCTGGGGTCGCGATCGAGCCCAGACGGGGCTGGAGCCCGGCGGGGCGAGCTCCTACCTGCGCGGGGAGGCCCCAGGCCCAGGTGGCGGCGGTGGCTCAGGCTGCGGGACTCGGGCTCCGCGGCGGCTTCTCCATCACAACATCCCCCGCCCTGGAGCGCGCGCCGGCCGCGGGGACGCGCCCCGGGAGGCGGGCGCGCGCGGGGGGGCGGGGCGCCATCTTGGCCGGGCGCGGGCACGGGGGTGCCAGCTCGGGAGCGCGGCCGCCGCTCGCCGGAGAAGCCCCCGGGGCACGCGCATGCGCGCGCGTGGACACACACACACACACACACACACACACACACACCAGCTGATGAGCCCCCAACACTCAGACGCACACACACACCAGCTGATGAGCCCCCAACACACACACACACACACACACCAGCTGATGAGCCCCCAACACACCCCCAACTGATGATCCCCCAACACTCACACACACCCCAGCTAATGACTCCCCAACACACACACCCCAGCTGATGAGCCCCCAACACACACACACACACCAACTGATGATCCCCCAACACAGACACACACACACACACTAGCTGATGAGCCCCCAACACACACACACACCCCAGCTGATGAGTCCCCAACACTCAGACACACACACACCAGCTGATGATCCCCCAACACACCCCCAATGATGACCCCCCAACACTCACACACACCCCAGCTAATGACTCCCCAACACACACACCCCAGCTGAGGAGCCCCCAACACTCACACACACACACACACACACACACACACACACACACGTGATGTCTCTGCTCTCCAACACCCCCAGGTCCCGAGCACTCTGCACTCCCTTGCCCACCCGGCCACCACCTCCCTCCCTTGGGAAGCCACTGACCGTGGAGGTGGGAGACAGTGTGGGGCCGAGGCGGTGCGGGAAAGGATTCGGAGGTTGCTGCCTGCCTGCTGCGCTTTTGCGGCAACTCCCTGAGGTCCCGGTGGAGAAGCAGCAAGGGCTCAGTGTGGGTGATAATAATAGCTCGCATTTATTGACCGCTCACACCGTGCCAGGCTCTCTGTTCAAGCCTCTCTGTGCATGCATCCATCTTCGCCTCTGCCTGTGAAGTCCACCACCCGCACAGCCCTCATTTTTTTCCCCCCAGAGGCAAATGCTAGATTCAGAAGGAGCCAGCGACTTGCAGGCTGCTGTCACAAATGCACGGTGATCAGACTGGATCCAGATGTTTCCAATCCGACTTACTTCTGCTGCTGAATTTGAGGATGTGACACCCAAGCCTCAAATATTGAAAGAATAGATCGCTCTTGGGTGGAAAGTCACATGAGAGAAGCAAGAAGGGGGAATGGAGGTGAAAGATGGGAAGGAAAGGATGGCAGGTGCAGCATTTACTGCAGGCTCCCTGCATAGAGGTTCCCAGCGGGTTGACCAGTGACCTAGAGCCACCAAGGAAAGCTCAGGAATGTTATCATGCAAAAAAACGTCTCATGATTCATCCTTCTAGGGCAGAAGATTCACTTATTGTACGTGTGATATACATGTTGAACAATTGACTAGAGATGTCTGCAGCTAAAGGCATGCAATCTCAATTCAAGATCTGATCTTCCTAATGGATTTTATTACCCCCCCCCATACACATAGGAAGAAAAACAGGATGCAGCTTCATTTCATGCCTATGTATGGCACTTCTTGTTTAAACTAGGAGCCTCAAGATCATCCCTGAAAACTCCTCACCCGACTTGGGATGTATATAAATGCGTTAATTTTTCATTATGGAAAATTTTAAATATAAACAAAATGAAACAACAGTATAAGGATCCTTTACATACCCAGTTTCACATTTATCATTCTGCTGAGCTGATAAGGATTTAACAAACATCTATGATATGTGAAGCATGTATCAGGTTCCAGGTTATGTCCGAGAGATACAAAGGTGATGCACATTTGACTATAATCCAATCCAGGGGAGATAACATCTTGCCTTGATGCTTAAAAATGAGGGGGGATTACCCAAAAGAAGTCTTCTCATTTCATTTAATTATTCTTTTCAATAACTAATTTGAGCATGGCACTGTCCTTGGTGCTAGCAATATGTAAAGAAAAAGACATATATTTCTGTCCTCATAAACTTGAATGACAGAGAAAAGATAGCATATGGCTAGAGATGTAAAGAGTGTTTTCGTTTAGATGTACTGGACACCAACTGGACTAAATTTGGCATAAGAAGGTTTGGAAAAGACTTGATAAGGATGTGAGACTTAAGTGAGAGAAACAAGGTAAAGAAGGATAGCAGTCAACAGGGAAGGTTTAAGGCAAAATAATGTATGCTCACCCCATTCTATTGCATTTTTTTTTTTTTGGTTTTTTGGGCCACACCATTTGATGCTCAGGGGTTATTCTTGGCTAAGCTTTCAGAAATTGCCCCTGGCTTGGGGGGACCATATGGGACGCCAGGGGATCAAACCGCGGTCCTTCCTTGGCTAGTGCTTGCAAGGCAGACACTTTACCTCTAGCACCACCTCACCGGCCCCACCATTGCATTTTAAATGAGCATTTTCAGCAGTTAAGTGATAGGAGATAGGAGAGTAAAATGAATCATTGTAAAGACAAGTTAGAAAATTATTAATACAGTCTAGGTGGAAAATGATTATAATGCAAGGCAAAAGATGGTAGAACATAAAGAAAATTTTATAGATTTAATAAACATGTGTCAGAAATCACAAAAACTAGTCATCAGTTGGCTGACTGATGTGTGTGGGAAAATCTGAATTCCAGGTTCCTGTTTGAACAAATGAAGAAAAAAAGAAAAGTCACCTGTTTACAAACAACCTCCTAAATAAGTGTTTCCCCAGAATCAAGGAGCAAGGTGATTACAATATCTAGAGAAATCTCAGGTAACCTGAGGCAAACAGTTGAGATGGTGAAATGAAGGAAATGAGTACAAATAGCAAGGAGACAAAAAAGAAAAAAGTGCAGTTCACAATATGGTTGTCATGTGATCCTAATCTTGTATTCTACAAAGTTGCAGGTCAAATGAGAGTAAACCTATGCCCTTCAACCATTTTTTATCTACAATATATTTTCCTCCTTTGGCCAAGAAGCAACTGAAAGCCTGTGAACCACCTCAGATAGCCCATATGGTCTTGATCAATATAGGTCTCTTAGTGGGAATAATGTTGTCTTTAATGATCACTTTGATTATCAATAGGAAATCTGGAATTAGAAACAGTGTATCCATGAGGCCAGAGCGATAGCACAGGGGTAGGGCATTTGCCTTGTGTGCAGATAACCCAGGACACACCTGGTTCTATCTCTGACATCCCATATGGTCCCACAAGCCTACCAGGAGCAATTTCTGAGCACAGAGCCAAGAGTAACCCCTGAGAGCCACCGGGTGTGGCCCAAAAACAAACAAAAAAGAAACAGTGTACCCTAGGATGAAAGAGATAGTATAGTGGATAGGGTGCCTTTTTTGCATGATATTAACCCTGGTTCAATCCCTGGCATACCATATTTCCTCTGGGTCAGCCAGGAGCAATTCCTGAATGCAGTCAGGAGTCAGCCCTGGGTGTAGTCAAAAAACTATTTTTTAAAAAAGAAAACAAGGGGGGCGGTGAGGTGGCGCTAGAGGTATGGTGTCTGCCTTGCAAGCACTAGCGTAGGATGGATCGCGGTTCAATCCCCCCCCCCCCCGGTGTCCCATATGGTCCCCCCAAGCCAGTGGCGATTTCTGAGCACTTAGCCAGTAGTAACCCCTGAGCATCAAATGGGTGTGGCCCGAAAAAAACAAAAGAAAAAAAAACTGCTTAAAAAAGAAAACAATATACCAAACATCACTTGCTAAGTATTAAATTTATGCTGTTTGTTTAATAGGCCAGTTAGTTTTATTAACAGACAAATGGCACCTGTCACTTACATGGAAGAATAAAGTCTTCATACCTATTAGCAACAAAACCACTTAAGAAGCAAAGACAGCCTTTTCCATTCCTACATATAAATATTGCTTTCTTTATCATATAGTTGATACAATATACCCTTGTTCTTCTGGGTAGTTGATATCATTTGGAAAATATATAAGGAATAAAATCTTCCCACATATCATATGGAATAGATTTCTTAAGTCAGATGCTATGTCTGGCAAGAACTTCCTCAACACCCTTATTCAATAGAACTAGTCTAGTACATTTCCAGAAAGGCACATAGAATTTAAAGAGAAAAAGATGGAGGCTGAAATCTGAGGCCAACATTTGAGAAACCAACAGAAGGAAAGAAGGTCAAGAAGGAAATAAAAGAAATAGTGGGGTAAGAGAAGTATGAAGGAGACAGTAATTTCTTGGAAGAAATCTAAAGAAAGAAATATTTTTCAAGGAGGGAACAGTAAACAGAATCAAATGAAGCAAAGACATCCAATAAGGTCAATAGGCTATAATCAGGGCCTGAGAGATAGCAGAGCAGTAGGGCGTTTGCCTTGTAAGCGCTGACCCAGGACCAACAGTGGTTCAAATCCCGGCATCCCATATGGTCCCCGTGCCTGCCAGGAGTGATTTCTGAGCAGAGAGCCAAAAGTTACATCTGAGTGCAGCTGGGTGTGGCCCCAAAACAAAACAAAAATAGACTCTATTCAAATGAACACAGCAGAAATAAAAGGGGAGGGGGAAGGAGAACTAGCCTTGGGTAATTTTTTTTGGCCACACCCATTTGATGCTCAGGGGTTATTCCTGGCTAAGAGCTCAGAAATTGCCCCTGGCTTGGGGGGACCATATGGGACGCTGGGGGGATTGAATCGTGGTCCTTCTTTGGCTAGCGCTTGCAAGGCAGACACCTTACCTCTAGCGCAACCTCACCGGCCCCGGGTAATTTATTTCTATAATTACTTTATTTAAGCACTGTGATTACAAAATTGTTTGCGACTGAGTTTTCATAATACAATGTACACATTCTTTCACCAGTTTACATTTTCCATCACCACTGTCCCCAGTTTCCCTCCCTCCCTCTGCCACAGGCATTTTACTTCCCCCTCTCTCTTTTCTTTTTTGACACTGTGGTTTACACTATTGCTAATGAAAAGGTATGGTTCATATCACTTTATTCCCTTTCAGCACCCAGTTCTTGTCCAGAGTGAACAGTTCCAACTATCATTGTCACAGTAGTCCCACAATTCACTACCCTAAAACTTCCTACCATGGATTGGTCCTCCTGATTCTTATCTTTATTGTCTCTGACTATTATTATCATGCTATTATCTTGTCTCTGACTATTGTCTCTGACTATTACTATCATGCTATTATCATGATAATAATAGTCAATGAGCAAGATATCTCCCTTAACTCACTTTTTTTTTTTTTTTTTGGTTTTTGGGTCACACCCGGCGTTGCTCAGGGGTTACTCCTAGCTGTATGCTCAGAAATAGCTCCTGGCAGGCACGGGGGACCATATGGGACACCGGGATTCGAATCAACCACCTTTGGTCCTGGATCGGCTGCTTGCAAGGCAAACACCACTGTGCTATCTCTCTGGGCCCTTAAATCACTTTTGACAAAAAAAAAAAAAAAAAAAAAAAAAAACCACAAGGGCCGGGTGTGGCCCAAAACCCCCCCCCAAAAAAAAATCACTTTTGAGTTGGATTTTTTTTTTTTTTTTGGTTTTTGGGCCACACCCGGTAACGTTCAGGGGTTACTCCTGGCTATGTGCTCAGAAGTTGCTCCTGGCTTGGGGGACCATATGGGACACCGGGGGATCGAACTGCGGTCCGTCCAAGGCTAGAGCAGGCAAGGCAGGCACCTTACCTTTAGCGCCACCGCCCGGCCCCTGAGTTGGATTTTATCACATTCAACTACAAGTTATATTAAGTTATATTAAGTTCACATGACAGGTACTTTTTGGTACTCCTCTCCACAACCATTCTTTTATCTTCCAGCTGGAAATCCAGAAACCACATTTCTCAAACTCACTTTTTCCCAGTTAGATTCTGCCAATGGTATACATCAAGAGAGAGCTGCAGGTGGAAGGGAGATTTTTCTCCTGCTGCTGGCAGTGCCTCTGGCATATTGGTGATTATTTCCTAACAAAAATGGAAGCAGGGGTAAAGGATAGCGCAGCTGTAGGGCATTTGCCTTGCATGCAGCTGACCCAGGATGAACTACGGTTGGATCCTTAGTGTCCCAGATGGTTCCCCAAGCCAGGAGCAATTTCTGAGTGAATAGCCAGGAGTAACCCCTGAGCATCATTTTGGGTGTGGCCCAAAAACCAAACAAACAAACCAAAAAAGTGGAAGCAATTCCAGCAGTCTTAGTGAGTGTTAGTGATATAAATTCCAGTCTTGGGGTCAGAATGATAGCGCAGCAGTAGGGCGTTTGCTTTGCTCTTTTCCATCAGCACAGCTTGGTGTGGCCCCACAACTAATAATTTTTTTAGTTGATCAATCTTGATTTCAGTATGAGTAGGGAAATGGTTTTATTGTTTGTCCACTTTTTAAAAATTGATGTAACACTGTAATATAGCATTATACCCCCTGAATTTTTTTGGGTCCTATATAGTAGGCACTAAATACAATGTTTGTTAGAGGAATTGCAGAAGTTCTATTCAACTCAAGTGATAGGTCATATGTAAAGATTTCCATAACCTCCTCTCCATCCCAGGTATTATAACCAGCAGGAGGCACAGAGCTATGACCCAAATCCAAGGGTCAAAGTCAAGTTTGAAGGGTAAACTAAGAAGAAGCAAATTCACCAGAAGAAAGATGGTATCTGGGACTTAACCCTTTATTTATGCTTACCACTTCACAGAAATATTGAAGCTATATATCTCTAAGCTATATCTCCAAAGAGTAGAAAGTAAGGGGATGGGGTGATAGTACAGTAGGGAGGGTATTTGCCTTGCACACAGCTGACTGGATTTGATTCTCAGCATCTCATATGGTACATCTTCAGTCCTCCTCCCAGCCAGCACTGCCAGAAGTAATTCCTGAGTGCAGAACCAGGAATAATCCCTGAGTGATGCCAGATGTGGCCCATGGCCCAAGAACAACAACAAAAAAGGGGGGGGGGGCAGGGTTACAGTTACTGTGTCAGAAGAGGAAGCACACAAAGGAGACTGGACTAAACTGGATTCTGTCAAGAAAGGCCTAAATGCTCACCCATTCAGAGGGGATGCAAACCTGGTGCAACTCTCAAGACTTAGTCCTAGCTCAGGGTTTAGGGACAACGCATAGCAAACTTGCAAGACCATATGGAGTGGCAGGAACTGAACCCATGTCTATTTCATGCAAGGCAAGTGCCCTACCTGGTATACTATCTTTCTGCCCCCTCATTTTTTCCTACTAAAAAGCACACCTAGTGATAACAATATTATATGCTAATAAAATACACAATTGGTATTAGGACCTCCTTGATAGACAGTACAGTGGGTAGGGTAAGATTAACTACATAGACCCCCTCTACATGCTATGTTAAATTAGAGTTGGATGCAGAAATATAGCTGTTTATAATGCTCATCTCTTCAGGGTAAGAAGCACCTTCTCTCTTATATGTCTCTCTTTATGCTCTAGCATAAAGTCTAAAGTTTTGTATGTGCCAGTATTTGCCCTGGCCTGTTTTCTTCCACATTCCCACCTGAGAAAGGTAAGGGCCAGACCCACAAATTGATCTGTAATGGTATTGCTGGCTCTGCTCTCACTGGTGCAGATAGTATTCCATCTCAATGTTTTTTTCACTATATTATGTTTCTCTGATGTCTTGTATGTGTTTTCCTCCTAACTATGATAAAGAATTCAAATCTAATATTTTGTTTTTGTTTTTCGGATCATTTGCTTGTTTGGGGAAAACATTCAAAGGTGCTCAGGACTTGCTCCTGACTCTTTGCTTAGGGGTCATTCCTGGTGGAGCTCAGGGGACTATATGAGGCCCTAGAGATCAAATATAGGGTGACCAAGTCAAGGCAAACACCCTAAGCACTATACTAATTCTCCAGCCGCTAGAAGCCAATTCTTGAGGGCAGTAGCTATCTAGTTCATCTTGTTGTTCCACTCACTGACATGATGCTCTGTACATAGGATATGCTAAGTGGGTGTATGAAAGAAAAATGAGGGCTGGAGAGATAGCACAGTGGTAAGGTGTTTGTTTGCTCGCATGTGGCGGACCAGGACAGACTTCAGTTCGATTCCTGACATCGCATATGGCCCCCTGAGTCTGCCTAAAGCTATTTCTATTTTTTTTTTGTTTGTTTGTTTTTCTGGAGGGTCACACCTGGCAGCACTCAGGGTTACTCCTGGCTCTACGCTCAAAAATCGTTCCTGGCAGGCTCAGGGGACTATATGGAATGCCGGGATTCAAACCACTACCCTTCTGCATGCAAGGCAAATGACCTACCTCCATGTTATCTCTCCAGCCCCCAGGAGCTATTTCTGAGCTCAGAGACAGCAGTAGCCCCTGAGTGCCACCAGATGTGGCCCCCCCAAAAAAATATATATATGAATTTAATTTTCCTGGAAGTTCCTTGAGAATGAGCTAAAGGGTTTCCAGCAATGGAACAGGTAGAAGAAAAATAAAAGAAGACTTTGATAGGAAGAAGTTAACCTTAAGTATCAGACCTGTATAATGATAACTTAGACACCTTTAAAAACCAGGCATGATGCTGTGACTGTGACTATGAGAATGGCAGCAGTCTTTTTTTTTTTTTTTTTTTGGTCACACCCAGCTGCAATCAGGCAATCAGGGGTTACTCCTAGCTCTACGCTCCTGGCAGGCTCAGGGAACTAAATGGGATGCTGGGATTCGAACCACTATCCTTTTGCATGCAAGGCAAATGCCTACCTCCATGCTATTTCTCCTGCCCTGATGCTATACTCCGGCCCCAATGGCAGCAGTCTTGTGAGAAAAAAATCATTCCGTCACCATCCAGGAAAAAAGAGAAAACTTGAGAAATATAAGAGTAGGCCCCATAGCCTCCATAGTAATATGAGCCAATACACTGGGCCCATACACCTGCCTTATTTTCCTGACACATTTGGGTCAACCTGTGGTCTGATATTAGCAGATTGGGTCAGATTTCTGACAGATATCAAAAAATCAAACCTCTCCGCCTCTTACTTTCTGTGTAAATATTGTAGCTCCTTTCAAGATATTTGATTCTCTGCTTCCTCTTATAGACAGTCTGGTAAAAAGTAGTTTTTGATAATTTTATCATCATCTATGCACAAATGATATTTGACTTTTAACTCTATCCCCTTTGTCTTCCTCAGCCTCATTTAAACTTGAGCACCTCTAAAGAGAAGTTTGCTAAAGTCTCAGTTAGACATAGAAAAGAGAAAAGTTAGAATGTTCCATAACGAGGCCCCTTGGTTCAAGTGAAACAGTACCATGGCTTTATTTTAAGGAAATCGGAAAGAAAGAACCAGACCAAGCTAACAAAAAGGAACCCTTTCAGTGACTGCAGCCTAGTAAGCCAGCCACATTCTGGGGCTGGGGAAGGACCTTGGCTGCGTTGAGTTTCTCCACATCACCGTAGCAGTACAAATTGGGGCCATGAATGAGGTATATACTGGGACCACTGGTAGAACATGAGGTGTGGCCAAAGGACTTTTCTATACACAGAGCTCCATCAACCTTCTCGTGTGCCCAAGGAACCTCGGTCCATATGGCTTGAGCTCCTAACTTCAGGTCTAGCCACCAGAGCTTCCGTCCTGGGAAGAAGGAATCAGATATTACATGGTGTCTTTGTCATGGGGTTCTTAACCAAATCCTTTTTGGATATATGCTATGGAGAGGTAGCAAAATAAATGACCCAGAAGTGCCATACCTGCCATGACATGAAGCCGTGAAGACCCAGGACAGACAAAGGCTGCATCCACAGAAGCCAGATTGATCCCATGAGGGTTACCAATCTCCTTCTCCAGCCTCTTTGGATAACCATCTACAAGGGTATATCCTCCCCTTGTCAGAAAGATATACACCTGAGTGCCCTAGAGGACAAAGGACATGAATCAGCAGAAAGCTGGATATTATTTTCCTAGGTTCCACCTCAAGCTTCTCTCTGAACACATACTTGGATAAGATAGAGTTTGTCCTCCCAGGAAAAGGCAGCATCCACTGTTGAAGGACCCTGGGGCCATTTATGGGCAATGGGCCAGCTGTGCCATCCATCTTTCCTGGTGTCCAGGCGCCAGTAATGGTTTTCTGTGGAATATCAGAGTTACCACTAGGAGGATAATGAAGTAAGGCAGTAGTAAAATCTAGTAAAAGATACAAGGAGTGTCCAGAAAGAGAGGGAAAAGTATAATAAGTAGAGAATAAGAAATTGGAGAAAATGGGGCTGGAGAGATAGCATGGAGATAAGGCATTTGCCTTCCATGCAGAAGGTCGATGGTTCGAATCCTGGCATCTCATATGGTCCCCCGTGCCTGCCAGGAGCGATTTCTGAGCATAGAACCAGGAGTAACCCCTGAGCACTGCTGGGTGTGATCCAAAAACAAACAAAACAAAACAAAAAGGCAAAGAAATTGGAGAAAGAGGGGCTGGAGTGGTGGCGCTAGAGATAAGGTGTCTGCCTTGCAAGTGCTAGCCTAGGATGGACCGCAGTTTGATCCCCGGTGTCCCATATGGTCCCCCCAAGCAGGAGCGATTTCTGAGCACATAGCCTGGAGTAGCCCCTGAGTGTCAATGGGTGTGGCAGAAAGAAAGAAAAGAAAGAGAAAGAGAAAGAAAAGAAAAGAAAGAAAGAAAGAAAGAAGGAAGGAAGGAAGGAAGGAAGGAAGGAAGGAAGGAAGGAAGGAAGGAAGGAAGGAAGGAAGGAAGGAAGAAAGAAAGAAAGAAAGAAAGAAAGAAAGAAAGAAAGAAAGAAAGAAAGAAAGAAAGAAAGAAAGAAAGAAAGAAAGAAAGAAAGAAAGAAAGAAAGAAAGAAAGAAAGAAAGAAAGAAAGAAAGAAAGAAAGAAAGAAAGAAAGAAAGAAAGAAAGAAAGAAAGAAGAAAGAAAGAAAGAAAGAAAGAAAGAGAAAGAAAGAAAGAAAGAAAGAAAGAAAGAAAGAAAGAAAGAAAGAAAGAAAGAAAGAAGGAAGGAAGAAGGAAGGAAGGAAGGAAGGAAGGAAGGAAGGAAGGAAGGAAGGAAGGAAGGAAGGAAGGAAGGAAGGAAGGAAGGAAGGAAGGAAGGAAGGAAGGAAGGAAGGAAAGAGAAAGAAAAGAGAGAAACTGGAGAAAGAGAAGTCAATCTTGACTTGTTTAGCAATGTTGGACAGTGTCACTTTATTGGAGCCAGAGTCAGCAGGGCTCTGATGGCGATCAAATTATTAGGCAAAGCCAATGTCACAGGATTTAGCCAGAAAACACCTTCACGTCTCAGATATCCAGGGGCAGGAATTTTATATAGACAATAAAATTTAATATTCCAAAGTTAAAAGGAAAGAACTAAAGCAAACTTCCACCCCTTCTCTCTCTGGCTGTTTTCTTTAACGGGGGAGTAAAGAGCCAGGCCAACAATAAAATTTAATATTCCAAAGTTAAAAGGAAAGAACTAAAGCAAACTTCCACTGAGATCCCCCCCCCCCCCGCCCCTTCTCTCTCTGGCTGTTTTCTTTAACGGGGGAGTAAAGAGCCAGGCCAACACCTGAACTGTGTTTTCCCTTTTTCATAACAATTCCTTAGAAAAGGAATTTTCTAAACCTCAGGTCAGTTTTCTTTTCTTTTTTTGTTTTTTTTTTGTTTTGTTTTGTTTTGTTGTTTTTTGGGGCCATACCCGGCAGCGGTGCTCAAGGGTTACTCCTGGCTCTGCACTCAGAAATCGCTTCTGGCAGGCATGGAGGACCATATAGGGTGCCAGGATTCGAACCACTGTCCATCCTGGATCAGCTGTGTGCAAGGCAAACTCCCCACGACTATACTATATCTCTGGCCCTCAGTTCAGTTTTCTGTCTTCCTCTTACCCCAACTCTAAGCTTGCAACTCTCACTTAAAAATCTTATTTGGGAGTTGGACTGATAGCACAACTGTAGAGCATTTGCTTTGCATGCTGCAAACCCAGGACAGACCCAGGTTTGATCCCTGGCATCACATATGGTCCCCTGAGTCTGCAGGAGTGATTTCTGAGCACAGAACCAGTAGTAAAAGCCCCTAGTGCCATCAGGTGTGGTCCAAATACAAACAAAAAAAAAAAACAAAAAATAATAATAAATATCCTGTTTGGATCTTGCCTTCTGTGATACCAGGGTCTTACAGTGTTCCTCAAATCTTTCTATTCTTCAGCCCGTTATCCCTTATTGGAAGTTCCTAATTTTGTACCTTTGCTCTCTTGCTGATTTTATCTAGCCCAGGACTAAATACCATCTACATCAGGGGTCTCCAACTCAATTTACCTGGGGGCCGCAGGAGGCAGAGTCGGGGTGAGGCAGGGCCGCATAAGGGATTTCGCTTACCGAATATTCGCAATAAAAAATCGCATCAGGGGCCGGAGAGATAGCATGGAGGTAAGGCGTTTGCCTTTCATGCAGGAGGTCATTGGTTTGAATCCCGGCGTCCCATATGGTCCCCCGTGCATGCCAGGAGCAATTTCTGCGCCTGGAGCCAGGAATAACCCCTGAGCACTGCTGGGTGTGACCCAAAAACCACACACACACACACAAAAAAAAATCGCATCAGTAAGAAAAAAAATCGCATCAGTAAGAAAAAAAATCGCAAAAAATCGCATTAAACATTTGCATAGCCAGAACGGAACTGCTCGGGGTATGCGAATGTTTAATGCGATTTTTTTCTTACTAATGTGATTTTTATTGCGAGTATTCGGTAAGCAAATAATCGCGAATACTGCTATATTTGAAGGCCAGCCGCTGGCCACAAAATGTTGTACTGAGGGCCGCAAACGGCCCGCGGGCCGCGAGTTTGAGACCCCTGATCTACATGATAATAATTTTGGGTCTTTTCTCCTCAATGTGGATTGACCTCTCTGTTCTGTTTCAGGCCAAACTCAACTGCCTACCAGACATGTGCATTTACTGCCAATTAGACGGCAAGTATCAATCAGTCCTATAGGAAGTGATTTTTGTGTTCGTCAAAACACACACACACACAATGTCAGGAATCAAACCCGGGTCCCTCCCAGATCAGCCACGTGCAAGGCAAATGCTCTACCACTGTGCTATCATTCTGGCCCAGTCAGAAATAATCCCTGAGTGCTGCCGGTTGTGCCCCCTAACCAAAAAAAAAAAAAAAAAAAAAAACAATTTTCAGAGAATTCTCATCTTTTGGTCTATTGAGGGGGAGGGGAATCACACCCGATGACGCTCAGGGGTTACTCCTGGCTCTGCTGGCAGGCTCCAGGCTGGGATGCTGGGAATTGAATCACTGTTGGTCCTGAGTCTGCTGTGTGTAGGGCAAATGCCCTACCACTGTGCTATCTCTTTGGCCCCGCTCCTCTCTTTTCTTATATAATCATCCTGTCTTATTTTCTTATTAGATTTTTAAAAATTTATATTATAATCTCAACTACAGTTTTTTGCTTTTTTGTTTGTTTGTTTGTTTGTTTTTTGGGCCACACCTGGTGACACTCAAGGGTTACTCTTGGCTATGCGCTCAGAATCGGCCCTGGCTTGGGGGACCAAATGGGACTCCTGGAGGATGGAACTTTGGTAGTCCTAGGTTATCGTGCGCAAGACAGATGCCTTACTGCTTACATCACTGGGCCCTAATCTCAACTACTTTTGGTTTTTGGGTCACACCCAGCAGCACTCAGGGGTTACTCCTGGCTCTACGCTCAGAAATTGCTCCTGGCAGGCTCGGGATGCCAGGATTTGAACCACCGTCTTTCTGGGCCTAAGGCAAAAGCCCTAACGCTGTGCTATCTCTCCGGCTCCAATCTCAGCTACTTTTAAATACCTTTATATTATCTCTAAATGTGACTTGAGATTTAAAAAAAAGCTCTGCTGTTCCTAAAATACTTTGTAGCTATTAATCCTATAAAATTACTTCCCTTCCTTCTTTCAGTTTGTCATTGTCCTCTCTTCTTCTGGCAAATTGTGTCACAAACAAGTTTTATTGACTATTATTTCCTAATAACTAGAGCAATGCCTAGGACTCTTGGATGTTTGAGAAATATTTGTTGAATAAATAACTGCTATTCTTGCTGTACCATGAGTTATCTTACAACTGTTTACATATCATGATGACTGCATGCCCACTTTCCCTTCCTGCTTAAGTCTCTATGCTCATGACCCCTATTTTAAGAATCACAGATATGACATTCTTTGTGAGGAGGAAATACGTAATGAGCTTCCAGTCCTAGACAGCCAATACACAAACTTGCCAGCCACTACTTTAATATGTCTTGTAATAAAAGTTTAAGCTGGGTCAATCTGACTCCCTCTTTAAAATAGTGAGTAGGAAAAAGAAAAAAAGCTGAGGCAGTTACCAGTTAAAGTTAAACAATCATAAACAGAGAAGGGAGAGAGAGGGTATGACAATTCTGTGCTTCCAGAGTTGTTCAAAAGCAGAAAGAAGGGTTAGGGAGACAGCACAGTGCATCTGGTACTGTGGTCCTTCATGCAGCTGACCTGGGTTCCATCACAGGCTGTACATGGACTCCCAGGCCCCATAGGAGTGATTCCTGAGAACAGAGTCAAAAAAAAAAAAAATCTCTGAGCACAGCCTGGTGTGGGCCAAAAAGTAAAAGAAAAAAAATTTCTCAGGGGGGCCAGAGAGATAGCATGGAGGTAAGGTGTTTGCCTTTCATGCAGAAAGTCATTGGTTCAAATCCCGGCATCCCATATGGTCCCCAGGCCTGCCAGGAGCGATTTCTGAACATGGAGCCAAGAGTAACCCCTGAGCACTGCCAGGTGTGACCCCCCCAAAAAAAATCTCAGGGAAGAGAGCAAAATTCTTATGCCAAGTAAATAATTCTTATAGGTGTTTTCACCAAGATAGTATGTTATCACCTCAGATGAGAACACCTCAGATGAAAATAATATTTTTCATTACAAGTCTATGCTCTTCGTGCTAAGGTACTTTCTCAAAAGCTATGGAACATCTAATACCTTGATTTAGGATCCAGCAATATTTTGTTCAGTTTATGGTCACATAACTTTGAAGTTCTATAATCTTTCTATAATCTAACTGAGCTTACTTCTGACTGTGCTCAAGGCTCACTCCTGGACTGTCTCGAGGGGCCATATGCAATACTGGAGATAGAACATGGGTTGGCCTTGTGCAAGGCAAGCACTTGACTAGATGTGCTATCAGTCAGATGTTTTTTCTATATCTTTGTAGAGTACTTAGTTTTCTCTCTCTTTGTGTGTATGTGTCTCCCTCTCTCTACTTTCTCTCCTACTTTCACTATAGCTGCATAATCCCTTGATAATTATAAATGTTTTCTCTAAATCTGCAGTTTACTGCAGGTGCATGTTTCATCTCTGCCAGTTGTTCTCATCATTGTGTCATTCCTGATGTCCATTCCATCCCTGTGTCTACTTCTTCTTTCCTGTATATAAAATTATAACTTTTTAGATAGCTGAACAGTAGCAAACAAGTTTTTCATAATTCCATGTTCTTACTACTATAATTCCATTGTGTCTGATCATAGGCTGAAGGCAATATACTTTTCCATTATTTTATTATGTATTTATTTATTTATGTATTTATTAATTTAGGTTTTTGGGTCACACCTGGCAGCACTCAGGAGTTACTCCTGGCTCTACACTCAGAAATTGCTCCTGGCAGGCTTGGGGGACCCTATGGGACACCGGAATTCGAACCAACATCCTTCTGCATGCAAGGCAAATGCCCCACCTCCATGCTATTTCTCCAGCCCTGCTTTCCATTATTTATCTTGGAGTTATTCTCAAGTATAAAGACTACTAGCTGCCTGATTAATCTTAGAACATATTTAGGTATCACTAGATGGCTTAAATAATTGGATGCCACAGACCTAGGAAGAAGTGCCTCTTAAAGAAGAAACTTCCTCTAGTAAGTCGCTCTATCTTAAAGATCTATGGGATGTATTGCTTCTTAATTGGTTCTAAGCTATGGGAATATCCCATTTCCAAAGTAATGATGTGCCCAGAGACTTGGACATAACAACCAGGCTCTGAAAAAAATCTGGAACTCCTGAGGATAAGCTTGGTGAAGCCAGATGATCTGGCCAGACATGAAAGTCTTAAAGGATACTCATAAAGAATATATAAGGAAATACATAAACAAAGAAATCGAGAAAGCTCAGGAGAGCTTTGTTGACTAGAGGATTCAACAAGAGGCAAGAAACAAGTAAAGAGTTGCAATTACCCAAAGAAAAATACCAGGCATAAGTGTTGATAGTACTAAGAATATATGGATGAAATAAGAGATTTCTGCAAGACAGAGGGTTGAAGAATAAGGGTGACAGACATGAGGAGGATGGGTTGAGGAGGCAAAATAAGTGACACTCGTGAAAATGGAGGAAAAGTATCAGAGGTGGGAAATACCCATGAAAGAGAGGGGGTACAGAGAACAGAGTTGGGGAGTATTGGGTTTCATCTCTCACCACTGAAGGCATAGGTGGCCCCTTGGTTGTCAGACAGCAGTGCAGATAAGACTAGAGCTGGGTTACAGCGCATATTCGGATAGCCCTGTTGGGTACTGTTCTTGTGGCCAGTCCTATGCCTATGTCCATGACCTACATGAAGAAATAAATAAGAGAAATACAGAGGGAGTCAACAGGTCAGAGTGAGGTGATCCTCCACCACAGGTCTGAGGTGGAAGAGATATCTTGTATGCTTCTCCCTATATGAGAACAAATAGAAAGAATGGGAGTGGAATTAAGATAAAAATCAAAGTGATTTACCGTAACACCGAGAAGCTAAGTATATAGTGTCTGCAAACCCAGGGAGGCATATAACTGCCAGTAGACCCTAGGGCCTGAAGCTTTCTTACCTCTGCCAGGACAGGGCATGAAGTAGTCTCGCATATCCAGAGGGTAGTGCGGAAGCACCTCTCCTGTGACTGGGTTGAAGCGCAGGAACTGGTTACCCTGGAAGCAGTAGAAGCGGCCGAGCCATTGCAGGGCAGAAGAGCAGTTCCCAACAGCTGGCCAGAAGCGCTCCTTTTTGGTTTTGGTGGTCGAGTCCCAGAACCATATGTGGTTACCTTTGTTCAATCAACAAACATTCATGAGGCTAGGCTTCACAGATGTGGGCGCACATAGACACACACACACACACACACACACACAGCCCCTGCACTTGCCTAGAGCCTCAAAGTGGCTATATATGTGTATGCGTGTGTGTATTCATGTTTGTCCTAAGGATCATAGGTAACAACAAGGAACTTTTAGTAGAATTACATCTACTTGTCTGTCAAGGATGAATTCTATCCTCTTATTTGACTACTAATCCAGAACTGACTTCTCTCTCTCTTTTTTATTTATTTATTTATTTTTTGCTTTTTTAGGAATCCATACAGGAGCTCTTCTATATCCATTCACACCAACCCACCACTGCTCCAAGTGCTCATATTCCAGCCCGGTCTGACCTTGGAAGAAGAGGACACCTTCATCTTGGCATTCTCCACGGTGACATTCCACAGCCGCATCCAGTGGTGATGAGATTCCAGGAAACTCATCTTGGAGCAACTGTGGATATTCTTTCTCCTTCTTCTCAGGAGGGTAGAGCCATACTTTGTCCCCCTGCATCAAATAATGTATTTTTTAAAACAATTGCATTAATTTATCATTGGTTTACATTATTATGGAATTTCAGAACTTTAGCTTCTCTACTTTCTATATGTGTATAATTCCCACTGCTTCTACTACCAAATTTCCAGTGACATTCCACCACTCAAAATACCCCTCTTCTTATCCTGAGTCCCTTTCCTTTTGACAACCACCACTGTTTACTCTGAGTCTAGAAAATAGTTTTACTGTTTCTGGCCCAAAACACTTGTGTTTTACTTATCTACACAGACACTACTGCTCTTTGTTCACTCAAAATATTTTCCATATATTGTGCTTATATTATGTCTCTGCATTCCTTAATTCATCTCTGAAGAAAAGTGAGCTGTCCCATTGCACAAAGGCATATCCCTGTCTGAATCTTCAATTTTCATCACTATTATTATAGTGCATTTATCCAACTACCATATTTTCCGATGTATAAGACAACCCCCTGGGGCCGGGTAGGTGGCACTGGAGGTAAGGTGTCTGCCTTGCAAGCGCTAGCCAAGGAAGGACCGCGGTTCGATCCCCCGGCGTCCCATATGGTCCCCCCAAGCCAGGGGCGATTTCTGAGCACATAGCCAGGAGTAACCCCTGAGCATCAAATGGGTGTGGCCCAAAAACCAAAAAAAAAAAAAAAAAAAAAAGACAACCCCCTAATTTTATCGTTAAAACATAGTTTTAGGCCTATATTTGCTGTATAAGACAGAATGTTCCTGTGCTGCAACTGTATCTTCCACAGTGAGCCAATCACAACAAGCAAAGGTCCAAAGGTTATACTGTAATAGACTTCCTCTCTGACTCTGGCCAATCTGAGCAGACTTTTTACAGTGTAGATTCGGGTACAGAACACTGTATAATTTGCATGCATAAAAAGCCTGCTTGGATTGGCTGAGTTAGAGAGGTGGTCCAAGCAGCCTTGCAGTAATTGGTGCAGGATCGAGTTGGAAAATTCGCTTTGTGGCAATATTCAAACAATTTTCGTTTAGCAGCATATTGAAACATTTTTTGGGATATACTCGGCATATAAGACGACCCCCAATTTTCAGTTGACTTGTTTTTGTTTCAAAAGTCGTCTTATACGCCGGAAAATACAGTATATATAATTTACAATGTCATTAGTCTTGACAAACACGATCATAAGTAGTCATCCTACAATTGTCCACCTATTTATACATTCATTAACTCATTCATTTATTAAGAAAATTAGTTGTTGGAATGATGGCTGCATACTGAGTATTGTGGGAGATACAGGGGCTAACAAACAAGATTGTATATGTTTTTAAATTGCTCCCGGACCCAGAGAAATAGTCCAGAAGGTAAAGCATTTGCTTTGCATATGGTCATCCTGATTAGAACCCCTGGTACTATATATGGATCTGTATACTATATATCTAAGCACAAAGCTGGGAATAGCTCCTGAGTATTGCTAAGTAGTGTGCCCCCCAAAACAAAAGAAGTTTACTTTTGAGAAAAAGAAGAAATGATTCTTACCAAAATGAAAGCAAGTAAAACCCACTGTGAATGGATATATGATAGAGGAAGGGGCTAGGGTTGTTCTCTCAACTTTTTCCAGAAAAAGTTCACAGGGAAGGAAGCTTTGGAGTAATGAGTTGAAAACTAAGCAAGAATTTTCCAGGTGAACAAGTATGAAAAGGCTATTAAATAATAGAGGGAAAATAATAGAGGGAACAGCATATACAGATTATGCTCAAGGAACTCTGGGTGGTCTCATGTGGCTGGCACATGATATGCCAGGGGAGAATATACACCTAAAAAGATAAATAAAGCATCATATTTTAAGATCCATGTGTACTTGCACTAACTGACTCAGTGTTGTACCATTTATTGAAATAGGGAGCACAGGAGGAGGGGTGAGTTTGTAAGGAAGAAACTAAGTTCAGTTTGAGGGATGTGGAACATGAGCTACTCATGGAACAACTAAGTCAGCAATGTCAATCAGAAAATTTGAAAAAGCTGTCTGGCACATAGAAAGAGACTCTTATCTTGAGAGCCTCAGAGACATATCAACAGTGAAGACCATCTAGGGAGAATGAGAAAAGAACTGGTGGTTGAAGATGTAGTAGTGGGTAAGGCACTTGCCTTGCACAATGCTGACCTGGACTCAAGCTTCAATATCACATATGGTCCCACGAATCTGCCCTGCCAGGAGTGATCCCTGAGCAGAGTGCCAAGAATAGGCTTTGAGCGCTACTGGGTGTAGAGAGTAGAAAAAGAAGGAAGGAAGGAAGGAAGGAAGGAAGGAAGGAAGGAAGGAAGGAAGGAAGGAAGGAAGGAAGGAAGGAAGGAAGGAAGGGAGGGAGGGAGGGAGGGAGGGAGGGAGGGAGGGAGGGAGGGAGGGAGGGAGGGAGGGAGGAAGGAAGGGAGGGAGGAAGGAAGGAAGGAAGGGAGGGAGGGAGGGAGGGAGGGAGGGAGGGAGGGAGGGAGGGAGGAAGGAAGGAAGGGAGGGAGGGAGGGAGGGAGGGAGGGAGGGAGGGAGGGAGGGAGGGAGGAAGGAAGGAAGGAAGGAAGGAAGGAAGGAAGGAAGGAAGGAAGGAAGGAAGGAAGGAAGGAAGGAAGGAAGGAAGGAAGGAAGGAAGGGAGGAAGGAAGGAAGGAAGGGAGGAAGGAAGGAAGGAAGAAGACTCACACACACATTCCCCTAGCTTGAGCTTTTAGGTGAGAAGAATGCACCAAGGAATAAAAGGTAGCACCTGTTGGTAAGGGTTCATGCCACATTCACTTTGGACTGTGTCTGTGATGTAATTCATGACTCAGCCCTGATCTTGGTTCACAGCACCTTTTTTATGTTGTTTTATTTTTTTAGTTTTTGGGCCACACCCAGTGGTGCTCAGGGGTACTACTGGCTCTGCGTTCAAAAGTCATGGGATGCCGAGAATCGAACGCAGATTGGTCCCCAGTCGACCACATACATGCAAGGCAAATGTCCTACCACTATGCTATCACTTCGGCCCTGGTCCACAGTACCTTGATCAGGAAGACACTGTTGTGTTCATGGCGGAATGCAGCATCCACTGAGCTGTTGAAATTCTTCCACCTTTCTGAGATTAACTCACGGGTCCAGTTGGGACTCTTCCACATGAACTCCCCTGAAAAGTACATATTTACTAAGGAATTTAGAACAAACCTTTGGTCAACTGAGAATGTGACAGAGAAGCTGCTGCTGATACCCTTAGATATTTCCCAAAATCTAGTACAATTGGACTCACTCTTAGGAAAGGGAACCAAATTAGAGATCCCAAAACCCCCAACGCCAGACCCTCTTACCTTTAAAAAATGTCATGGCCCCACTGTCATCCAGGGTGATAGCATCGAAGCGCCAGTCATCAGCACAGAGTTCTGGAGTGGAGGTGGAATTTAAATGATTTTTTAAAAATCATTTAATTAAAAATATTAAATGACCAGTGAGATGATAAGATGTAGATACACAAATAGACTCAGGTTGTTAAGGACTTACCAGTCATGTTTGAATACAGCTGGACCCCATTTCTACCTTCAGTTTTGCTTTCAGGGGCCCTAGAAGGAAGAGAAACAGGGCCTAATTCCCTCCCTTTAGCCAAACTTTTCCCATATAACAAACTGTCTCATTCCACTCCAACCTAGACCCCAGTCTTCCATTCCTAGTCCCAATTTTACTCACGGAGAAAGAGGGTGAGTAATGGCCAGAGACCAGCACAGGCTCAATAGCCCTAGTGCAAGCAGTGCCTTAGCCATGCTGAGCTGGAGAGGACAGAGGACAGCTCTGAGCACCTGACTGAACTCCTTATATAGAGGTGGCTGTAGCACTACCCCACCTCCAAACCTGCTAGGATTAAACTGTCTCTCAGTACTATGCCAATATTGGCTGATTACATCATTGCAAATAAGGTCAGGGTCTGGACAAAAAGTTGTGTTCAGGACTAGCTCTTCCTGGCAGAAAGCCTCCACCCCCTCTTGATGACTTCCTAGCAGTGACTAGCGCGGGCCTTTGGTTCCGAACATGACTTTCATCACCTTAGGAATGGGCTGCGTACCCATAAGGTTTGGGGGGGGGGATATTGACAGAGAATCATATCCTATATTATCTCTATAATGAGGGGGAAATTCAAGAAGAAAACTGAGCTTTTTGTATACAAAGTCTGTTTTCCTTTTTTTTTTTTGGGGGGGGGGTGGGTTTTGGGCCACACCCTGTGACGCTGAGTGGTTACTCCCAGCTATGTGCTCAGAAATCGCTCCTGGCTTGGGGGGACCATATGGAATGCTGGGAGATTGAACCTCGGTCTGTCCTAGGCCCTAGGCTAGCGCACACAAAGCAGATGCCTTGCCACTTGCACCACTGCTCCCGCCCCTTGTATACAAAGTCTTAAGCCCTGCTCTAAACTATCTAAAACAGTGGTACTTCATGGAGAGAGGGGTGAGCAAGAAAGATTTAATTTAGAGAATTCTCCCCTGTATTTTCTAAGTTTTCCTCTCGCGAGACTCTTTAGATTTGGCCTTGTTAGGTCAATAATTCATTGTCACCAAATGTCCAAGTCCCTCCCCTAGCCCCACCTCCACAGGCAAAGAGATTTGCAAAACTCATCTGGATGGGAAAGACTGACTGACAGTAAGAGGGCAGGAAGAGAGGACTACACATTATTGGTCTTTCTTGGTAATTCCCACCTGAAAGGAAATGTTCTACATTCCTGTCAAAGTTAAATTAAACTAAGTGGCATTTCACAGTATTGACAGCTTATTTTTTGTTTGTTTTGTTTTCTTTTGGGGGCTATACACCAGGCTAGCATTCAGGGGTTAGTCCTGGCTCTACACTCAGCAATCACTCCTGAAAGGCTCAGGGGCCAGATGGGATGCTGGGGGATTGAACCCCAGGTTGGCCAGCAGAATGCAAGGCAAACACCCTAACTGCTGTGCTGTCATTCTAGCCCACTGACAGCTTATTGCTCTGGCCTCAACTCTAGCTTGTTTCTTTTATAGCACTTGTTAACACTTGAAATTATTTCACCTATAACTTGCTTTATTTTCTTTCTCTTTTCCTTCCTCACTTACCTGGCATTAATAAGTGTCCAATAAACAGCTAAATGATAAATAATAAACAATAAATAAACAATAAACCATTAAATGAAAGTAAGAGGGGCTTTAAGTACTAGTAATGCTGATATACTAGTCAAATGTTCCTCCTCTAAGGTAAGGGACTGGGGTTTGTGTTATGATGGAGGCATACTCTAATGGTATAGTCACAGCCCTTCAAGTTATGGTCTTGCTGTTGTTGTTGTTGTTGTTGTTGTTGTTTTGGATCCCACCCAGCAGTGCTCAGGGGTTACTCTTGATTCTGCACTAAGGAATCACTCCTGGAGGTACTCGAATGCCAGAGGTCAAACTTGGTCAGCTACAATAAGTCAAGCACCTTAACTGCTATACTAACAGGTCACTCCAGCCCCGGGTCTTGTTCTTTTTTGTTTTATTTGGTTTTGGTTTGGGGCCATGCCTAAAATGCTCAAGGGTTACTCATGACATTGTAGTCAGGGATCGGTCCTGATGGTACTTCAGGGACCATATAGAATACCAGGGATTAAACTTGGGTCAGCTTCATGCAAGGCAAGCACCTTACCCACTGTACTATCTCTCCAGTCCCTTATGTCCTGTTTCTTCCTTCAGCGTCCCAATCGCACACTTCCCTGCCTGTAGCCTTGGAATATCACCTACAATCTTCAGTACTCCCAGAGGTCACTCTGCAAAACCTGCCTTGTTTCCAGCCAATATGGAAGACAATTATGAACATTCAGATCCAGAGTAGTCCGAGGTTTCAGGACTTGTTCCATAACCTAGGCTAAAAAGATTCAAATCAGGGGTCCTCGAACTTTTTAAACAGGGAGTCAGTTCACTGTCCCTCAGACCATTAGAAGGTTGGACTAGGGGCCGGGCGGTGGCGCTAAAGGTAAGGTGCCTGCCTTGCCTGCGCTAGACTTGGACGGACCGCGGTTCGATCCCCTGGTGTCCTATATGGTCCCCCAAGCCAGGAGCAACTTCTGAGCACATAGCCAGGAGTAACCCCTGAGCGTTACTGGGTGTGGCCCAAAAACAAAAAAAAAAAAAAAAAAGAAGGTTGGACTATAGTTTAAAAAACAAATAAACAATGAACAAATTATTATGCACACTACACACATTTTGGTGTTCTTTTTTTACTACACACATTTTGAAGTAAAATAAAAAAAGAGAACAAATAACAATATTTCAAATGACAAACAAGTAAGGTTAAATTAACAAACTTACCAGTATTTCAATGGGAACTATGAGCCTGCTTTTGACTGCCATAGTTTGAGAACTCCTGCCTAAGATTGAGAGGAGAACTTTAGAGACATAGAGAAGGAGGGGAGTTGGAGAGTACTGCACACATCACACACATGTGTACTGCGGGCGGGGACTAGCAGGTGTCGAACTAGTAGGTTTCTAAGCAGGACAGGCAGCAGTAGCAAAAACACACATGGAGGGCTGGATAAATGTCCTTAGTGACCCACAGGTTGCAGTTTAAGGACCCCGATCTAATCCTCTCACATTGCTCTATGCACCTGGAATTCCTCTATAGTACCCTAGTGGAAATTTTAGATTCCTTTTTTTTTTTCCTGCAGAGGTTTTTCTTAACAGGAAAACAAGGATTGCCAGGCTCAAGAGAGCAACAAATCCTGATCTATGGGAGTCAGTGTTCCTTTAGATTTACAAATGAAAATATGCCTTGTAGGGGCCGGAGAGATAGCACAATGGTAGGGTATTTGCCTTACTCAACAGACCTGGGTTTGATTCCCAGTATCCCATATGGTCCCCCAAGCCTGCCAAGAGTAATTTCTGAGCGCAGAGCCAGGAATAACCCTTGAGTGTTGTCAGGTGTGGCCCAAAAACCAACCCCCCCCCCAAAAAAAAAAAGAAAATGGGGCTGGAGAGATAGCATGGAGATAGGGCATTTGCCTGGCATGCAGGAGGACAATGGTTTGAATCCCAGCATCCCATATGGTCTCCCAAGCCTGCCAGGAGCGATTTCTTTTCTTTTCTTTTCTTTTTTTTTTTTGTTTTGTTTTTTGTTTTTTTTTTTTTTTGTTTTTGGGCCACACCCAGCGGTGCTCAGGGATTACTCCTGGTTATCTGCTCAGAAATAGCTCCTGGCAGGCACAGGAGACCATATGGGATGCCAAACCAAACACACACACAGAGAGAGAGAGAGAGAGAGAGAGAGAGAGAGAGAGAGAGAGAGAGAGAGAGAGAGAGAGAGAGAGAGAGAGAGAGAGAGAGAGAGAGAGAGGGAGAGAGAGAGAGAGAGAGAGAGAGAGAGGGAGAGAGAGAGAGAGAGAGAGAGAGAGAGAGAGAGAGAGAGAGAGAGAAGAGAGAGAATATGCCTTGTAAGCACTAGTCCTCCTCCCTATTTGAATAGTGGGCAAAACTAAACTCTTTAGGGTTTGGGCAATCTGGGTATTTCCACATTTTCTACAGCAGATGCCTACCACTCACATTCTATCCAATGAAAGCATCCCTGATTGGACCTACTCACCCTAACTGTATGGCACCACCCAGATTTCTCATTTCTTCCTTCTTTTTCAGCTTTTAAACATTATATTTCTCCTGGAATTTTCCCTACCCACCACTGAGTGACCTTTCATTAGCAACCCCCTTAACAGCTGTTGCTAGTTCCAGAGCCATAGCTCTTATTTCCTAAGATTTCACTGATCCTGTCTGGGAAAATGGAAGCTTTCGCATCAAGTCACCAAGAGCTCCCTGAAATGCTGTAGTAAGTATCTGCAGGTCCAGAAGAACAGCTTCCTTTCTGGCCTACCAGGCTCTTTGAAGGGAGAAAACTTATTTTCTTGACTACCCAAAGGTTGTTTAAATATCCCAATTGGAACCTTCCTCTTTGCTCCCTTCTTCCTGCCTCTTGTTCCCCACCCTTTACCCAGTCCCAGGGACTAGGTCAGCAGTCTTGCATGGAATGGGTTGGGGCTCAAGTTCAGAGCAAGAGCTAAGAGGCAATGAGCTATGTGTGTTTTGAGAATTCATCCTGTGGATATGTTGGCAAATCTGGCACAAGACACCTCTTCTCAGAGGACGCTAGAATAAGCTGTTCTGTGTCTGTCCCAGTCCTCTATTAGGGGCTTAGGAGGAGGTGCCCATCCATACTTGAGCCTGACCGCCCCCTGGAGGCCAAATGGATCAGCGCACTCTGCCCTCACTAGCGCCAATCCCTGGAGCTTTTCTCCCTGAAAGTCTTTCCAGCTTTCCTAACTCGTTTAAGCTCCCAGTGGGGCCTTGGAAGCACATTCCCTCTCCAAGCAACTCTTAGTGCCTTAGAGCTCAATCTCAGTCTCTGTTTTGATTGGTTTCCTAGAGAATTCAAATCTAAAAAAATTCGACACTCTTTTTTCCTGATGCAATGTATTGCACCTTCCTAACTCCCTTCAAATTAACCTGAATGTGGGCCAGCAAATGTCTTGTTGGATTGGGCTTCTTCTAGATTTGCTAGGGGCTACATTTAGGTTTTACATTAACCCTCTGTCCCAGGGTATGGATGCATTGAGTTGCTGTGCCTCTAATCTGAGTACTCTGACCTCAGTCGCTCCAAGAGCCCACTAAGGGCTAAGTTTGGCCGCTGCTGAAGTGGTATGCTAGAGGGAGCAGAGATTGGATCCTATTTCCTGATTTTAGACAGCGACAGCTCAGGGATCAATTTCCAGGTCATCTGAAAGAATCCTCTGCTCACAATTGTTCCCTCCAACAAGCATTTTCTTTCACTTTATAATGAAGTTTCCTATAGTTCATTCTTGCTTCCTGTGATTAATTATAAATGATTCATATCAATTGGTACGTGCTTTTGTTTGTTTAATAGACATTAGATATGCTCAGGCTCTGTGTTTAAGGATCATTCCTGGCAGTGTTCAGGCGAACGTATGATTTGTTGGGAACTGAGCTGGAGTTGGCAACATACAAGGCAAGTAAGTGCCTTAGTCCCTGTCCTATCTCTCTTGTCCTTCTACTGCAGGGGTCTCAAACTCGCGGCCCACGGGCCGTTTGCGGCCCTCAGTACAACATTTTGTGGCCCGCGGCCGGCCTTCAAATATCGCAGTATGCGCGATTATTCGCTTACCAAATAATCGCAAAAAAATCGCATCAGTTTTCTCCATCATCCATCAAATCGATATTGAGAGCCTCTAGAAGGACTCTGCCCACTTTTGGAGTATTAGACTTTTACCCCAGTTTACTACTTTTCTCTTCTTCAGACCAAACCACGCAAATTTAACTAGCTAGGCCTACCTCCCAGTTAGAGGGGGAAATTAGGGAGACATCTAGACCAATCAGATGCAAGACTACTATGTGGTAGGATAGGTACATAGGGGATCACATATTCTAGCAGCCCTGGGGGTGAGGGAAGTGGATATGGGAGATAGGACAAAACCGGAGGTGTAGGGAAGACAATTTGGTGATGGGAATCCCCCCCCATGTTATGTAAATATTTAACTAAAATATTATTGTCAACATGTAAACCACTATGATCAAAATAAAAATTATAAAAAAAAGTCAAAAAAAATCGCATCAGTAAGAAAAAAATCGCATTAAACATTTACATACCCCGAGCAGTTCCGTTTGGGGTATGCAAATGTTTAATGTGATTTTTTGCTATTTTTTTCTTACTAATGTGATTTTTTATTGCGAATATTTGGTAAGCAAAATCCCTTATGCAGCCCTGCCTCACCCTGACTTTGCCTCCTGTGGCCCCCAGGTAAATTGAGTTTGAGACCCCTGTTCTACTGGCACATGTATGTGAGTGGCACTGTGCTAAGTGCTGACATATATTTGTCTCCCCACTGAGGGCATGGGAGAGAGCTCAAGTGGTAGAACATATCTAACATGTTTGGGGCCCAGTGTTCCATCACCACCATTATATGACTCTCAAAGCACCATCAAGTCTGTCATTGGTAGCTCCCAAGTACCATTAAGCCAACATTGTATTGCCAGGCCCCCACAACTGAGGAAGCATTTCTAAAGGAATCCTATTTCCCTTCCACAGCCTGTGTCCCCTACTAAAAATTATATATATAGCATCCTATATGTTTGTGTAGTATTGATTACACTTTACCAATGGAGGAAAAAACAGTTATTAAGTGTCTTAGCCAATTTACATGATTACTCAGTGGCCACCCATGATAGAGTGTTTAAATCTTCAAGCCATGCTCCTTATTCTGGCAAGGGATAAGCTGTTAAATGATTAAGAGCAAGTCCTCTGGAGGTAAAACTACCCTGTTGTGCAACACCTGCCAATTACTACGAGGTAAATAGTTCTTTTATATCTATCTCCTATCTACCAAGAAGATATTGTCAAGATAGAATTAGGAAGAAATGTGCAAGAATATGTCATTTTCCAAGAAGATATAATTGATGTAAGCAATCTTAAGTGCACGAGTAAAAATAGAATGTAATACAATTATTAGGAAGTGAATATTTTATTTTGGTTTTGGTTTTGGTTTTGGTGTCACAACCAGAAATGCATAGGAATCTGCACTAAGGAATCACTCCTGGCAGGCTTAGGGGACCCTATAGATGTGGGAGATTGAATCATGGCTGGCTGTTGCACATGCTCCCTACCCTTTGTGCTATTGATCTGGTCCTAAAATACTATCAAAATATTTGCACCTATTCTTTTCTTTTCTTTTTTTTTTTTAATTCTTTTGAGTCCAACCAATAGTACTTACGAGATACTCTTAGGGGTCAGCCCTAGATGAACCAGGTGGTACCAGGGACTGAACCTGGGCCTCTAGAATGAAAGCATATGCACAGCTTATTGACTCTGAGGATCTGATCCTGTTCTTCTTTTGCCTGAAGAACTCCAGTTCCTCTTCCTAGCATAGCTAGTTCCTATCCTATCCTCCATCTTGAAGATAATTGTTCAAAGGGATCTTCCTTGACCAACACCATCTAAAGCCTTAGTCATTTACTGCATCTAATTTTATTTATCTCTAACAAGTTGTCATTATACATCTGATGCTTTGTTCTTTTAACTTTGCCTGATTTCCCTACTAAACTCTAACACTTACTAACTAACTCTAACACTAAACTCTTACTCCAGTGAGGAACCATCTCTGTCTATATATGAGGGTCAGGTAAATCAAGCCCAGTAGAAACCCTTATAGAATCACAAAATAACTTTCTTTTTTCTTAGTTGTTGTTGTTGTGTGTGTGTGTGTGTGTGTGTGTGTGCCACACCCAGTGACTCTCTGGGGTTACTCCTTGCTATGCGTTCAGAAATCTCTCCTGGCTTGGGAGACCATATGGGATGCTGGGGATCGAACCAAAGTCCATCCTGGGTCAGCCACACACATGCTGGGAAAAGAAGTGTAGGGAGGACAATCCTGGTGGTGGGAATGGACCTGATTCATTGTCACTATGTACCTTAAATATTACTGTGAAAGATTTGTTATTCACTTTTGTCACAATAAAAATTATTTTAAAAAAAAGATTTATGCAGGGCCAGAGAGATAGCATGGAGGCAGTGCATTTGCCTTGCCTGCAGAAGGATGATGGTTCAAATCCCGGCACCCCATATGGTCCCCCGAGCCTGCCAGGAGCGATTTCTGAGCATAGAGTCAGGAGTAACCCCTGAGCACAGCCGGTGTGACCCAAAAACCAAAAAAAAAAAGAAAAGAAAAGAAAAAGAAAAAAAACAAACAAACAAACAAAAAAAAGATTTATGCAAATAAAATAAGGGCAAGCCTGTACTTTCAGACACTACTTCTCATGGTAGACTTGAACTCATAAGGAAGCATCCCTACTTTGAGGCTCCTTCTGCCTGATTGAGGCAGTATATCTAGTCATATATTTATGAAAATAAGGCCCAGCAACCTGCTCTACCTAGTAGAGGATCCACTCAGTGGGGCTTCTCACCAAGAAATTTCATCTTTTGTTTTGGCCAAACATGGTAGAACTCAGAAGTTATTCCTAGCTTTGAGCTCAGGAATCACACCTGGCACACTCAGAGGACCACATGAGATGCTGGGAGTTAGCCGCGAGCAAGGTAAGTAAGTACCTTTTCATTATCCCTCCAGTCCAAGAGTTCCTTTTATTATTATTATTATTATTTTATTTATTTATTTTTTTTTTGGTTTTGGGGCCACAGCAGTGCTCAGGGATTACTCCTGGCTCTGAGCTCAAAAGTTGCTCCTGGCAGGCTCGAGCTCGAGCCAGGAGTAATTCCTGAGTGCAGCAAAAACCAAAAAAAGAAAAAATAATCGCTCCTAGCTCAGGGGACCATATGAGATGGCGGGGATTGAACCCACATCCATCCTGGGTCAGCCATGTGCAAGGCAAAAGCCCTACTGCTATGCTACCACACACTGGCTCCTACCTTTAAAAAAAATCCTTATAAGATACATAGCTACAAAATTATGCATGATTGAGCTTCAGTCATACAATGTACAACACCTTTCACCGGTGCCATTTCCAGCCACCAATGTCCCTCTTACCCTTCTCTCTGTCCTTCCCCTACCCTCCACTCTATGCCTGCTCTGTAGCAGATATTTTTCTTCTTCCTTTTTTTTTCCTTTTAGTAATAATATTGTTACTGATAGGATATCAGCATATCACTTTATCTTCTTTCAGCACCAAGTTCTTGTCCAGAATAATTATTTCCAATTATCATTGC
Organism: Suncus etruscus; assembly: GCF_024139225.1. Taxonomy (NCBI): domain Eukaryota; kingdom Metazoa; phylum Chordata; class Mammalia; order Eulipotyphla; family Soricidae; genus Suncus; species Suncus etruscus. The sequence goes on from NC_064856.1 coordinate 55,606,958, forward strand.
CATTGGTGCCTTCTCTGTCCTAATTGCCCTACCCCGCTCTTTGTGGCAAACTTCCTACCATGGACTGGACCTCCCAGAGACTTTTGGTTATTTTGGCCACACCTCGTGATGATCAGGGGTTACTCTTGGCTATGCGCTCAGAAGTCGCCCCTGACTTGGGGGACCATATGGGCTGGGGGATCAAACTGTGGTCCGTCCAAGAAGCCTTACCACTTGTGCCACTACTCCAGCCCCTGAGACTCCGTTTTTTTTAAGCCAAATTGAGCAGTGGGGGGGTTATATACCAACTTTTGTGATAACTAACGTTAATACGTTCTGATAAACCACTACCATCAAACCAGCTTGAGACTCCATTTTTTTTTGGGTCACACCCGGTGGTGCTCAGGGGTTACTCCTGGCTGTCTGCTCAGAAATAGCTCCTGGCAGGCACAGGGGACCATATGGGACACCGGGGTTCAAACCAACCACCTTAGGTTCTTGATCGGCTGCTTGCAAGGCAAACACCGCTGTGCTATCTCTCCGGGCCCAATACTCCATTTTTAATTGCATTTTATTCCCCTCCTATTTCTTGGTGCCTCAGAATGTATACACGTGAGAGATTTAAGACTGGGAGCTTTAAGATACTGTCTCTGGGGGCCGGGCGGTGGCGCTAAAGGTAAGGTGCGCCTGCCTTGCCTGCGCTAGCCTTGGACGGACTGTGGTTCGATCCCCCAGTGTCCCATATGGTCCCCCAAGCCAGGAGCAACTTCTGAGCGCATAGCCAGGAGTAAACCCTGAGCGTTACCGGGTGTGGCCCAAAAACCAAAAAAAAAAAAAAAAAAAAAGATACTGTCTCTGAGCTGCTGCCCATGCGTTGTGCATGGGTTTGTACCACCACCCAAGAGCTCTCTGGGAAGAGCCCATGATGTTGGGTGACTGACTGTATGATCCATTTTTGCTAGTCGGGGCATGAGCTTGGGCAACCCCCACTCAAAAATCAGAAACTATAGAGGAGGCTCTATAAGAATACTTTCCCTGAAACAGTATGGGATTTCATTTGTCCCTCCACCTGTCTACCAAGCCCCAGAGAAGACAAGATTAATAAAGTGAATATTATCAGTAGATCTCATCTATCTATATCTAGTTCATATGGTGCTCCTTGGTCTTTGCACAAGTCTATGGAGAGCTTTTTTCCTGGACCAGGAATCATGGTGGATCCATTCTGTAACCTCTCGTAACCAGCATCACCAAATCCATAACTCCCAAAATCATAGTCTGGGTTCTGTTCATCAGCAACATACTCTCTAGTTTTCTGTGGTTAAGCCTTTTATAGAGAGGGAGGAATCATAGTCTTTACTTCTCAAATTTCCATGTACCACTTGCTTTATTTCAAGACTGAACAGACTAATGCACAGAGTGTTGAAATTCTTGTTTTACTCAGAGAAAAGAACAATAATCTTATAAGGGAGAGAAGGCTTAAAAGTAAGCATGGCTTTAGGACTAAACTCCAAAGTTGACCATGGAACCTCCCACAACTTCCACTTCAGCTAGTCCCTATCTGATACCTGGTTGTTAACCCAGACTTGGGTCTTCAGGTTTTTAGTTTGTATGTTTGTTTGGGAAGTAGGGGTAACATCTGGTGTTGCTCAATGTTATTCCTGGCTCTGTACTTAAGAATCACTCCTGGTTGGCTCAGAGGACCAAAATGGGATGCCAGAATTGAACCTAGGTTAGCCATGTGCAAGGCAAATTCTCTTTTCACTGTACTACTGCAGAGGCAGTTTTGACTGGAATCTAATCTTTGCAGCTTTTGCTGGCTGTGTCTTGGTCTGAGCAACTTTTCTCAGGTTGCTTCTTAGTCCAGGGCAGAAAAATGACTTAGTTTTTTTCTGTAATCCCCATCTCTTTGAGGATGAGGATCTGACAGATGATTTGTAGTACAAGGGATTCACTCTCTCTTCTTCTCTCCAGGAGCTTCGAAACAGCAAGGCCTGTTGCTTGCTCAGCTTTCAGACCAGAGTGAATTCAACCCTCCCATCACTTACCCCACAAGAAACCAATCAAACCGACTTGGAGAACACATTTATTTAATATGGTGTGGGGAGGGGTATTGCTGTCTCTGTCAGTGTGTATGGGGTGATAGGGAGACAACCAGAGGAACGTCTGTCCTGGAGTTAGAGGCTGTTGTGGCCCCAGGCAGGGGGTGGGGAGCAGACTGAGGGCATAAGGGAGGTGTTTAAGGGAGGGTAGGGTGAAGCTCTGCACACATCCTTGGGACCACAGATCAGGCCCACCCAATCACCAAAGCAAGAACCGAATAAATAAAGTGCAACCGTGGGGTTGGGAGACAGGGAGAGGGAGGGCCCTGGGCACACTCACGCCCACAGCCCACATTCAGTGCTGCCAGGTCTGGTCCACCTCCCGGCCAGACCCTCTTGTCCAATCACCCCTATTGTCCATCCCTCCGTGAGCCAGGCAGGACCCCTGTGCAGCTACTGGAGGTAGCGATAGGCCTTAAAACAGTGGTTCCCAGCATCAGCCACTACCACGTGGCCATCTGAGGTCAGTGCCAAGCCCTGAGGGCCATATAGCGGCTCTGCAGATGTGTTGATATATGACAGGAACGAGCCAGAGCTGTCAAATACCTAGGAAATGAGTGAAGAATGAAGGGAGAAGAGATATTGGGCAGATTAGAGGTGCTGGGAGAGAGGGGAGATATTTACATGGGATACAACAGGAATCTCACCCCCCTATTACTCACCTGGATGCGACTATTGCCCCAATCAGCCACAATGATATTCCCATTAGAGTCCACAGCTACTCCAGTGGGGGCGTTGAATTGCCCATTGCCCTCGCCATGGGAACCAAACTTGAAGAGGAACTCTCCATCGGCACTGTATACCTGGCAGGGGAGAGGACTGGGGACTGGGGACCTGGCTTCAGGCAAGGGGAAAGACTTTGAAAAAGGATGAGGTGGAGGGCTAGGGTTGAGGACCCACATTGTACAGCAACATTCTTGCTCTTCTCAAGTTTCCCATCCCTATCTCCCACATCCTATCCACCACCTCTAGCTGATGTCTGTGAAGTACTCCATAGCTCATCTTCTCTAGGAGAAAAGGGCTCTTGCTCCCTTTGCCTCCTATCTTTTTCCTCCCTCTCCATCTTCTTAATTCTCACTTGCACATTAGAGATAATTTTTAGTCTTCATCTATTCTCCCCTTATGCTCTTCTACGTTCCTTTCATCTCTCTATCACAGAACATACTACATCACATTAAAAGATCCTAGCTACCTTTAATCTTCCTTAGGATAGCCAAGTTAAGAATATAGGAAGTATATTTGATTTACATTTTATTATACCCCAGCATTAAGCATAGTTCCAGGTACAAAGTAGCCATGACAACACTTATTTACTGATCAAGTGAATGATCTTAGGGTAGGATAAAAGAGGTAAGGGAAGACACTGACCTTCACTGAATGGTTATGGAAATCCGTCACTACAATCTCATTCTTGTTGTTCACAGCCACAAAATGGGGCCCTGAAAATATAAGGATGTCTCTAGGGCAGTAAGCTAGGATATTTGTTTTTGTTGTTGTTTCTTTGATTTTCTTTTTGGGCCACACCTGGTGACACACAGGAATTACTCCTGGCTATGCGCTCAGAAATCGCTCCTGGTTTGGGGGACCATATGGGACACCAGGAATCGAACCGAGGTCTTTCCTGGATTAGCCGCATGCAAGGCTAAAGCCCTACTGCTGCGCTATCATGCTGGCCCCTGAGCTAGGATATTGAGCAGAATGGGAAAAACTAGCCAAGATGATAATACTGAGGTGTTAGGAGAGAGCAGAGTCTAGGATGATGATGTCAGCAGCAAAGGAGGGGCCAAGATATAGGAAAAGGGGCTTTTAGAGGTATGATCTCAGGAGACTCTTTGAACTATTGTTTTGAAATAGATTTCTGAACTGTTCCCCGAAATACCTGCAAAATGGCGGTCTGTGGCTCCCCGGCCCCCAAAACGGCCAACCAGCTTGCCATTGGGCTGGAAGGTGAAGACACAGCAAGATTTGTTGTCAACCACAATAATATGTCCATTCCGGTCTACAGCCACTCCCTTGGGGCCCATAAGACGGCCAGCTCCAATCTTGGTCTGGAAGAAGATATAAAGGACCTTATACTGCCTGATGAAAGAATAGTCCAAGCCTGGCACCAAAGCAGAACTTTGGGCCGGGTTTCGACTATTCCAATCCCTAACTACTAAAAGGATATAGAAACATCACCTCAATTAGCCATCAGGGGTTCAATGTGTAGTTCTGCACTATTATCAAGTTCTCACCTTGAACTTGCCCTCTGGGGAGAAGATGCTGACCCAACGGTTGTCATAGTCTGCCACAATAATGTCTCCATTGGTGTCCACTGCCACACCTGTGGGACGCTGCAGCTGCCCAGGTGAGCGGCCACGGACCCCAAAGCGAAACTTGAATTGACCTTCATTGGAAAAAACCTAGAGCAGAGGAAGAAAGGAGGGAGTACAGAGGAGGAAGAGACAGTTCACACAGAGAAAAGGGAGTTAGGTCCTGAGGGAGGAGATTCTTCCTAAATCATTTAGGCATTCAATTAGCATGTTCTGTCACATGCTGATGGTAGAGAGTAGGTCAAACACAGCTGTAGACCTTAAAGGAAATACAGCATACAGCAGATCTGTGAAAGAGATGGATACTTATGAGCCTCAGAAAGACTCCAAGAGGAGATACTGGAGCACAGAGTCCAATAAAAAAAAAAAAAACCAAGTGAAAGACAGAAGCTGACCAACAGAGAAAAGGTGTGTAAGCCAAGAGATTAGAAAGTGCTAGTCAGGGGGCCGGGCGGTGGCGCTAAGGTAAGGTGCCTGCCTTACCTGCGCTAGCCTAGGAGACGGACCGCGGTTCGATCCCCCGGCGTCCCATATGGTCCCCCAAGCCAGGAGCGACTTCTGAGCGCATAGCCAGGAGTAACCCCTGCGCGTTACCGGGTGTGGCCCAAAAACCAAAAAAAAAAAAAAAAAAAAAAAAAAAAAAAAAAAAAAAAAAAAAGAAAGTGCTAGTCAGGCCCGGAGAGATAGCACAGCGGCGTTTGCCTTGCAAGCAGCCATCCAGGACCAAAGGTGGTTGGTTCGAATCCCGGCGTCCCATATGGTCCCCCGTGCCTGCCAGGAGCTATTTCTGAGCAGATAGCCAGGAGTAACCCCTGAGCACTGTGGGGTGTGGCCCAAAAACCAAAAAAAAAAAAAAAAGAAAGTGCTAGTCTAGTAGAGTATGGCCTGAAGACAGGTCTAGGTGGGATTGCACAGAGAACTTCCATAAACTGTTGAGGGATTAAATCTTTATTCTGTGAATAATTAAGGATTCACAGAAAATTTCTGGGTAGGGAAATAACAAGTTGAGATTTGCTTTTATGATACAATGAGAAATATATTGTTTTTTTGTCCTTAGTTTCTGTCCTACAACTCAAACCTTTGGAATTTTATGAATGATGGGAGTGTTTTTTATCATTCATCAGGGGTTTATGCTAGTGAGATCACTTAGGGTAGGGACTCCCAGATAGACTTGGGGAAGGGTCAATCACTAGAAAGACCAAGAGATTAGAGGGTCAAGCTTTCAACCAGAACCACTAATTCTAGGGAAAGGAGGGCAATGGATGCACATAAAGTTCTATAGATTTTGGACAACAATATTTGGTGAATTCTGGGTTTGGTTCCAGGGATGGGTACAACTCATTTCCACAAAGACCCAGCACTAGCTACTTCTCCAGACCTTATCCTGTATCCTTTTTTTTTTTTTTTTGGTTTTTCGGGCCACACCCGTTTGATGCTCAGGGGTCACTCCTGGCTAAGCGCTCAGAAATTGCCCCTGGCTTGGGGGGACCATATGGGACACCGGAGAATCGAACCTCGGTCCTTCCTTGGCTAGCGCTTGCAAAGCAGACACCTTACCTCTAGCACCACCTCACTGGCCCCTTATCCTGTATTCTTTATAACAAACTGGCAACTTTAAGTATTTGGGGGGGGTACACCCGGTGATGTTTAGGGGTTACTCCTGGCTCTGCACTCAGAAATCGCTCCTGGCTTGGGGGACCATATGGGATGCTGGGGGATCAAACCACAGTCTATCCTAGGTTAGTGCTAGGTTAGTGGGTGCAAGGAAAACACCCTACCACTTGCGCCACCACTCTGGCCCGTTATTAAATATTTTTGATTTTTAATTTGGTTTTGTTGTTGTTATGTGAACCACTTTAGGAAACTAATCTAACCCAAGGAAAAAGGCCTGAAGGTGTAGGGGTAGACTATAATGTTTAGTGTGTGTGAATTCCTGGGCTTTAATTCTAGCGCTATTCACACCACCACTACAGCAACAGCAATAAACAGGGTTATGTGATCCTCCAATTCATATCTGCTCAGTCAGAAGGCTATGGAGCAATCTGGACTCAAGACTGACATCAAAAGAAGGGGTAGTTCCCCTTTTTCTGTGTGTTGAACCAGTAGGATGTGACCCATTACCATTTCTGACAGTGTTAAAAGTGAATTGCATTTGTAGGATAAATTTGCCTTGACAGGGCCGGTGAGGAGGCGCTAGAGGTAAGGTGTCTGCCTTGCAAGGGCTAGCCAAGGAAGGCCCTCGGTTTCGATCCCCCGGCGTCCCATATGGTTCCCCCAAGCCAGGGGCGATTTCTGAGCGCTTAGCCAGGAGTAACCCCTGAGCATCAAATGGGTGTGGCCTGAAAAAACAAAAACAAAACAAAAACAAATTTTGCCTCGTCTCCGGTCTCTGCTGGGAATTAAAGAACTGCTAGGTGGTATAGAAATGCACTTTGAAATTAATTTTTCTTTTTGGGCCACAACTGGCAGTGCTCAGAGATTACTTCTAGAAGTGCATGGGGAAAACATATGAGAGGTTGGGGATCAAACCTGGTGAACTGCATACAAAGCATGCCCTCTACCTGCTCTACCAGAAATCAAACCTGCTGCTGTACTAGCACCCTGGCCCTACTTCGGACTTTTTTTTTTTGTATGTTTTTGGGCCACAGCAATTGGCACTCAGCTACTCCTGGCTCTAAACTCAGAAATGGCTCCTGGCAGGCTCAGGAGACCATATGGGATGCCAGGAATTGAATCCAGTGGGGGGAGGGGGTGTTTGTCCTGGGTCAGCCGCAAGCAAGGCAAACACCAGACCGCTGTACTATCGCTTAGGGCCCCTACTTTTGAACTTCTAAGAAATTGCATTCTAGTTGTAGGGAAAGTCCACACCAAAAGTAACTGCAGCAGTAGGCTGGGAAAATAAATAATAATGGTTTGGACCAAGGTATCTGCTGGAGGAAAATAGGTGAACTCAAGAGATCACCTAGAAGAGGAAACTCGGCAAGACAGTAGCAGACAAGAAGAGGGCAGAGAGAAGAAAACAGATAAAAATGATACTATTTAGGCTATGGGGTTGATAAACAGTTGACAAGGTAACCTTTCTTTTTTTTTTTTTTTTTTTTTTTTTTGGTTTTTGGGCCACACCCGGTGACGCTCAGGGGTTACTCCTGGCTATGCGCTCAGAAGTCGCTCCTGGCTTGGGGGACCATATGGGACGCCGGGGGATCGAACCGTGGTCCGTCTCCTAGGCTAGCGCAGGTAAGGCAGGCACCTTACCTCGAGCGCCACCGCCCGGCCCCTAGGTAACCTTTCTTTTCAATTTTTTTTTTTTTTTTTTTTTGGTTTTGGGGTCACACCCAGTAACGTTCAGGGTTTACTTCTGGCTCTACACTCAGAAATCGCTCCTGGCAGGCTCAGGGGACCATATGGGATGCTGGGATTCGAACCACCATCCTTCTGCATGCAAGGCAAATGCCCTACCTCCATGCTATCTCTCCAGCTCCGTTTTGTTTGTTTGTTTTGCTTTTTGGGCCACACTCTGTGACGCTCAGGGGTTATTCCTGGCCATGCACTCAGAAATTGCTCCTGGCTTGGGGGACCATATGGGACACCGGGGGATCGAACCATGGTCTGTCCTGGGTCAGCCACATCCAAAACAAATACCTACCTCTGCACCATTGCTCAGGCCCCTATTCTGAATTATGTTTTTCCAAAGTGGACCATACCATCTGAGGGGGTGCCTAGCGCAAGAGGTCGGTGGGGCATGATATTTGTCTTTGTAAAGAAGGTAGATTTCTAAGGATGTACTGAGTGATATATGTGTTAAATATATATATGTAATAAAATAATAAATATTATATATAAATACCTCCAGCCCCTCCCAAATGGAATGTTAGGCCAAAGCAGCTCAAAAAATTATTCTGGTCATAGTATATCTTTCTATTTATTTTTTGTTTTTTGGGTCACACCCAGTAACGTTCAAGGTTTACTTCTGGCTCTACACTCAGAACTCGCTCCTAGCAGGCTCGGGGGACCATATGGGATGCCGGGATTCAAACCACTGTCCTTCCGCATGGAAGGCAAACGCTTTACCTCCATGCTATCCCTCGCCCCCTCCTTTTTTTTTTTTTTTTTTTTTTTTTGCTTTTTGGGCCACACCCAGGGACACTCAGGGGTTCCTCCTGGCTACGTGCTCAGAAATCGCTCCTGGCTTGTAGGACCATATAGGATGCCGGGGGATCAAATCACAATCCGTCCTAGGTTAGCACATGCAAGGCAAACGCCCTACTGCTTGCACCACCGCTCTGGCACCCCTTAGAGCATCTTTCAACATCTTCCTTTTATAGCTCCTCCACCATAGCTGCTCAATATACTCAAATATCAACACTAGATTTTGTTTGCTTTTGGGCCATTCCTGCTGTGTTTAGGACTTACTCCTGGCTCTAAATTCAAGGATCATTCCTGGCTGGGCTTAGGTGACTATATATGGTGTCAGGGATCAAACCTGGGTTGGCTGTATGCTAGACAAGTGCTCAACTTGCTATACTATCAGTCCACCCTGCCAACATTTTTAAAAAAATACTTCTTGGGGCCGGGAAGGTGGTGCTAGAGGTAAGGTGTCTGCCTTGTAAGCGCTAGCCAAGGATTAGGACCGCGGTTCGATCCCCCGGCGTCCCATATGGTCCCCCCCAAGCCAGGGGTGATTTCTGAGCACATAGCCAGGAGTAACCCCTGAGCATCACACGGGTGTGGCCCAAAAACCAAAAAAAAAAAAAATACTTCTTGGGGCCAGAGTGGTGGTGCAGTGTTAGGGCATTTGCCTTGCACTTAGCTGACCTAGGACGAACCATGATTCGATCCCCTTTGTCTCATATGGTCCCCATGCCAGGAGCAATTTCTGAGTACACAGCCAGGAGTAGCACCTGAGCATCACCGTGTGTGGCTCCAAAACCAAAAAATAAAACCAACAACAATAATAACAAAAACACAACTTCTTTTAATGCACTACCTTGTTTAAGTTAAGCCTTCTTACATCTTCCTCAAAGACAAAGCATGAGTCTCTACATACATATCTTACAATGGGTTTTATTATAGGCTCCAAGGACAAGTGATGAGACAGTCAGGAGCAGCATTGGAGAACTCATGTTCTGGGCCTTCATCTTGCTCTTTGGTTTCGACCTGAACAGGTTCTCCTCTAGCTGACCTGTATAGTCCCTAGGTTCCACTTTAGTCACCTGTGGTAAAAAAGCATGAGAAGAGCACAAAGGACTATACCATATGCTTTGCATGGGAAAAACAAGGTTTGATTTCTGTCAGTATAAGGTTCTCCATGCACCACTGGAAGTGATACCACCAGCAACAGGACAGGAGGAACCCTCAAGTTTTGTCAGGGGTAACTACACCCCACAAATAAAGGTACTACCGGATTAAAGTGACAGAATGTGCTTGACTCCTCCAGTTTTGAGCAGCAATACTATGGCTTTCAGGGTTGAAGAGGATATTACTCTTCCCATCCCATCTGCTCTTATACATAACCAATTCCTATGCTTTCTTGAATCTCAAAATTTCCAAGACACCTCTTCAGAAAAGCCTTTAGCAACCAACTCCATCCCTGAGCCAATACACATACAAAGTTTTCAACAATATACATTATTTTGGGGTTGGGATAGTACATCCAATAGTGCTCTGGGCTCTGTACTCAAAGATTTTTGATGGGGGGATTTTGGGCCACACCCAGTGGTGCTCAGGGGTTACTCCTGGCTCTGCACTTAGAAATCACTCCTGGTAGGCTCAGAGGACCATATGGGATGCCAAGAATTTAAACCCAGGTCTGTCCTGGGTTGACCACGTGCAAAGCAAATGCCCTACCACTGTACTATCACTCCTGACCCTGAATTCAAGGATTACTCCTGATGGTGATTGGGGGATCAAAACCAAGTTGATTGCATGTAAAACAAGCACTTTATTCACTGTATTATCTCTTTGCACCTCTACAATATACATTTTATAGATCTTTATAAACAATGCCACACCTGTAACTAAATATTTTTATTCCATTTTCAGAAATGTATGGCCTGGTGAGATAAAAACTGTTTCTGTTCGGTTTGCTGCTGCACTTGCAGCACTGGTACAACAAAGAACACAGAGCAGGCATTTAGCAAGCAAACAGCTTAATGCCTCAGTTCAATCTCAACCCAGCACTAAACAAGACCTCTTCTATGTCACATAGCTATTTCAAACTCAACATGTGAAAAAGTGAAGTCAACAACTTATATAAATGTCCACTCCTAAATGGCAACACTACTTACCCAGAGAACCTGGCATGACTGTTCCTGACCCCACCATCTCCTCTGATTGATGGTTCATCAAAACCTGCTATTTTATTCTCTGAATGTCTCTTGACTAGGCTTCTATTGGTATTGGAATATTGGTATTCTATTTTGGCATTGAACATTTTCCTCTACTATTTTTGTTTTGTTTTTGGGCCACTCCTGGTGACACTCAGGGGTTACTCCTGGCTTGGAGGACCATATGGAATGCTGGGGATAAAACCGAGATCTGTCCTGGATCAGCCACATGCAAGGCAAATGCCTTACCACTGTGCTATCAGTCTGGCCCCTTTACTTTTTATTTTTGAGGGTAACATACAGTAGTGATCAGGGCTTACTCTTGGGCTCTGTGCTAGGGGTCATTCCTGGAGTAGGTTTAGGGACCATATGTGATGCCAGGACTAAACACAGTCAGCTACATGCAAAGTGAGTGAATTGCAAGTTATGTTATCTCTTTGGCCTTAACACTTTCCCTCTAGACCACAGTAGTAGTAGTAAGTGACCTCAGCATAAGAAGTTAGGGATGAAACAAAATAAAGCAAACAAGAAAAACAAAATCAACAAACTAGTATTTGGGCGTGAGGGTTGAATCACACCTGGTGGTGCTCAAGGCTTTCTCCTGGCTCTGAGCTCAGTAATTACTCTTGGCAGTGCTCAGGGGACCATATGGAGAGCTGGGGATTAAACCCAGGTGGACCAAGTGCCAGACAAATGCCCTACTTATTGTACTATTGCTCTAGTGTGCCCAAAAAGTATTTTTGATAAAATATGAAAAGTGCCAAAGCCAATACTTCATAGGAAGAAGTTCACAGTAGAATGTAATTAAAATTCTACTCGGAGGGGCCGGTGTGGTGGCACTAGAGGTAAGGTGCCTGCCTTGCCTGCACTAGCCTAGGACGGACCTAGGTTTGATCCCCTGGCATCCCATATGGTCCCCCAAGCCAGGCACGATTTCTGAGCTCATAGCCAGAAGTAACCCCTGGGCATCACTGGGTGTGTCCCAATAAAATAAAAATAAAATAAAAATTCTACCTGGAGGAAATAAAAAATTTCTTTCCACAGAAGAGATGATAAAACCTCTGGAATGTGACAATTATATATAGACATTATATTATATACATATATATATAATTCTTCATTCAAAAAACAAAAAATAATTTTTTTTCTTTTCTATCAGAAGATGCTGATTCAACACAAGGGGATCCTCCTCAGCTGCCATCATACCTGGGTCCAAAGGTTCACAATGAGAAGGAGGCTCATCACTGTACATCTCTGAATCTAGCACATACTAGGTGTGAGGCTTCTCAAGTAAGAGAAACAAAATTTCTGCTGTGAAGTCTAAGAACCAGGCTCCTAATGGCTTCAAAGTTGACATACATGTGGATGGGAAGAGGAACCAAAATACCACTGTGTAAGGAGTGGGTTATTTGGAAGTGAAGGAGTGTTCCAGGCCTTCCTTTTATTTCCCCACCAGAAACAATGCTCAACATCTCACTAGGAAGATCAAGTGGCAATGGTCTTGTGGTACATGTAAACACCTCTGGGCATACTGAGGAAATTTTTTAAAATATAAACCTTCCTGTCCAAAATATCCCTTGCAAAAGAGGAGGAAATGAGATGAAGAGGGGTTGTGACTGAGTAGAGACTTGGCATCACCCCTCCCTACTCTGAGCTCTCCTCTTCATGCAGGCTATTTCCAAATGCCTCCTTGTGGTGCATATGCCTCTCACCCTGGCCCTCTATCCCTCTACTTTTAGAAGAAGGCAGGAATAAAGACTGCTGGACAAAAACTGGGAACCGATTATGGAAGAAATGGCAGACCTTTGACAGAGTTGCATTTGCAGGCAGAATTAGGAAGAAACTGAAATTATAGATTAACATCTATATAACATTTATATTTTTATATATTATATATATTATATAATTATAGATTAACATCTATATAACCTTGAAGAATGCTCTTCAAGGCAAAAAATTTGGTAGCTGACAAAATGTTTCAAAGAACTGAGTGCATAATAAGCTAGAAGCCATCCTGTGTGGATGAAATTAAAATTTCGCAGAAGCTTCTCCAAAAACATTTACAATGGAACCTCAGCTGTTTCACTTCTAACAGATACCCACCTCCAGTCCTGCTGGGAGCTTCCAGTTCCCTGAACTACCCCCCTCCAGCTTTTCCCACCTCCAGGCTTTTGTTTACAGTCTCCACCTGGGCAGTGATATTTTTAACAATAGCTAACATTAGAGGGTTCACTAGGTGTCAGGCATGGTACATTAATTATATCTCTGAATGTGCCCAGCAATCCTGAGGTTTTATTTTTCTGATTGTGCACAGGAACTGAAGCTCAGAAAGATCACATGACTTGTCAGTTAGTGGCAGAGCTGGATTCAAGCCCAGGTATCTGGTTTCAAAACCTGAGCTTTTAACTGCTCCAGGATGCCTATCATACTGGTACCTGAACCCAGGCTCCAGGCTTCCTACAGGGGCTTAAGAAGAAAAACATGTTTTGTTTTGTTTTATTTTTTTGGCGGGAGAGCGGGGACTAAGTTCAGCAGAGGCCACGTCCATTTATGTGGCACATATTTTAATTAGGTATGTGAGGAACTGGGGTGGGGAGTGGGGGGCAGGACCTCCTGTGAATTGCACAACAATCTTCTCACTAAAAGGCACTAGTTTGGGTTCAGAGCAATAGTAACAGTGGGGGCAGAACTTTTGCCTTATATCATCCCTTATGCATCATCCTTTATGGTCCCTGACCATCTACAGGAGTGACCTCGGAGTAAGAGCCAGGAGCAAATCCTGAGCACCACCAGGTGCAGCCCCGAAACAAAACAAGAAAAACAAACCAAAAAAAAAAAGGCATCAGTTGTCCCAAGTGATTCTATTGTTTTATCATCAAGCGAATGTTTGCAGAGACCTGAGCAAACAAGACACAATCTGGAGCCAGCCAGGCAAGAATGTTGGGAGATAGATAGCAAAGGAAAGAAAGAGCCTGAAGCCTATGATGGGTGCGGCGGAGGTTAGGGTAAGGCTGCCTGCAGAGTGCAGAAAGCTGTAGTTCCAGAACCCTCTCCCCCCATTCCTTTTAACAAAAATAAATAAGGACCACAACCAGCAGTGATGGGCAAGAGCCCTGGGGGCTAGTTTGGGGTCATGGGTCAGCATGATTCACAGTTCCTTGAAGGTCCAGGAAGAAAACCTTTCACACGGAAGGACAGTGCAAAGCCACCTACCTGGATACATTGGTTGTTGCTGTCGGCGACCACTATTCGGCCGCTGCTGGCTGCGGACACACCCTGTAAATTGGTGAATTCACCCTTCTCCCTTCCACGACTGCCTGTGGAAACGAGATGGGAGGGAAAGAGCAGAATTCATTCACTCGGATCATGGATGTCCTCCTCCCTTCTCTCCCTGTGAGTGCCCCACCCTTAGCCCCAGCAAGCAGGCTTCCTGCCCCTCTTGGCCATCAGTACCAACACGAAACACGAGCTCATCCTCAATGGGGTTGTCCTTCCTTTTGCCGCCCGTGCTGTACATGGAGCTGGGCCTGCGAACAGCCTTCTGCCGCACGTGGCTGCCAGGGCCCCCCGGAGACTTGACCCGGCGCTTGACGTCGTCTGGGGAGGGCGGCAGATCCCCGGGGCGCAGGGCGCGCACGCGAAAGGGGCTACCGCGCACGGGCTGTCCATAGAGCAGCACGGAGAGGACCAGCTCGCCTTCGGCGCGCGCCGTGTACACCAGCTCGTAGGTGCCGTTCTTGTGGTCCACCACGGGCACGGGCAGGCGGCTGCCGTCCGGGCCGGTGATCTCGGCACGCAGCTCGGCACTGCCCGTGCGCACCAGCCGGCCGTCCTTGTCTTTGGTAGTGACGGTGAGCGAGGCCGGCTGGCCCACGAGCGCCTGGCGCAGGCCCTCGCCGGTGGCCACTGTCTCGTGCGCGGTGGCACTCGTCGTGAGCAGGGCGCCCAGGTTGAGGACCGATCGCCGCAGCCCATCGACCTCCAGGACCAGTTCCAGCTGCGCGTTCTCGTGGGGCCGCTCGGGGAAGGCCTGCGCCGCGAGGCCCGCCAGCCGCTCTCGCATGTGCTTGCGCACCAGCAGCACCTCGGGGGCGGAGCCCAGGCGAAGCGCCTGCTCCGCGAAGCTGCAGCTGCTGCCAATGTGCTCCTGACCCTGGCGCAAGGTGTCTAACTGGGTCTGCAAGACCTGGGGAGGGGACAGAAGTGCTCCAAGTATAGGCAACTGGCATAGAGGAGGTCTTCAGTTCCAGAGGCACTGGCAGTGTATGGCATGAAAGAAATGCCTAGGAGTGAGGGCAAGGGGCACTGATGCCCAGTTTAACTACTGGACCATATCAGGAGACAAAGTATGAGGGAGGGGAGAAAAAAAGAGGGAAGAGAAAGTGAGAGAGAGAGAGAGGAGAGAGAGGGGGAGAGAGAGAGGGGGAGAGAGAGAGACAGACAGACAGACAGAGACAGAGACAGAGACAGTGCAGGGGGCGGTAAGGAAGGGAAGTGAGACACACCTTCTGCTTCGCCCCACAAATGGCCTCCAGGTCACTGACTAGGGCCTGCTTGCGCTGCTGCAGTGCTTGTTCCAGGTCCTCAAAGGCTGCACTGATCTGGGCCAAGGCTTCTGCCTTGCGTTCCTGCAGCTGCTGACTGATGCCCCCTACTAAGGCGATAGCGGCTGACAGCTGTGGCAGCCTGGGATGGAGAAGCATTTTATACAGAGTTGCCCAAGGGAGCTTTCAGCCTAAGCATTCTCTGGAGAACCCA
This sequence comes from Suncus etruscus, assembly GCF_024139225.1. Classification (NCBI taxonomy): domain Eukaryota; kingdom Metazoa; phylum Chordata; class Mammalia; order Eulipotyphla; family Soricidae; genus Suncus; species Suncus etruscus. Next base: position 55,622,432 of record NC_064856.1, read on the forward strand.
TTGCTGCCCTCTAAGAGATTCTCCTACTGAATCTTCTTGCCCTCCCTAAGAATTTTATCCTGGCCTTTCCAGAATTCTGACCCTCTCCTCCCCAAGAATTCCTTTTCCTCACTGTCCCTGGTAGTCTTGGTCCCCGAGGGCCTCGCCCAGATTCGGACCAGGTGCTTACCGGCCTCGCACGGCCTCAAGCTGACGCTGCAGAGCCGCCTTGTGCTGCTCTACCACATCCCGCAGCAACACTGTGCCATGCTCCCGGTGCTCCCCTGCGCGGCACTCTCCGCACATGGCCGTCTCACAGGCCTCACAGTAGAATTCCATTGTCTGATGGCACAAGGTCTCCAGTCAGGTAGAGATGAGACACCAAACTTCTCACCCCCTCTTCCCGCATCAGCCCTGTTTGCCCAGCACCTTCCCGGTGCACCACCTACCCAGATCCCTTATCCCCAGATGCACCCTCTCATCCAAAGCCCTTTGCCCCTCCCCCAACCTCTCCGCTGCCTCCTCCCCAAGTCCTGGCCTCACTGGGCCTGCTTGGGCCCACCTTGCCTTCATGGTTGGGGCAGGAGAGGGGACGGCCAGCCACTGCGCTGAGGGGATGGGGATCCTCGGGGTCGTGAGCCCCATCAGATGCCTGCTGCATGGCCTCCATGAGACTGCTGATAAAGAAGTTGTTCTGTAGTGCTGAAACACCCTGCTCAGGAAGGATAGAGGTCTGGCGACACACAGGACAGGACAGCGTCAGGCTCTGGGCAGGGATATAGTTCTGGAGGCATCTGTCCAAGAAGAAAAGAAAGTCAAGGCTGGACGGGGTCAGGATGATATCAGGACACCATTCCTCACTTTTGCTGTCATGCCTTGTCACACCAGTAGGCATGAAAGGGTTCACAGCAGAGGAGAAGCATCCCCAACTGCTCTGGGAAGAATGGAGAGATCTGCATACCTCATGAGGCACACATGCAGGCTCAAATTCTACAGATGTTTATGAATCCTTCTCACAGAAAATGGCAAACTCACCCCACCTTCATGAACATATTCAACATTTACTGCCTGCCTACTCATGCCTATTCGTGCCAAGTTTGGGGCTACAAAGACAAATCACAGTGCCTATAAAGCACTTACAACCTATAAAACTTAGTTTAGAGAATAGAGCTTATATAAGAATAAAATTTATTCTATTTAAAGAATAATTTGGGCCCGGAGAGATAGCACAGCAGCGTTTGCCTTGCAAGCAGCCAATCCAGGACCAAAGGTGATTGGTTTGAATCCCGGTGTCCCATATGGTCCCCGTGCCTGCCAGGAGCTATTTCTGAGCAGACAGCCAGGAGTAACCCCTGAGCAACGCCGGGTGTGGCCCAAAAACTAAAAAAATAATAATAATAATAATTTACAGATAGCATTATCTATAATGCTATTTAATTACAATTTAAGGAATTGTGATTGTGAATTAATTAATTAATTAATTAATTGTGATTAATGGTATAGGTCTTGAAGCTAAGCTGTCTGCATTTAATTTCCAGATTATATATACTGTGTGACCCCTAACAAGTGACTTAACTTTTTATTTGGAGACAAGGGGCGGTTTGAGGCCACACACAACAATGTACAGAGATTATTCTTCACTCTATACTCAGCGCTTAGTCATTATTCTGTACTCAGAGATCACTCCTGACAATGTTCCTGCAACCATATGTAGTGCTGGGGACTGATCAAACCTAGGTCAGAGTTTGGAGATATAATACTTCCTTTGTAAAATGGAGACATTACAGGTTGCTTACAGAGTGTTGAATGACTAAATGTAGAGCATTTACTTCCCTGACTCAAAATGGCTCTATACCTTGTAGATAATTTATATTACTTATCATTAATATGAGGAACATAATAGAATAAATAAATGTATAGAAAGGTTGTCTAGCCTAGGATAGTTGGAGTGGAAGAACAGAAAAAGCTTCAGAGGAGGTGACATAAGCTAAATCTAATGAATAGATAACTATTTGTCTGACCAAAGAAAGGTGCAGGGAGAGGAAGAATGGTGTTCCAGATACAGAAGGTAACTAGGAACAGCATGAGGTGGGCATGGCATTATAATATGTCATTTATATATGCCGATTATATTATAATATAATTAATATAATATAATATAATATAATAATATGGCTGAAGACCAAGTTTCAGTGCAAGGAATTAAGGTAACAGCTGTCTGAAAAGAGATGTAGGACCACATCAAGGACTTACAAATTACCCCAATACTCAGAGGGAAAAGGAAAGTATGGTACACCCAAGTTTACATTTTATCAGGCTCCTCTTTACTGCCTTCTCATTAGAACATGATGAGACAGAAGACATGGCTATGTTTGCAGAGACCAGTGAAGATAAGATACATTCTGGAGCCAGGCAGCTACGTTGGAAGACAGTGGTTGCATCATCATTGTCATTATTCATTTACCATTTTGTAAGCACTATATGTCAGGTGCTATGCTTTGCATTTTTATGTTAACATATTTAGAAAGACTAAGGGGTTCACTGTTTACCTAGTAAACACTACATTCCAGATCCAAATCCAACAGCAAAGCATATATTGAACCATGAATCACTATCTAATAGTCAAAGTAAGAAGTGAAGAAGACCTATGTTTAGGCAATATCAATACAGACTGAAATGAAACAGATTTATTTTGTTCTGGTTTAGGGCTACACCCAATGGTGCTCTGGGTATCAAACAGTGCTGGGGATTGAACCTGGTCCAACTGCATGCAAAACACATGCTCAGCCCATCTCTGGCCCATGATGAAACAGATTAAGAAATATTTAAGAGGGCCTGGAGAGATAGCACAGCGGTGTTTGCCTTGCAAGCAGCCGATCAAGGACCAAAGGTGGCTGGTTCGAATCCCGGTGTCCCATATGGTCTCCCATGCCTGCCAGGAGCTATTTCTGAGCAGACAGCCAGGAGTAACCTCTGAGCATCGCTGGGTGTGGCCCAAAAACCAAAAAAAAAAAAAAAAAAAAAAGAAAGAAATATTTAAGAGGGGCTGGAGAGATAGCATGGAGGTAGGGTGTTTGCCTTGCATGCATAAGGACGGTGGTTCGAATCCCGGCATCTCATATGGTCCCCCAAGCCTGCCAGGAGTGGTTTCTGAGTGTAGAGCCAGGAGTAACCCCTAAGCACTGCTAGGTGTGACCCCCCAAAAAAAGAAAGACAGAAAGATTTAAGAAGTAGAGTTATTGAAAATGTCTTCTGATTAGATATGTGAAATGAGAGCTGGGTTGATGGTAGATTCCTAGTTTAGATAACAGAGAGGAGAGCAGTGACATTAGGATGAGATACACAGAAAAATGAATGGTTATAGGTAACTTCAAACTTGGTTGATTTTGATCTAACTGTGGGACCACCAGGTAGAAGTGACCAGTAGACAGTTGGGGAGAAGGGAGATTAGAGAATACAACTAGGCAAGAAGATAAATGCAGTAAACAACAAACACTGAATGACAAGAGCAAAAAGAAAGGGGCAGAATAGAAAGAAAGACCTATAATGGTAGCCAAATAAGTAGTACAACTCCAGAAGGAGGAACTGAGTAGTCAACAGTGTCAACACAGCTGAGGAGTTAGGGGAGGCAAGGATAGAAAAATGTCCAATGAATCTGGCAAATGGGAAACTTATTTCATAAGGAACATAGAGTGAATAGGGCTGTGGGAATTTGAGTGTTAGACTGTTGTAAGTTGAAGGTAAATATGAGATGGATATTTGAATAAATTGAGGAATTAGATGACAGTAGGGTAAGGGGATGGGCAAGGGACCACAGCAAGTTCCTGTCTGTTCATACAAACACCTTGAGTGTTTAGAAACTGAAGGGACAGCAGAAAGGTGAACAGGACCAGAAAGACAGAACTAAGTCTAGGGGTTAGAAAAGTGGATAAAAGTGACTTGAAAAGAAAAAATATACCCTATTCTCTGGAAGGAAGGGAATAGAGAGGTGACTATATTTAAAGGATGCCTATCTTGCCTCAGACAAGATCAGCAGCTGAACAGGAGAGGGATTTTAGGAGGATAGTAAGGACTGGAATTAGTCACTGAGGGGAGGAGGAAGAGAAGTTTACTAGAAACAAGTTGCTGGCAGTTGGAAACCATAAATTTGTAAAGGGAAGATCTGCACTGTACAAAATTCCCATATCCTCATTATCTTCTCAATGTTCTTTATACTCTCTGTTCTGAATGAATTCACTTATAATTATTTAACAAACACATGCCAGGCACGATTCTAAGAGTCTTACAAATATTAACTTATTTCACTGTGACCTAATTTCCTTGGCAGTCATTTCAAGTAGAGAATGATTTTTTTTTAAGGGGCGGGTCATACTCCACATTCCATAAGGTCAGAGGTAGGGTCCAGTCCTCCTCTTCCTGACTTGGAACATTTTTGTTTTGTTTTGTTTTGTTTTTGGGTCACACCCGGCAGCACTCAGGGGTTACTCCTGGCTCTATGCTCAGAAATCGCTCCTGGCAGGCTTGGGGGACCATATGGGATGCTGGGATTCGAACCACCGACCTTCTGCATGAAAGGCAAACACCTTACCTCCATGCTATCTCTCTGGCCCGACTTGGAACATTTCTAAACTATCCTTCAGCTTCTTGGAAGCTCAACTTTTGTTTGGTCTTCACACTCCTCCCCCTTAATAACTGCTGAGCTAATGGCTGATTTTCTGATGGCAGTTTTCTCATTCATTCAAATTCTAGTTAAATCTCTTATTTTGTTATGCCATATATATATATGGATATATACACACACACACACACATATATATATATCCACATATTCCTGCTATCAGTGACTATTATCCATAAGGCAACTAATCTACTACCAGGATTTTGCTGTTCCCTGTCTTAGAACCACTGATCTTCACCTCTACTCCATCTGAGCTGTCCACAGCCATGCTGACCATCACCTACAGCCTCTTCACCCATCACTACAGCATCTATGAACTCTGCATTTCAACCTTTCCACTTCATTTACCTGCAGTTCTCCCCAGCTCAATGAACATGGGACTTCTCCGCAGAATATCTTGAAAGGCATTAAGACCTCCTTTTTTTGGGGGGGGGGGTCACACCCAGAGCGTTCAGGGGTCACTCCTGGCTCTACACTCAGAAATCGCCCTGGCAGGCACTGGGGGACCATATGTGATGCCGGGATTTAAACCACTGTCCTTATGGACGCAAGGCAAACACCTTACGCTATCTCTCTGGCCCCAAGACCTCCTTTTCACTTGTTGCACATACTTAGCTTACAATTGCTTCCCAACTGGTCTCCTTTTTCTGCTTTTACTCCTTTGTGATATATTCTCCACAGGATAGTCAAAGTGAACTTTTAAAAATCTAAATTTCAACATATTTCCCTGCTTAAGAAAAATAAATTTCTGGGGCCGGAGAGATAGCACAGCGGTAAGGCTTTTGCCTTGCATGCGGAAGGACGTTTGTTTGAATCCCAGCATCCCATAAGGTCCCCCGAGCCTGCCGGGGGCGATTTCTGAGCATAAAGCCAGGAATAACCCTTGAGTATTGCCTGGTGTGACCCAAAAACAAAAAACAAACAAACAAACAAATAAATTTCTCCTGTGATTTCCCACTGCATTCAGGATGCAATCTAAACACTCCTTAACCACTCAGCTCCCTAGTGAATTGTCTTGACTTTCAGGTTTTACTTCATTCCTCTTTCTTCCTCACACAAAAATCTGTTTTACCTATTGCCTAGAATAATGCTTATATCTCCGTCCCCTTGTCTTCTGATTTCAGATGAAATGTCAGCTCTTTCAAGAAGCCTTCCTTGATAATTCTATATTCATCACCAGTACTTGCTAAAACTTTCATTTGGGGGTGGGGGTTGGGTGGGAAGTGGTGGCTCAATGATATTGGGGCCACTTGTGGCAGTATTCAGAGAACCATACAGCACCAGAGATCAGCTGTATACATGGAAAGCACCTCCACCCCTATACTATCTCTCCAGCCCTATATCTGGAATAAAACATTTAACACAACTGTAAATCTCCTATTAATTTGCTTAATGTCAGTATCAGGTCATTAGAACATAAGTTCTTTGGGAACAGGAAGCAAGTCTAAATGAATGAGCAGTAGTTGAGAGTGAAGGATCTGATTCTTTATTCTGATCTCACTACTTGTTAGGGAAACTTGATATCATTTATTACTGACTCTGAACCTAGTTTAAAAATAGGGATAATAGGAGCTGGAATGATAGTGCAGCAGCTAGAGTACTTCTCATTCAAACAGGCATCCCATATGGAACCCTCCCTGACACCACCAGGAATAACCCTTGAGCACTACCAGATGTGGTCCAAAACTGAAAGCATACAACCCACAGCAAAATTCAAAAGCAAAACAATACAAGCAGGGGATTATAAAGTATCTATTTTGAGGATTAAGTAAACTAGTATCTTAAAACTCACTGAGCTCCTGGAAAATATAAGAAATCAATAATGGTAGCTTCTGTTATTTTATTTTCTCAGGCACTGGTTTTCTCTAGGAGCAGTCAGTGATCTGAATGGAGGGAAAGGTGCAGAGAAGGCCAATTGCTGTTCAGAGCCAGAACTAAGATACTATTATGAGGGGCTGTAGAGATAGTACAGTGGTGTTTGCCTTGCAAGCAGCCGACCTAGGACCTAAGGTGGTTGGTTCGAATCCCGGCGTCCCATATGGTCCTCCGTGCCTGCCAGGAGCTATTTCTGAGCAGATAGCCAGGAGTAACCCCTGAGTGCGGCCGGGTGTGGCCCAAAAAACAAACAAAAAAAGATACTATCAGGCAGGTTTAGAAAAGGACAAGGTATGAGGAAAGTTTTAGTGGCTATTCAAGGGATCAGCCATCATGTCCATGATACAAAGGAAAGGAAGCAGGAGGCAGGATGGAGATGGTGGGTGGGAAAAGAGGGGATTTCAGAGAGTTGGATTGCTATATAGTAAAAATTATTAATAGTAGGCATAGGACAATAAGAGATGTTTATGAAGCCACTTCCCTCTCCAAGGGGCACACATGTCCTCATCCCCACACACATACACACACAACCTCACCTCTCACAGAAGGTATGAAGACAAGGAAGAACCTTGGGGCACCGATACCGATCCAGGCAGATGCTGCACACCAGGAACTGCTTGTCCATTGGTGGGACCTCTGGTCCGGGGCTATCTTCCCTCTTTGCCATAGTGCCCAATGTGGCTCCTGCCACTCACACCAGCCTGTGTTAAGAGAGATATCAGCACCAGAGAAGCAGAATTCCTGCCTCCCATCATGCCAATCACATGCAAAAGCAAGATCCTTCTCCTGCTTATTGGTCCAGGTACCAATTGCAGGCCACAGGAGTAAAATGTTGAAAACCACTGATCTAGAAGGGACAAAGTGAAGGGGGTGGGCTGGCTGAACAGAGAGGATTAGGGTGGGCACCCAGAGTATTCCAATTAGAAACCCAGACTTAGGTTTACATTCCATTCCAAATTCAGCCTCTTATCAGTTATGTGACCTTAGGTAATTCAGAGAGCCTCTTTGCATATCAATTTTCCCATCATTTGTACCCAAGGAATAATCATTCCTCTCTCTCTAATGGCCCCTTTGTGAATGTGCAGTGGTACAGTATGGTATACCCACTTATTTATTCGGGAGGGGGGTTGAACCACACTTGGTGATGCTCAAGGAGTTACTCTTGGGTCTGCACTCAGGAATTACTACTAGTGGTACTCAGGGAACCATATGAGGTTCTGGGGATCAAACCTGGCTCGGTCATATGCAAAGCAAATGCTCTACCTGCTATACTATCTCTCCAGCCTCAGGAATGCCCACTTTCACTAACATACAAACCCTTCATCTCTTGTGCCTCCCCTAGTCCTAGTCCTCCAACTTCCTGATGGGGTCTTTCCTGACCACCCACAGTCCTTCTATTTACACTCAGACCCACCTCTCAGTACAACTGCCCAGGATCGCTTTCTTTCCATAATTCGTCAAGCCTTTTAAGTTCTGTCTCCCAAATATCTTAGAGCCTTTTTTCCAGTCACACAGCTGCCACTCCCAATTCAAGTCAACCCCGAGGCTTTCCCTTAATATAGCATTAGTCTGACTCCTCTTCTATACTTCATTATCTATTCCCCTTGATATGTGAATAGATCCTAAAGCATGGATTCCATTTATGCCACTACTCCCTATTTACAATCCTTCAATGGGTCTTTATTGTCCAGAGCACAAAGATCAAACTCCTTAGATTGTCCAGTGAAGCCTATATTCGTCTGGCTCACACCTCCCTAACCTCATATCTTATTCTAGGATCAGTCAGATTGGTCTCTTTTCCATTCCTTAAAAACTGATTATTCTGGGTTTTTGTTTTGTTTTGTTTTGTTTTGTTTTTTATTTTTCCACACCAAGAGATGTTCAGGGATCACTCCTGGCTCTTCATTCAGAAATCAATACTGGCAGGTTCGGGGAACCATATGGGATGCCAGGGATTGAACCCAGGAATTGCGTGCAAGATAAATGCCCTACCCACCACATTATCGCTCTGTCCCCCCCCCTGTTTAGTTTTTGAACAGTTATACAATCTGTTGCCTGAGGCTTCTTTCAAACTCCCTGTCAACCTGACTAAATCTCATTTTTTTTTCCAGCCCTATGTTCTCCCCATTTTTTATTTTTTTAAGTTTTTGTGGAGCTAACCTTTGTATTTTGTATATCCTAGAAATCAAAACTTTATCTGATGTGTTGAGTGCAAATTTTTTTCCAGTCAGTTATCTGTCTTTTAGTTTTAACCCATGTTTCTTTTACCATACAGAAACTTTTTTTTTTTAACACCACCCATCACCAGTGCAACATTCCCATCACCAATGTCCCAAGTCTCCCTCCTCCCCACCCGACCCCCGCCTGTACTCTAAACAGGTTCTCAATTTCCCTCATACATTCTCATTATTAGGACAGTTCAAAATGTAGTTATTTATCCAACTAAACTCATCACTCTTTGTGATGAGCTTCCTGAGGTGAGCTGGAACTTCCAGCTCTTTTCTCTTTTGTGTCTGAAAGTTATTATTGCAAGAATGTCTTTCATTTTTCTTAAAACCCATAAATGTGTGAGACCATTCTGCGTTTTTCTCTCTCTCTCTGACTTATTTCACTCAGCATAGTAGATTCCGTGTACATCCATGTATAGGAAAATTTCATGACTTCATCTCTCCTGACAGCTGCATAATATTCCATTGTGTATATGTACCACAGTTTCTTTAGCCATTCGTCTGTTGAAGGGCATCTTGGTTGTTTCCAGAGTCTTGCTATGGTAAATAGAGCTGCAATGAATATAGGTGTAAGGAAGGGGTTTTTGTATTGTATTTTTGTGTTCCTAGGGTATATTCCTAGGAGTGGTATAGCTGGATCGTATGGGAGCTCAATTTCCAGTTTTTGGAGGAATCTCCATATCGCTTTCCATAAAGGTTGAACTAGACGGCATTCCCACCAGCAGTGGATAAGAGTTCCTTTCTCCCCACATCCCCGCCAACACTGTTTATTCTCATTCTTTGTGATGTGTGCCATTCTCTGTGGTGTGAGGTGGTATCTCATCATTGTTTTGACTTGCATCTCCCTGATAATTAGTGATGTGGAGCACTTTTTCATGTGTCTTTTGGCCATCTGTATTTCTTCTTTGTCAAAGTGTCTGTTCATTTCTTCTCCCCATTTTTTGATGGGATTAGATGTTTTTTTCTTGTAAAGTTCTGTCAGTGCCTTGTATATTTTGGAGATTAGCCCCTTATCTGATGGGTATTGGGTGAATAGTTTCTCCCACTCAGTGGGTGGCTCTTGTATCTTGGGCACTATTTCCTTTGAGGTGCAGAAGCTTCTCAGCTTAATATATTCCCATCTGTTAATTTCTGCTTTCACTTGCTTGGAGAGTGCAGTTTCTTCCTTGAAGATGCCTTTAGCCTCAATGTCCTGGAGTGTTTTACCTACGTATTGTTCTATATATCTTATGGTTTGGGGGCTGATATCGAGGTCTTTAATCCATTTGGATTTTACCTTCGTACATGATGTTAGCTGGGGGTCTAAGTTCAATTTTTTGCAAGTGGCTACCCAGTTGTGCCAACACCACTTGTTGAAGAGGCTTTCTTTGTTCCATTTAGGATTTTTTGCTCCTTTATCAAAAATTAGGTGATTTGGGGGCCGGAGAGATAGCATGGAGGTAAGGCGTTTGCCTTTCATGCAGGAGGTCATCAGTTCGAATCCCGGCACCCCATATGGTCCCCTGTGCCTGCCAGGAGCAATTTCTGAGCCTGGAGCCAGGAATAACCCCTGAGCACTGCCAGGTGTGACCCAAAAACCAAAAAAAAAAAAATTTAGGTGATTGTATGTCTGGGGAACATTCTCTGAGTATTCAAGCTTATTCCACTGATCTGAGGGCCTGTCCTTATTCCAATACCATGCTGTTTTGATAACTATTGCTTTGTAGTAAAGTTTAAAGTTGGGGAAAGTAATTCCTCCCATATTCTTTTTCCCAATGATTGCTTTAGCTAAATCTCATTTTTTATCTTTTCGTTTTCCAGGAAAGGTCACTTATTCCAGGTCTTCCTTGATTTTCTGAAACCAGGGTTCAGCTCTGTACCTTTGTTTCATACTATACGATGTATAGCATATACATACTATACATCCATCTCCTCCATATCTTATAAGATTATAGTATAATTTTCAAATTGCTTCTCTGTATGCAGAGTACATTTTTGAAAGTGGAGATTGTGGGGGTTTGGGTCATACCTGGTAATACTCAAGGATTAATCTTGGCTCTGTGCTCAGGAATGATTCCCTGGTGGGGCTTGGGGAATCTAATGTGTTACTGGAGGAATACTGGGAATGGCCACATGCAAGGCAAGTGACTTAACTTTCCAGAAAGTGACTTTCTGGCCCTATAAACAGAGTTCTTACAAATACTATTTTTATTTCTAGTATTTAGCACAGAGCTGGGTATAAGGATAAATCTATATTTAATGAATTAATCCAGTAGTTCAACAACTGTTTGTTAAGTGCCTATTTTTTACAGTCACTGAGGATAAAGTGATAAACAAAACAAAAACAAATGGTCACTGCATTTATGGGGAGGTAATGAGAGATATTTTAAAATTCGATAAATAAATACAAAACTGCAAATACAAAAGGAAAGATGCAAGGAAGCAAAACGTTCTCTGAAAAAGAGCATATCTTTGATATAGTAATCAGTGAAAGCCTCTTGAACCAGGTGACTTCCATTTTTATTTTTGTTTTGGGACCACATCAGGCAGTTCCTTGAATTCACTCCTGGCTCTGTGCTCAGGAATCAGTCTTGGGAGATTTGGGGAACCATATAGAGTGGTAGAGACTGAACACAGGTCAGCTGTGTGCAAGGGACACATCCTACCTGCTGTACTACTACTCCAGGAGACTTTTAAAGCTAAGATCAGAGAGATGGGAGAAAAATGGGAGAGATAAGGTGAGGGCATCAGAGAGTAAGGGCAGGAAATCACTCTAGGCTGAAGGAATTCCAGGAATGAAAGTTCCAGGGTGGAAGCCTCATTGGAAACAGTGCATAGACAATATGTTTAAAGCAAAGCTAATAAAAAGCAAGAGGCCAGTAAGGGAAGGTAGGCTGAAATGACATCACTGGGGCCTTGATATTAAGAAGTTGGGTTTTTATTTGAAATTGAGAAGGAAATTATGTAATTTAGGAAAATAAAAATACACGATTATGGCAGCTTTGAAGTGGAGGATTGAAGCAGAGTGGAAGAAATGGGGTGATGTTAGTTTCAGAGGCCACGCCAGTTCTTTGGGAAATGATGCATAGAATTAGGAAAGTTATAGGAAAAGTAGAATGATATGAGAAATCATCATTGGGTGGAATCAAAAGGACAGCATGATAAAGCCAACAGTAATCCTTGAACACCATTGGATGTTGCTAAAAAAAAAAAAAAAAGAACATCATTATGGAGTGGATGTAAGAAGGAAAAAAACAATCATTAGTGATTCTCAGGGTTACTGGGCAGATGACAAGTAATGCACAGCAAAAATAAGAAGCTGCTCCGTGACTTCTGGTTTAGACAATGCTAAATTTGAGGAAGGTGGCAGTGCAATATTGGGCAGAAATATTAAGTGAAGAATAGAATACAGGACTTAGAGAGTGTAGCTTGGAGTTACTAACAAATTAATCACATCTAAAGCAATAAGAAGGGGCTAAAGAGATAGCACAGCAGTAAGGCATTTGCCTTGCATGCGGCAGACCCAGGACGGACCTGGGCTCGATTCCTTGCATTTCATTTGGTCCCTGAGCTTGCCAGGGGCAATTTCTGAGCACAGAGCTTGGAGTAACCCCTGAGCACTACTGGGTGTAGCCCCCAAAAACTAAATAAATAAATAAATAAAGAAGATCATTAATCATCAAAGAGATGCAAATCAAAACAACAATGAGGTGCCATTTAGTGCCACAGAGATTGGCACACATCACAAAGAATGAGAACAATTAGTGCTGGTGCTGATGTGGGAAGAAAGGAACTCTCATTCACTACTTGTGGGAATGCCATCTCTCCAGCCTTTATGGAAAACAACATGGAGATTCCTCAAAAAAACTAGAAATTTAACTCCCAAATGATCCAGTTATATCACTCCTAGGGATACACCCTAGGAACACAAAAACACAACACAATAAGGCCTTCTGCACACCTACATTCATTGCAGTGCTATTTACAATAGCCAGAATCTAGAAACAATCCATATGCCCAACAACAGAAAAATGGCTAAAGAAACTGTGATACATATACACAATGGAATACTATGTAGCGGTCAGAAGAGATGAGGTCATGAAATTTTCCTATACACGGATGTACATGAAATCTATTACACTGAGTAAAATAAGTCAGAAGGAGAGAGATAGACACAGAATAGTCTCTCTGATCTATGCGTTTTAAGAAAAGTAGGGACCAGAGCGGTGGCGAAAGCGGTAGGGCATCTGCCTTGCAAGCACTAACCTAGGACGAACTGCGGTTCGATTGGTCCCCCAAGCCAGGAGCAATTTCTAAGTGCATAGCCAGGAGTAACCACTGTTACCAAATGTGGCCCAAAAAACAAACAAACAAACAAACAAACAAAGTAAAAACATTATTGTAATAATACACAGAGACAATAGAGATGAGGTCTGGAAGGACCGGCTCATGATATAAAGCTTGCCACAAAGAGTAGTAAGTTCAGTTAGAGAAATGACTACACTGACAACTACCATGACAATGGTAGTGAGTGAGAGAAATAGAAAGCCTGTCTTGCATGCAGGCAAGGGTTGGGGAGTAGGGAGATGGAGGGCACTAATGATGGGAATGCAGCACTGGTGGGGAGGGGGGTGTTCTTTTCTTTAAAAATACATTTAAAAAACTGAAAACCAACTACAAACATGCTTGTAATCATGATTTTTTTTTGTAATCATGATTCTTAAATAGGTATGGCCCAAAAAGAGCAAAAAATGCATATTAATAAAAAAGAAGATGCATTTATAAGATTTTGAAATACTAAATAAAATTTGTAAATATAGGAAACTATGCCACTCTTTAAAAAGTATTTTAAGTAAAAACTGGTATAATTATCTACTTGATATGTAGTTTATAATATTAAATACAGTATTTTATTTATATTTATAAATATATATATATTTTTTTTGGTTAGTTTTTGGACCACAACCGGTAATACTCAGGGGTTACTCCTGGCTATATGCTCAGAAATCGCTCCTGACTTGGGGGACCATATGGAACACCGGGAATAGAACCGAGGTCTGTCCTCGGTCAGCTGCAGGCAAGGCAAATGACATATCACTGCACTATTGCTCAGGACCCAAATATATTTATATTTTATTTATACACTGGAACATAATAGTAACATATGTTAACACTTTCATTATACTACTTTATAAAAAATAATATTCAGGGGTCGGAGTGGTGGCGCTAGAGGTAAGGCGTCTGCCTTGCAAGAGCGAGCCTAGGATGGACTGCGAGGTTCCCAGCATCCCATATGGTTCCCCCAAGTCAGGAGCGATTTCTGAGTGCATAGCCAGGAGTAACCCCTGAGAGTCAATGGGTGTGGCCCCAAAACAAACAAAAAATATTCACCAAATACTATTTAAATGCATGTTAATTATTTTAACATAAAATATAAAATGTACAGATGCAAAACATCTGTCTTAAAAGTAAACATTATATCCAGTTTTCAGGTTGGGACATTTATGCATATAAATCTTTGTTCCAAAAAAAAAATAGAGAGCAAGAAGAAGAGATGAGACATCTACAAAAGAGAGAAAGAGAGTAGGGATTAAAGAAGAACCCAGGGGCTGGAGAGACAGCACAGCAGTAGGGCGTTTGCCTTGGATAGATGGTGGTTCAAATCCTGGCAATTCAATATGGTCTTAGCCTACCAGGATGGCCAGGTGTTACCCAAAAAGAGAGGAGAGGGGAGGGGAGGGGAGGGGAGGGGAAGGAAGGAAGGAAGGAAGGAAGGAAGGAAGGAAGGAAGGAAGGAAGGAAGGAAGGAAGGAAGGAAGGAAGGAAGGAAGGAAGGAAGGAAGGAAGGAAGGAAGGGACGGAAGAAAGGACCCAGGAGGATAAGGAGGATAGGAGTTTCCTCCCATTTAAAGACAGTGTAACCCCCCAAAAAACAACAAAAACAACAAAACAAGGGGCTGGAGAGACAGGGCATTTCCCTCTTGCAAGAGGCAGACCCAGGACAGACAGTGGTTCAAATCTTGGCATCCCATATGGTCCCCCATGCCTGCCAGGAGCGATTTCTGAGCACAGAGCCAGGATTAACACCTGAGTGCCACCATCTATAGCCTCAAAACAAAAGGAAAAATGAAAGACAGAGTGGGGTCAAGGACTCAAGGTAAGCGAGTGACTCAAGAAAGGAAAAAAGAGGAGCCGGTGAGGTGATGCTAGAGGTAAGCGCCTTGCAAACGCTAGCCAAGGAAGGACCGCAGTTCGATCCCTCATCCCATATGGTCCCCCCAAGCCAGGGGCAATTTCTGAGCACTTAGCCAGGAGTAATCCCTGAGCATCAAATGGGTGTGGCCCAAAAAAAACCCAAAAAAAAACAAAAGGAAAAAAGAAATAAGATGAGGACTCCTGAAAAGAGCCCACCAGAATAGCTAAAATGACTGGGGATAAAATTAGTCTCAAAGATGCCAATAATTCATGAGAAATAAAAGATCATAAAGGCAGACAGAAAGATCCTTTGTAGCAACCAAGTGCAGGCTATATCTGTGACCAAAAGTCATTATTCTGCAGCCAGCTTGATAGTGTGGTGAATATCTTGCAGAAACAGGGGTGAGGTACAGTGGGTAGGCCATTTGCCTTACATGCGGCTGACCCAAGTTTAATCCCCAACACCCCATGTGGTTCTCAGAGCCTGCTAGGAGTGATCTCTGAACACAAAACCAGGAGGAAATCCTGAATGTCGCCAGACATAGCCCAAAATCCAAGGGGTGAGGAGACTTGAAGAGTAAAAATAATAGATCCTGTGGCACCAACAAATAGGGTGGATCAGAGCACAGATTGGTCCCTCTAGAGTTCAGTCCAGAGACCTTGATAGTTCTGAGGAGCATCAGGAGAGGGGCAAGGCCACAGGTATTAGAAGTTTGTGTGAGAGTGGGCATGGTGGGGAAAAGCTGCCTAAGCACATCCTCTGCTGATGTGGGCACTAAGATTCCATAGCTCTTTCTCCAGGTGTGATGGGTTCTGCAACTGGAGACAATACCAGAGCAGGAGGGAAGACAGATTGAGAGTTGGCGGAAGAAATAGGAGGCATGAGCCAAGCCGAAGCTTCTGCTTGGTGACTGCGAGGGCTGTGAGGAAGAGTAGGAGGGATCCACCGGGCCCAGCTAGGGCAGCTAGCTGGATGTCAGGCCCTGATTCTGTCCAAGCCCAAGGGGCTCTCCCAGCCAGTCACAAGAAGGCGGGGATTGGGCTACATCCAAGCTCCTCCCTCCCTTCCCCTTCCTGCTTCAGTTCCCCTACTCAGATTTATTGGGCAAGCAGCAGGGATCACTGAGATTCCTTTCCTCTCCTGGGCTCCTATTCCCTCTTCTTCCTCTCACAGTGCCTTAGAGATCTGCCCCCATGCTGCTCTAGGCAATGGTTTAAGTGGACTGTTTATCACAGCACACACTTGCAGGATCTTGCATGCAGGGTTGAGATTTCTTTCTCTTTCCTCAGGCTGCCTATTGCCTACTGCTTATCCCTACCTATCTTTTATGGCTCACTCAGCATTCACTCAACACCTCTGCTAGGCAGAAGGATAGAAAGATAAATAGTTGCAGCTCCAGCTCCATCTTCACGAATCCTAAGGTTTCATAAATTATTGTAGTGTGACAGACAGGATGAGGACTGGAGAGAAAGTACAGCACATAGGGCAAGCTTGCCTTACATGAGGCCAACCTGGGTATATAGCATGCATCCCATATGGTTCCCCAGGCATCACTAGGAGTTAATTCCTGAGTAAAGAGCCAGGATTCACTCCTGAGAATCACCAGTGTGGCCCCAAAACAAAACAAAAGTTATGTAGAGCATGATACCATCTGTATCAGGAGATGAAATCATTTATCTAAGTGAGGCTCAGAATAGTCTGGCAGAGGTAATACAATGTCTTAAATATCTTCTAAGGAGTCTGGACTGTACCCTTTCCTGCTAGGGAGTTTGGACTGTCCTTCCCTGCTAGGGGATTATGTCTTTTATATTTTTGTTTTTGTTTGATTTGGGGGCACACCAGATGTTCAGGGCTTTGTGCTTAGACATTCCTCCTGATGGTACTTGGGAGAAAATATGCAATGGCAGGGATTGAACCCAGGGATTGAATCTAAAGTGGGTTCGTGCAAGACAAGCTCCTTAGCCACTGTTCTATCTCCAAAGAGCAAAGAACAGCTTTGGGGGATGTAAGGGTAAAGAGAGTTTTGGGGGGTTGCATAGCAATAGCACAGCAGGCAGGGCATTTGCCTTGCACACAGCCAAACTAGGTACGATCCCCGACATCCTCATATGGTCTCGGATTCTGCCAGAAATAATTTCTGAGTGTTACTGGGAGTAACCCCTGAGTGCTGCTGTATGTGGCCCAAAAGCGAGAGAGGAGGGGGGGAGGGAAGGAAGGAGGGAGGGGGAGGAAAGGGGGAGAGAAGAGAGAGAGAAAGAAAAGAGACTTTAAGAAAAGGGTAACAAGGGTATATTTTTTACTACTGTAAGGCAAGTAGTGTACAGGAGTGTTTCCCAAAGCAGGCGTGCTAGAATAATCCAGAGGTAATAGCCCCAGGTGCTATTGGGGTGTGTGTGCTATTTGTTCTTTGAGAGTGATTTTATTTTTCAGAAAAGAAAAGGAGGTGATAGACCAAAATAAATTTGGAGACCACTGGTTTAGAGAAGAGACTATCATGATCTTCCATAGGAGAGTTGATGGTGGCTTTGGCCAGGAAGTAGGAAAGAGAAGGCTGAAATAATTGAGTTTCCTAAAGAGGAATCAATAGAACTTCATGACTAGTTGATCTAATATGACAAATAAAGGGAAAAGAAGTAATTAAAGGTGATTTCTTGTTTTGTTTTAGCTCAGGATCTCTAGAGAAGAATGAGTTTGGCTGAGAGGGTAATAAATATAAAATTAGAGGAATATGAGTTGCCTCTGAGATACTTGGGTGGAAAGGTCCAGCTGTCAGTTGGAAAGATAGGCTAAGTCTAAAAAAGAGGTTTGGTCTGGAGACAGAAATTTGGAGTCTTTGAGTATAGAGATGGTACCTAAAGCTTTCAAAGTAGATGACAATACCCAGAGAGTGCAGGGTGAGAAAAGGAAATTTTGACTATGCCCTGAGGAACAGGGACAGGCCAGAACACGAAACTTAGAGTTAAAAGATTGCAGCCAGATAAAATAAGAGAGATATCATGAAGAAAAGAAAGCTTCGAGGGTCTCAGATGTTTATAATGAAATGCTATCGAAAGGCCCATTGTGCTAGATGCTGTCACTAACTTCTGAGTCTAGTTTCCAGGGACTAGAGAAAAGGAAGTCAGATTCAGGGAGTTAGGAGGAAGTTGACTTTGAACAAATGGAGATAGCTAGCTCTGAAGTCTCTAGCTCCTTAACATCTGCAAAGGATGTTTCAAGGCTTTTCAGTTTCTCCATATTCTCAAACAGCATCTCATTTCCTCCATGACTTCCTCCTCCAACCTCACAAGATTTCAGTTTACATGATTTACACAGCTGTGTGTGGTGGTGACCAAGGCATTGTTAAAAAGTGGACGCAGGAGGTCAGCAAGACACACTTACTTCCTAAAATGACTCACTTTTGCTCGCTAGACTCCAGGGTATTTGATCATTTGAGGCTCAGCAAAATTATAAGTGATTGAGGGCTAAAGTTAGGGATTTTTCTGGACAGATTAAGTCTTAGAAAAAATAAAGTTCTCAAAACCAAGCATTCAGTGAGACTGACAGGGAAGGAAAATAAAATTCACATATTATCTCTCCTATCACTCCCTATGAAGTAGTTGAATTCAATTATCTGATCAACTTATCAAACATTCTTAGGAACCTCTCTTGACTAGGTCCTTCAGCTGGGAACTGGAGCCACCATGCTGAATCAAATGTATTCTCTGTCCTTCATAAGTCTTAGACTAGTGTTAGAAGCAGACATAGAAATACATAACTACAGTGTATAGTTAGAATACACAACTGCTGGAACCGGAGAGATAGCATGGAGGTAAGGTGTTTGCCTTGCATACAGAAGGACAGTGGTTCAAATCCCACCATCCTATATGGTCCCTGAAAGCCTGCCAGGAGCGATTTATTTTGTTTTGTTTTGTTTTGTTTTTGGGTCACATCCAGCAGTACTCAGGGGTTACTCCTGGCTCTATGCTCAGAAATCGCCCCTGGCAGGCACGGGGGACCATATGGGATGCTGAGATTCAAACCACCATCCTTCTGCATGAAAGGCAAACACCTTACCTCCATGCTATCTGTCTGGCCCCACCAGGAGCAATTTCTGAGCGTAGAGCCAGGAGTGACCCCTGAGCGCTGCTGAGTGTGACCCAAAAAAACAAACAAACAGAAAAATACACAACTGTCAAGATCTTGACACAAATGAATTGCTATGGCAGCCAAAAAAGGAGGAAGTATCTAACTCAGAAGGTGACAGAGAATAAAGAAGACTTTCAGAAAAAGACTGAATATCCAAGTTGGGTCCTAAAGTACAAATAGGAGTTTGATATCAAGATAAGCTAAGAAAATGGTGAATAAAGGAGTAGAACAAAGAAAAATGCAAGGAACATGGATCAGTTCATGAAAGCAAGAAAGTCAAGAAAATCAAGAAAGCAAGATTTCTAGCCAAAGAGATAGTATAGTGGGTTTGGGCACTTGCCTTGCATCAGCAGACCTCGGTTTGATTCTCAGCAGCCTATATGATCCCCCAAGATTACAAGGAGTGATCCCTGAATGCAGAGCCAGGAAGAAATAAGCCCTGAGTTATGCCAGGTATGGCCCCAAGACAAAAAAACAAAGCAAACAACAACAAAAAGAAAAGAAGGCTAAAAAGGATGAAGGTAGCACTCAATGCTTTGACAATCCACTTGATAAGAATTCTATACTTGCCTCTCTGCTGGATGCTCATTCACTACCCAATGCTGTACAGGACTTGGTCTTGGGTCTCCTCTCCTCTCACTTTTCTATTTTTGGGCCAGGCTCAGCTCTGCTCTGCTCAGGCCATAGTCCTGGTGGTGCTTGGAAATCATATGCAGTATCAGGAATGGAACTAGGATCAGCTGCATGTGAGGCAAGTACCTTAACCCCTATACTATCTCTCTGGCCCTCTTCTCACTTTCATAATATGCCTGAGCAATCTCATTATCTCATCATTTCTGTTAGCATCCACTTGCTAATAACTTCCAATGCCTTATCTCCTAGGAAAAAAAGTCTTGAAACCTAGACCTAAATACCTAATTGTACCTTATACAGTCATCTGGATACTATACAGAAACGAGTCCAAAACGAAATTCATTTTCCCCTAAACTATTTTTGCTGTGGTTTCTTGCCACATTACAAGGTACCACTACCCACCCAACCACAAAAAGCCAGAACCTTAGCTGTCTTGTTTAATTCTCTCTTCTCGCCTTACAGCACAAGCTTTCAGATTTTCCTTGATACACTTCCAAAATGTATGTAAGCTAAAATGGTCAAGAGATGTAGGATTTATTCCTAATTGTAACTAACTACACCAATGTAAGATAAAACTGAGGGTAAGTTCCTACTCCATCCTCTATTTGCAAATTGGGAGGAGAATCTTTTTGTTCTTCAAGTCTGAGATCCCTAAAATTCTCTGTTCAGCCAAAGATTCCCCTTGATTATTATACATGTCTGTGATTAAACCCCAAGTTGTATTACCCTGAGAAATTTATTATTATTTTCTATGAGATGCAATTTTCTAATTGCATTAGAGTTGATTTCAGCTTCCCCAACAACACATAATTTGCTGGTTTTAGGGCATCCACAACACTCCTATTGAGTCCCCTCTGTCCATAGCTTACTTATTTTTTCGGAACACAGGCTATACTATCCCAACTTTATACCTCTGCTCATGCACTTCTCTCAGTAAGAATGCTATTGTCCTTTAAGTGCTGAAATAGCAATTGGTACACAGAGGGTCCTCAGTATATATTTGTGACAGAATAGTATCATTTAAATCACTGCCATCCCTTCCTGCCAGAGAGGCAAAGCAAAGGCAATAAGCAGTAAAGTTCCAAGGAAAAGGACCTCTCCTGAACACAAGGATTTCCCAGAGTAGAAGGTAGTAAGTGCTCTGTCATTGGAGACAAGCAAGCCAAGAGAGGCAGGGCACCTGTCAGGTTTGATCCCAAAACTGCAGCAAATCAGAACACTGCTTAGGGGCTGATTGGGCACAGGTGAACTGGGAGAAATCTGTGAAATGGTCTTTTCACCTGCTTCAGCCTCCTAGAGATCATCTGGGGCCAGCCTCAGGTTTATCTGTCCATAGCAGAGACCAGAAACAAGCCCAGGACGTGTCTCTAGTCTGCCGACCTCCCCAAGGTGCATCCTGTCCCTCCAATGTGCAGCCATCTGTCCCTGCAGGTTTGCAGCCCAGAATCTGAAGCCAAGTCCAGAAGGAGAAGGCCAGAACCGAGGGGCCTGGGTCTTCCAGCAGGATCCAGAATGCAAGGGATCCAGAATGGGGAGGGGGGGGGGACAACGGGGTTCTTTCCCATTACAAACAACCTCCCGATGAGGCTTGCTTTCCAGGGGGGCAGTGCTGGGGAAGAAAAAAAAAAAGTGAGTCCTCCAACCAGGGCGTTGGGCCTCTTGGTGCAGGAGATGGATGGAGCGTCACACAAGGGGGTGGAAGTGTCTGCATCAGGAATAAAGGAACCCTCAAGATCAGGCTGGGCCACGGGATTCCAGAGTCCCACTCTGCAACCCCACCCGCCCCCCACCACCACCACCACCAAGCACCCTGGGCTGCAGTCAATCAGTGATCGACACCTCCTCCGCCAACACACATACACAAGCTCCCAAACCCAGCGCTGCTCCTCCAGGGAACCATCCTCACCCATCCACCACCCGCGGCTCCCACCCCCAAACATGGACCTCACGTGAACAGAGCCACAGCCCGAAGAATCCCCCCCCCAACCCACTGCTCTCACAAATGGGGGGGGACACACCTCACGTGGACAGAGAGACAGGCACGGCTTCTGAAAAAAGCATTCGTGCCCCCACCCACCCAGCCACAGACACTCGGACAGACACACAGATCTGGGACCCGGACCGGAGCAGACAAGAGACACAAATGCACCCCTGGGGGTGCCCACCGCACTCACCGCGGCAAAGCAGAATGAGAGGGCCGAGGGAGGCCCGCCGGACTGTGGCCACTCCGAGGGGCCCGCGGTGCTATCCTTTGCAGCCAGCGCCCGCCCGCCCGTCCGTCCGTCCGTCCGTCCGCTCGTCCCTGCCCTGCCCTGCCCGCGGCGCCGCCCCACGTCCCTCCCGCGCCTCCGCCTGTCCCCGCGCCGGCGCCGCCGCCGCCGGACTAGCCGCACAGGCCCGAGGGAGGGGCCGGGGCGGGGCTGCGGACCCGCCGTGGAAGGGGGGGCTCGAGCCCCGAAGACCCGCCAGGCCCCGCCCACCGCGGGAAGCCACGCCCACCCGTCCCACCCCTCCCACCCTCTTGAGCCTCGGGCTGGACCAACCTTGGCCGGCCGGACGGCTAGGAAGCGCAGCGCGGCAGCCGGATCCCGGATCCCGGATCTCCTCCACCAGCTGCCTATGGTTTATGGCGACTGCAGGGATGGGCGGCGGCGGAGGAGGGTCTCAAAGACTGGAAGGAGGGCTCCGGGAAAGAAAGGCGGCAGGGCAGCTGAGATTTGGGGATGGTCCTAGGAGCCAAGCTCCATGGAAAATGCCCTTCCTGGTTTTCTTCGGGTGCTCCAGCTTGGGAATATGCTAGTGGGGTGTCTACTCAACTGGGAGGGAGAAGGGGGATGGGGATGTATGAACAAATGATTGCTTTGCAGGAGACGACCAACCCAGATCCCTGTCACCCCATAGTGTCCAGGGCCTACCAGTAATCCTTGAGCGCAGAACCAGGCATAAACCCGGAGAACCTCCAGGAGTGACCCAAACCAACTACCCCATCAACAAAATAAAAAAATTAAAAGGTGAGAGGGATTGAGAGCTTCTTATGTGCCAGACACAGTCACTTTACATATAGTTTCATTTAATACACATAATCTTGGCAACAGATCTCTGGGTAGTTGGAAGGGCAGTTCTCCTGAGCTTGGGAGAGAAGGTGCTGACCAGGTGGAAAGGCTTGGGGGTGACGGTTCTTGATTCCATTCTTGGTGCTGGCTGTCTCTCGCTCCTGAGGATGTTATGGTCCAGACCATCAGGGTAACCTTCTTCACTCCAGTATCTGGAGCAAATCTCAGAATCACAGCTTTGTGGAAAAAAAAAACAGCTCCCGTGGAAAACAGTAAAAATTTAAGAGTTAAGTAAGGATGGAAGGGGTCTGGATTGATAGGACAGCCGGTAGCGCGCTTGCCTTGCACACAGTGGACCAGAGTTTGTTTGATGTCTGGCATCCCATATGGTCTCCTGTACACTGATGGGGTAATTCGTTAGGGCAGACCCAGCAGTACTCCCTGAGCTGAGCATCACCAGGTGTGCCCAAAAAGGAAAAACAAAAAAGACTGGGCAGATATTATAAAGACTTACCTTGCACCCCTTGAACAAATGATTGCTTTGCAGGAGACGACCAACCCAGATCCCTGTCACCGCATATAGTGTCCAGAGCCTAGGAGTGATCCTTGAGCACAGAACTAGGCATCAATCCTGAGAACCTCCAGGAGTGACCCAAACCAACTACCCCACCCAAAAAAAGAAAACTGTGAGAGGGATTGAGAGCTTCTTATATGCCCAACACAGTCACTTTGCATATAGTTTCATTTAATACACATCATCTTAATAGGTAGGTTCCTTTTATTAGCCATGTTTTACAAGAAAAGGAACTAAGGGCCCTGACTCCCCAAATGTCAATAAGGATCTTTCAGCTAGAAAGTGGTGTAGCCAGGGTCTGAGCTCTCCTTTCGTGCCCTGCCTTCAGTCACTTGAAGATTCAGTACATTCTTTTGGTGAGGTGGGGTCTTAAGTGGTGCTCAGGGATCATTTATGCCAGGGACTTAACCCTGTTCTCCCACATAGACTCCAACCCTTTAATTCTTTACCTCCCAATACTTTTCTTGTGGAAAACTTGAGTGATGTAGAGAAGGGGCTTATGCGAACCAATCTAATAATGAAGCTCCTGTCAGATGACTACAGACTGAGCCAAACCCTGGAAGCAGCAGTAACTGTGACAGAGCAAAATTAGGTTGTATGGAGATGCTATACAAATCTGCTGACTGGCTTGTCCCATTTCTCAAACCTTCCACATAGGTAGGGTTAGAATGTTGATTCTGGGGGCCGGGCGGTGGCGCTAGAGGTAAGGTGCCTGCCTTGCCTGCGCTAGCCTTGGATGGACCACGGTTCGATCCCCAGGCGTCCCATATGGACCCCAAGCCAGGAGAGACTTCTGAGCGCATAGCCAGGAGTAACCCCTGAGCGCCACCGGATGTGGCCCAAAAACCAAAAAAAAAAAAAAAAAAAGGTTGATTCTGAAGCTATCCTGGTCAAAAAGCATAAAGTTGATGACAGGTACCAGGACACTGACTAAATCATAGTGCTGTTGATGAGTGCTTGCCTCATACCTGGCTCAAATTTGGGCTCAAAACACGGATATAGCAGGAGTCCTGAGAACTGCCTCAGTCTTTCACCCAGTCATTTCTGGTACCCTGGGGCCGGGCGGTGGCGCTAAAGGTAAGGTGCCTGCCTTGCCTGCGCTAGCCTTGGACGGACCTCGGTTCGATCCCCCGGTGTCCCATATGGTCCCCCAAGCCAGGAGCAACTTCTGAGCACATAGCCAGGAGTAACCCCTGAGCGTTACCGGGTGTGGCCCAAAAACAAAAAAACAAACAAAAAAAACCCAAACATTTCTGGTACCCTGATAAATTTTTAGTATCTGCTGTTTGTGAATGAGCTTCAGGTTTCATACTTACTCTTGGCATTTTAGATCCCAAAGTTACTTGAGTACCCATTAAAGGGAGACTGAAGTCTGTATAACCTCTTACCACCTTATCCTATAGTCTTCCTCCTAATCACTCCCATTTCCACTTTACGTACCTGTCAGTCTAAATTTCTCCCAGTTGCTACTCAGAAACTCCATCCTTGGCCTTTCTACTCAGGATACTCTTCCTCCTACCCTGACAGTCTACCCACCCTAGATCTCAGCTTTCAGATTGGCATTCCCCCCCCCTCCATCTCACTCTTAAGCTAGAGATCCCTCCTCTGTGCTCCCAAAGCTCCCTGTACTAGTGATTCCCAGTACTTATCCCTGTTTGTAGTTGCCTGGTTACTCAGAGCTGCTCACCGCTCCATCTCTCACTAGGCCATAAACACTGTGAGTAGGGACTGTGTTTTACTCACTGATGTTTCCCCAGGGTCTAATGCAGTGCCTGGCAAAAAGCACTCAATAAATATTTGCTGTGTGAATGAACGAATGCATGGCCCACAAACCCAACCTTCTTTGGGCACCATGCCTTTTTAAGAACCATATCTAAATAGGTGCTGTTCTTAAAGGCAAATAAAGCTCTGGCTCTAACTGGGAATAGGAGAGAACAGCACACACCTTCAGGTTGTTTCTAAAATCTGTGATGTTAGCTGTTTTGCCCCAGAGGTCTACTGACTTGATAGAATTTTGATTTATCAATACACTGAGCATTTTTCTACCCAGTCCACCCTCCTAAAATCCCCAACAAATTGACCTCACTGGGCCTGCTTTTATGAAAGGTTTATTCCTAGTGCTAGGTCCCCATTTTCCAGGGCTCTAAGCACAATCAAACCGGATGGATCAGTGTGGGGTAGCCCACTCATGATGCAGGGCAAGAAATGGGGCTCCCCCATTATCCCTACCCCATTTGGTCCCAGTCCTGTTCTCTGCTATGGGCTCGCATAGAGGAGGGACAAAGGGAACTGGAGGCAACATCATTGGCTCAGCAGAGCCCACGTGGAGCTGCCATTGGCTGACAAGAGTCTTTAGAGGTTCTGCCATTGGTCAGGGAGTGGTCTCACCCCAGGAGTTGGAGATACACCTGAGGAGTAGTGCCATTGGCCAGGGAGTGGTTTCATCATAGCCTCTGGCTGTGGAGTGGAAGGAAAAGATCCGGGAATGAAGCCCAGTGGCCAGGAAGATAAAAGAACTGGGCAGCAGCTGTTGAACCTGCAAGTCCCCTCCCTACCCACAACATGTGGGCAAAACTAGTAGCAGGTCCCAGACAGAGAAGGGGAGGCTAAGCCTGAGGGCAGGTGGCAAGGGATGTCCTATATCCCACCTCCCCCACCCTAGGACTGTCCTTCCCAGTGTCCTTCTTGATAGCCAGGTTGGGCTGGGAGCTGCTCACTGCTCCTCTAGCCAGGAGGGCTTCTCGGCTCCTGGAGGCCGCAGCTTGATGTTGAATTGCTGTAGGGTCTGCTCCAGTTGTTTCTGGTTTCCAGCGAAGTAGGCGGACACAGCGTTGTGGAAGAGCAGCAGCTGCTTGTGCATCACCTTGATCTGGGGGTTCAGCAGATTCAGCTGAAGCTGGACTCATGCCCTTCTTTGAAGGGCTATGAGCCTGAGCCTGAGCCAGACCAAGACATATGGAACCGCTTTGACTGTTTTTGTGGTAGGGGCTAAACTCCACACCAAGTGAAACAAAGGAAAAGAGGTCATTTTAATGGCAGAAACCTGATCTGATTTGCTGGTGTGGAGTTTTGGTACTCAAGGTCAGAGGGGGCAATTTTCTCTAATTATGTCCTAGAATTCGCAGTCTTTCTCCCAAAGAAAAGAGAGGGGCTCAGAAGTGGGTCTAGGAATGGAAAGGTCCAGGGGTTTAGGGGGCTGGCACTGGAGTCTATTCCTTAGCTAATTAGCATTTCTATCAGTAATGGAAAGAAACTAGAGTAAGATGAGGATTATAAATGGGAGGGTAGTTTGGGGTGGAAGGGTTGGGGTTAGCACCTTGTTTTCTTCCAGGAACTTGAGCTTGATGGCCACATCTCCTCGCAGCTTCTCATACTTGTCCCGATGAGCCTGGAAAGTGGCCTGGGCACTTTCAAGTCGACCGCGCGTCCCTGCATCCCGGGGGCCTAGGCTCAGCTCCTCTAAGTCTGTTCGGTACGCATCATATTCCAGCCTGGGGAGGGGGTGATACAGGCTGGTCTCCCATCTCTTTGTGCTTCACACTTTCCTTCCTTCCTAAATTTTTATGCCCCTAGAGCTCAAAATGCCACCCAAGCCAGCCAACTCCCAAAGCCTGACAATGCCCACACCTGGCTGCCTCATACTGTTTGACAGTCATGAGCGTGTCTTCCATAGTCTTGGTGACTAAAGTGTTGATACTAGAGACAAAGAAGTTCACAGCTCCTAGCAAGGTCTCTCCATTCTTGCAAAGCAGCTTCTGTGTCTCTGCATTGTAGCCAAATTCCTCCTGAGAGAAGGCAGGGTGAGACTTTGAGTAAAAGTCCTTACTTGGATGACTCTGGGGCTCTTCATCCCTCTCCGCCCAGCCATCAAAATCAGATCCACCAAGAACTGCCTCTAACAAGGTTCTCTTCGCCAGAAAGTTAGTGGGGTCAATGAGAAGGCCTAGGATAGGAATTGAGGTTGGGGGTTCTCAGGTAAGTTTGCAGGACTAAAACAGGATAGGCTAGTGCAGCAGGCAAAGAAAGGACTCATATTAGGCTGAGCACCTAAGGCATTCTTGCCAATGCAGAGAGAAGTTACTTGTGAGGCACCTAGTGCTCCCCACCCACACACCCCCTCCAAACTTTTGGACCTCTGTACAAACCCTTAGGCTGCCTCCACAGGTAAGTGATGCTGGGGGCAAAGCTGGGCCCACCCTGGAGGGGTTCTCCCTCTGGGCTGCAGGAGGGAGGGAGGGAGGCTGAGGAGTGACTGCCTGGGAGGGCCCGGGCCCAGTCCCCCCACCCTCTTTTGCCAGGTTGAGGCACCTGAAGCTCTGGGGACTTCTGGCTGAGATCAGCAAAGGCATCACCTAGTGCATGCTGTGTCTGTAGCAGACTGTAGAGGTGGGCTGTCAGTGCCCGGCCCAGTTGCAGGACGCTTTCATACTTGCGCTTCGTCTCACGCAGCAACTCGATTTGCAGCTCTAGCTCCAGATCCACAGTCCGGGAGCCTCGGCCAAATCGCTCTGATAACAACTGCTTTGTGCACTGATTGAGAAATGAGTGAATAGATCAGAGACTCTAGTACCCTGCTACCCCAATAGGTATCTACCAAGTATTCTCAAGCATACTAATCTTAATCATATATGGGAATATCAGAATCTGAGAGAAAGGGGAAAGGCTCTGGGTGGGTTAGGGAAGAGTGAGGAAGGGAGAAGTGCTTATATCTCACCTTGTATGTATTGATGCCCCATTTCTTGACGATGTCAAACTTCTCTCCAGCGATGCCCCGAGCCACCTCATCTCCGGGGCCAGCAGGAGTGGCACTGTGAGATGGATGGCGGCCAGATCCTAAAGAACCAAATTCTCTGACACTGGCTTCTCTCAGATACAGCCAGGCAGCTCTGTAGCTCTACTTCCCTTCCAGCAAATTAAATTAAAGTGACTTTCCTGAAGGGGTACAAACTAGATACAACTGGATCTTTTCACTCACTAGAAGGCATTCATAAACTTTGTGCTCTGAGACTGAAATCCTAGTATACATAAGGCTACCTCCTGAAGTAGTGAGAGTTGGAAAGTCAGGAATAGGGAAAGAAAAAATAGGCGAAAGAAACAGGAGGAAATATGAAAAGTGAGGGTATACAGGGATGTGTATTTGGGGGAGGAGGGTGAAAAGTAGATCAAGCTTGCTGGGAAGAATGACAGGAAACCTGGCTAACAATTCCGTTTGGAATTCTAGATAGTGTGAGATTCTGGTAACTTTCTCCTCCAATTGTACCATCCCTGAGTTGTTCTAGCACCTCTACCCCCGCCCCCCTTCAGGAAATACCACATTAGGGTTTAAAACTCTAAGAAGCCACATAGTTCCAGATCTCAGAAGCTAACTGACAAGAGGGAACTGAGGGATATACTCTACAATTGGCCTTGGAAAGTCTTTAGGAGTCACATATGCAAAGTTCCCAAGATTTTTAAATGCATTTCAAGCTTTCTTAGGCAAATCCTATTGACTCCCCCATGCACCAAACCCATCCCTTTCCCACTCTCCATTCAGATTCCTGTTCTGTTCTGATTGTTCATACCTGTAGGGATAAGTCCGTCTCCAGAGCCCCCATAGCCACCAGACACAATGCTGGTTTCATTGAGGTTGGGTCCTGACACCATCACCTGCTGGAGGTCCTATAGGCCAAAGAGGGGGGGCTTCAGGAACACAGGGATTAGCATTTGAGGGGTGAGAATAAGCTTAGATTGAGCATCACAAAGACAGCACA
The DNA here is from genome assembly GCF_024139225.1 of Suncus etruscus. Classification (NCBI taxonomy): domain Eukaryota; kingdom Metazoa; phylum Chordata; class Mammalia; order Eulipotyphla; family Soricidae; genus Suncus; species Suncus etruscus. The sequence continues at coordinate 55,651,502 of NC_064856.1, forward strand.
CAGGGGAAGTCTGCACGAAATCAAAATAAAGATTTATAAAAAAGATGGAAAGGAATTAGGTAAATTAGGGGAAGACTACTGGGGCAGTAGTCTTTTTTTTTTTTTTTTTTTTTTTTTTTTTTTTTTTGGTTTTTGGGCCACACCCTGTGACGCTCAGGGGTTACTCCTGGCTATGCGCTCAGAAGTTGCTCCTGGCTTCTTGGGGGACCATATGGGACGCCGGGGGATCGAACCGCGGTCCGTCCTAGGCTAGCGCAGGCAAGGCAGGCACCTTACCTCCAGCGCCACCGCCCGGCCCCCAAGGGGCAGTAGTCTTATACACTTATACACTACTTATATGCTATAACTTGGGGTTTCTACATTGAAACAATGTGGAAAAAGAACCAAACAGAAGCACCTGCTCCAGCCCATCATCCTCAGGAAGTTGCCCAGCTTCGCCGTTCCCATGGATGGGGATCTCCATTGTGGCTGCCTTCCCTAGGATCCCGTCCGTCATGGCTAGGGAAGGGACTGGAGTCAAGGTCTCCACCCCAGCGCCCTGCAAAGCCCAACAAAAAAAAGAGTTCTGGAAATTGACCAGTACTTTAAAAGCGAAAGATCTCCCCTGTTATTTTGGAGGCTTAAAAGTTGCCCCAAGACTTAAGCATTCTGGGGTTCAGCTGCAAGTCCCTTCCTCAGGTAACACCTACATCTTGCCTCCGAAATGCTTATTTTCACCCATGCACATCCAGGTCCCAGGTGTCTTCTTGCTCCCTCCCCAAAACTCCAGTGATCAATCATGCATTCCACTATTCCACAGGCATATTGGATCACTACAGGTCATGCACTTTTATGAGGCAATAAAAAAAGAAAGAAATAGCAGAGAAGAGGAACAAGAAAGTCTGTACTCTCTTGGCACTCATGCCCATGCAGGTGGCCACCCACCACCCTGCCCCTCAGGAGATGCTCCGTTCCCAGAACTCAGGTGCCTACCGCCCATACAGCATTGTTCTCCATTGCTTGGCCTTTTCACTCTCCTTTAGGGCTTCTTCCCCTGTCCTTCAGGTGGTCTCCCCCTCTTCCATCCCATGCACCTCCTCTTCCTCAGGCCCTCCCCACCAGGCCTTAATTGAATCAGCTGGTGTGTGTTCCCGGTCCCTGGGAAAATTCCCTTTTTTCCCAGGACGTGGGCGATCCCTTCCCCAGTCAGTGGTGTCGCCCCAGGTAAGAGCCCGGCCCCTCCCCCCTATACACCTGGGCATCAGGTGTGTCCTCATCCTTCCCCTGGGCTCAGAGGCGTTTGGCCTTCGGAATAGGTTCGTGCATTCAACTTTTCCCCACCCCAGTAGGTCCCTCTCACCTCGGGCCGGGCAGCTCTCCCCCTCAGGGCGCCAGGCCCGGGCTGCGCGGGGACCTCGGGCTCCAGTTCCCGTCGCGATCCTAGCAGCAGGTCAGGGATTCGGCGGAAGTGACGTCTACTCCCGGGCAGAAGAAGCCGGCCACGTAGCAGAGAGGAAGGGCGGAAGTGACGTACACTACGGGGGGGAGGGCGAACTTTGAAGCGACCCCTCGGTCCCCAGAGAACCGGAAGCGATTACTTCCGGGGCGTTCCCGCGACGCGCGAACGGAAGTGACGTAGCCGCACCGCCGGCGTGATGGAGCAGCAGCAGCAGCAGCTGAGAAATGTGAGTGAACAATGTCGCCTTAGGGTCTGACATTGAGCTGGTCTCCGCACTCGCTGCCGGAGTGGGATCCTCAAAGAAATTAGGGTTCGGAGGGTTGGGGGCCACCAAGCTGGGGTGCTGGACCCCTTTTGAAAAACTGTCAGTGGCGCGCATGCCCTAGAGGTGTGGCCCCTCTTGCAAAGAAAGTCCTTGGTCCTCTTTTCTTCTAGTTGCGGGACTTCCTGCTGGTCTACAACCGGATGACGGAGCTCTGCTTCCAGCGCTGCGTGCCCAGCTTGCACCACCGAGCTCTGGATGCCGAGGAGGTGGGCCATTGGGTAGGGTTGACCCTAGGCCTCTCCCCATTCTCCCTCCTGCTCCCTTTGCCGCTCTACATACATACATACATACATACATACATACATACATACATACATACATACATACATACATACATACATTCCTGACACTGGGGCTAAGACGAAAAGAACCATTCCTATGACTTCTGCCCTTCCACCCTGTCTTCCCTCTAGGAACCAACCATTCTTATGGCTTCTATTCTTCTACCCTGTCTTCCCTCTAGGAACTATTCCTATGGCTTCTATCCTTCCACCTTACCCTGTCTTCCCTCTAGGAACCATTCCTACGACTTTGCCCTTCCACCCTGTCTTCCCTCTAGGAACTATTCCTATGGCTTCTATCCTTCCACCTTACCCTACATTCCCTCTAGGAACCATTCTTATGGTTTCTATCCTTCCACCTGTCTTCCCTCTAGGAGCCATTCCTATGGCTTCTGCCCTTCCACCCTGTCTTCTCTCTAGGAACCATTCTTATGGCTTCTATCCTTCATCCTGTCTTCCCTCTAGAAATCATTCCTATGGCTTCTATCCTTCCACCTTACCCTGTCTTCCCTCTAGGAACCATTCCTACGGCTTTTGCCCTTCCACCCTGTCTTCCCTCTAGGAACTATTCCTATGGCTTCTATCCTTCCACCTTACCCTGCATTCCCTCTAGGAACCATTCTTATGGTTTCTATCTTTCCACCTGTCTTCCCTCTAGGAGCCATTCCTATGGCTTCTGCCCTTCCACCCTGTCTTCCCTCTAGGAACCATTCTTATGGCTTCTATCCTTCACCCTGTCTTCCCTCTAGGAGGCCTGTCTGCACAGTTGTGCCGGGAAGCTGATCCATTCCAATCACCGCCTTATGGCTGCTTACGTGCAGCTCATGCCTGCCCTGGTGCAGCGTCGCATTGCAGACTATGAGGCCGCCTCCGCTGTGCCAGGTGTTGCTGAACAGCCGGAAACGTCGCCATCAGGCAGCTGACCCTCCCCAAGCTCATGGCTGGAGCCATTGTCTGGATCTCTAACTTGAAAGACTTCTGGCTGATTGCTGCCGCCTTAATTGAGCGGTTGCTTAAAAGCTGGGTAACAGTTGTTGCTCCTTTATCTGGAGCCAATAAATGATTGTACTGCTTGGTTTATATTTGGGTTAGGGAAGCACTTTCCACCTCGGTGACATCCTTCGTTTTGCCACTCAATGTGCATTATAGTATCCTTCAGACTTGAAAATTGAGAAATCACCTTCTGTATAAAAAGCATTTCTGGTTTAAAACCAGATGTGGGTACAGTTGATGATACCACTGGAAGTTGTTTTTGTTCAGATGACAAAGAAAATGGGAGCTTCATTTTGCATTTGAGTCTTTCTTTTTTTTTTTTTTTTTTTTTTTTGGTTTTTGGGCCACACCCGTTTGACGCTCAGGGGTTATTCCTGGCTATGTGCTCAGAAATCGCCCTTGGCTTGGGGGGACCATATGGGACGCCGGGGGATCGAACCTCGGTCCGTTCCTTGGCTAGCGCTTGTAAGGCAGACACCTTACCTCTAGCGCCACCTTCCCGGCCCCATTTGAGTCTTTCTTTACATGACTCACTTATGAGCCAGTTATGCATTCGTTCATAAATATTGTGGATTGTGTTATTTTCGGGGGGGGGGTGTCTTTTTGGTTGACATCTGGCTGCACTTAGGGGTTACTCCTGGCCCTGCTCAGAAATCGCTCCTGGCAGGCTCAGAGGATCATATGGGATCCCGGGATTCGAACCACTGCCCGTTCTGAGTTGGCTGATGCAAGGCAAACTTCCTACCACTGTGCTATCTCTCCGGCCCCTGGACTGTGTTTTTCTTTTTTTTTCTTTTTTTTCTTTTTTTTCTTTTTTTTTTTTTTTTGGTTTTGGGCCACATCCGGTAACACTCAGGGGTTACTCCTGGCTATGCACTCAGAAGTCACTCCTGGCTAGGGGGACAATATGGGACGCCGGGGAATCGAACGCTGTCCGTTCTAGGCTAGTGCTGGCAAGGCAGACACCTTACCTCTAGCGCCACCGCGCCAGCCCCTGGACTGTGTTTTTCAAGAATGTTTTTTTTTTTTTTTTGGGGGGGGGCACACCCGGCCGATGCTCAGGAGTTAATCCTGGCTGTCTGCTCAGAAATAGCTCCTGGCAGGCACAGGGGGCCATATGGGACACCGGGATTCGAACCAACCACCTTTGGTCCTGGACCGGCTGTTTGCAAGGCAAACGCCACTGTGCTATCTCTCCGGGCCCTCAAGAATGTATTTTGCCACGTTGTCTGAGAAGGAGGAGATAACATAGGACAATAGTTGTAGAAAATGTACAGTTGATAAGCACTATATCTTGGAGAATCAGTAGCCCTAATACAAGATTAAAAAGGTTGCTCTGGAACTTCAACCATTGCTCCCACTTGTTACTATTTTCTATCTTCTCAGGATGAACAGTTAAAATCCTTAAAAATAGGAGACCTGGGAGTGTAACTCTACTCAGGTGAGATCCTGTTTTGCTGTGGGAAGCTCAACTTCAATTCAGGGCATCGCAAAAAATAAAAATGAGGTTTGTGTTGTTTCACAGTCATTCAGAGGGGAGAAACTATGGGAGATAATTTGAAGGGGCAAAACCAATGGGAACGTTAGGTAGTATTTTTTTGGAAAAAAGAATAATATATTTGTGACTTTAACAATACCTCAGATATTATATATCTGTACTTTGACATCAGCTTTTCCACCTTCTACCCCATATGATCCCCTTTATTTATTTATTTATTTATTTATTTATTTATTTATTTTGTTTGTTTGTTTGTTTGTTTGGGGCCACATCTGGCAGTGCTCAGGACCTGGCTCTGTGCTCAGGTGTCATTCCTGGCAGTGCTTGGGGGACCTTATAGGGCAGTGATGGCTAACCTTTTTGAGCCCGAGTTCCCAAACTGCCGCGCATTGCCTGGTCCTCCCAATGTCCAGTCTGGCCCTGTTGCCAGGTGAGCTGCAAAGCAGATACCAGCACACTCGCCTCCCGCCTAACACTGCATATCTTGATTGCAGACCTTCTCGAGTGTTAGCTACAAGGTCTTCTTGTGCCGCTGCTGGCACAAGTGTCATAGGTTCACCATCAAGGATAGGGTATTGGGATTGAACCTGAGTTGAACACGAGCAAAGCAAATGCCCTACCCACTGTGCTCCAGCTCATCCCAATGTATTTATAACTAGTTTCTAGTACCAGCCTCTCTTCTGTACTTTCCTTAGAACCTCCTGTGCAATTTACTTGTTTGTAGTAGTCTAGTTTTCAGGGTGTAAAGGGTCACACCTGGTAGAGCTTTGGTGGTACTCTAGGCTTGCTTCTGGAGGGATGGAGGGGCCATGTGTGTGGGATTGAATCGGGGCTCTTACACGTAAAGTATTCACATTATCCTTTTGAGACATCTCCCCATCCCCATTTATAACAGACTAAGTGGTGTATTACATCATCACTTTATGTTCTTACTACTCTTCTGTACCCTTTAATCAATTTACCTGTGTGTGTGTGTGTCTGTCTGTCTGTCTGTCTGTCTTTTTTTTAAACTGCTAGAGAAAAGGAAAGCCGTGTAATGAATGCCACTGAAAACGGTCTCTAAACTCAACAAGGCTTTGCTACCAACAAGCTATCTTTCATGGATTCCTGGTCTATACCCTCATATTAGCTATTTTATCCCTTCACTATTCTCATTAATCTTCTGCCTCCCTCTTCAACTATTCCCTTTCAGGTGGCCCCATATTTTTAATAGAGGAAATGGAAGCTTTTAAACATTGGCTCTCACAATAACTTCTACATTCGCATACACAAGCAAGAGTTTTCTTTTTAACAGATCAGAAAATTTTGTATTAAAATACAGCTTATAATAAAATGATCGTTTGGGGTGTTGTTTATTTGGGGAGGGGGTTGCATTGTCAGGAATAGAAGCCATGCACATGCAAGTGCTACTGCTGATCTACCTCTGTTTTGTCATGTTTTATGTTTTGTCACTATACCAGACTCTCTCCCAAATAACAAATACTGAGCACCTATTGTATGGGTTCTGGTGTTAGCATATTTCATGTTTTAAAATACAGTCTTACAAAAGAAAAAAAATACTATGAGAGGGGCCAAAGAAATAATACAGGAGTTATAGCATTTGCCTCATATGTGGCTTAACAGATTTAATTTCCAGCATTGTATGCGTCACCCAAGCATTGCTTGATATGATCCAATCCCAACAAAATGTTTTGGTTTTGTTTGGGGGCACTTCCTGCAATGCTCAAGGGTTACTTCTGGTTCTGTGCTTGGAAATTATTCAGGGTGTGCTCAAGGGATGCTTGATATTGAAATCAGGTTCACGTCATACAAAGCAAGTGCCCTACCTGCTATATTATATCTCCAACCCCTAAAATGAATTTTTTTTTGTGGGGGGGCAAACCCAGTGGTGCTCAGGGGTTACTCCTGGCTTTTTGCTCAGAAGTCACTGCTAGCAGGCTGGGGGGAAGACCATATGGGATGCCAGAAATCATGGGGTTGGCCACATGGGAGGCAAATGCCCTACTGCTATGCTATTGCTCTGGTCCCTAAAATGAATTCTTTAAAGAAATTCAACCACTAGATGTTACTACTCAGCTGATGAAGAATTCCAGAAACCCAACTTGTTGTAGTTGCCTACTAAAAGAAGTGGTTTTTTCATCTTTTACTTATATATGTATACCCAATACTTAGGAGAAAAATCTTTAATTTTATCCATCTTCCATAGTGACTGAAGTCTCAAATCTTATAAAAAGAGCAAAGTGATGTTTCAAATATAGGACTAAACTGTCAAAGTTCTATCCCTTTATGCAAGTACTTTGAACAGGCATGATGTGACTTCAGAATTTAACTGCTTGCTCCTTTGTAAAATCCATTCCTTTGAGGCTATTCTGTTGAGGAAAGTAATGTGTGTTGTTTTGGGTTTTTTTGTTTGTTTTTAGTAAATTCTGCTCTACTCCATTATTCTGAAAAGTTAACACTAGGCTTTTCTTTTTACTTCTTGACTTTATATGGACACTTAGAATTTGATCTCAATTCCTTGACAATTATTTCTATCCTTTCTGAGCCATTCATTCAAGTATATCTTGATCTTGTTGGGAGAGAAAGAACCAAATAGCAACCCAAATTTAATCCCTGCACTATAGATAATCCCTACTCACACCCTGGCTGTGGCAAAAAGAAAGGGAAAAAAGTGACCCCATGTCCCTTTTTTCATTTTGTTTTTATTTGGGGGGGGCACACCCAGTGACACTCCGGGGTTACTTCTTTCTATGCACTCAGAAATCGCTCCTGGCTTGGGGGACCATATAGGACATTGGAGGACCGAACCGACTAGACTAGCATGGGCAAGGCAGATGTCTTACCCCTTGCGTCACCACTCTTGCCTCCCCTTTTTTCTGTTTTCTTTTCTAATAGAATATCTGGTCACATGCTCATAGATTATAGATTAGATTTTGCGGCTTTCCTTAAAGGTAGAAAATGTCCATAAGATTTTGGTGTGCTGTTGTCCTCACACAGTGTAAATAAGGGAGGGGCTGAGGATGAGACATAAGAGCAAATACCTTGCATGTATGAGGACCTGAGTTCATTTTCTAGTACCTCGTACCTCTCCCCTCCTCTTTGGCTGGCTCTGACCTTTGACACAGCTGGGCATGCTTCCCTTAAAATTAAAAACGTTGAGGTACCTTTATCTTCCTCTTTACCTAATTTTACTAGTCAGGATAGAACCTAGCATTTTGAATTCTTTTGTCTTGAAGACAAAGACACTTCCTTGAGGGACAAAATAACTAAAGGACTGCCATTTGACCACGGGGTACTTATACATGACAAAAAATGTGGAGAAAACATAAGTTTCTTTGAGGGCAGGCTCTCCTGGTAGTGCTCAATGGCAACTCCTTGCTTTGTTTTCAGGTGTTGGCTTCCTGCAGTGTTCAAGTGAGTATGCAGCATTCCTGGATTGCATGCATTCAGCTTTTTGAGATCTCTGGACTCTTCTCCCCTTTTTTTCCCTGTCCTTTCCTCCTCTCTTTCTCCCTCTTTATATTTCGTTTCTCTCTTTTTTGTGTTGCTGGGGATTAAACAGTCTTCCACATGCAAGGCTTGTTCTCTGTCTACTGCAGAATGGTACCCACACTTTTGGGGAATTGGACCACACCCGGCAGTGCTCAGGGGTTACTCCTGGCTCTGCTCAGAAATCGCTCCTGGTAGGCTCAGGGAACCATATGTGATGCCAGGAATCGAATCCAGGCCATCCTCAATTAGCAGTGTGTAAGGCAAATGCCCTACCACTGTGCAATCACGGATCCCAGTTCCCATAATTCTGTCATGTTTAAACCATTGTGTTTTGTTTCTTGTTTTTCTAGCAGCATATGTTGGCTGAATTTAAGAGTGTGCCATTATTTTCTACTTCTACACAATCCCTGGGACTGTGGATAGGAGCTATATTATCTTTGTGAGTGGGCTTTAGCTGACCACATAAACTTGAAAAGCAGGGAGTCTTCTGTTTGTAGAACAGAATACCAGAAATCTTTGAAGAATGAAACCCTTTTGAATGAAATCTGTTTGAGAAAGTTGCTTGTTGAAGATGAAAGAATAATACATCAAGGACCTAGTTTGCCTCTAGGAATCACTTCAATATGACCCTTCACCAATGTCAAGAAGGGAAATAAGAGACTTCTGTCCTACAACTCTAAGGAATCCTGCCAACAAGAATGAACTACCCCACCCCACCTCCCAGCTTCTAGATAAAAATTAGGAGCCGAAGAGATAGCATTGAGGTAGGGCATTTGCCTTGCCTGTAGAAGGACAGTGGTTGGAATCCTGGCATCCCATATGGTCCCTGAGCCTGCCAGGAGCGATTTCTGAGTGTAGAGCCAGGAATAATGACTGAGTGCTGCCGGGTGTGACCCAAAAACCATTCAGCTCAGCCAATATCTTAATATCAGGTTTATAATATCCTCAATAGAATTCAAAGTAAACTAAATCTGGTTAAGATACTAAAATGGGGGACCAGAGAGATAGCACAGCAGTAAGGCATTAGCCTTGCATGCGACCGACCCAGGACAAACCGGGTTTGATTCCCTGCAACCCATATGGTCTCCCAGCCTGCCAGGAGCAATTTCTGAGCGCAGCTAGGTGTGGCCCCAAAACCTAAATAAATAAACTGGAAAAAAAAAAAAAAAGAAGATACCAAAATGGGTGTTCTATTTAAATTTGAGTTAATTTGTTACAGAGTCAGACACTGTATCCTTATTCAGACCTAAGCAGAGATGTGGGTAGACTGAGGTGGAAGCAACAGTGAAACCAAAGCCCTGCAGTTAAGTAGTGCGACTGAGAGACAGTAGGGCTTAGGCAATTGATCAGAGAACAACTTTTACAGTGATAGAACTTTGACTTTTTTTATCTGAGGGAATGATGATATAGCATAGTGAATTCTGAGCAGAGGAGTGACATGATCTTCCAATGTTGGAAAAAGGTCACCCTCAGTTCTGAAAAAGTTCAAACTGCAGCGAGACTAGTTAGACAGCCAGGGAATATAATCCATAATAGTTTAGATCAAGTGTTCTAGCTCAAGAAATGGCCAGATTCTGGGTATGTTTTAAAGTTGTAGCCAACAATTAGTTGAAGAATTAGACTTGGGGTGGGTGAAGGTGGGTAACAAGGAAACCCGAAGATGATAACTTATCAGATAACCAAGTGGAGATACTAAGTAACTAAACACTCAAATCTAGATTTTAGCACAGAGATGGGACTCTAAAATGTTTAAATATTTTTAGCATTCTTCATCCCTCACTACCACTGATTTTGAGCTTCTAGTGATTGAGAATGTTCTCTTACTGGATTTTGGGGGAAGTAGAAGTGGGGTAGGTAGATTCTGGGTAGCATAGGCGTGACCCTGAGAAAGTTAATGTGCCTGGAGCTAGCTTAGATACAGTGAGTGTCTGTTTGTAGGAACTGGGGCCGGGGTCTTTCCCAGTTCGGGCCTTGCCCCCTCGGCCGCTGTCAGTCTTCTGCTCTGGCCCCTCCCCTTCCCAGCTCCTCTTGCTCCTCAAGGGCTCTCCTAACCGTTACTGCCCTAACAGCTGGGAAGGGAAGCAAAGTGAGAGTACGGATTCGGATCCGCATCTGCTTCTTTTGTCCTGGGATTCCTCTTGCCATTGCTCCCGGAAGGCTCCTATACGGCAATCCCTCCACTCTAAACTCTTCTCCATCCAGTTTAGACCTTCCCTCCCCCTCCCGTTTCTTCTGTTAACTGTCCCCACCTGACATGATCAAGCAGCCTCTGTCAAGCCTTTGCCTTCTGTCTTTCTGACCCCCTTAAGGATTAGGGCGTGGGGCTGGGTTTTGCCCCCTCAGATTGAAAACGTGTTCCTTTCCTGTAGGCCATCACCAGTAACAGTTATTTGTTACCAAGATTCTCTTGAGCACCTCCCGAGAGTGTGTGTTTTGTTTAAGTGACAAAACCTGTGTGCCAATCTCTGAATGGGGATTAAACTAATGAATTAATCTCTCTGATTAGAGTAAACCTGGGGATTAAGTCTAAAATCATCATTTTCTCCAATAGGCACCTCCTATGGAACCTCATCAGCAGATCCCTTCTCCCTCTCTCCTTCCCACATCTTCCTCAGAGCTTAGATCAGGTGAGAGGGCACTGTATCCGGGAGGTGGGAGATCCAGAAGGACGTCTAGTTGCCCCAGATTTCCCAGGACTATTTTGGACCTATTTACTAGGCTTATTCGGGGAGCGGTATGGTGATGGGGGAGCTGTAGTGAGGATTAAGAGCTCTGCTTTGCTGGCCTGATTATGTCCTGTAACTTTATCCATTCCTAGTCCCAAGTTCCTTTCCCTTTCCCTTCAATTTCTTTGACCTTGGCCATCCCCTGGCAAGAACCTGAGGTGTCTTTTCTTACCTCTCTTCTGGGCTGTATCAAGCAGATGCTGGCCAGCAGCCAGAAACATATATCTGGCACTCGAAACCTGAACAATGGGCGAAATCCCTTCGAAAGCAGTTGAATGTACAACTTCTCTTAGTCACAGAGAAGCCAGACTGGGCTTCTGAAGGTGCATTATCTCATACCCTTGAATCTCTGCACTCTGAAAGTGCCCAGGATAAATATGTGCAACCTTGGGCCAGTCAGAAAAGACAGAGGCACTTTTTGAGAACATTGACCCAGTTAGAACAGCCCACAGTGCTGGACCTCCTGGTAACTGAGCTCAAAAATCTATTCTTGGCTGTGCTACAGGATTGCAGTCCTGCAGCTTGGCATTACCTACATGCAGTGCTGGCTTTGCTCTCCCCATATGGAACTCTGCTAACCAGCCGCCTGGATTTGCTGCCATTTCTGGAGCAGCTATACCTCTGGGCTCCGCAAGTCCAAACCCAGCTACATCTGGACTTGCTAAAGGCCATGTACCAGACCTTTCCACCAGACACAACTTTGTTAGATTGTGCCTCCCATGTTGATTGCGTACTGAAGAAAAAAAGAGTCTTCCGTGGGCTCCAACGCCCAGCCTGCCCTTTTGTGAAGGCCAGGTCAGACCAGCATCAAGGAAAGGAATTAGCCACATGGCTGCAACCTCTGACTCTGCCTGAGCTACAGCATTACTTAGGTATTGTTGGATCTCAGGTGGCCGTGGAAGAGAGGTGGTGGCTGAATGGACTTGGCCTCCTGCCCCTGGCACTGGCAACAGACATCCCGGTACAGTATGAAAGCAATGAGACTGATCATGTGGCACAAAAATCTACTGGAAGAAGAGACACTAAGTAAGTGAAGGGCATACATAGTCATGGGCTTTGAACAGAGGAGGAAAACAAACCAGTTGGTGTACCTCTAGGGTTATTGGATGTCTAGAGCCAATTCTCTGTTGATTTTAGAAATTAGCTCCACCCAGGTCCAGCTATTATTAGACTTTCTCTCTTCCTTTTTATTTACAGCGTAACCCTATTCTTAGTGTTAATTCCAGAGGGAAATGCAGAATGCATGGAAAAGTTTAAAGCTTCAGTAAACAGATTGTGTTTTCATAGTTTCCAGACTTCTTTAATTTTCTTCACTTATTAGTACTTGATGCTGAATGCTGGGTATAGGGTTCTTCCTTCAGATGTTCCTATGTGAGTTGCATGTTTGATGAATGTTCCTACTCATGTCTGTGAGTTAAGCCAGTTCTAATGCCAATTGGAATCGACAGCACTGTCAAATAGGCCTTTCGCCCTAACCATTTCAGAGTTGTTTTTCTGACCTGCCTTTATCCCTATCCTGCCCTTGAGTGATTATTTCCTCCCATGCCTCCACAGCCTCCACCCCCACATCACACAACACCAGTTTGACTCTTACCAAGATTTCTGAATAACTACGGAATTCTTCAGAAGACTGTTGGAATTTGACCCCATCTCATAGCATAGTTATCTAAGTGTTTTGATGTTTGTGACAATTCACTGTAAAAAGGGTAGATTCAGGGTAGATTTAGCTATAACATAGTTTAACAATGTTTTTACCCTTAGTTTGTGTCTGGGCAACATCCTGAAGCCTCAATGCCCCAATTGTAGGCAAGTAGGAGGCAGAATCCTCGTACTTGGAAGGTGGCTAATGCTGATTCTTCTTTCAAAAGCCTGTCCTGTGCCCAAGTCTGAATTCTTACCTCGGTTTTGTTTGTTTGTTTGTTTTGGGGCTATACCTGGTAGCACTCAGGGATTATTTCTGGCTCTGCACTCAGGACTCGCTCCTGAGAGGATCAGGCATCGAATGGGATATCAGGGATTGAACCCAGGTTGGTCCCAGGTCAGCCACATGCAAGGCAAATGCTCTACCCACTGTGCTATATTTCAGCCCCGAATTCCCTTCCTTGAGAGAGGGAATTCTTGAGAAGTGATATGTAGTTAAGGAGTCAATATCTCTGCCTTCTCTTTGTACCTATCAGAATGCCTTTCAGGTTTGGCTAATATTAATTTCCATGATAACTTAATTCACATCAAATTTTCCAGAACTGGTTTCCCAGGAGTTTATAATAAGTATTTTTGAATACTTAATATTGATAATAAATCAGGTACTAAGGATACGTCAGTAAGCAAGATTCAATCCCTTGGGTCTTATAATTAGTCAGGGAGACATTTTAAATAAGTTGACACAAGTAAAACACAAATCCAGTTGTGATAAGTGCAATAACATCAAAGGGCACTTTCTTTTCCCTCACTCTCGTGTGTCTGTGTGTGTGTGTGTGTGTCTGTGTGTGTCTGTGTGTGTTTGTGTTTAGGATAAAGCACTTCAAAGGTTTAGATTAGAGTTTGCAAAATATTTTGAGTTAAGTGAAATAAAAGAATTTCAGTGGGGAAGAAGCAATCAGCAGTGTTAAATGGTACTTATAAAGGCAAGTAAGAAAAATCTTAAAAATGTTCATTAGTTTTAGCAACAAGGAAGCAGTTAGTGAGATCAGTTTCAGTAGAGTTTTGTAAGGAGAAAATCAAACTAGCACATTCATTAGTGAATGGGTAATAAAGTTGGGAAATCACATTTTACAATTTGTCACAGAACTTAGATTTAAAAATAGAAAATGGGGGGCCGGGCAGTGGCGCTAGAGGTAAGGTGCCTGCCTTGCCTGCGCTAGCCTAGGACGGACCTAGGTTTGATCCCCTGGCGTCCCATATGGTCCCCCAAGCCAGGCACGATTTCTGAGCTCATAGCCAGGAGTAACCCCTGGGTATCACCGGGTGTGTCCCAATAAAATAAGAAATAAAATAAAAATTCTACCTGGAGGAAATGAAAAATTTCTTTCCACAGAAGAGATGATAAAACCTCTGGACTGTGACATTATATATAGACATTATATAATATATACATATATATATATAATTCTTCATTCAAAAAATAAAAAATGATTTCCACCACCAATGTCCCAAATCTCCCTCCTCCCCACTCTACCCCCACCTGTACTCTAGTCAGATTTTCCACTTTCCTCATTCATTCACATTGTTATGATAGTTCTCAGTGTACTTATTTCTCTTAACTGCACGCACCACTCTTTGTAGTGAGCTTCATGTTGTGAGCTGGACCTCCTATCCCTCCTCTCTTTGTCTCTGAGGATTATTGCAAAAATGTCTTTTATTTTTCTTAAAAGCTAAAGATGAGTGAGACTATTCTGCGTCTATCTCTCTCCCTCTGACACATTTCACTCAGCATAATAGATTCCATGTACACCCATGTATAGGAAAATTTCATGACTTCATTTCTCCTGACGGCTGCATAATATTCCATTGTGTATATGTACCACAGTTTCTTTAGCCATTCATCTGTTGAAGGGCATCTTGGCAGTTTTCAGAGTCTGGCTATTGTAAATAGTGCTGCAATGAATATAAGTGTGAAGAAGGGATTTTTGAATTGCATTTTTGTGTTTCTAGAGTATATCCCTAAGAGTGGTATAGTTGGATCATATGGGAGCTCAATTTCCAGATTTTGGAGGAATCTCATATCGCTTTCCATAAAGGTTGGATTAGATGGCATTCCCACCAGCAGTGAATAAGAGTTCCTTTCTCTCCACATCCCTGCCAGCACTGCTTGTTCTTGTTCTTTTTTTTTTATTTCTATGTTCTCATTCTTTTTTTTTTTTTTTTTTGGGCCACACCCGGCAGTGCTCAGGGGTCACTCCTGGCTGTCTGCTCAGAAATCGCTCCTGGCAGGCACGGGGGACCATATGGGACACTGGGATTCGAACCAACCACCTTTGGTCCTGGATCGGCTGCTTGCAAGGCAAACGCCACTGTGCTATCTCTCCAAGCCCGGACACCGGGATTCGAACCAACCACCTTAGGTCCTGGATCGGCTGCTTGCAAGGCAAACGCCGCTCGCTGTGCTATCTCTCCGGGCCCTATGTTCTCATTCTTTATGATGTGTGCCAATCTCTGTGGCATGAGATGGTACCTCATAGTTGTTTTGATTTGCATCTTTCTGATGATTAGTAATGTGGAGCATTTTTTCATGTGCCTTTTGGCCATCTGTATTTCTTTTTTATCAAAGTGTCTTCATTTCTTCTCCCCATTTTTTGATGGGATTAGATTTTTTTTTTCCTTGTAAAGTTCTGTCAGTGCCTTGTATATTTTGGATATTAGCCCCTTATCTGATGTGTATTGGGTGAATAGTTTCTCCCACTCAGTGGGTGGCTCTTGTATTCTGAGCACTATTTCCTTTGAGGTGCAGAAGCTTCTCAGCTTAATATATTCCCACTTGTTCATATCTGCTTCCACTTGTTTGGAGAGTGCTGTTTCCTCCTTAAATTAGATGCCTTTAGTCTCAATGTCATGGAGTGTTTTACCTACATGTTGTTTTATATACCTTATGATTTCAGGTCTGATATCAAGGTCTTTAATCCATTTGGATTTTACCTTCATACATGGTGTTAGCTGGGGGGTCTGAAATCAATTTTTTTGTAAGTGATTAACCAGTTGTGCCAACACCACTTGTTGAAGAGGCTTTCCTTGCTCCATTGAGGATTACTTGCTCCTTTATCAAAAATTAGGTGATTGTATGTCTGGGGAACATTCTCTGAGCACTCAATTCTATTACACTGATCTGAGGGTCTGTCTTTATTCCAGTACCATGCTGTTTTGATAACAATTGCTTTGTAATATAGTTTAAAGTTGGGGAAAGTAATGCCTCAGGAGTGCTTTAGCTATTCGAGGGTGTTTATTATTCCAAATGAATTTCAGAAGTGTTTGATCCACTTCTTTGAAGAATGTCATGGGTATCTTTAGAGGAATCGCATTAAATCTGTACAATGCTTTGGGAACTATTGCCATTTTAATGATGTTAATCCTGCCAATCCATGAGCAGGGTATATGTTTCCATTTCCGCGTGTCCTCTCTTATTTCTTGAAGCAGTGTTTTATAGTTTTCTTTGGTCCTTCATGTCTTTAGTCAAGCTGACTCCAAGATATTTGAGTTTGTGTGGCACTAATGTGAATGGGATTGTTTTCTTTTTCTTTTCTTTTTTTTTTTTTTTTTGGTTTTTGGGCCACACCTGGCGGTGCTCAGGGGTTACTCCTGGCTGTCTGCTCAGAAATAGCTCCTGGCAGGCTCGGGGGACCATATGGGACACCAGGATTCGAACCAACCACCTTTGGTCATGGATTGGCTGCGTGCAAGGCAAACGCTGCTGTGCTATCTCTCTGGGCCCAGGATTGTTTTCTTAATGTCCATTTCTTCCTTATCATTATTGGTGTATAAAAAGGCCATTGATTTTTGTGTGTTAATTTTGTAGCCTGCCACCTTCCTATATGAGTTTATTGCTTCTAGAATCTTTTATTTGGGGGGGGACACACCTGGCCACGCTCAGGGGTTACTCCTGGCTCTATGCTCAGAAATCGCACCTGGCAGGCTCAGGGGACCATACGGGATGCTGGGATTTGAACCACCAACCTTCTGCATGCAAGGCAAACATTATGACTAGGATGTGTCTTGGGGTGTTTTTCTTTGGGTCTCTTTTAGCTGGTGCTCTTTGGGCATGCAGGATTTGATTGCATGCAGTCGTTAGCTCTGGAGTTTCTCTGTGATGATGTCTTTGACTTGATTCTTCATGGGGATCCTCTTCCTGGGCCTCTGAGACTCCAATGATTCTTATTTTGTTTCTGTTGAACAGGAGAAATCTAGGACCATGAGAGTATTATATAATACTGACTTCACAGCAATCATATCAATTCAGAATGATAGTTTGGGTATGTGAATGGGAGGGATGGTTCATATATATGTCATTATGAATATAGTTTCCTGATGTTACATGATGAACTATATGTACTCAAGTTTAAACTGATTATAGACTGGTAGATGGCTGTGAATATACATCAGGCTCTCTCAGGCCCCTTATCTAGTTTATCCTTCCACTAGCCAAACTACCTCTTTGCTGTGCCCCCTTCTTTCTTGATTTTTTTTTTCTTGCAGATCTCTGTCTGACTCTGAAACTTTGTGGGAGAAGAAAAAGAGAAGCATTGGCTTTGCACCTCAGCTTTCCCTTTTAGGTAATCAGATGCTGGCTATTCTAAAAACTGAGAGATATCTGATGAAGACCCATTTCCTTTATCTCAACGTGGCTCCCAGCCGACACTTTAGGTAAGAAAACCCTATGTCTAGATCTTTCTTCTCCCATTTGCTATTTCCTCCCACACTATTTTTTCCCTCCCTCTTTTTTTCATACCCACTCCTCTCCCATACTTTTTCTTCTGCTCTTATTTCTCCTCTGATTTTTAGTTTCTCTCCTTTGTCTTTTCTTCTTGGCCTCTTTCTCTCTAGCCTCCACATCTTTGCTTTTCCTTGGCTCTCTTCTTTTCTTTTGTACTTGTCATACTTTTCTACTTTTTGATCTGTCATATTTATTCTATCCTAGAATGATGGAAACATTTGGTTATAATCTCAGAAGGGTATTTAATGGTAATCTATTTCAACTCCAGTGTAAGAATCAGGTGTTCGTATACATCTTTTTGATATGGGGAAAACATTGTGTTTCTCAATATATCCTGTTCTGAGACTGAACTAAAATCTTCTCTTTTAACGTCTTTCTCCTAATTTTTATTTATTTATTTATTTGTTTATTTGTTTATTTATTTAGTTTTTGGGCCACACCCAGCAGCATTCAGGGGTTAATCTTGGCTCTACGTTCAGATATCACTCTTTGCAGGTTCCAGGGACCATATGGGATTTGGGGACCAAACCCAGGTTTGGCCACGTTTGCGATCTTAACTATTTTTAAAAATTTTTTTGGGGGGCCGGGAAGGTGGTGCTAGAGGTAAGGTGTCTGCCTTGCAAGCGCTAGCGTAGGACGGACCGCGGTTCGATCCCCCGGCGTCCCATATGGTCCCCTCAAGCCAGGGGCGATTTCTGAGTGCATAGCCAGGAGTAACCCCTGAGCGTCAAATGGGTGTGACCCCAAAACCAAAAAAAAAAAATTTTTTTTTTGTTTTTTTTTTTTGTTTTTTTTTTTTTTTGGGGGGGGGGGTCACACCCGGCAGCACTTAGGGGTTACTCCTGGCACTATGCTCAGAAATCGCTCCTGGCAGGCTCGGGAGACCATATGGCAGGGGTCTCCAACTCAATTTACCTGGGGGCCGCAGGAGGCAAAGTCAGGATGAGACAGGGTCGCATAAGGGATTTCGCTTACCAAATATTCGCAATAAAAAATCGCATTAGTAAGAAAAAAACGCAAAAAATTGCATTAAACATTTGCATACCCGAACGGAACTGCTCGGGGTATGCGAATGTTTAATGCAATTTTTTTCTTACTAATGCGATTTTTATTGCAATTAATCAGTAAGCGGATAATCGTGAATACTGCGATATTTGAAGGCCGGCTGCGGACCACAAAATGTTGTACAGAAGGCCGCGAATGGCCCTCGGGCTGCGAGTTTGAGACCCCTGCTTTAGTAGCATAAATGATCCACAGATGACAGTGTTGTCAGTTCATTTCACAAATATTCACTGAGAGCACTGTGCCCGTGATTAATTGTTTTCTGGTTATGATTCTAGTCTTCTCATTCTTCTTTGTGATACTGGGACTGGGACTCTTTTTAGTAATTAAATTTCTTTATGTTATACATTGTGGTTTACAGAGTTGTTCATAATACAGTAATTTCTGTCATTCAGTATTCCACCACCAATGTAACATTCCCTTCACCTTGGTCACCAGTTTCCCAACCTCCTTGAAGCCTGCTCTTTGGCAGATAGGAATAATTTAGTATTTTGTATATTCCTACTGGGAAATCAGAATTAAAATTATGTGAGTATACACAGCTGAGGATTTTCAGCATTGGGCTGATGAACTCATGGCAAGAGGGGTGGTTCTCAAAGAGTGATGATGAGTGCAGTTAGAGAAAAATTACATTGAGAACTATCATAACAAAGTGAATAAATGAGGGAAGTTTAGAAAGCCTGTCTAGAGCATAGGCAGGGGTGGGGTGGATAGGAGGGAGATTTGGGACATTGGTGATGGAAATGTTGCACTGTGAAGGGGAGTGTTCTTTACATGACTGAAACCCAACTACAATCATGTTTGTAATCAAGGTGTTTAAATAAAGATATTAATTTAAAAAAAAGAGGGGTGGGTCTTAAGAGCCCTAGGAGGGCCCAGTGTAATCAGTACAAAGTCACTATACTTGTGTGTTTTTCTTACTAGCTGGGTCTCTCTTTCAAGAGTTGTGATGTGGTGTTGACTGCTTACACAGATATGATGGAAGGCTCTTGTTAATGGTTGTGGCTGACAGGGCCCCTGGCTACTGGAAGTACGGGTGGTTGAGGGGGGCAGTGTAGGAGAGGCAGCCAGGAGAGAGGCAGCTGGCTCTACAACTCACTGGAGATGTCAGCCACAAAACTGGCATATCTGGAGTGTTTAGAGGCTAGGAGTCTAGTTTAGAGTTTAGAAGTTTGGAGGCTAGGTAAGATGAGTGGAGAAGAAGTGAAGCTGGGCTGTTGGTGTAGAGGCAGTTGTAGGGTAAAGTAGATCTGTGTGTACATCCCTTAGGCTTCAACAGCCCCATCTCCCTGAACTGGGACTTTTAAAACTTCCTTTATCCTTATCCTCTTGTGAAGTTTGATTAATAAAGGGTGCTAAAAGGTGACTGGACAACAGGATAAAAGGAAAAGGAAGACCTTCTTCATTTGTTTTTTCTATCAGCATTGCTCCCCAAATGGTCATTTATCCTGACAGCAGCAGGTACTTTCTATGTCAGATTGTAACTAACTTTGAGAGGGTACTGCCACCTGTTGAATGGCATTTTCCCATCAGAGTTCTGAGTCACCATGATGCAAGGCTCCTCCTCTAAGCTCCTTAGATAATAGTAGTAACATCCAGGCTGAATTTTGTTAGAAATCCAACTTCCAACTCTATGAACCCACTTTTTCCCCCTGTGAACTCTTTTTAAACACCTAGCTTCTAAGACCTTAACCTCCTTTCATATTTCTTCTAAATCTAGGACTGGTATCTATTTTTTGTAGTTATTAATAGTCCTTTTATTTTTATCCCACTTTTATAGTCTTCTGACAGCTTTTAAAGAACATATTTTTTGTTTTAAATAATATACTGAATCACCATAAATTGCAAAATTACAAAATTATTAATGGTTGAATTTCAATCCCTTCACTGGTGCTCCCTTACTTGCATAAATGACCCCAGTTTCTCTCCTGCACCTGGCAGGGACTCTCTCACCCTTTCCTCCTTTTAGACTCTGTGGTTTACAATATTGTTGCTGAAAAGGTATCATGCATATCACTTTACCTCCTTTGAGAACCCAGTCCTCATCCAAAGTGACCACTTTCCTCAATCATCATCTTAGTGGTCCCTTTCCTGACTTATCCTCTCTTCTCCCACAGTGGCGAATCTTCTACTAGGGACCAGTTCTCCTGCCCTCTGTTTCTATTATCTTTGGGCATTAGTTACTCCTTATAATGTTTCTTTGTATCTCACAAATGAGCAAAACCATTCCATATTTGTCCTTCTCCCTTAGGTTCATTTCACTCAGCATGATTCTCTCCACGCATGTAAAGCAAACTTCATGACTTCATTTTTCTTAACAGCCACATAGTATATGAACCATAGCTTCTTTTCTAGTCCTCTGAAAGAACATATTATTTCTATTAAATTATTCTATTATTCTGTTGAAATGATTTATGGTTTGCTGTTTTCCTGACTGAATCTTTACTGATACTGTATAGACTTCCTCTGCTATGTAAATGTAGACCATTATTATCTTATATAATTTTTTAGTTTATTTTTTTGGTACCTTGGAATGCTTGACAATATTCCTGTATAAATTGGTACTGTTCAGACCCCAAAAATAAAGTACTAAATCATATAAAATTGAAATGGTCCATTTTTGAAAAGATAGGGAAATTTGTCATTTTTATGAGTGGTCCCAGGAAGCTTTCCTTAAACTTGGGGTTCTGATACTGGCTTGGTAATACCCTTGGTTTGAGTACTACTGAAATACTTGCTAATGGGAAGAAGGTAATTTTTTTTTTTATTATGTAGTACCATCATCATTAAATGGGTGAATATAATAACTAGCTACTGACACCTAGTGGCTGCTACACTTGATCAAATGCCAATAAAATTGTGGAGCTTTATTATGTTGCAATTATGTGGCAATAATATTGTGGCATTTGGGAATCAGATGCTTATTGCAAGGACGAAAGTTGTAAATTTAGCCTTCCTTTCCTTCCTCCTTCTTTCCCTCCCTCCCTCTTTCCTCCTTTCCTCCTTCTCCCTCCCTTCCTCCTTCTTCCTCCCTCCTTCCTCCCTCCTTTCTTCCCTCTTTCCTCCTCCCTCTCTCCATCCTTCCCTCCTTCCTTCCTTCCCTTCTCCCTCCCTCCCTCCTTCCCTTCTCCCTCTCTCCCTCCCTCCTTTCCTTCCTTTCACCTTTCCTTCCTTCCTTCCTTCCTTCCTTCCTTCCTTCCTTCCTTCCTTCCTTCCTTCCTTCCTTCCTTCCTTCCTTCCTTCCTTCCTTCCTTCCTTCCTTCCTTCCTTCCTTTCTTCCTCACTTCTTTCTCTATTCCTTTCCTCATTTCAGAAGACACAAACATTAACATACTTCATCTCTTTGTTTCCTGTTCTTTCTCTGGCAATTGTATTATTTTCTAAAGTTCCTGGACAAATAAGCTCTTATTTATCTTTTTCACAAACATTCACTTTAGAGTCACTAAAACAGCCTTAATAAATTCATTTCCACTGCAAAAAAAAAAGAGAGAAGAAAAGAAAAAGAAAGTTGTAAATTTAGATCTTAAACTCAGTAATATTCTAAAACATCTAGTCACTTAGTCTTAATCAGAGAAGTAGTACAACCAAAGATAATTGGGCACATAGAGAGAAAAGGAACCATGAGAGAAAAAAAGAAACCTTGAGTAAGAAAACTAAAAAGGCAGTAAATAATGATAGGCTCAGCATTTCAAAGATGGAAACTTAGGGAAGTAAATTTGGTTTTTGGTATTGGTTTTGCCCAGTGGCACTTACTGGTTTCAGTAGAGATAATTGTATTTTCTTACTTTCTTAATTTTCTTTTCTTTTTTTTTTTTTTTTTTTTGGTTTTGGGTTTTGGTTTTTGGTTTTTGGGCCACACCTGGCAGTGCTCAGGGGTTACTCCTGGCTGTCTGCTCAGAAATAGCTCCTGGCAGGCACGGGGGACCATATGGGACACCAGGATTCGAACCAACCACCTTTGGTCCTGGATCGGCTGCTTGCAAGGCAAACGCCGCTGTGCTATCTCTCTGGGGCCCACTTTCTTAATTTTCTTACTTGTATTTTCTTCAATGACAGAAGAGCAAAGCTTTGTAAGTCCTCTGATGGTTCATATAAATTATTTTCAAATTTTATTCAGTTATTTTGTTTAGTTTCTTAAATTATTCTGAAGTAAGAGTGTTACTACAAATTTCTAGTGCACCAATACCAAAGTAGAATTTTGGTAATAGTTTCATTTTGTTTATTTGCATTCAAATGGAGACTAATCCTGTTGGCCTATATAAAATGTCCCCTACAACCAAAAGCTTATGTCTTATGTCAGTTCATTTCTTTTGGTCTGCAGATTGAAGTTCCCCCAAACATATATGCTGTAATATTAAACTTGTAATACACCAGCTGATACATGCAAATTAGTTAGTACCTAAACTGTAACATAACCAAACTTCAATTTCTGAGTCAACACATCTATCTTTGACTTTCAATCTTCATAGTTTGCGCCTTTGGGGCTGGAGTGATAGCACAATGGTAAGGTGTTTACCTTACTCTGGGCCGACCCAAGGCGGACCCAGGTTTGATTCCTGGCATCCCATATGGTCGCCTGAGCCTTCCTGGTGTGATTTTTGAGTGCAGGTCAGGAGTAACCCCTGAGTGCTGCTGGCTATGGCCCAAACCAAACCAAAACAAAACAAAAAAATCCAAAACATAGTTTGCTTGACCTTTCTATTTTGAAGATCACTCTACTTTCTCTTCCCTTTTCTTACTTCTTTTGCTTGCTTTCTTGCCATTGTTTATTCTTTTTTTCTTTCCCGAAATCTGTATAGTTCTCAGGACTTCCACTGATGAGCATTTTCTTTAAAGGCCCTACAACTTGGTGGTGGTGTCACCAAAGAAAGTGAACCCTGAGTACTACATCTTCTCTCCATTCGGGGTCCTGCATGTCCATCCTGTGGAGGGAAGTGAGACGATGACTCTGGGTACCTGGCATCGCCATTCTGTCCTCTGGCAGCAACTCCAGTTCATCCCCTTCTTCAAGTATTGCCTCTTACGGAAGGCCTTTGCTTGGTGGGTAATGATGGTTCTGGAGTTTGGGGGGAAGGGTTGCAGAGGCACTGCATGTCACTCTACTCTGATCTGTAGCTGGAGGAAGAGTGTGAAGTTACTGATGCTGGATCGGTGTCGCACTTTCCTAGAAAAACATTTGCTCACTGCTGTGCCCCACTTTGGAGTTGGGCTTCTTCATATCAACAGGTAAGGTGTTCAAGCACAACTTCAGTGGATATTTAAAAAAATATTTTTACATGAAGTAATAATGTTTTCTTCATAAAAATTTTGTAAAATATGGGGCCAGAATGGTGGCACAATGGTAGGGCGTTTGCTTTGTAAGCGGCTAACCTAGGACAGACCACAGTTCGGTTCCTCAGCGTCCCATATGGTCCCCCAAGCCAGGAGCGATTTCTGAGCACATAGCCAGGAGTAACCCCTGAGCATCACTGGGTGTGGTCCAAAAACAAAAATTTTTTGTGGGTCCCCCAAGCCAGGATCGATTTCCGAGCACATAGCCAGAAGTAACCCCAGAGCGTCACTGGGTGTGGCCCAAAAACAAACAAAAATTTTGTAAAATAACTTGCCCAAAGTACACAGGATTAAAACTCTTGGGACCAGTACATGCCTAGTCTATTTGAAGTCTGATTTCAATCAGTACTCAGAAGGTACAGATTTCAAGGACCTACCTCATCATCATCTCCTGAGCACCACCAGAAAAGCATTGCCAGATGTGGCCATCACACAAATTAATATGTTCTTTGAAAAAAAATCTTATGACTACTACATTTTGTTGCATGTCCTTTTAGTCTTTCTGCCACAATTTAGATATGGTCAAACTTTACTATTATTGTTACTTGTAATAATTTTTTATTTTAGTGAGTAAAATATCCTAAATATATCTCCATGTAACTTTGTATATACATTAATTTGTCCCATATCACACCAAGGACCAAATTTAAGAGTCTAACTTGTGTGTTTGAACATAAATTCTGCTCTGTCTACAATATTACTTGTATTTGGATGGTAGTGGGGAGGGAGTGTAGCAGTTTTTAGTACTTCCTTGCTTCTCTGCATAATTCTTTAACCACTCCAATATTCATAATAGGTATTTCAAAACTCAAACGCTCATACTGTTGTTGAGTATAAGTTTTTAAAGAAATAAAGTTAGGGGACCGGATTGATAGCACAACGGTTAGGGCATTTGCCTTGCATGTGGCTACCCAGGTTTGATTCCTGGCATTCCATATGGTCCCCAGAGCCTGCCAGGAGTGCTTTCTCATTGCAGAGCAGGAGTAACCTCTGAGTGATGCCAGGTGTAGCCCCCAAATTAACAAACAAATAAAATAAATAAAGTTAGTTCAGTGTGAGTTATGAGGGAGGTCAGGACTGAAGCCTGAACTGTATCTAAATAAAAAAGTCACTACTTCTTTTTTTTTTTTTTCTTTTTGTGGTTTTTGGGTCACACCCGGCAGTGCTCAGGGGTTACTCCTGGCTCCATGCTCAGAAATTGCTCCTGGCAGGCACGGGGGACCATATGGGACGCTGGGATTCGAACCGATGACCTCTTGCATGAAAGGCAAACGCCTTACCTCCATGCTATCTCTCCAGCCCCGTCACTACTTCTTTTGCCAATTAACAATTACCATGGACCTTGGGAATATGGGTCCAGTTATGTTAGTCACTTTTTTGTTTGTTTCAGAATTTTCCAGAAATCCACCTTCTTTTGGTAAAACATTTATTTTTACTGGTCATCTAAAATGTTCATCAAAACACTCTACTTGCCAGTGGTACATAAGATAATCTTTTCTGGGATACCAGCCTCTTCTGTCATTTACTTGTGTGAAGGGCTTTGGTTATCCTCCTGCCCTATGGCCCCTGCCCCACCTTGGGTGACTGCTCCCTGGCTCCCATGCTGCACCCTACCTCTCAAACCCTAAACTACACATATGCCAACATGTCCATGGCAATTTCAACCTTTCAACCCCACTAACTCTGTTACTCATTTTGATATTGTTCTTCAAATATTTCCATAATTACCATCTGTGCAAATGAAATTATTAGATACTCACCTTCATGAACATTGAAATAACATCTTAGGGTACAAGATTGTTAGATTTACAAAGGAGTAGCAGTTTTCTGTCTCCACTTCTATTCAATATAGTAATAGAAGTCCTGGCTACAGCAATAAGGCAAAAAAAAAAAAAACCCAAAGGTATCCAAATTGGAAAAGAAGTCAAATTATCATTATTTGCAGATTACATGATAATATACATAGAATATATATAAAATACTCTGAGTCCACCAAAAAAAGTCCTAGAAAAATAAACCAAATACTGCTACAAAGTCAGTACACAAAAAGCTGCATATTATATGCAAAAAAATGAATCAGGAGATCAAAGAGTCTATTCCATGTAAAATAGTATCCAGAAATATCAAGTATCTAGGTATCAACTTAACAAAATATGTGGGATACCATGATAACTTTAAATTTCCTTAGGAAATGGAAAAATATTCCATGCTCATGGAATGGAGGTCACAAACAGCCAAAGCCATATTGAAAAATAAGACATGTGGGAGTACATCATTATCTAGTTGAAGCAATATTATAAAGCAATTGTGATCAAAACTGCATGGCACTGGAATAAAGTTAGTTTCTCTAATCAGTGGGTCAGAATTGAACCCAAGGACAAAACAGGTCATTAAATGGAGTAAAGATAGCTTCTTCAACAAATGGTGCTGGGAAAACTGAATAACTACATGTCAGAAATTAAAGCTAATCTTATCTCACACCTTATGTAAAAATCAAAGTGGATTAGAGACCTTGAAATCTGACTGGAAACTATAAAGTACATTGAAAAATATAGGCGGGCCTGGAGAGATAGCACAGTGGCGTTTGCCTTGCAAGCAGCCGATCCAGGACCAAAGGTGGTTGGTTCGAATCTCGGTGTCCCATGTGGTCCCCCCCGTGCCTGCCAGGAGCTATTTCTGAGTAGACAGCCAGGAGTGACCCCTGAGCACCGCCGGGTGTGGCCCAAAAACAAAAACAAACAAACAAAAAATATATAGGCATAATATTCCAAGATTTTGACCTGTAGCTCAATAAGATCTTCAGTGATCTTATATCACTGCCAAAGGCAACAAAATAAAAATAAACAAATGGAGCTATGCCAAACTAAACAGTTTTTGCATGGAAAAAGAAACATGGGCTAAAACTAAAAGGCAGCTAACAAAAATATTTGTATTCACTCACCAGATAAAGACTTGATATCCAATATCCAGGATATATAAAGTACAAAGATCAATCAAAAAATTTCCAAATCTTGGGGCCGAAGGGATAGCACAGCGGGCGTTTGTCTTGCAAGCAGCTGATCCAGGACCTAAGGTGGTTAGTTCCAATCCCGACGTCCCATATGGTCCCCCGTGCCTGCCAGGAGCTATTTCTGAGCAGATAGCCAGGAGTAACCCCTGAGCACCACCGGGTATGGCCCAAAACTAAAAAAAAAAAAAAATTCCAAATCCCTATCAAAAAATGGGGTGAGGGGCCACAGAGATAGCACAGGGGTAGGGTGTTTGCCTTGCATATGGCCAGTCAACCCGAGAGGGACCTGGTTCAATTCCTAGAATTACATATGGTCCCCTAGACTGCCAGGGACGATTTCTGAGTGTAGAACCAGAAGTAACCCTTGAGCACTACAGGGTGTAGCCCAACAATCAATAAATAAATAAAGTTAAAAAAATGGGGTGAGGAAATGAATAAACACTTCTCAGAAAAAGACAAGCATATCTCCAGTAAGCACTTGAAAAAGTGCTCAGCATCATTTCTCATTAAGGAAATCTAAATCAAGACAATAATGTGCCGCAGACCGCTCAGCCATTGGAGGGCAGCATTAGGGTCCTCCTCGGAAGACAGGTGGGCAAGGGGCCGGCGTAACAAGAGACTCAAAGTTTTGGGTGCTGGAAAGTAGCTTAGAGCTTTGGCTTGAGCCTCCACTACAGAGTAACTGCATTTATTTCTCTAGGTTATTTATACATCTAACAGCAGGATGTTTGGGAAAAAAACAAAATACATCAACTTACTGGTTCCTCATTCCAACATATATTTAACATATATTAGCAATTTTCTAGGCATGCTGACCTTATCAAGAATCAGATCAAATCTTACTATTTTTAAATAATGGCACTCTGGTGATTGTCTGCATTTACTATATGTAAGACTAGTGGTTAATGTGATTAATCTTTGCTTGATTTTAGAAACCTGCCCAGCTTGAGCTGTGAGCAGATTTTTTGTTATATTTAAAATGTTATGGGGCCCGGAGAGATAGCACAGTGGCGTTTGCCTTGCAAGCAGCCGATCCAGGACCAAAGGTGGTTGGTTCGAATCCTGGTGTCCCATATGGTCCCCCGTGCCTGCCAGGAGCTATTTCTGAGCAGACAGCCAGGAGTAACCCCTGAGCACTGCCGGGTGTGGCCCAAAAACCAAAATAAATAAATAAATAAAATGTTATAGATCCACCATTTTAAATCTATGTCTGGGGGTCCAGGTTTAGGTCTCTTATCATATACTGCTTTGATCCAACCTTTCCACAGACTTCTTTATTTGCCTTTTTAGTAAATCCTTTTGTTCCTGTGTAAGATGGCATTAAAGAGGAATTGCTCTTTTTAATATTTTTAAAAAGGTCAATTTATAATAAGACACTTTTTCCTTCATGCACTACTCCTCTGTTACCACCTCATCATACACTCCTGTGTAAGGTAAGGGATCAGGTGTAGCTAATACTGTGCTAAGTGGGCCAAAGTCTAGTCCTATATATAGGTGGTTCCCATCATTTGCCCTGTATTAGATATAACCATCGTGTGTCTTGCTTTTTATTTTTTTTTTGTTTGTTTTTCGGGCCACACCCATTTGATGCTTAGGGGTTACTCCTGGATAAGTGCTCAGAAATTGCTCCTGGCTTCGGGGGACCATATGGGACACCGGGGGATCGAAACCAAGGGCCTTCCTTGGCTAGCGCTTGCAAGGCAGACACCTTACCTCTAGTGCCACCTCACCGACCCCAGTGTCTTGCTTTTTCTTAGGAACATAAGAAATCCTGTTTCCTTTACCTGATCTATTTCTGCCTTATTATAGGGACTCATATGAATTTGTCACAGTCCTTCAAGTGTTTCCAGCTGTCAGGTTTTGTGCTATGGGCTTTTCTCTAGATTCTTCTATTAGAGACTTTTCTACTTATAACTGAGCCAAAGTTGTGACTAAATGATTCTTCCTATTATTATTCTTTTTTTTTTTTTTTTTTTTTTTTTTTGGGCCACACCCGGTAACGCTCAGGGGTTACTCCTGGCTATGCGTTCAGAAGTCGCTCCTGGCTTGGGGGACCATATGGGACGCCGGGGGATCGAACCTCGGTCCGTCTCCTAGGCTAGCGCAGGTAAGGCAGGCACCTTACCTCCAGCGCCACCGCCCGCCCCCCCTATTATTATTCTTAAGAATATTAGTGATAGTTTTTAAGCAAAATCTCTTAATTTTCTGTTAAAGGCTTCTTTTCTAAAAAAAAAAAAGAAAACATTTTCAGAAGTTTCTGTGTGATTTGTAAAATCATTAACGTGCTCTCAAATAATTATGTTGTGGGTTTTCTATAGAACCCAGTGTTCCCCGGTTACTGTAGCATGGAGTAAGAAAAACAATCATCATTGTTCCCAGAAGCAGTACATGACGTGGGGAATATTTTCTTGTTCCGGGACCACCTGCGACTGTTCCAGGAGACTAACTGTGTGAAGCTTTTGCCTCAGGTCCGAGAACCGAGAACATGGCTTTCGCCATGTTATGCAGACTCCACTGGAGCTGCCATGGCAATAATGAAATATCATTTCACACTAATGAGAATGGCATGGGGCCGCAGTGGTGACACAAGCATTAGGCTGTCTGCCTTGCCCATGCTAACCTAGGACAGACTGTGGTTCAATCCCCCAGCGTCCCATATGGTCCCCCAAGCCAGGAGTGATTTCTAAGTGCATAACCAGGGTAATCTCTGAGTATCACCAGGTGTTGCCCCAAGAATAAACAAATAAATAAACAAAAACAAAACAAAAAAGAGGCAGCTAAAAAATAGAGAATGGCACATACCAAAAATACTAGGGATAATCTGTGTTGGTGGGAGGTGGTGAAAAGATACTCTCAACCACTGCTGCTATTAATGTTGACTGGTTCAACTCCTATGGAAAATGAAGAGTTGAAGAGTTGAAAAATGAAGAGTTCTTAGTAAAGTTAGAATTGAGATGCCATATGACCTAGAAATTCTACTTTTGGTTGGAAATCATCAGGATGTAGAAACATTTATTCAAAAGGACGGTGCACACCATTCATTATTCATTGCTCCATGTAGTACAATAACAAAGATATGTATTCTTCCTAGGTGTCGAACCACAAATGAATAGATTATGAAAATGTGGTACATTAACACAATAGAATACTATGTAGCTGCAAGGAATAATGAAACTGCAATTTGCTGCAACCTGATTCGAACTAGAACTGGATACCATGTTGAGTGAAGTAAATCTAAAGAAAAACAGGATGATATTGTCACTTATTTGTGGTATATAGAATAATTAGGTGAGGAAATGTAATGTAGTAAACAAGGATTCCTAGCTCACTCTTAATCCCAGAGCATAGGGAGAACAGTGAAGGAAAGAAATCAAGATGGAAAGGAAGAAAATGAGAAACGGAAGTAATGGGGGAATAGGATTAGGGGCTTTGGCTATATTGATGATGTGGAAGAGTAGCTATAAATCCAAAGCACAGACTCTAAAATACTGAAAACATAAGATCTGGGCCCGGAGAGATAGCACAGCGGTGTTTGCCTTGCAAATTTTGTAATGGGCCTGTCAAGGTAGCAAGCAGAAGGAGGTGCGGGGGAATGATGGAGTATGAGAACACTGGTGATATCAGTTAACATGAGTAGTGGGATATGTATTGAAATAGTATGTACCTTAAACTATCAGTAAATTTGTAAATAACAGTTCTTTAATTAAAAAAATTTAAGGAAATAAAAGAAAATCTTTTTACCTCAATTTATCTGTGGGCTCCCTGTTTACAATCCCTGCTGTAGAATCTAATATTCTCCATTCTGGAATAATTAGCATGGCATAAGGGTTTGGTGGCTGGACAGATTTTAAATTTTTGTTTGTTTGGTTTTTTTTTTGGGGGGGGGGAGGGCATACCTGATGATTCTTAGTGATTACTGCTGGCTCTGTACTGAGAGCACTGTTGGTGGACTCTGGGAACAATATGGAGTGGTATGTGGTGCCAGGTATAGAACCCAGTTTTGCCACGTGGAAATACCCTACTAACTGTACTCTAGCCCTCACACCTGAAAAAAATATTAGCAAGGAACTTTACTCATTGAGACTTAGTTTCCTGGTCTGAATCATGGCATGAAGATTTTTACTTCACAGATAAAGAGAGAATTACATGAGACTATGAATATCAATTCCCTGTTCAAGCGCCTCAATAGATATTGAATAAATGACACCAATTATGATCATTTTTAGCTCACTGGGAGGTCTTACAATTTTTTTTTCCTTTTTCTTTTTGGTCATATCTTGCAGTGCTCAGAGATTACTCCTGGCCCTATTTCAAAGATCACTTCTGGTGGTAGTCAGGAAAACCTTAAGCAGACCAGAGAATATAACCAGGGATTGCTGCTTGCACTAATTAATACAAGAAACTTAACACCTGTACTATCTCTACACTTCTCTATCCCTTTTTTGTTAGTTTTTTTTGGGGGGTGTGTGTGTCACACCTGGCGGTGCTCAGGGTTATTGTTGATTCTGTGCTCAAGGTCATTTCTGGCAGTGCTCGTGGGACCATACGGGGATGCTGGGGATCAAACCCAGGCCAGTTGCTTGCAAGGCAATGCCCTATCCGCTGTGCTATCATTCTGGCCCTCCAATTATTATTTTTTGAGGAATTTTAGAAATATGGACTTCTTGAGATGTGTGGCAAGGGAATGAATACTAGAAGTAAGCAATATGGTCAACCTGTAGGGTATGTGAGATCATCTCTTTTGATTTTAAGATTCAATTTTCCATCTATTTCCCTATTCAAGAAAGAAAATTCTGTAGTCTTTTCTTCTAAGTCAGATTTTGGGATCCATTTGACCCACTCTCCTAGCAGAAAGATCACTTGGTATATCACTTGGTATAAACATTTAACATGTGATTTCAGGCTTCTGCAGGAGATGTACTCTGTATCCTGGCTTCCCGTAGATCCACATCGGAGTTATGAGCTGCTGGACCTACAGCGGGCTCTAGCTAAGGAAAACCACAAGGCTCTGCATTTTCTCCATCGATGCCTGTACCTTTGCACATCCATTCTTCAAATGGTAAGATAAACCAGTTTAAATTCTTACTCTATAGTGAGCTTTCAAGAATTACAGTCTATTCTTCCTTAAACCTCTCCCTGAGATATTCTGTATGGCCTGCTGTCTGCAGCAACAATGATGACTCGACCATTGTCCTGCCAAGCATTAACAGCCTGGCTTTGGTGTAAATGGCTCTGCAGTCTTTGCTCTTATGTAATTAAGAGGAAAGAGGCTTAGACACAGTCTTTCAGTCAAGGTTGGTCTGGCCACGTATGGGGAACATGCTTATATTTTTTTATGCCGTGGCATTTGGAATCTGAAAATTGAAAACCTGATATTCATATTACTTGGGTTTACTTCTGAACCTTTTCTGAACCTTTTTTGGGCAGGCAACAGTGACTGGTGGAAACAAAAGTTCTTCCTAGGGGCCGGAGCTATGAAGCTATAGCACTGCAAGTAAAGTGTTTGCCTTGGGGCCGGGAAGGTGGCGCTAGAGGTAAGGTGTCTGCCTTGCAAGCGCTAGCATAGGACGGACAGTGGTTCGATCCCCCAGCGTCCCATATGGTCCCCTCAAGCCAGGGGCTATTTCTGAGCACATAGCCAGGAGTAACCCCTGAGCGTCAAACGGGTGTGGCCCAAACCCCCCCCCCCCAAAAAAAAAAAGTGTTTGCCTTGCACTCAGCAACTCAGGTTCAATCCCTGGCATTCCATATAGTCCCCTGAGCCTGCCAGAAGTAATTTCTGGGTGAAGATCCAGGAGTAACTCCTGAACTCTGTCAGGTGTGGCCCCAAAACAAAACAAAAAAATCAAAAAGAAATTTCCTAATTATGCCTACTTTGAATCTGTGGCACGTATCACCTGCTGAAATCTCTGGGTACCAGTTTTATTGTGTACTTTCTGCCCATGAGTTATCATTATTGTTGTTTGTCAATGATGCTGTGGGTTCATATGGTTCTCTGCTAATCACCACATACAGATTTTCCAGTTCTCAGAAAACCCCACATATTTTATGAAAAACAGATGTGATATGAAGGAAGCATAGCTTGCCTGGCCTGAGCAGGTTCTCATTTCTACAAGTTGCACTAAACTTAATCAGAGGAGGTTAATCATTAGGAACAGAACTGTGAAGTATCAAAGATGGCCTTGACTGCAAGGAATTTCTATTTTCAGGAGAATTCAGTGTCCTCTCCTCTTCCTCTACTCCACTACTCATTCCATTCCCCCCCCCCCTCCTCACCCTGTCCTCTTCTTTATCCTGTGCTCCTCCTTCTCCATCTCCTCTTCCTGTTGTGCTTGTATTCAGGAATCACACCTGGAAGGACTCAAGGAACCAAATGCAATTTCAGGGTTTGAACCCAGGACACCTTGTGCAAGTCAGGGCTTCTACTCCTTGCTATTACTCCAGCCCTCCGTCCCTTCTTCTCCTACTTTTTCTCTTTTGTATCCCTTTAATTCCCCTCCTCCTCTCTTTTCCTCCTACTCCCTCTACATTCTTTGTTTATAGCTGGTAGTATCAGTTGTGCCAGGGATTGAACTCAGGGCCTCACAGCTGAAAACATGTTTTACAACTTGAGCCACATCTCTGTCCTTGGTTCTTTAAATTTTCATGTAGAGTTTAGAATCAGGTTGTTAATTTCCATAAAATAACTATTTGTATATTCTTTTTCTGTCCTGCACTAGATCTATTGGCCAATTTAGAAAATACTTGATATCTTAATAATTTTCTAATGCTTGAACATGGGTTTCTTTATGTATTTTGATTTATTTCCTCTTAGCAAGATTTTATATATTTCCTTTAGAGAACTGGACATATTCAATTAGATGTATGGTTTATTTTTATCAGATATAAATTTATATTTGCCTTTTTCACCATTATAAATGCATTAAAAAACACTGCTTTCGGGGCTGGAGAGATAGCACAGTGGTAGGGCATTTGCCTTGCACATAACTAACCCTAGATAGACACTGGTTCAATTCCCTGCATCCCATATGGTCCCCAGAGATTGCCAGGGGTGATTTCTGAGCCAGAAGTAACCCCTGAGTGCTGCCAGGTGTGATCCAAAAACAAACAAACAAAAAACAAAAAACCCCACTGCTTTCTAATGTTTACTATACAATTAGACAACAATTAATTTATGGGGGGTATAAAACTGAAAATAATGATCAAAACCTTTAAGGGGACAGTTTTTTATTTTTACCATTCAACATTTCTTAAATTTAAAAAATAATAAAAATTAAAAATTCAATATAAGGGCCAGAGCGATGGCACAGGGTGTAAAGTGTCTGCCTTGCGTGTGCTAGGCTAGGACAAACCGCGGTTTGATTCCCCAGCATCCCATATTGTCTCCCAAGTCAGAAGCGACTTCTGAGCACATAGCCAGGAATAACCCCTGAGCGACACCGGGTGTGTCCCAAAAACCAAAAAAAAATTTAAAAATTCAATATAGGGGCCGGAGAAGTAACACAGCTGTAGGGCATTTGCCTTGCATTCAGCTAACCTGGAATGGACCCAGGTTTGATTCCTGGCATCCCATATGGTCCCCCGAGCCTGCCAGGGGCAATTTCTGAGTGCAAAGCCAGGAGTAACCCCTGAGCATCACTAGGTGTGGCCCACAAACCAATCAATCAATCAATAAGCTGCTTTAAAAATTTTAATATAGTTTATATTAAACTTAAAAATAGTACCATAGAAAGAATGAAAATACGTACAAGCAAATACATCACATGGAGGCACTTTCCTTTTGGGGGAGCACACCTAATGGCACTCAGGAGTTACTCCTGGATCTGCACTCAAAAATTATTTCTGGCAAGCTCTGGGGACCATATGAGATGCCACAGATCAAACTTGGGTCTGCCACACACAAGGCATGCCCTACTTGTTTTCTATTGCTCTGGCCTCATGGAGGTACTTCAGTGCTGCTATTGTAATAGGGTAGAACTTGTCCCAGTTGGGGGCCGGAGATATAACACAGCAGTAAGATCTTTGCCTTGCACAGAGCCAACCCAGGACATGGTTCAATTCTCGGCATCCTATGTGGTCTCCTGAACCTCCTAGGAGCAATTTCTGAGCACAGTGCCAGGAGTAAGCCCTTAGCGCTTGTGGGTATGACCCCCCCATCCAAAAAATAAAAGAAAAAGAACTTGTCCCAGTAGGCAATGGCCTCCAAAGAAAGAGGAGAGCAAAGAAAGAGGAGAGCAAGGAGAAAGATCTTGGCATCCCATATGGTCCCCCGAGCCTGGCACCCAAGCCTGCCAGGAGTGATTTCAGAGTGTAGAGCCAGGAGTAACCCCTGAGAACCGTTGGATGTGACCTCCTCCCCCCCAATATGTCTTCCCTATAAGGGATTACTGAATAAAATAAATTTGAAATGTTAATTTCAAATGATAATAAATGTTTTTGATCAATAGTCTATATAAACATTTTTCAGCTAATTTTTATTATAACACCATGATTTATCAAGTTGCTCTTATCATTTGAGGCATTAACTGTTCGATACCAATCACACCACCAGTGTGACTTTTTCTTCACTGGTGTTTCCAATTTCCTACTCACCACCATCGCCTGCCTCCAAGCAAGCACAAACAAATTTACTTCATATTATTGTTTGTTTTAACACAAAGGCAAGTGGAATTAGCAAGACTTAGATCAACACAGGTCAATTTGAAATGGTTGTTATATCTCTCCATGGTGTAACTAAGGTAATTGTCTAAGGACTGAAGTTGGTGCTAGTTGAACCTTCGTTTTCTTGTTTGGTTTTGTTTGGAAGCAACACCCAGGGTTGCTCAGGGTTTACTCCTGGCTTTGCACTCAGGAATTACTTCTAGCAAGTTCTGGGGACTGTATGGGATGATGGTAATGGTGGACAGCCTGCAAGGCAAGCATGCTTTCAGCTGTACTATTGGTATAGCAAAGAGCTAGTTGAGTCTCCTGTGCAACTGTTTAGACTTACTGAGCTTGGTAGATTTCTATGTAACTTTCTCATCAGATTTCCTTTGTGTATCAACTTTTTTTTGTTGCTTTTGTTTTGGGGCTACACCCAATAGTTCTCAGAGCTTACTTATGGCTCTTCTCCCAAAGATTACTCCTAGCAGGGTTTAAGGGACCATATTGGATGTTGGGAATTTAATTTGGGTCTGCTGCCTGCAAAGAAAACACACTATCCATTGTTCTACCTCTCCAGTACCTCCCCATCAGTATTTTTGTTTGTTGTTTTTGCACGATACCAAGTGATACTCAGGGGTCATTCAGGCTACCTTAGCCAGGTAACTCTTGGTTCTGTGCTCAGGGGTCATTTCTGGCAGTGGTTGGGGGACCATATGCAATGCGGTGGATCAAACCTGGTCAGCTGCTTGCAAGACAAACACCCTAACTGCTGTGCTGTCTCACCATCAATGTGCTAACTCACCATCAATTTTTCTTTTATTTAAAAAAATGCATCACGCTCCTTGTTCCTTCCATCTGTCTGTCCTTTGTCCTCCTCTGCCTCTTCCTTCTAGCCTACTTTCTTTCTCCTCCCTTTGCTTTCTTGTCTCACCCATTCTCACTGCCTGTTACTCATCGCTACCCGCTTGACCTAATCTGCCCCATCTTCTGGGTCCCTTCCCTGCCCATTTTTCATTATTTCACCCACATTCTCCCTTTCTCCTCTGATTGTTTCCCACTTGCTCTCCCTTTGCCTTCTTCCTTTTTCTCTCTTTCACGCTGTCCATTTCTCTACCTTGACTCTCTGCCCATTGACATCTTCGTCATTTTCCTTTCTGCCAACTTCCCTCCACCCGCCTTTCCCTGTACTCTCCTGTCCTGGCACCTGTCTGTCTTTCTTGCCACCTGCCGGCTCCCCTCTGTCCACCCTGCCTGCCTCCAAAGGAAAAAAATGCATCACATATTTGACATAGTTGATTGTAATACATTTGTTTCTAGATAAGTGAAAGCCAAGCTATTGAAGAAAGTAGAAAGAAAAACAAAATGGAAGAGAAGAGAAAAAAAAAACTACAGTAGCAAGCTCATTTATGAAAATCATTGTATCACCACTGAAGTCATTAATTTTCTATTTATTATTTTTTCTATTTTTTACTTTGTATTTCTTGTATTTTAATATTTTGTTTATATTTATTGTTGTTGCTATTGTTCTCTATTTGGATATTTTATGCTTTGTTGTTGTTGTTTTGAGTCATACTCAGCATTTCTCCAGGCTTACTCCTGGCTCTGTGTTCAGGGATTACTCCTGGAGAGCTTTGGGGAACATATGGGATGCTGGAGTGTTTTTTTTATGTATTTACTTTTGGGGCCACACATGGCAGCACTCAGGGGTTACTCCTGGCTTTGCATTCAGAAATCACTCCTGGCAGGCAAGGGGAACCCAGGGATCAAACCTAGGTCAGTGATGTGCAAGGCAATTGCCCGACCTTCTGTGCTATCACTTTGGCCTGGGATGCTGGAATGTAACCTAGATTGGCAGCATGCAAGGCAAGCACCCTCCTTTCTGTAATATATGTCTAGTTCTATGAATATTATACATTTTATTCTTCTTTGGTTTCCCTGGAACTATTTTGGTGTCTATAATTTTGGTTTTAGAATCTTGATTGTATTTCTTTTCAAAGATTCCCAAGTAATATAACTCAGTTCTGGGTAATCAAGTAACTGGAATTCAGCAGGAAGGTATTACAAAAAAGAACATATCCACAGCACTGATGTTAGCTCTGGACTCGAGATCCAATCCATAAAGACTGCTAGAAGACGAGTCAGTAATGCAAAAGCAGGGGAGTTTATTACCAGCATGTTCATGCTGCACCTCTCATGCGTGGCAACCACCAGATGAGACTTGCAAGCCCTTTTATAGGGCTACTGGGGCTTCAAGCTAGAGGTAAAACTATAGGTTCTAGTACTTGTTGCACCAGCCAAGTTTAAATTCGTTGGCTAAAATAGTAAAGAGGGGCTTGGGCACCACTGGGCACCTGCGACCTTGGCCTACAGTTTTATAAAGTTTATCGCCTTCCTGCCCCCAGGTATTGCTAGTTTATTTAACTTTCCTGGTACATGCCCTTGAAATTTCTGAAACTGGCTGTCTGGTTCTAGTCCCTCTTTTGTTATGCCGAGCCTGTCATGGCTGCAGTTAATTCTAAACCAAACTTAGTTTTAAACTTATATTCTAACATTGAGGTTTTGTTTTGTTTTGGTTTTGGTTTTAGGATCACACCCCGCAGCACTCAGAGGTTCCTCCTGGCTCTAAGCTCAGAAATCACTCCTGGCAGGCTCAGGGGACCATATGGGATGTCAGGATTTGAACCACCGTCCTTCTGCATGCAAATACTCTACCTCCATGCTATCTCTCCAGCCCCTAACATTGAGGTTTAAGTTTATGATTTTAGGCTTGCCCTGGGTGCCTCCTAAGCTACTGAACAATCTTTTAGGCTTTTTCTTGCTGGAAATCCCCAATAGCAGAGCAGTCAGAATTGCCTTTCCCTTTACAAGGTCAACAGGGTTTGAATTAACTCGCAAGGCAAGCAGTTTATGCCATCTTGGAAGCTTCTGGTATGCTTTTTGAACTGCCAGTACTTGGATGAAATTTCCATTGAGATACCTTCTCATAACAATAAAGGATAAAAGTTATAATGAGCATTGTGGAGGAGGAAGACAGAAGTTTTTTTCAGTTATTTTGTTAGAGCATTTTTTCAATTGAACTAAATCTTGTACTTGTGTAAGCCATACATTTCCTAGTTTTCTCTTACTTGCAGCTAAAACTTATGTAATTCATTTGTAAACCTGCCAACAGATATGGATATGGCTGTTCAACTTACATCTTCCTTCCTTCCTTCCTTCCTTCCTTCCTTCCTTCCTTCCTTCCTTCCTTCCTTCCTTCCTTCCTTCCTTCCTTCCTTCCTTCCTTCCTTCCTTCCTTCCTTCCTTCCTTCCTTCCTTCCTTCCTTCCTTCTTTCCTTCTTTCCTCCCTCCCTTTCACTCCTTCCCAACCCCTTCTTTCCTCCCTCCCTTTCACTCCTTCCCAACCTTCCTTCACTCCCAACCTTCTCTTCCTCCCTCCCTCCCTCCAAACCTTCCCTCCCTCCCTTCCTTCCTTTTCTCTCTTCTTCTCTCCCTTCCTTCCTTCCCTCCCTCCTTTCCTTTTCTCCCTCCCTCCCTTCCTCTTCTCCCTCCCTCCCTTCTTTCCTCCCTCCCTCTCTCCTTTCCTCCCTCCCTCCCTTCTTTCCTCCCTCCCTCTCTCCTTTCCTCCCTCCCTCCTTTCCTCTCTTTCCTCCCTTCCTCCCTCCAGTCCTTCCTTTCCCTTTCCTCCCTCCCTTCCTTCTTTCCTTCCTTCCTTCCTTCCTTCCTTCCTTCCTTCCTTCCTTCCTTCCTTCCTTCCTCCCTTCCTTCCTTCCTTCCTTCCCTCTCTCCCTCTCTCCATTCCTTCCCTCCCTCCCCTTTCTCCCCTCCTCTCCCTCCCCATTCCTCCCTACCTCCCTCCCTCCCTCTCTTCTTTCCTTCCTTCCTTCCTTCCTTCCTTCCTTCCTTCCTTCCTTCCTTCCTTCCTTCCTTCCTTCCTTCCTTCCTTCCTTCCCGAGCCACAGCCAGCAATGCTCAGGGGTTACTCCTTTCTCTGTGCTCAGAAATTACTTGCGACAGGATTGGGGGACCATAGGATGGCTGGAGATTGAACCTTGGTCAACCACATGTAAGATAAATGGCAGCCACTCTACCATCATGCTGATCTTGAACTTACTTTTTGATTTTTGGGTCATACCCGGCAGCGCTCAGGGGTTACTCCTGGCTCTATGCTCAGAAAACACTCCTGGCAGGCTCCGGGGACCACATGGAATGGCGGGATTCGAACCACCATCCTTCTGTGTCTAAGGCAAACACCTTACTGCTGTGCTATCTCTCCGGCCCCTTGAACTTACTTTTTTTTTTTAATTTTTGGGTCATACCTGGTGACCCTCAGGGGTTACTCCTGGCTATGTGCTCAAAAATCGCTCCTGGTTTTGGGGACCATATGGGACGCTGGGGATCAGTCTGAGGTCTGTCCTGGATCAGCCACATGCAAGTCAAATGCCCTACTGCTGTGCTATATTTCTGACCCCAGCCTTTATTCTTAATTTAAAAATTCTCTAAAGAAATCTAAGTGTAGGGCTGGAGTGATAGCACAGTGGGTAGGACATTTGCCTTGTATGCAGCCAACACAGGTTCGATCCCTGGCATTTTATATAGTCCTTTGAGCCTGCCAGGAGCAATTTCTGAGTGCAGAGCCCCCTGAGCACCCCTGGGTGTGCCCCTACCCAAACAACAACAACAACAACAACAACAACAACAACAAAAAGGTATTCTTAGGGTAAAGAATTCTTAGGGTAATCTCCGCTGCAAAACAGCTCCCTGTTTGTATGTCCAGATCTTTAGTCTGAGGTCTCAGGCTTCAAGATCTGAGAATTTACAGCAATGAGTGGCTGGTTTGATCTCTGCTGTCCCCATTACCCTTTAGTGAGTTCTCTATTCTCTGCTGACAGATCCATGAGGATACCTATCAAATGCAGCAGGGCTTACAGCAGCGAGTGCAAAACATCAAGAGGATCAGAAAAGGTCAAGGCTCCATATATCTTCAGAGGGTACAAAAGCAACAGCTGGAACAGAAGCTAAAGATGGTAGAGATCTGGTTACTGCATCAGGGACAACTGGCCCGCTTAGTTGACTACATGATCTCTCAGACCCTTGTATCTATCATAGAGAAGGAGATAAGCTCTTTTGTGGCCAACATCCTACAAGTGAGTTGGTGGGAGGCATAAGGGAACAGACAGTCAAGGTCCAAATGAGTGGAGAATGAATATTGACATTTAGCCTCATGGCTTTTTCTGCCTTCTCTTTTACAGGCCCCAAGACAGACTCCCTTGATTTTAACAAATCTGGTCTTTAATGATTTTGGTCAGCTGTCCCATAAACCCTGTATTGAAAATATAGCCCAACTTCTAACTGGGAGCCTAGAGTATATCAAGACCTCTGTTTTGAAGGTATTCTGGATTAGGCAGAGGGCTGGCTGTAGGAATTTCTGCTTCCTATACTCTTTGTTATCAGATACTCTGTTCTAGAGCCTCACTGTTTTCTATTTCTCCCCCACCTTTTTTTCCCCCCCTATATCTTGGAATTAAGATGCTGCAATCCATAAACCTGAAGACTCCCTGGGATTTTGAAGGTATTTAAAGAAACCTGGATGGGTAGAAATGATGAAAGAAAATTAAGTGCATATTATTATTAGTGTGCTAATAGCCTGACTATAAAGTTAGGCTTTGGATGTAGATAGGGCAGTTCTAATTGGGATTCTGCACAGTTTTATTGGGAAATAACAGATATTTTACTCACTCATGCATGTATTTGTGTGTATGTGCACTTGAGCATCTTGAAAGAGATATATTAAAAGGTGTGAGTGGATAAATTGCCTTTCCTCTGATTATTAAAACTCTTAGTTTTTCTATAATTTCATGACATTTAATTGCATGTGAAACTTCTTTATTAGATTAATTTATACTTGTTTGGAGAGCTATACTTGTTTACTATTTTGTTACACTTCATAGATCTTTTTTATTTTACATACAAATTAGCAGTAGTATTATTGAATTATTTTATTATGACTAGTTATTTGTTTTGAATCTTGACTTATCAAGAAGGAAATAGATCTCTTTCCTTTCAAATACAAATGCTGGGGCTGTAGATGGGTAGGACACCCAGGTTTGATCCTTAGCATCTCATATTGTTTCCAAAGCCCCTCCAAAAGTGATTCCCAAATGTAGAGCTAGGAATAAGCCCTGAGCACTTCTGGGTATGGTCCAAAAGCAAACAAAATACAAATGTTATCATAAAATCATTAAATGCAGGATGTGAGGGTGATCTGGCTATGATACCTGTCCCCCCACTGATTGCCAGGGTTGATTCAGCTGATCTGGCTGGATAGGTGGGTGTCCCCTTCCTCCCTCACCACTCCATGTGCTTCCCTTCCAAAGCTGTGGCTCCATGGAAAAGGATGGCCTTCCTTGAAAAGAGATGGACCATTTTTCAGGAGAGGATATACGAGTAGCTGCATTCCCTTGCTAGAATCTCCAAACAAGCTCTCAAGGTCCATTTGTAGGAGAACATAAGGTAGTCAAGCTTCCAAGACTCCAGGCATATCCAAATGAGGTGCTGCACATGGCAGTCTGCCTTCCTAAAAAAATATATCATTAAATACATTCAGTCATATCTGACATGTGTTTTCCTTTTCCCATTCAACAAGTACATTTTCGTTAAGTTATTACAACCCACAACTTTAATTTTAGGAAAGAATTTTATCAGTACTATGAACAGATTGTTCAGTAGCCTACATTGGCTTCTGATAAGAGCTTTGAGGAAAGCCACAGAGAGATGACTTTGTATGTTACCTTTTTTCTTTTCCCTAGTTGCCTTTAACATAATAATGATGCAATTTTTTCTGCATGTCCACCTGTCTATCTGTCCATCCATATGTCCATCAGTCCATCCACATCCATCCATCCATCTCGCCGTATGTCCATTCATCCATCCATACATCCTTACATACATACATCCATACATTGATACATCCATACATACAATTCTC
The DNA here is from genome assembly GCF_024139225.1 of Suncus etruscus. Taxonomy (NCBI): domain Eukaryota; kingdom Metazoa; phylum Chordata; class Mammalia; order Eulipotyphla; family Soricidae; genus Suncus; species Suncus etruscus. The sequence continues at coordinate 55,693,707 of NC_064856.1, forward strand.
TCTCTGTTATTATGTGTTTTGGGGCCCACAGCAGTCAGGCTTTGAACTGGTTTCCCTCCTCATCCTTCTCTCTATTTCTCTCTTTCTCTCTCTGAACATTGTGGTTACAAGATTGTTCATAATACGGTTGTTTTTTGTGCATGGTGTAAAAGAGAGGTCTGAGTTCACTTTTTTTTTTTTAATGTAGTTGACCAATTTTCCCAACACCATCTGTTAAAGAGACTTTCCATGCTCCACTTTGTTTTTCTTGCCCCTTTATCAAAGTTTTATTTTTCTTTGGGGGCCACACCTGGTGGTGCTCACCTGGCTCTGTGCTCAGAAATCACTCCTGGTAGGCTCACAGGATCATATGGGGTATCAGGGATTAAACCCAGGTCAGCTGCATGTAAGGCAAGCTGTAATATTGCTCCAGTCCCCATTTATCAAAGACTAATTGATCATATATCTTCAGGGTCAGTTTCAGAATATTCAAGCCTTTTCTTTTGATCTGAGGGTCTGTCTTTATTCTAATACCATGCTGTTTTAATGAGTATTGCTCTATAGTACTGTTTGAAGTTGGAGGAAATTATGTACCTTCTTTTCTCCAAGGATTGCTCTAGCTATTCATGGATGTTTATTATTCCATATGAATTTTAGGAGTGTTTGATTTATTTCTTTGAAAAGTATTAACAGGAGCCTGAGCAATAGCACAGTGATAGGGCATTTATTTGCCTTGCATGTGGCTGACCAGGGACAGAACCAGGTTCGATTCGATCCCTGGCATCCCATTTGGCCTCTAGGGCCTTCCAGAGCAATTTCTGAGCATAGAGCCAGGAGTAACCCCTGAGTACCTCTAGGTGTGGCCCAAAAACAAAAAATGAAGAAAGAAAGGAAGGAAGGAAGGAAGGAAGGAAGGAAGGAAGGAAGGAAGGAAGGAAGGAAGGAAGGAAGGAAGGTATGTAGGAAGGAAGGAAGGAAGGAAGGAAGGAAGGAAGGAAGGAAGGAAAAGGAAGGAAGGAAGGAAGGAAGAAAGGAAGGAAGGAAGGAAGGAAGGAAGGAAGGAAGGAAGGAAGGAAGGGAGGGAAAGAAAGGAGGGAGGGAGGGAGGGAGGGAGGAAAGAAAGAAAGAAAAGAAAGAAAGAAAGAGAGAGAGAGAGAGAGAGAAAGAAAGAAAGAAAGAAAGAAAGAAAGAAAGAAAGAAAGAAAGAAAGAGAGAGAGAGAGAAAGAAAGAAAGGAAAGAAAGAAAGAAAGAAAGAAAGAAAGAAAGAAAGAAAGAAAGAAAGAAAGAAAGAAAGAAAGAAAGAAAGAAGAAAGAAAGAAAGAAAGAAAGAAAGAAAGAGAAAGAAAGAAAGAAAGAAAGAAAGAAAGAAAGAAAGAAAGAAAGAAAGAAAGAAAGAAAGAAAGAAAGAAAGAAAGAAAGAAAGAAAGAAAGAAAGAAAGAGAAAATAGGGGGCCGGAGAGATAGTATGGAGGGTAGGGTATTTGCCTTGCATGCAGACGGATGGTGGTTCGAATCCCAGCATCCCATATGGTCCCCCAAGCCTGCTAGGAGAGATTTTTGAGCATAGAGCCAGGAGTAATCCCTGAGTGCTGCTGGGTGTGACTCAAAAACCAAAAAAAAGAAAGGGAGGGAGGGAGGGAGGGAGGGAGGAAGGGAGGGAGGGAGGAAGGAAGGAAGGAAGGAAGGAAGGAAGGAAGGAGAAAGAAAAGAAAAGAAAAGAAAAGAAAAGAAAAGAAAAGAAAAGAAAAGAAAAGAAAAGAAAAGTGGCCGGAGAAAGGAAAGGAAAGGAGAGGAGAGGAGAGGGGGCGGGGAGGGGGAGGGGGAGGGGGAGGGGGAGGGGAGGGGAGAGGAGATGAGAGGAGAGGAAAGGAAAGGAAAGTGGCCGGCGAGGTGGCGCTAGAGGTAAGATGTCTGCCTTGCAAACGCCAGCCAAGGAAGGACCACGGTTCGATCCCCTGGCATCCCATATGGTCCCCCCAAGCCAGGGGCAATTTCTGAGCGCTTAGCCAGGAGTAACCTCTGAGCATCAAATGGGTGTGGTCCGAAAAACCAAAAAAAAAAAAAAAGAAAAGAAAAATGTTATGGGTAAAAGATAAAAATATATAAAAAGAAAAAAAGTGAAAATGTTATGGACATCCTGATAGGAATTACAGTGGGTGTGTTCCCATTTCCTTGCATCCTTTTTATTTTTTGAAGCAGTGTTTTGTAATTTTCTTTATATAGTGTTTCACCTGTTTAGTTGAATTGACTCCAAGGTACTTGATTTTCTAAGGCACAGTTGTGAATAGGAGGTTTTTTAGTATCTCTTCTTCTCTTTCATTATTTGTATAGAAGCCATAGATTTATGTTTATTAATTTTGTAGACTGTTATTTTACTATGCAAACCTATTGTTTCTAGAAGCTTTTGGTAGACTCCTTAGGATTTTCTAAATATATATCATGTCATCTACAATGAGTGCTTGACTTCTTCCTTTTCTATCTAGATGTTCTTTTTTGTTTGTTTGGTGTTTTTTTGGGTCCCACCCGGCAGTGTTCAGGGGTTACTTCTGGCTCTGTGCTCAGAAATCGCCCCTGGCAGGCTCAGGGGACCATATGATATGCCAGGAATAGAACCACCGTCCGTTGTAGGTCGGCTGTGTGCAAGGCAAACACCCTACTGCTATGCTATCTCTCCGGTCCCTATTTCTAGGAATCTTTTGATTTCCTCTGAACCATTAGTTGTTCAGTAACAAAAATTTCAGTTCTGTTTGAAATTTTCTCATTTTTACTCTCATATTCTTTTGAGTCTTATTGGCTGTAAGTTCCATGGTTTATTTGAATTCTTTGAATATCCTCAACATATCCTCTTTGATAAAGTTCTTATCAGAGAAGCTATATAGTTGGTTGATACTAGTTGTCTTCAGAACTACTATTTTGAGTGGTGGCACTAACGGTAAGGCGTCTGTCTGCCTTGCTCGCTCTAGCCCTCCCATTTGATAAGATTTTTATGTTAGCATCTCTGCTTAGAATTTTTTTTTCTTTTTTGCTTTTTGGGCCACACCTGGTGATGCTCAGGGTTTACTCCTGGCTATGCACTTAGAAATCACTCCTGGATTGGGGAACCGTATGGGATGCCTGGGGATCGAACCAAGGTCCATCCTAGGTTAGACCGTGCAAGGCAAATGTCCTACCACTTGTGCCAATGCTCTGGCCCCTCTGCTTAGAATTTTTAAGTATTGTCTTTGTCTTTGGTGAAACATTTATGCTCATTTAGCTCTGTTGCTTGTCATGTATATATTATATGTATTATACATATATATAAATATAAATATATTGCCACATGCAGTGATGCTCAGGGGATACTTCTTGTTCTGCACTCAATAATTACTCCTGGCACTACTTGGGGGATTATATAGGATGCCAGGTATCAAATCCAGGTAAGTGGTATGCAAGGCTAGTGCTCTACCTACTGTACTATCCAGTCCCATATATGTATATATAATATATCAAAGAAGTCTAATATATATCAAATGTGTATAATATATAAAGTAGACTGCTCTGGTTGATATACTCCAACTTTGTTGTTTTTTCTGTAATAGCTCATTTCCTTTCTTTTTCATTATCCTCTCCAATTATTTTGTTTGTTTTCTTAGTTTTAGACTTTTGAGTCACACTGTGTTGTGCTCAGGGCTTCTGGTTCTGTGCTTCTGTGTAAAAGATCATTTCTGGCAGTACTTGGTGGATCATTATAGTACCAGGGATTGAAGCAAGATCATCTGCATTCAAGGGGTACTATGCCTTATTATTTCTTCAGCCCCTACCTTCTCTAGTTCTGTCATTAAGCTAGCCCTTTGGAGATTTGTTATTTTCTTCAAGAACTTCTGTTTTATTTATTTATTTATTTTTTGGTTTTTGGGCCACACCCAGCGGTGCTCAGGGGTTACTCCTGGCTGTCTGCTCAGAAATAGCTCCTGGCAGGCACGAGGGACCATATTGGACACCGGGATTCGAACCAACTACCTTTGGTTCTGGATCGGCTGCTTGCAAGGCAAACACTGCTGTGCTATCTCTCCAGGCCCTTCTGTTTTATTTTTGCAGTGGTTGCCTGTAGAAAGTTTCTGTTTATACATTTGGGTTAGCTTCTTTCGTTTTCCTGCAGGTGGCACTGTGGCTTTCATGTTGGGATTCTCTTTTGTTTATTTGTCTGTTTGAGTATGGATGTGTAGTGGGGGAAGAGGGGGAAGGGGACGGAAGGGAGGGAGGGACTTAGGGCGGGGAGGAAGCTAGGGTAATGGTGATGAGGAAATTAAAACTTTAATCTGTTTTCCACAGTGGGAGGTTGGAGGGGAACAGCCCAGAGGAAAGGTTCCACACATCCACACTGCTACTCTAATGTCTGTGCTTATTCCAAACTGCTTTTTTGTTCTTAGTTTTATTTATTAACATTTTTTTTTTTTTTTTGGTTTTTGGGTCACACCCAGCAGTGCTCAGGGGTTACTCCTGGCTCTACGCTCAGAAATAGTCCCTGGCAGGCACGGGGGACCATATGGGATGCCGGAATTCGAACCAATGACCTTCTGCATGAAAGGCAAATGCCCCACCTCCATACCCCAGCCTGCCACTATTAACAGGCACATTTATAACATTTATATGGTTGTTAAAGTTTGGGTCTTTATTCATTGTTGTTGAATCCATTACTTGGATATTTAGTTCTGTCCTTCCTTAAAACCACCACTGCACCTGAATCCCCTTGGCCCTGTCCCTGTTATTTCACATCTCTCTTACTCCTCCCCCTCTCAATTTCTTTTCTCTTCCTCACTAAACTAAGAGGCCAAGAGCATTCCAGACAACCCCATTTAAACCATTGCATTCCCTCACGCAGTTATTCTAAATATCACATACAAGTGATATCATCCTATATTTATCCTCCTTCTGACCTCATTTAACATGTTATTTTCCAGTTCTATCCATATTGCAACGAATTGCATGATTCCTTAGAGCATTGTATATATGTATCACATCTTCATGATCCAAGAATAGCCCCTGAGTACCACAGATGTGGTGACCAACACTACCCCCACAAATAAATTTAAAAATTTAAATCATTTTTGTAGTCATGTTTAGCAGAGATTAATGACCAGAGCCAGGAGTGATCCCCTGAGTATCTCCAGGTTTTTCCTTCTCCCCATTCCAGGCTATGTGTGTAAAGGTTTTGTTTTTAAAGGTAAATTGAATCTTTGTGTTTCTAATCAAGCTTTTAAGTATTGGTGAATTTTCTTTTGTTCCACAGATGTTCTATTAATTTAGGGCACTTTTGTGTTGCTAAAATAAGACCAACATCCTGTATTTCCAATTAGGCTGGTGGATCTGTCATCTTTACGAGCTTCCTGTTCAAGATCTTCCTGTTAATTAACCATTTACCTGGTGCAGCCTGTTGTTATCATTCAGCCTCCAGAGCTGGCTCCAGGCCTGAAGCATAATTTGTCCACTTGTTTTGGGGTACAGTTGGAAGAGAGACTATGAGCTCCCTGAATGTTTAGTATACAGGATAGTGACTATTTAAAATGGAGCCGCTCAGCAATTGGCAAGGAGAAATTGAGGCTTCCTTTTTCAGAAATCAGAACTTATTTTTGTTATGTTAAGTTTGAGAACTATATTTGTCATCCAAGTAAAAGAGATGTTTAACTGGGATAAGGGTTCATGTATAAATTTCTTCTCTATTACCTAACCTTACTTAGGGATGTTTTTTAGGTACTACTTGGGTGAGTTGCCAGCTTGGCACATTAATATATTTCTCCTGAACTATTAACCAAAACAATAAAGGAAGAGAGTACAGATGGAAGAAGATTAAGAATCAAGATTTGGATGTCTTAGAGGCACTATGCTATATTTTACGGTGTATAAGACAACTTTTGAAACAAAAAAAGTCAACCGAAAATCGGTGATCGTCTTATACGCCGAGTATATCCTGAAAAATGTTTCATATGCCGCTAAACGAAAATTGTCTGAATATTGCCACAAAACGAATTTTCGAACTCGATCCTGCACCAATCACTGCAAGGCTGCTCGAACCGCCTTAACTCAGCCAATCCAAGCAGGCTTTTGATGCATGCAAATTAGACAATGTTCTGGACCCGAATCTACACTGTAAAAGCCTGCTCAGATTGGCCAGAGTCAGAGAGGAAGTCTATTACAGTATAACCTTTGGACCTTTGCTTGTTGTGATTGGCTCACTGTGGTACATACAGTTGCAGCACAGGAACGTTCTGTCTGAAACAGCGAATATAGGCCTAAACCTATGTTTTAACTACAAAATTAGGGGGTCGTCTTATACACCCAGTCGTCTTATATGCCGGCAAATACGGTAAGTACTAAATATACCACCCCTTTCAGCCTGTTATAGCACAAACAGGTAAAAACAGTTAGCTTCTAGCTTCTTGCTATTGAGGATGGCAAGTAAGAATAACCTGCTAACCACTGGTTGTTTTCAGTGTTAACAGTTCTTTATTTATAGCTCACAGGAGGTAAACAACATGTTTAGAACATTGCTGTTTAGAACATGGACCTCAATTAGCTCCCTTTTAGGGGCTTCTTCAGCAGCAGCTCCTCAGTAGGTTCCCTCAATAGCAGTTTCTTTCTAGTAGCTCTCTCCCTCTATAGCTTTTCTCCTGGGACCACAATTGCCCAAAACTACATGAACTGTGCTTTATAACTCTCTGCCCCTGTTGTCTGATCGTGCCTGATATTAATAATGGTACAAAAACCAATCAATTTGATTTTATACAAAACAATGGATTGTTACTTGTAACACCCAGTTGTTCAATGTAAAGAGGTATCTCCCTCCTTTAGTTCCCCTGTAACAAGTTTAAATAAATAACCAGTTCAATAGTTCAATAGTTTTTTGAATCCCAGCATTATCATCAATTATTGTTTCTCCCGTGCTTTATTTCTTTATATACTACATATGAGTGAGATCATCTGATGTCTGTTTTTCTTCTTTGGCTAATTTTTTGGTTGTTTTTGGGCCATACCCAGTATTACTCATGGGTTACTCCTGGTTCTGAACGCAGGAAATTACTCCTGGAGGTCTTGGTCTTACTCCAAATGGTCTGCCAGAGATTGAATCCAGATCAGCTGCATGCAAGGCAACAGATCAACCTGCTGTTCTAACTTTCTGAATAAAATAAGCCCTCCTTTGGATTATTTTAGCACTAAGCCCTCCAGTTTCCTATGTTGTAGCAAAAGGGAAGATTCCATCACTTCTTTTAGTTGAGTAGTATTCCGCTATGCTTATATACCACAGATTTCATATTCATTTATTTGTCACTAACCACTAACATTGTTTTCAGATCTTGACAGTAGTGTAAATTGTGTTGCAGTTAAAATAGTTGTTCATACATTGTTTTCAAATTAGTGCTTTGACTAGATACCTACAAGTGGAATTACTGGTACAAATGGGTGGTCTTATTTTGAGAAATTTCCATACAGTCTTCCATAAAGACTAAATCAGTCTATTTTACCATCATAGTTGTCAGTACTAGTGAATTGGTCTGAAGCATTGGGTGCCATGAGAATTAAGAAGACAAGACAGATATAAGAGAAAAAAGCATGGGGTTAGGGGGTTCACAGCCTTGTGGACTGAGAGCCCTGACTTTCTGGTACATTCTATACATATTGTCTTAAATCAACAATCATTAGAAGAACAAAGGAAAATATTTATAGGCATTTTGCCTATCAATACTACTCTAACCAGGCTAAGCTTCAAAGGGAACTATGGATTGAGGGGGCAAAGTTGCCACATGATAGATGGGGCAAAAGTCTTCAAAGGAGTCTTATCTGGGAGTGGTAGCAGAAATAAAAGTGGGTGTAGGACCCCCATTAAGGCAGCTTTCCCTCTACTGTATTAAAAATTTTGAATCAGGGCCCAGAGAGATAGCACAGCGGCGTTTGCCTTGCAAGCAGCCGATCCAGGACCAAAGGTGGTTGGTTTGAATCCCAGTGTCCCATATGGTCCCCGTGCCTGCCAGGAGCTATTTCTGAGCAGACAGCCAGGAATAACTCCTGAGCAATGCTGGGTGTGGCCCAAAAACCAAAAAAAAAATTTATTTTTGAATCAACCAAATATTTCAGATAGACTGAATTAGATCACCAGTATTGTATTTATTTATTTGCTTTTTTGTTTGTTTTTTTGGGCCACACCAGGAAGCATTGTGTAAGGCAGATTCCCTACCCCACTGTTCTATTGCTCCAGCTATGTTTTAAATCTTTTGTTGACTTTTTTAGTAAATTTTTATGGTATGAATATTTTATATGCATATTTTATATGCATATGCATATGTTTTTTTGTAAATGGTATATAAATATAATTTCCATTGTACTTATAGGATAATTCTTTGGGTTTTTTTTTTTTTAGGCCATTCTTCTTGTACTCGGGATCTTTTCTAGGCTATATACCTGGGGGTTACTCAATCTCCACAGTACTGGGGGACTATATGGTACAGACCTCTTACAAGCAAATCATGTAGTTAGTCTGTTGAGCTCTATCTCCAGCTCCCGTACTTATAGCATTTTTGGGGAGGATATTTACATCCAGTAATGCTCAGGGCTTACTCTTGGATCTGTGCTCAGAGATCACTCCTGTGGGACTCAGAGGGTATCAGGAATTAAACATGGGTTGGTCATGTGCAAAGCAAACACCCTACCCACTATTCTATTGCTCCATCCCCTGTATTTTGTTTTTTAATGATTTTTTTTCAGTGTCAGAAGCTTTTTAACTTTATATAATACTGGTGGTTTTGTGGGGTTTTTTGCTTTCATTTTCCTTACCAATGGAGTCAAATCCCTGAAGTATTAACCAAAGTCAATTTCATGGAATGTTTTGTTGCCTGTTTTATTCATGTATTTTATGATTTCAGATCTAACATCTAAGATTTTAATCCATTTTGAGTTAATTTTTGTGCATGGTATGAAATAATAACCCTATCTCTTTCTTTCACATGTGGATATCTAGTTTTTCTAGCACCATTTGTTGACAAATTTTCTCTATTTTTTATGCTCTTAACTCCTTATTGTAAATTCTGTCCATAGGGGCCCTGGGGACAAATAAATAAATAAATAAATAAATAAATAAATAAATAATTCTAAGCTTAGTGGCTTAGAATGACTGCATAAACAAGCATAAATCCTCAGGTTGAATCTCTGATTCTGCTATCTACACTGAGAACAATCTTGGTAGGTTGACTGTCTATCTTTTGTTGCTGCAGAATGATTTCTAGTCACAGCACAGCAACTTGTTTAAAATGGACTCACACTGCTAATATATATGTAAGTTCCCCAGTTAGAAAGTGCAATCCTTGGCAAGCACAGATGTAAGCACCCCAGTGAGGACTCCATCCAGAAAGAGCACACAACTTAAAATAGCGTGTGTCTCCTGGCAGGCATCTTGACCTGATGTGTGACCCTCATGCAAGCACAACTAAAATTGCAAGTAAGATAGCCAGTATGTAACTCCCTAGATAGCACAAGTTATTGCTTGTGCAATAGCAACAAAGGAAAGGGAAGGAAGTAAACAAACTTTCTATTAATCTAAGGAACTAAGGCTTTCTTTTTCTTTTTCTTCTTTTTTTCTTTTTTCTTTTTGTTTTGTTTTGTTTTGGTTTTTGGACCACACATGGTGGCACTCAGGGGTTACTTCTGTCTCTGCACTCAGAAATCACACCTGGTAGGCTCCGGGGTCAATATGGGATGCTGGAAATCGAACTCAGGTCAGCCATGTAAAAGGCAAACACCCTACCTGCTATTTTATTGCTCCAGCCCCAGGTTTTTTTTTCTTGACTGTCAGTTCTATTCCATCCCCCCTGTGTTTTACTACAAATAGAAAAGTTGACAATCAGTAATTAGGAAGTGAAAAAGAAAGGCCAGATTCAAGGATGTTTCATACACTAGATAGTGAGGAATGACTTGTGTAAAAGCTTTTCTCACCTCCTCTTTTGTACTACCAATTATAATTTTCAGTCTTCCATTTAAATGTCATTGACTTAGATGATGGAGAAATTTTGATTCAGAATTTAACTGTTGTAGCTAATAGTTTGGCTGTGCCATCCCAATTTTCCAGACAGTATAGCCAGAATACCCAGTTTTCAACTCCTCTAATTTTTTAGCTTTTTTTTTTTTTTTTTTTTTTAGCCATATCTGGTGGTGAACAGGTCTTATTCCTGGCTTATTCCTGTGATCAGATATCACCCTAGTAGGTTCAGGGAACCATATGTGGTGCTGATGATCAAACCTAGATCAGACTTATTATACCAAAATTATTACCTTTCTACTTATATTAACTAAATTCTGTTCTCTCTACCTGAACCAAAATTAGTACAAATTCCTTTCATGAGTCTGTTGTCCTATGTTTGTGATATTGTTACAAGTATATACTTATGCATGAACAAGGGATATATGTGTACTTGTTGTTTATAATATGTGTGTGCATAATCAGGTTAGAGAGATTAGGTATAGGCCTTTGGAGGGCATTCATGGACAAGTATGAAATCGTCCATGACAATTACGGCATATTCCCCATCAGAAGAAGAAGATGAAGAAAACACGAACACGGAATACCCGATATTCAAGTTGCAGAGCCAGCTTAGCCACGCTGCAAGTATCTTCTGTGGGCCAGATATAGGACTTGTGTGTCCCTGGAAAACTCACGCAAATGCTGATACCCTGGAGGTCCGTGGTTACCGGTTACATGGCCAGTATTTGCCTACCAATTTTAACCAGTTGAAAGTTGATCTTGACAACAACCTTCAAATACAGCAGGCATTGAACATACAACAGTTCCTCCTACAGGTAAGAACAGAAGTTGGTTGAGTGGGATAGTATACTCTAGGTCTAACTAAGCTGTCCACTTCTGCACTAAGCACCGTGTTTTTTTTCTAGGATACACTGTGTGAAGTGCAGGAATTCTGCAGGGAATATAGCTGGATGACAGAAATTTATGAGTTCCTGAAAAGCTGGGGACCTCAGCAGCTAGAAACTATGAGAGGTTGCCCTATCAAAAATTATGTGACTCTGGTGAACAATCTCAAGGCTTGGCATACCCGTATCTCAGAAATACCCAGTGAGTTGATCACAAAAGGGAAGTTACTGCTACTGAATTGTCATAATATAAAGACAGACTTTGGTGAGTACTGCTCTCTTTACCACCATTCCTTCTACCTTCCTTATCAATATGGCCCTCATTGGGCCTGGAATTCTCCAGGGACCTTTGATATAGACTGCTCATTGCAATTCAAAAATTTGTTGAAGACTTAGGTTCCAGCTCCTTCTCTTTGTGATAAAAGATGTGTTAATTAGGGGCCAGAGCGGTGGTGCAAATGGGGTAGGGCATCTGCCTTGTACACACTAACCTGGGATGGGCCTTGGTTTGATCCCCTGGAGTCCCATATGGTCCCCCAAGCCAGGAGCAATTTCTGAACACATAGCCAGGAGAAACCCTTGAGCATCACCGGGTGTGGCCCAAAAAGAAAAAAAAATGTGTTAATTAAAGAGTAAAGTGTCTAATTTTCCACAATTCTCTTCCCCCAAAATGAGGTCACATAAAAAATGTGCTCAGAGGGACCGGCGAGGTGGCGCTAGAGGTAAGGTGTCTGCCTTGCAAGCGCTAGCCAAGGAAGGACTGGCAGCGTCCCATATGGTCCCCCCAAGCCAGGGGCAATTTCTGAGTGCTTAGCCAGGAGTAACCCCTGAGCATCAAATGGGTGTGGCCCGAAAAACAAACAAACAAAAAAAACGTGCTCAGAAATGTTCACCTGAATCACCATCTCCATTTTTTTTTTTTAAGGAATTTGAGCAGGGGCCCGGAGAGATAGCACAGCGGCATTTGCCTTGCAAGCAGCCAATCCAGGACCAAAGGTGGTTGGTTCGAATCCCGGTGTCCCATATGGTCCCCCGTGCCTGTCAGGAGTTATTTCTGAGCAGACAGCCAGGAGTAACCCCTGAGCATCGCTGGGTGTGGCCCAAAAACAAAAAACAAAAACAAAACCAAAAAAAAAGAATTTGAGCAGGATGGTATTAGTTCTTTGAAAGTTGTGTGGAATTCACGGGGACAGCACTTTTATATTTACTCATTTTGGGGGGGATCTACACCTGGTGGTGCTCAGGACCTACTCCTGGGTCTTCATTCAGGGATCACTACTGGCAAACCCAGGGGCCCCTATGAGGTGCCAGGGATCAAACATGTTGGGCATGTGCAAGACATACCACTCTACCTGCTGTACTATTGCTCTGGCCCCTGGGAGAGCACTTTAAATTAAAACAAACATGTTTAGTTTGATTCAGACTACCTAAGATACCTGTTGATTTAAATTTCTTATTACAGGTATTGGATGATTTTATTCCAAAGTGTCTTCTGCTCTTTTTCTTTGCTAAGAGTCACTTGGCACCAGAGATGGATTTTAGGCTATGTCATTGTTACCAGCATCTCTTGACTCTAAGTGAGATTTAGGGTATACTAAAGCTTCGTGGATCCCAGAGTTCCTCCCTTTATTGAGTTGGCCCTGCATTGGATCCTGCTGCCACTGTAGATCCATGGAATTTTGTGAATCTTTCATCCATTCTATTTCTTAGTCAAGTCACTAACAACAGCTACTATTGTAGGTTCTCCTGCCTCTGGTCCCAGAATAGCATCCAGAGGCTACAAGCTATCAACTCTCTGCTATCTTTTGTTTTATCTGCCATTTGGAATTTGTTGGAAACTTAGTAACATCAAAATTGACCCCGTTTCTGTTCACAATAACCCCGTGATTCTACTTTACTATGATTGTCTCATATAATTATAAGGATACACTACAAGATGCTATCTAACCAGATACCACATGAAAATGGGATCTCAGCTCAGTCTGCTATTTACTCCTCAGTCCATTTGGTTCTGTCTTCTTGCTACAACCTACTGTGACTAGGTCCAGGCTTAATTGAGCCCCGGGTCTCTGAAAAATTTTAATACATGGTTTTGTTCATCTTTTCTTTTTCTTCCTTCCCTTAAGAAGGATGGCTCATGTTATAGTGTTTATTAGCTAAGTGCCTCCTCTGCCAAGGACCTGGCCTTGGAAAGCCTCATAGTGGTAAAATAAGCCAGTGATTTATTCTCCTAGGAAACATGGAGGCTGTTCTATTTTATCACATAATCATTAAGGTTCATTAGAACTAGTAGCAGTCATTGCTGTGGAGACTAAATTATGCCTACCCCTCAATTGCATGCCTGCCTTTTTTTTAAATTTTTTTTGTCCCCCAATTCACAATACAGACCAGGCAAAGGGACTGTGTTGAGGTGTATATATGGGGTGCATTTACTGTACCTCCTCTTTCTATACAGTCAGTGTAAAGAACACAGCCTGTGATAAGAACTGGGAGGCCTTGGAACCAGCGAGGTGGCGCTAGAGGTAAGGTGTCTGCCTTGCAAGCGCTAGCCAAGGAAGGACCGGCGGTTCTATCCCCCAATGTCCCATATGGTCCCCCCAAGCCAGGGGCAATTTCTGAGCACTTAGCCAGGAGTAACCCCTGAGTATCAAATGGGCGTGACTCGAAAAACTAAAAAAAAAAAAAAAAAAAGAATTGGGAGGCCTTATCTTTTCTTTTCTTTTTTCTTTTTTTATTTTTTAATATATATGTATATAAAATCCTTCACCAGTGCAACATTCCCATGATCAATATCCCAAGTATCCTTCCTCCCCACCCCACAACATGCCTGCTTTCTTAATGAAGTTAGTGGCCTTGTAGCTAACAAGTGAAAGCTTGTTTGAAAGTTCCTGTCTTCCCAGCCTTCATACATGCCTCATTAGGTAACTTATGAGCTATAAAATTCCCACTCTTTCCTTCACCCTTCTTTCCTAAAAGGATAGTGTCCATGCTGACAAAACTAATAGGAAGGGCTTATGATTGCTTCCCTTTTTATCTGACCTTGTTCGATTATCTCTAGTTCAGGATCAGCTGGCCTCTTCAAGATGAGTCCATGGTAAAATATAGTCATGGCATTCAAAATCCTGGCTCTGTTCTTCACTGATTGTTTAGTATCAGATCACTGAGATTATGCTTATTTATAGTCTATACATCATGTCACTCACAAGGGTATTGTAAGAAAGATTAAATGAGATATCCCAACACTGAGTCTGACAAGCCATAGGCACTTAATTGTTTTACATTGTAGAGCTCTAGATACCAAACCTTGAAAAAAAAAAAACAAAACAGAAAGAAAGAAAAGAGTTTTTTTGTTTGTTTGTTTTTGGGTCACACCCAGCAGTGCTCAGGGGTTACTCCTGGCTCTGTGCCCAAGAATCGGTCCTGGCAGGTACAGGGGACCATATGGGATGCCTGGATTTCAACCACTGTCCCTCCTGGATAGGCTGCTTGCAAGGCAAACACCTCACCGATGTGCTATCTCTCCAGCCCCAAGAAAGAAAATTATTACTTCACTTTATCCCCTCTTACTTTTTTTTTTTTTTTTTTTTTTTGGTTTTTGAGTCACACCCAGCTGCACTCAGAGGTTCCTCCTGGCTCTACGCTCAGAAATCGCTCCTGGCAGGCTTAGAGAACCATATGGGAAGCTGGGATTCGAACCACCATCCTTTTGCATGCAAGGCAAATGCCCTACCTCCATGTTATTTCTCTGGCCCCAATTAAATACTCATACTTCTTGCTGATCTAGTCTTTTTTTTTTTTTTTGGGGGGGGTGCTTTTTTGGGTAAGGCAAATGCCTTACTTCTATGCTATCTCTCAGTTCCCAACTGATCTAGTCTTATTTATTTTATTCTTCAACTCTATCATTTTACCTTGGACCCCTTGAACATTGAATGACATAGTTCTCCAATCTGGTGAGTTGGGATCACCATAATTTTGAGTTAATTCTTTGCTTTTCCCTCTTCCTAACTCTACCATATCCATGCTAATGCCAAGTTCTTTTCACTCTTTCTGCTACATTTCTCTCAAATCTGTTTTTCCATCTATCTCCAAAATCCCACTGAATGGACCCTAGCATTTTATCAATCTACTGTTCCTTTATGCCACACAGTGTCACTATTGAGCCCCTCTTTACCTTCATCTATGTGATGCTGCTAGTCCAAGTTATGCAGTGCAGCAGCCTAGATTCTATCTTCTATCATAAGCCTTGTATTCTGTTTAAGCTTGGGTATCCCTTGATAGGTTCTTTTGCTCTTGATTGTCTCAGTTCATGGTGTTTAGTCCTTTGGTTAATTCGCAGGGCTGCAAATGTGCCATATTTTCTGTCTCAATGTCTGTTTTCTCAGTTATTTCACCCTCTCATATACCATTCCACTTTCTGGTTTTAGATATCCTTATAGATGTACAAATAAATTTACTTTCACCCCTTAAACATAAAATATAAGAGGAGAGTTCATCTTCCTGAGTTTGAATCTTTCCCTACAACTGTGATATCAATAAAATTACTTGCCTCTCTAGGTCTCCATTTGCAAGTGGAGGGGAAGTAATATAGTACTTACCTCAATAGGGAAAATAATAGGAAAAAATAGGGAAAGTAATAGTACTAACCTCAAAGTGGGTTGGTAAGGCAAAGTTTCTACTATAATCCATAGGATTTTCATTCTTTCTGCTACATTTCCCTCATATCTGTTTTTCCATCTATCTCCAAAATCCCACTAAATGAACCCTAGCATTTATCAATCTACTGTTCCATTATTTCTAGATTTTATTTTGTCGTTCTGTGGATATTTTAACATCTGAACTTATAAGGTATATTATGATTGGTGACATTTTAGAGTTTAGATGTCATGTTTTCCCTTTAGCTATCAAAATAGTCATCAGTATCTTAAATTTGATAAGGTATTGTGTTATTATTTTTGCCATCAATACAAACTGTGAAGTTGTTTGTATTGCCAAATGCAGCTTCTGAAATGTCTAGCTCTATGTCTACATGTTATCTTCTTCCCATTAATCTTCAAAAATTATGATATACTTTTTAGGAACCTTTTCTGCCAAGAAGAAGTGGTAAAACTCCCAAAGAAAGCTTTCATCTGTGGTATGGGTAGTATGCTGTTCATCAACATTTTATTTTCATGCCTTTGTACATGCTGTTAAATTTATATCTGCCTTTGTTCCTATGGAACATTAGCTCATCAATACACTCATTTCCAATGTCTTTTGGAGAGATTTTCCTAGCTTCTTTTGGCCATGTCTTTCTTCATTATGCCTTATTGAGGGTTCCTACAAACTTGCAGAGCACTTACCACACTTGTTTGTGATTATACATTTATGTTATCTTTGTCATCACTTTGTTAACTCCTAAGAGTAGGACTCTTCCTGTCACACTTATTCTTGGTCTTAAATTCTTCACAGACCCCAAAGTGTAGCAGCTAACTGGACTCTTAGCTGGAAATCAGCAAGAATTGAATGAGGAAATGGACTCATTACAGACTTTCTCAACTAGCAGCACTCTTTTATCTGTGCACTTTCTAAACCTAATATTCTCTCATCTATAGAATCCAAGATAGAGAGCATCAAGAACGACATTCTTGAACATGTGCAGGATGAGTGCAAAACTCGTAGTCAACAACTAATGGGAGAGCTCACAAGATATATGGAAGCTTTCCAAACCATCAGCTCCGACATTTACAGTATAGCACGATGCTCCCGGAAGGTGAGATCTTCCATTCTTCCAACTCAATGTATCCAGGGCCCTTTATTCTTTTTTTTTGTGGGTGGAGTTTCGGGCCACACTCGTTTGATGCTCAGGGGTTACTCCTGGCTAAGCGCTCAGAAATTGCCCCTGGCTTGGGGGGACCATGTGGGACGCTGGGGGATCGAACCGCAGTCAAGATATTTTTTTGGCTAGCGCTTGCAAGGCAGACACCTCACCTCTAGTGCCACCTCGCTGGCCCCAAGGGACCCTTTATTCTTAAATGTTCCACACATTTACTTCAGGTCTCTGCGAAGTTCCCAGTGGGGATTTATGCCCTTAAAATGTGCTCACAATCATATCTACCCTGGATACTTTCCATCCTTCCACATGCTCCTCATTCCTCTCAATTGCAGGAGGCAGCCTCGGTGTGATGAAAGCGATATAGTCCTGCTTTCAAAGTTTTGCTATCTGTGAAAATAAGACAGGGACCTGTCAGGGTAATGATTTTAATGAGGACTGTCTTCAGATGGATGGGAATGGAAATATTGCCCAAGACCATGCCTGACTTTAGTTTCTTAAAAGTTACCTGCATAGGGCCCGGAGAGATAACACAGCGGCATTTGCCTTGCAAGCAGCCGATCCAGGACCAAAGGTGGTTGGTTCGAATCCTGGTGTCTCATATGGTTCCCCGTGTCTGCCAGGAGCTATTTCTGAGCAGACAGCCAGGAGTAATCCCTGAGCATCGCCGGGTGTGGCCCAAAAACCAAAAAAAAAAGTTACCTGCATGGAATTAGAGCCTCTAGAATAATAGGAGTGTCCTCCCAGGGTGGGCTCAGCAAGGTGCATAGGGTTGTGGGGGTGCTGGTCTCATACTACAGTATGGCCTGCAGTTGAATGAAGCCAACGACCATTATTCAGAGCTGGAGGAACGGATGGAATACATACGGTCACTCCACGAACTCATCCGAGACCATTTTAACCTTTTCAATGCTGAATACGAAGCACTGGACATCTCGGTAAGAAGGAAATCTGGGTGTCACCTGTCCGTCTGTGAGTCCCTCCCAACAATCACATCTACTTGATTACCCTATGTTTGCCTTGAAGCTCCTGGATATGTGGGAGGCATTTCAATTTGAGAAAAGTCAGACCTCAGAGCTCCTGCTCAGCCATCGCCATACCATTGTACCCAACTTGCAGCACCGGATATCAGCAGCACTGGCAGAGCTGGAAGGCCTGATCCAGAAGGCCCTGTCTGGTCCGTTCATGGACCCTCTGCAAGATCAGAGGAGTACTGAGCAACAGCTCCTCACCATGGAGCTTCAGTATCAGAACACAGCCACCAACGTCCAAGAACTGCACCAAGCCTATGTCACCATCACTGGTACTGAGGGTCCCTGTCTTCTCAAATGCTACCTTGTGATAATACCCCCAACTGAAGTACAGGCTGGGATGCAAGATTTTCTATCTCTGATGGCTCAAAGCAAGCCTTATTTATCATAATTTCATTGCTCTCTTCTATTAATGAAAATTTCAGGGCAAAATCATCATACAGTTCATGTCAGGTATTGCAGGGATACAGAGAGTTTATGGTCTGATAGGAAAGGCAAATAGGTCAATGTTCATGAGAACATGAGGGGTTCAATGGGCTCAAAACCTATGCAGAAATATTTTTTTGTTTTTGTTTTTTTGTTTCTTGCAGAAATATTTATAAATTCCCTGTAATATAGTACTTAGCTTTTTGTGTTGCCCTATTTCACCTACTCCATCAGAACCCTAATTAAAATAGGTTTTGATGCTGCTTTGAGCTGATATGAGGTAGAAGCAGCTTCTGAGGACTTTATTGACACCCATGAGGAAAGTCTAGGCTAGAAACATGAAACTCTACATGTTGCTGCAACCAGGCTGCTTCCCTTAACATGAACTGAACTTTCGGACTCAAGTTTATTTTTCTTAGATAAAGTCATTTCTGTTGGTCCTTCGAATCAGAGCTGCCTCTTGACAAC
Source organism: Suncus etruscus (assembly GCF_024139225.1). NCBI lineage: Eukaryota > Metazoa > Chordata > Mammalia > Eulipotyphla > Soricidae > Suncus > Suncus etruscus. Next base: position 55,712,311 of record NC_064856.1, read on the forward strand.
TACCAACTCAACATTTCTATTAATAATACTTTTTTCCTACTATGTATCTTTTCTTTACTTTTGACATTTGCTTTGTTTTATAACTTGTTAACAATTAACTGTTTAAGTTTACTGGTTTTGTTTGCTATCATTATTTGAAGCAGGGGGTAGTGCTTGGGGACTATCCCTGGTTTGTGCTCACGGGGGCCATATGTGCTACCAGGGATTTGAACCAAGGTTTTGGCTGCAGCAGCTACATGCAAGGCAAGTTCTTTACTTCCTATACTGCCTATCTGATCCCATGCTGTCTTTTTTGTTTTGGGGACATACCCTGTGTTACTCATACCTGCCAATGCATGAGTGAACATATGTGGTGCCAAGATTTAAACCAGGGTCACGGTTGCAGCACATGCTAGTCAAGTGCCTTAAGCTTTGTATTATTTCTCCAGCCCCACAATCTTTAGCTTTAGGGTTATTTTTGGAGGCCCACACTGGTTATGCTCAGAGGTTGCTCCTGGTTCTACATTTAGGAGGTATTCCTGGTAGGTTCTGGGGACCATATGGGATGACTGAGATTGAACTTAGGTTGGCCGCATGCAATGAAAGTTCCTTACCTACTGTACTATCTCTCCAGCTCTATTTTTTTGGGGGGGGGGAGGGGAATGGGGTGTTGGGTTGAGTCCACACCTGGTGGTGCTCAGGGCTAACTTCTGGCTCATTACCCAGGAGTGATCACTCCTGGTGGGCTCAGGGGATTATATAAGGTGCTGGAAACAGTTTGGCCACTGTGCTCTGTCTCAATTAAAAAAATAAAAAGAGCCCTAAGGTCATACCATACCAGGTGTTGCTCAAAAAGAAAATAGCCCTATTATTATTATTATTATCATTATTATTATTATTTGGTTTTTGGGCCACACCCAGCAGTGCTCAGGGGTTACTCCTGGCTCTATGCTCAGAAATCACCCCTGGCAGGCACGGAGGATCATATAGGATGCCAGGATTCGAACCACTGATCATATAAGATGCCAGGATTCGAACCACCGTCCTTCTACCTGGAAGGCAGACGCCTTACCTCCAGGCTATCTCTCCAGCCCCAAGCCCTATTATTTTTTAAAAAATCACATTGTATCATTTTCAGGAGTACAATATTTCTTTGAGACTTTCCTTTGTTCTAAAAGAGGAGTTGTGTTAATAGTTCCTTTTGTCTCTCTTTTTCCTTTATTAAGATTTTGTGGTTGCAATAACTGTATGATTTTTCATGCACATAATTCTAGCCCCACATCCCAGTACCAGAGTATCTGCTTCTTCTCCCAAGAACTTTAGACTCTCTGGGACCCCAAAACTTCTTAAGTTGTTTCTCTTGATTTCACCTCTAAGTTCTTTTGTCATCTGTTCTTTTATTTTGAGGGTCCCCCCACCATCTTCTGTTGTCAGCTGGAGGTTTTTTGCATTTCATTTTCAAGCTCACTCATTTGGTCCTCAGAAATGATTACTCTGCTGGTGAGGCCTTCAATGAATTTTTCATTTTGCCTAACATATTTTTCAGTTTTGACTTTTCTGTTTGTAGTTTTCTAATTTTTGCTCTCATATACTCTTTTGTTTTATTAGCTTCCATTATTTCTTTGAGCTCACAGAACACCCTAACATTTCTATTCTGATGTCCATTTCAGATTATATATGGGTCAGATTATATAATTGGGTCTACAGGATTGCGATCTTCACTCACAATATGTGGTGGAGCTTTGTGGTGCTTTCTTATGATTCTTTCGTAGTCTCAAAGTGTGTCTTTCCTACATTACTGTCAGAGACTTCCCACAGTCCGGGAGATCTCAGGAGAGTTTTATGTGGTTATGTAATGTGGTTATAAATATGTGGGAGATAACCTTGCTGATGTTTAAGCAGCAGCCTGCTCTGAAGGTTTTCAAGTCTCTTTGTGCGTATTTCTTTGGGTTGCTGTATCCTCCAAGGACTCCAATGCTCTTCCTTTTTAACCCCACCCCTTCACCCACTCAGTTGTATGGATTAGTTCTCCCATTGTATTGTCTTTGGCTCTTTGTTGCTATGTATTTCTAAGTTTCACAAATGGGAGAAAGTATTGTATTAATATTTTTAAGCTCGCTGTCTAAGAATGACTTTGTAATGAATGTCCTTATAACACAGCTTAGCTATATATTGAATTTGGATGTCAAGATTTTTTTCTTCAGATTTAGTTATCATACTATTATCTTGTCATTTTTGGAACAGACCAACTGTCAATATGCTTTCTTTATAGGTAGTCTATCATTTATTTGATAAGGTTGTATGTAGTGTTTGTCTCCTTATAGAATTCTTTTTTACTTAATTTTGGAAGCAAGGTGAGCCCTCCTGGTGATACTCAGCCAACTGGTACTGTTCAGAACCTATGGTGCCATGGATTAGCCAGCTACCCTGACAAAACTGGGAATCTTAATGGCTACTCTGTGATGCTCAGGGGACCCTGTCATTCTGGGATCAAACTGTGGTCAGCCTCATGCAAGGCATGCATCTTAACTTCCATACCCTGGGCCCATGTTCTTTGACCCCACAATTCTTATTTTTATGCTAGAGTGTCTGGATCTCTCTTCTTTTTTTTAAAATTGTATTTACTACTACTTATTCTGTTAATTACTTTTTTCTTAGGACCTGGAGAAATATCATAAGCATGCCTTATAAGCTTTAGCTTTCTGTAGTATCTGCTCTATAATTTCCATTGCATTTTAAAACATATATGTATGTGTGCTTGTTTATATGCACACTATATATACATATACATATGAATATACTAATTCTTCTGAAGAAGCTATTAATCAGATACCACAATAAAAAGAAACCACACTATGTCTATATCTTAGTTCTAATACCACCCCCACACACTGCTACAACTAAAAGGAACCAGGGCAACTCAGGAAATGGATGATTAAAGGACTCAGACAAGGTAGCTACAACATAAGCCTGCAATTATATTTTAGAAAAATATAAAGAAAAACTATTTTTGTCGTGTGTGTGTATGTGTGTGTGTGTGTGCGCGCGTGCATGCATGCGCGCACAGTAGTGCTCAGCAATACTCAGGGGTTATTCCTAGCTCTACATTCAGGAATTATTCCTGATGGTGCTCAGGGGACCATATGGGATCCTGGGGATTGAACTTGGGCCAGCAACTGCAAGTCAAATGCTGTACTTGAACTATAGCTTTGGCCACAGAAAAACAAAATTCTTGTTTTGTTTTGTTTTGTTTTGAGCCATACTCCGTGACACTACTCCTAGCTATATGCTCAGCAATCGCTCCTGGTTTAGGGGACGATATGGGACGCTGAGGGATTGAACTGCCGTGGTCCATCCTAGGCTAGCGCTTGCAAGGCAGATGCCTTACCTCTAGCACTAACGTTCCGGCCCCAGAAAAACAAAATTCTTAAGAATGGGACTGAAATAGGTGCTACAAGGATTAAGGAGCTAGATTTACATCCTTCCAACCCTGGCTCACTCTATGATGCCACATACACTTCCCTGAGTATTGACTGGAATCACTCCTGAGAACAGCCAAGAGTAACACTTGAACACTGCTAGTACACCTAGCTCAATAACTGGCCCACCCCAAAATTCTTTAAAGTTATGTGTATGTCACAGGACACAGATGATATGCCAGTTGCCCAAAGCTGGGACAAATTGAGTACCAAAGTATGTATGATATAAATTACTTTAAAAAAATCTAGGAACTTACTATCCTTACTAACAATGTGTAGTTAAATAAACCAATGCCTTACTGTTTTATATAAGTTAAAGCAATTGTGCTTAAAATAAAATGCCAAGATTTGACTGGAAAATATGGAAGGAGGACAAGAGGGGGAAAATGTCTTTAAATTTTTTTGGCCACACCCAGTGGTGCTTAAGGCTTACTCCTGCCTCTGCACTCAGAAGTCACTTCTGGGCCCGGAGAGATAGCACAGCGGCGTTTGCCTTGCAAGCAGCCGATCCAGGACCAAAGGTGGTTGGTTCGAATCCCGGTGTCCCATATGGTCCCCGGTGCCTGCCAGGAGCTATTTCTGAGCAGATAGCCAGGAGTAACCCCTGAGCAATGCCGGGTGTGGCCCAAAAACCAAAAAAAAAAAAAAAAGAAGAAGTCACTTCTGGCAGTGCTCAGGGGACCATATATGATTCCAGAGATCGAACTTGGATCAGCCATGCATAAAGCAAGCACCTCTGGCCCCTGAGAGGGAATATAATTTTGATGCTATCTTTTAAATTATGGTTCAGATGAATATCATCATTATATGACAAATCTGTGGCTAATAAGTATATTTGTGCTGACTTAAGAGAGTGTCCCCAAGCAGCTAATTATTACTTATACAGGAGGGGGAAATATACACACATACATGCAGAGCAATTATAGTAGAGAAATTGGGCAAAGTTGACCAGATGATAAAAACAAACATCATCATTGAAGAACAGATGGACATTATGTGCTACCAGGTGTTATAGCTAGAAAATACATTATCTTTCCAATTTCAATTGAGAGAATGAATATACCAGTCATGAAAAGAATCATATAAATACAACGTGAGGAATTTTCTATGAACAAAAAAGAAAGAAAACTGTATGCTTCAAAAATGTCTGTTAACAAGAGCAGATTGAAGAGAATGTCTCAGAGTCTCTTAACTTTGAAGAAAGTTAGAGACATGATAAAGTAAGCCTGTTCAAGTAAACATAGACCAGAGAATGAGTACTATACCTGAGAAGTAAAATGCTACTATTTGGGGCATTATAAGGTCAAATGGTAACATTAGAAAATAAATGGTAGATCATCAATGAAGTATATAATTGGTAATTGTACTATCATTATTAAAGCAAAATTTCCCTGCTGCATGGAGGTAGTATAAGAGTAAGTATATATAGCTAGTCAACTTGGCTGACATCTGTTTGCTTCCATCACCAGACAGCCTCCCAAGCATAACTGAGTATAACCCTGCAGACCCTAGAACACCACTGGGCTGGCTCTTATGGTTCCTGGCAAAAAAGCCCTTAGCAGCAGCACATCCTAGCACTGAACTCTTGTCAGATTGGCCACATAACCTGGGAGTTTTTTTTTAATGCAGTGGAATTTACTGAGACACATTATGCAGCAAATGTCTGTCAGAGCACAGGAAATGTCCACCAGAGCACATTTTATGTTAACCTCAAGTTTCCTTTATCTTGTCATGAGTCTGGAAACATTATGACTGTTCCATTGACAGAGGAAGTTCTGTACTTCTTTCACTACTTGGTACTGAGATGATGGCTACCAAAGATTATATGGAGATTTAGCCTGATCTTTTTTTTTTTTTTTGGTTTTTCGGGCCACACCTGTTTGATGCTCAGTGGTTACTACTGTCCCGGCTTGGGGGACCATATGGGACGCCAGGGGATTGAACCACGGTCCTTCCTTGGCTAGCGTTTGCTAGCGCCACCTCGCCGGCCCCCTGATCTTTTTTTTTATATATATATAAATAAATTCTTTAACTGAATCATTGTGAGATACACAGTTATAAAGTTGTTCATAATTGAGTTTCAGTCAGACAATGTGCACACCCTTCAGTCCACATTTTCACCACCAATATTCTCAGTTTCCTTTCTGCCCTTCTCCATCCTTCTCCATCCTCCCCGCTGCCTGCCTCTGTGGCAAACATTTTTCTTCTAGACACTGTGGTTTGCAATATGAAAAAGGGTGTATCATTTATCTCACTTTATTTCCTTTCAGCACCCAGTTCTGTTCAGAGTGATTATTTCCAAATATCGTTGTCATAGTGGCCCCTTTTCTGCCCTGACTTCATTCTCCCATTCTTTGCAGCAAGCTTCATACCAGGGACCATCTTCCTGAATTGTCTTTGGGCATTATTACCATCCTATCTTTTTAAAAAATATTCCACAAATGAGTGTGACCATTCTGTCTGTCCTCCGTTTGACTGACTCATTCTGCTCAGTATAATACTCTCTTATCTATCCATGTATAAGAAAATTCATGACTTCATTTTTCCTAACAACCATATACTATTCCATTGTGTAGATGTACAGTTTCTTTATCCACTCATCTGTTCTTGGGCACTTGGATTGTTTTCAGGTCTGGCTATCGTGGATAGTGCTGCAATGAACATAGAGTGCAGAGTGCTTTCTGTATTTTGTTTTTGGGCCTTTCTACATTGTAGATTTGAACTAGATTGTGTTTCATCCTTGAAGATGCCTTTAGCATCAATATTATGGAGGGTTCTACCTACATTAGCCTGATCTTTTTTTTTTTTTCTTCTTTTTTTGGTGCATCGTTCCTGGAGGTACTGCAATACCAGGTCGATGCATGGAATAGCAAGCTCCTATTCCAGTTCCTAGTGCCAAAACTCCATTTAATACATTGTTGTCAGATAGACGACGTATCAAATATTAAACTGATAAGAACAGATACTACACTTGATCTTAGCCAAAAGGCCGAGAAGCGATAGCCTGATCTTTTGACTGTAAACAAAGGTTTGGAAGAGCTCAGTTTTGGGTTGTTTTGTTTTGTTTTGTTAAGTAAAATTGGGTTTTATTTGGAAATTCTGAGGAAGGGAAAGGAAAGAGAGTAATGTGTTCAAGAGAGAAGATGGCTTTCTCTAAAGGTAGAAAGTCACAGTACACTTACTTTTTACAACATGAAAGTAGAAAAGTATAATAATAGATCATCTTTTCTTTGAATAAGCTCTCCATTGCTGTACAAAAAAAAAAATCTTTTTTTTTTTTTTTTTTGGGTCACACCCGGGAGTGCTCAGAGCTTACTCCTGGCTCTATACTCAGAAAATTGCCCCTGGGAGGCACGGGGGACCATATGGGATGCCGGGATTCGAACCACCATCCTTCTGCATGAAAGGCAAATGCCTTACCTCCATTCTATCTCTCCGGCACCACAAAAAAAATTTTTTTTTTTAATTTTGGGCCATACCTGGTGATATTCAGGGATTGTTCCTGGCTCTGCACTCAGAAATTTCTCCTGGCAGACTAAGGGGACCATATGAGATGCCAGGTACTGAATCTGGATTGGCCGCATGCATGGCAAACACCCTCCCTGCTGTGCTTTCACTCTGGTCCTGTAAGGTTCTAAAATTTATGTTTTTGTTTTGTTTTGTCTTTTTGTTTTTGGCCCAACCTGGCAATACTCAGAGGTTACTCTTGGATTTGCACTCAGGAATTACTCCTGATGGTGCTTTGGGGACCATATGGGATGCTGGGGCTGAGTGCAAAGCAAGTGACCTACCCACTGAATTATCTGACTAAGTACTGAAATTTTTAGATTCCCTTCCCACCATTGCAATTTCTGGGTCTTTCTTCTGTTATCGTGAGCTTTTGATTGGCCATTTCCCATCCTGTTTCTCTCGACTTTACACATAGCCTAGCCCTTAGCTAGTCCTTTTCCACAGGGGATGAAAGTGCTTTGTCCATGCCTACTTCTGGAACCCTGCCTATTGTGCAGCAGCAACACATCTGGCACCTATACCGAATTGTCTGTGAAAACATCAGTGATTGGAAATGCATGGCTTTTGCCAAGGTACAGACACTTTTTGTGGACTTCCTGCATGAATAGAGTTAGTGTGGGTGGGGTATGGAAAGATCTCCAACTGACGGTTAAATCTTCTCTCTACAGTTTAACCTGGCTCTGGCCAGGGAAAAAATAGATGGCTGGCTCACAGAGGCAGCACATATGAGTGCAAATCTGGGGCAACATAGTCCAGTTCTGCAGTACTGTATGCACTTGCTGGAGGAATTTCATCGTTACCTGCCTTTGCTAACCAAGCTGGCAAGCCTTTCCCCACGTAGTGTCAACTACCAAGCCTTCCTTCGAGGTGTGTTTGGGTAGGAAAAAACATAGGGGGTAGGTTGATGTGACAACAGTTCCCTGGTTATGCTATTACAACACCTCTTCTCCCTGGTTGTTCCTCTACATTCCTCTTATAGAGATGAACATTTCTAGCCTCTCTCACTTTTCTGTGGGACTTCTATACTTACAAGGAAACCTCAAGTAGGAATTTTAGTTCTGGGCTTTAGCTATTCTCTGAATCTTTTACATTCAGGGCTCTTAGTTCTAAGTTGGGCTTTGCAGTCTGCCTGCCATCCATTCTATGGGCTTTAATGGGCTGGACTGGGCTCTGCCAAATACCAGGTATTGCTCTGATTCAGTGCATTTCTATCTCCAGCCTTAGATCTAGGTGATATCGGCAACTTCGAATTCCTAACACTGGGCCAACTACTGTCTCGTCCGCTGCTAGAATTTACAGATCGTATCAATCAGGTGGGGCCCACAGGAGAGAGTGAGGTGGCTCAAGCCTAGAATCCAGGTCCTAATAACCTGTTAAGCACCTCAAGATAAGGAAGCATGTCAGTATGTATGTCCTGGCATTTGGATGAGTGCTTTAGGTGGAGGGTTAAAAAAATGCTGGCCACTTGGAGGCCAGAGAGATAGCGTGGAGGTAGGGCATTAGCCGTGCATGCAGAAGGATGGTGGTTTGAATCCCTGGCATCCCATCCCTGAGCCTGCCAGGAGCGATTTCTGAGTGTAGAGCCAGGAGTAACCCCGGAGCGCTGCCAGGTGTAATCCAAAAACAAAAACAAAAACAAAACAAAATCCTGGCCTCTCTAGAAGTCTCCTTACAGCCTATTGGATGGTTCTGGGTTCTTGATTATGCTGGGATTTGAAATGGGGGTCTGATGGGTGGTTCCATACACTGAGAGTATATTCCTTAGGAAAAGAAAGCGTGTGGCAGGCCCAGCCCAAAGTTGTGAATCCATAAAATGGCAGCTGTACCCTAGCACTTTATCTCAAAGAAACAGAAGCTGACTGTGGTATTGTCTGTTCATCTGGAAACCTACAAAAGAGTGGTTCAAAGGCAGTGTGCTACTGAGGCTCTCTCCTCTGCCTTTGAGGCCTAGTAGTTGCCATTCTTCATTTCTGAGACCTCCACTCCTTCTCAGTCCCATCTAGTCCCAAGGTTATCCATTGAGATTTTACAGAGTCCAGGTTCCTGACACTCAGTTATTCCAGATCTGGTTGGCTGAAAATCAACGAATGCTCACCAAGGATACTCTTCAACGGCTGCAACACTCCTGGGAAGAGCAGCAGCTGCGAATGCAGAACTTCATCCTGCATGTACCTTATGAGCCCCCAGCCAGTGAGCGCAGCAAAAAGCAAATGACCCACACCTCTCAGTGGGAGATAGTAGATATGGATAGTGGCACCTTCATCCTTGCAGGTGAGACACAGCCCTTGTGACCCCGTGAAAGTTCTTGGCGGTAGATGGAGAGAGAATAGTCATCCAAAAAAATCCATCCACCAAGCTGTGCTGGATCTTACTTCTTACCCTTATCAGATGGCATTAGCCTGTTTCATCATCTGCTCTGTAAAGCAGTCTTCCATGTAGCTCCCACATGTCTTAATTTTTTTGTATGAAAATTAACTAGCAAAAGTCCTTTTTTTTTCCAGGCTTCTTGTTTTTAATCAGGCCTCTTTTTTCCCCATGGCCAATGCTTTACACCATTTTTATTTTGTTTATTTGTTTGTTTGCTTTTGGGCCATACCTGGCAGCACTCAGGTTACACCTGGCTCTGCACTCAGAAATCACTCCTGCAGGCTCAGGGAATGGTAAGGGATGCCGGGGATCAAACCCAGGTCCGTCCTGGGTCAACCATTTGCAAGACAAACAACCTATCACTGTGCTATCACTCTGACCCTTCTTTTTACCTTTAAGTGCTCATTTCTTTGGACTGCATCCTGCTGTGTTTGATCTTTGGTCCCCTTCATTCATTCATTCATTCATTCACCTGTTTATTCATTATCTTTTTGTTTCCTCACCAAACTTACCAATCTCCTCTTAAACTATTATATTATCATTTTATTTTCTTTGTGGGGGGGCTGAGGGCCCACACCCAGAGGCGCTCAGGGGTTACTCCTGGCTGTGTGCTCAGAAATCACTCCTGACAGGCATGAAGGACCATATAGGATGTTGGGATTTGAACCTCCATTGGTCCTGGGTTGGCCACTTGCAAGGCAAATGCCTTACGACTATGCTGTCTCTCCAGCCCCAAAATATTATCATTTTCTAATTTAAAAACTTACTTGCTGGGGCCAGAGCTAGAGAGTACAGTGACTAGGGTGCTTGCCTTGCATGTGGCTGATCCAGATTCGACCCCTGGCGTAACATATGGTTTCCCATAGGAGTGATCCCTGAGTGCTCAGGAGTAAGCCCAGAGGACCTCTACGTGTGGTAGAATTACAAAAAATAAACTTGCCTATGCCTAATTGGGTTTCTTTGGGGAGGAGGCTGCCATTTGGTTTGATGCTAAAAATTAAAACAAATGTCTAGTACATGCAAAGCATATGCTCTGTCTCTGAGCTTTTATAAAATCACCTTTTCAAGAAGTTTTTCTGTTTATATTTCAATTATTAACATATATGGGCTAAACTCCTATAATTAAAATTACCTATACTTTGCATATGAAGCAGACTTGCAAACACTCTTGGTGAGCATATTCTTCAGATAGAAGAAAAATGTTTAGATCCTTTAGCTAGAGGATAATTTGACATCTGTGATTTTTGTTCATGGTGTCTCTGAATTAATCACCCCTGCTCTTGATCCGTTTCACCATCAATTTAATTTACCTGGAATCCACTTTTCCTTAGATTATAACAATCTACAGGAGTCTATCCAGGAGGGTCTTCAGGTATTGCTCAAGATCTTGAACACCCAAAGGTCAGGGGACTTACACATCACAGCTTTGGAATGGATGACCAACTTGCGAGTCTTGGGTGAGTATAGGCCTTGAGTGGGGCTAATGGGTGGGGTATCTAGGCAGGCTTGCTTAGAAGATGAGAGGTGGAAATCTGACAAAGTGAAGGAATGTACAGAATGAAGACCTTTTTCAGGACTACTTCTTTGTGTCTGATGTAATCTGGTTTCTATTCAGTGATGTTTCTGTCCTCTAAGTCTGCTGAGCAGAGAGTTTTGGCTGGGCTAGAGGGGTGGCCCCAGAGATGAGGAGCAAGCTAGAAACCCTCAGAAACTCAAACCATAGTCTTCTCTTTGTTCCTCTGGCTACTCCCACAGGTGTTCTACTGGAGGTATGGGTTCTTTTCCAGCAGAAGTGGATTTTCCTGAATAAAGTGCTACATGAAATGAAGATTTCACTTCCTACTTCTGACCTGGTAGGGGATGTGAGGTGTGGCAGGGTTTGGAATGGAAACAGCTGCCATTTTAACCTCTTCTTCAACTTTTCTCTCCCCACAGAACTCTCGTTTCCAGGCACTAGATCATCAGTATCGGACCCTGATGCAGATCTCTGTAGTTGATCCCCATATTATGTCACTTATAAAGCCCAGAACCCCCAGGGATCCTGCCTTCCAAGGCCAACAACTACAACAGATGCTGCAAAAAGGCTCAGTGGAGCTAGAAGGCATCATTGCGGCTCTTGAGAATGTGCTCTATGGACTATGTACACAGTTCCCCCGCCTCTTCTTCCTCAGTGACAGTGAGTTGGTGGCCCTGCTCTCTAGCCCACTGGAGTTATCTGAGGCCCAGCGGTGGGTCCAGCGCTGCTTTCCTCATGTGCTTGCTGTGAGCTTCAAGCCTGTTTTAAGAGATAAGAAAAGCCAAGAGGACTGGGAGTCATCTTTGCAGTTGAACTTAAACATACAGACCCAAGAGGAAGCATTTGCAGTTTTAGGAGCAGGTGGAGAGACAGTACAGCTACATGACTCACTTCTTCTGCATCCAGATTTCCCCACATGGCTGGCCTCTCTTGAGAAGTGTCTGCGTTTGACACTTGTGCTCAAGCTACAAGACTGTGTGCTTGCCCGTCTTGCTCTGAGTCCATCCCTTATGGAAGTCTTCCAGCAAGTGCCCCAGCAAAATCAGTCATCCTTACAACAATATGTCCACCATTGTCTGGATTTAGTCCAGGCTTTCCCATGGCAGTGTATGCAGGTGGCAGAGGAGGTGGTATGGTGGGCAGAGATGGAGAAGGATCTGCTTAAGGGGACGCTGACTATGGTTTCCTGGAATGTGCAGAAGCTTGAGGTACTGATATATTTTTTGCGGGCCCAGAGGGCCTCCCAAGGGAGGAAGCCTCTGCTTTCTATCCGCCAAACTAGCCTACTCAGTGCCCTGTTGGTCATGGCAGTTACCCATCGGGATATAGCGCAGTTGCTACAGCAGCAGCGTGTCAGTGATTTAACAGACTTCCACTGGGCCCGCCAACTCAAATACCACCTGGGTTCACCTCAGACCACCAGTCTCAGTCCACTGCAGAGTCTCAAGACTGTTGTAGCTACCAAGGCCTCTCTGACACCAGCTGCATGCTTTATAGAGGTGTTGGGCCGGATTTTCCTATACAATTATGAGTACCTGGGTCCTAGACTGGAGTCTATTCCCAGACTGCTGCCTGAGCGTCCTGCCCTGGTCCTGTTACTGGCCCTGGAAGAGGTGGCCTGTGGGACTCTTTTGGGTCCTAGCGGTGCTGGCAAGACAACCATTGTGAAGAACCTAGCACAGGCCTTGGGCCGCCTACTGGTGGTAATACCCTGCTTATCTCAGATGGAAGCACAAAGCCTGAGCAAGTACCTGAATGGTGCTCTGCAGTGTGGTGCATGGCTCCTATTGAAAGCAGCGCAAAACCTGTCCCTTGGTTTGCTCTCTGCTCTGGGCCAGCGCCTTACTCAACTGTGCCACCTCTATGCCCCACTATACCAGAAGGTTTTCCAAAACCCCAGTACTATCAACCCCACTTACTCCCAGGTTCTTGGTAGTGGCTTCTTTGAGAAACATGATGTGTCCATGCGCCTTGGTTATGGTTGTCTCATGACACTATGTGCCCAGAGTCCTACTGTTCCTGCTAACCTGCACGTTTTAATGCGGCCTGTGTCACTAAAACTACCTGACCTTCACCAGGTGGTAGAGCTGACTCTGCTGGGTGCAGGAATACGTGATGCCTCCCGCATGGCTACCCGCTTATCCAAATTCTTCTCCATGGAGTGTGAACTGATTCCAGGGCCCTTGCCCTACCAATTGCCACTGCTCAGACAGATACTAGAAAACATGATGCATTCGTTGGCCATGACTATGGAGGAGCCAACACCCCAGCATTTCCAGAGTATAGCTGCTGTAGAGGAGGCAGCCCTGCTGCATGCCCTTGTAAACACGCCCCTATTCAATGACATTGATGGGACCCGCCTGCGGAGCCTCTATGAATTGCTTTGTGGGCTCTTCCCAGCTGCTAGCAATGTGCTAGCAGAGCCTCTGCCCTGCAAGCTGAAGAAACCAGTGCTGTTGGAGAAACTGAGGCAAATAGGCCTACATCCATCTCCTGAAATCTTGGAGTCCCTGGGACAGCTGAGCCAATCTCTGGACAACACTGCGGGCATTTTGCTCCTGGGCCCTGCGGGTAGTGGCAAAACCACTTGTTGGCACACCTTATTTAAGATTCAGAACCAGTTGGCCATGGAGAACTACTCAAACAAGGAATTCCAGCCTGTGGAAGTTACTCACCTGTATCCCAGTGTCCTCAGTCCCCAGGAGTTCCTGGGATGGCTAGAGGGGTCCTATTGGCACCAGGGAGTCTTTCCTGGCCTGTTTTACCAGGCTATGGCTACAAAGGAATGGGCATGGAAATCTGTAGGCATGAAGCACTGGATAATATGTGACGGGGTTGCCAGTGCTGCTTGGCTGGACAGTGTGACTTGCCTCCTCAGTCACCCCCCTCAGCTAAGCCTCCCTAGTGGTCAGCAGATAGCACGGCCCCAGGGCACTTTTCTCTTGCTGGAGTTAAGAGATTCTACAGGTGTGGATCCCACTGTAGTGGGCCGTTGCGCCCTAGTGTGGTGTGGTGGAAAGCAAACCTACCAGAGTATGCTTAGTGCCCTGATGGCAGCTCTGCCCCAAGAGTATCAGCTGCAGCAACACACAGTCACTGAACTCAGTCGCATGACCGAAGTGCTGGTACCAGCAACATTGCAATTTCTCACTCAGCTTGGTGCCAACTCTCTGATGCAAGCGCATGGGCAGCAGGCTCCTTGCTCAGGAGTTGCTGAAGTCACCAGCCTGGCTCGTATCCTGCGTTGTCTGCTTAACTCCTGCCTGCAAATAGATGAGAAAGCATATAGTTCAGGTGGGGAAAGAGAAGGGCTAGTCTGAAAGAGAAAGGGAACAGTCAGGTATCTGGGCTCTTGGGTGGATTTGGACCTGGAGACAGAAAGAAGTAATACCCATAACTTATTTTTTCCCTGCCTGCTGCTTTATTTGTATTCTGTTCTGATTCTCACCATGGTGACCTTTGCAGGAAACCTTGGCTATCATGAGCCTGTGACCGAAATCTTCAAGGGTTCAAAGAAAAATATTCTGAAGCAGGCACAGTTTGAAATCAGTGATACATCTGATAAGCACAAGGAGCACTTAGTGGCTATCAGCAGCTTTCTTTTTGCCTTGATCTGGGGCTTAGGAGCCTACCTTCCTTCCAGGTATCTACAGATATGGAGGATGCAGGGGGCTGACATGGGCCAATTCGTGGGAGTCAAAATCCAGGTGACATCCCTTTGGTGGGAGGGGAGGTGGAGTGTTGTTGTCAATGTGTCATGAGTAGAATTGTTACAATGCTCACTTTCATCTTTATCTCCATCTGAGCAGGTTCTGGTTCTCCTTTGATACTTTCCTGAGAGAGGCTATTAGTAGTCTCCCCAACTATCCTGACCTACCAACTTCAGTCTTGGTGTTTGATCTGCACATAAGTCCTCAAACTGGGACACTGGTCCCCTTCACTGGTCAATACCTGGGCAGCCACATCAAGGGATCACTGGGCAATTTCATTCCATCTGTTCAGGTGTGAAACAAGTAGGGCAGTTGCAAGGCTTGGGGGGATTGGGGCTCATGGACATGGTCTAGGGTAGTTCATATTCTAGACCCATCTAGTTGAATGACCCATTCTGAAAACTTTTCCCCTTGAATCACTGTCAGCTATAATTACAAAATTATTGATGATTGAGTTTCAATAACACAATATTCCAACACCCATCCTTTCACCAGCTTACATTTCCCACCATCAGTGTCTCCATAATTGAGTTTTTGTTTTGTTTTGTATTATTCAGCAATGCTCAGGAGTTACTCTTGGCTCTGCACTAAGGAATTACTTCTTCCAGGGCTGGAGAACCACAGTAAACCTTGTTTTTGTCTTGTAGGCCGAACGACTCTTATATGTAGTAGACCTACTTCTGTCAGAGGGATACCCAGTGCTGCTGGCTGGAGAGGAAGCGACAGGGAAATCAGCATTTGTAGAAGTACTTGTGGAGCCCCGCCACCCTTGCACAAACAGTCACATCCATCCTGCCTTTAGCACCATCCACTTTCGCCTTCTACTGAGCCAAGGGATCCAGGGCCAAAAACAGGCTAAACCAGAGACTGGGAAGCATCTGGATTCTAAAGGTTCTCTTCTTTTCCTCCTGGAGGATCTGCACCTAGCAGCATTTGGTGAGTATCTGAGAGTCATTATAATCTCTCTCTCTCTCTCTCTCTCTCTCTCTCTCTCTCTCTCTCTCTCTCTCTCTCTCTCTTTCTCTCTCTCTTTCTCTCTCTTTTTCTCTCTCTCTTTCTCTCTCTCTCTCTCACTCTCTCTCAACTTAGCAATTTTTACTTGGAAGTAAAATCTTAATGCTATTAAATTCACAAATATGCTAATTTATATACCATTTCTATTTATCTAAAACACACAATTTTTTCCTTTTTTTTTTTTTTTTTGTTTTGGGATACACCTGGTAACACTCAGGGGTTACTCCTGGCTATGTGCTGAGAAATTGCTCCTGGCTTGGGGGACCATATGGGACGAACCAGGGGATCAAACCATAGTCTGTCTCAGGCTAGCAGGGGCAAGGCATACACCTTACCACTTGCGCTCCTGCTCTGGCCCCATAAAACACACATTTTTTTTTCCATCAAAGTGAAATGCTTTATTCAAGTACTAATAATTGCAGGTAAAAAAAAAAAGAACATAAAAAGATTCACTATCATAGTTTACAAGCTAGTATACCTGATGTAATGGAAAAAAAAGAGAAAATTACAACAGATAAAAGATCTCAGGAATATATATCTTATTGACACTACATTGTGTTAATCAATAGCTGCACTTTTGCGAACTGTAGCTATGATAGTCCTGAACAAGAAGGGTTTCCTCCTTAACTTTTCTTGATAGCAGATGTGTAAAAACATTCAACTACTTTTAAGGAAATTGTTGCTTAATAAGTGAATAAATACATAGTCTCAACAAAAAATGGAAACTACAAACATAACTAAAGGACATTTTAGAACATGAAATATAGTAATAAATTAAAAAGAAAGGAATGAGAAAGTCTCTGGATGATTTATCAGCTGATTTGGGAGGGCAAGAGTCCGTATGTGGCCTGGGGATAGCTCAGTGGCAAGAGCATCTGCTAAACCTGGGTCACAATTCTGTGCCAGACACTATCAATTAGAATCCCAGAGCTACATGAAATGTGCACTACAACTAGGTAAGTGTAAGTACAACTAAAAAAAAAAAAAAGAGCAGTTCCTCAGTGAGAACCACAGCTCAGGTATGTGAGTACTCCAGCCAGGTGTAGGTAACCGGGTAAGCACTGCAAACCAAGTGTATGAGCACTCGACTAAAGAGTATCGTCCCCGGGCCGGGTAGGTGGCGCTGGAGGTAAGGTGTCTGCCTTGCAAGCGCTAGCCAAGGAAGGACCGCGGTTTGATCCCCCGGCGTCCCATATGGTCCCCCCAAGCCAGGGGCGATTTCTGAACACATAGCCAGGAGTAACCCCTGAGCGTCAAACGGGTGTGGCCCAAAAAAACAAAAAAAAAAAAAAAAAGAGTATCGTCCCCCATGCTGTGAGTCCCACAACAAGTGCACAGATACTACACAAAGTGTGATACCTTTGGTATCAATGTATTAACAACAAAGAAATGCATAACTAATAACTATTGTTATTAATAATAGTCCATCCCTAGTACCACATGGTTCCCCAAGAACTGCCAGAAGTGACCTTTGACACTAGAGTTATTTGTAGCCACTGAGCATTGCTAGATAGGAGTCCAAAAATAAGAGGGGAAAAAAGAAAGATGTATGATTAATAAACAACACATGAAGTGATATTTGATGTTGTTAGTCATCAGTACCTGCAGATTTAAATCACTATAAGATATCGTGAGCCAGTCCTTCTAGCCCTCATCTCTATTATCTCTGGGTGTTATTACAATAGTGTCTTTTTTTTTTTTTTTTGCTTTTTGGGCTTCACCTGGTGATGCTCAGGGTTACTCCTGGCTATGCACTCAGAAATCGCTCCTGGCTCAGGGACCAAATGGGATGCCGGGGATCACACCAACATCTGTCCCAGGCCAGCCGTGTGCAAGGCAAACACCCTACCTCTGTGCTATCGCTCTGGCCCTACTATAATGCCTTTTATTTTTCATAAATCCCACAGATGAGTAAGTCTATTCTGTGTCTATCTCCCTCTGACTTATTTTACTCAGCATAATAGTTTCCATGTCTATTCATGTATAGGAAAATTTCATGACTTCATTATTCCTGACATCAATCCAAAGTTTAGTTAGAGAAATAACTACACTAACAACTATCATGACAATGATAGTGAGTGAAAGAAATAGAATGACTTTCTCAAATTCAGGTAGGGGATAGAGGAGGAAGGAGATGGGGGGGGCATTGCTCGTTGGAATGTTACACTGGTAAGGGGTGTGTGTTCTTTTTTATAACTGAAACCCAACTACAAACATGTTTGTAATTATGGTGATTAAAGATTTTTTGGGGGAAAAATAAAGAATAAAGAAAGTAAGAAAAGTTTCAACAGAAATCACAGAACTAAAGAATTCAGTACCGAGGAGACAGGACAAAAATAAGCAAAACTAGGAAGGCCTGTGTTTACATTCTCCTGCAATCACAGCAAAAATAAAAAATCACTATGAGATAGTACTAATTCACATCTACTAGAAAGATTTAGAAAAACCAATGACAAAAAATGCTTATAAAATGAGAAACTAGGGTTAGAGAGATAACATGGATGTGGGCATTTGCCTTGCTTGCAGAAGGACGTTGGTTTGAATCCCGGCATCCCATATGGTCCCCATATGGTCCCCTGAGCCTGCCAGGAGTGATTTCTGAGCATAGAGCCAGGAGTAACCCCTGAGCCCTGTCAGTTGTGACCCCCCCCCAAAAAAAATGAGAAATTAAAACTTTTTGTGTGTCTGGAGGGCAGCTTGGGTCATACTTAAAAATGCACAAGGGCTTTTACTGGCTCTGTGCCCAAGGGATCAACCACATGTGGTGCCAGGGGTTGAATTGAAATCATACGCATGCAAGGCAAGCACTCTTACCCTTGTACTACCTCTCCAGCCCTAGGGAAACTGACTCATACTTTGTTGGCAGAAATATAAAATGATATGCTCATGATGCAAATAAAAAGTGTAGTAGTTTCTTCACCAAAATGTCATGTACTGGGGCCAGAGAGATAGCTCAGCGGTGGGCGTTTGCCCACAGTTTGCACACAGAAGACTCAGGACTAACGGTGGTTCAAATCCCAGTATCCCATATGGTCCCCCATGCCTCCCAGAAGCGATTTCTGAACGAAGAGTTAGGAGTAATCCCTGAGCACAGCCAGGTGTAACCCAACCCCCCCCCCCCAAAAAAGCCATGTACTTACTATGTGACTTGGATAGGTTACTGATAATTGTTTGTTTACCTAATAAAAAGTAAACACATGTGTATTCTCAAACCACTCAGACATGAATACTCATAGCAACATTCTGAGTAGCTAAAATCTGAAACAATTTCAATACCCATTGGTGTGTTATCAATATATAAAGTGTTTTCTTTTTCTTCTTTTCTTTTCTTCCTTTCTCTTTTTTCTTTTTCTTTCTTTAACTTTTTTCTTTCCTTTTCTCCTTTTCCCTCCCTCCCTCCCTCTTTCCCTTTCTCCCTCCCTCCATCCCTCCCTCCCTTCCATCCTTCCTTCCTTTCTGTTTGTTTTTGGGCCACACTCAGTGGCATTCAAAATTACTCCTAGTTCTGCATTCAGAAGTCGCTCCTGGCAGGCTCGAGGGACTATATGGGATGCTAGGGATTGAACTGGGTCCATCCTGGTTTCATCAAAATGCCCTACCACCATGCTATCACTCCGACCCGGAAGTGTTTTCTTAATAGAAAACTCAGCAATGAAAGGGAACTACTGATACACACAAACCATGAATGAGTGTAAGAGAGATAGGACAATTCAACACCAACCAAACCCCAGCACATCCAATGCACAAAAGCCTTTAGAACTTGATGCCAAAACAGAACCTGGAAAGCAGGAAGTGACTATGTCCTGTGGACATGGGCATTTCCTCACTTTTATTATTCATGTCCCACAGACCCAGTGAAGAATTGCCATCCAGTTTTGGAGATGCTGCGCCAGGCCATGGATGGCACCTTGTATGCCCATGATACTTTGGAGCTACAGATGCTACAGCCTACAGTCAACTTTCTTGCCACTGCCACAGTGCCAAGCTTCTATGAGCAACCAGTATGCCCAAGTCTCTTTCGACTCTTCACAGTGCTGACCTTGAGCAGTGTGACTGAGTCCGTGCTGCAGAGAAGGCATATGTCCAACATCCAGGCCTGGCTTGAGCACTTCCCCTCTGTGGAGCGGGAAGCCAGTCTCTCAAGAGCCTTAGTGCAGGCTTCATTGGAGGCCTGGGAGATTGTCAGCAGCTGCTTTATGCCTTCGCCTCTCCACCCACACTATCGCTTCTCCTTGCACTCCGTAAGTCAGATACTCAGCAGCATGCAGATGCTGCCCATTAGAACAGGCATTCGAGGGTTTCTAGCTGATCCGAGTCACCAGGACCACCTGCAGTGGGTGTCTGGTCTGCGAGGCACCCGTCTGACAATCATGATGACAATGCGCAGCATGGTGCGTCTTTGGTTGCATGAGGCACAGAGAACCTTTTGTGACCGGCTGGACAGCTGCAGGGAACGTTCCTACTGTGCTAAGCTCCTCCTGACAGTAGCTCAGAAGGTCTTCTGCTGTGAGACAGTGCCCATTGACCTGGACAAGGGAGAAGAGGAGGGAGAGGAGGAAGAGGTAGAGGAGGAAGAAAAAGTGCCTGAAGTGGAGTCTGAAGGGGAATTGGCCCAGTGGGAGGACTTAAGCAACAGTGGTAGTGAGGCAGAGGATGATCTGGATGCATATGGCCTGCAGTTCTCCACAGCCTTGCCCTCCTCTGGACCATTTTCCACACTAGCAGTCAAGAAGAAGGCCACAGAGAACATCAGCCAGAATATAATCCAGGAGGAAAGAAGAAAGTCCACCTGCTATAAATTAAAGACAAGGAAGTCTAAGATTTGGTGGCAGAAGACACCCCCGACAGACTTGGGCTCACCCCTGTTGCTACCAGTACTAATACTCTGTCCCCAGGAAAATCTTTCAGACATGGTCTTTAGTCAAGAGCTGACAGTAGGGCATAGCAATGAGAACTCCAAATTGTACCTAGAACGGCAGTGGGTTATGCTGGAAGAGCAGCTGGCTTCTGCAGCTGCTCAACTAAAGCTGAACCCCAACCTTGCTCAGTGCCATGCCATGGTCCAACATGTGGCCCGCCTGGTACGCGTGCTAGCCAGGCCTGGGCAGCATGGCCTACTGCTTGCTGGGTCTTTGGGTACGGGGCGCCGTACCGCCATCACTTTGGCAGCTGGCATTTGTCAGGCTCGTCTCTTCCATTTGCCTGAAGCATCTGAGGAGGCCACTCTGCAATGTCTGAAGGATGCCAGCTGGCATGCTGGTGCATTTGGCCAGCCAGTGGCCCTGCTGGTATCCAGGGGTGTGGATCTTCATACCCTTCATCGCCTGCTGGCCCTGGCCAACTCAGGCAGCTTCCCTGCCCAGTACTCAGAGGCAGATTTGAACAGAATTGAGGAACATATGTCCAGAGATAACATCAAGCAGAGCATCAGGAAGGAAATGCCATTGCAGAGGTGAGGCCAAGAACCTAATACCATGGTTATCTCTGATCTTGCTTCATCCTGGCCAAAAGGGAAAAGAAATCTAAAGGCCATTGCAAGAGTTAAGATCGTAGATAAAGAGTTATGGTTGGGCCTAGGCCTGGGTGGTAGGAGGACATCATATAAGCCACTGTACCACAGGTTCTACCATCAAGTGTGCAGCCACCTGCACATGTTCTTCCTGATCGAAGATGATCAGGCCCAGAAGCACCTGCCTTGTACTCTCTTCCTGAGACTCCTTAAACTGACCATTGCCAGCATAGACCGCTATGAACCATGGGACCAAGATTCTCTGGTCAGTGTGGCCCAGAACTACCTGAAGGAAGTTCAGAGTCTACCTCAGGATAGCGGTGAGCATTTTAAAACTATCTTCAACACTACCAAGCCAAGTTCTAAGCAGGATTAGGACATAAGTCAGTCTCTGTAGATTCTAATGAGTTTTCTCCTTTTCTCCCCTCATTCCTCAGCATCTGAGAATCTCTTGTCTTTCCCTTTCTCTTACCTTTGCCCTACAAGTCCAGACTAAAGTCATGTTCCTTTCAGATCCTGTGAAGTTCCCAGACTTCCAGGCCTCAGTTATGAATATAGCCAAAGCCATGGCTTTTATCCATGCATCGGCTGCTGCTTACCAAGGATATCTGTGCCCGCAATTGCCACTCGTAACCCCCAAGACCTTCCTAGATTTCCTAGATACTTTCAACCTAATACAGAAACAGATGAGTCAGAGGATGAAGATGAAAGCCCAGCGGTGAGTAGCCCCATTTTCTGTGCAGTACATTCTGTTCACATACATTCTCTCAACTGACACATTGTGTCTCCAGGATCCAGACTGCTCTAGAAAATCTGGGAACTCTGCTACAGCAGCACAATACCTATACCAACTTGATTTCCAACTTGGAAGAGCAATTAAAAGACTCTCGTAAGGTAAAGGGGAGAAAATATGAAGCAAAGTAGAAACCAAAAGAGATTAGAGGAACAATCCAACTAAATTCTAGTTCTCCAGAGTTCCTTTCACTAGAAAACCTAATTCCTGCTACACTGTCCTTTAGAGCTCAGTCTAAAAGTTCCTTTAGGCTCTATTGAGACTAGATGGATTTTCGAAACACATGAATTCCAAGTGTCTGATTCTAACTGTTCTCAGTACATTCATTGTGTGAGCTTTCAGGATCTCTCTAGAGACCCATCAGGGCTGGGGCATCAATTACTCTGAAGATTATCTCTCACTTGCGTCTTCTCCTTTGAAATCTTTGCCACTGCCAGTGACATTTGTAATACCTGTCATCTTTTCCATTACTGTTTTGTTTCGTATACTTTCTTCCATAAAAACACCAATACACAGGTGGTTGTATATGTGAGGAAGAGTGGGTGGGTGGCAGTTGGCCAATTTATTTTATTTGTTTATTTATTTATTTATTTGGGGGGGGGCACATCAGGCAGCGCTCAGGGGTTACTGTTGACTGGCTCTGTGCTCAGAAATAGCTCCTGGCAGACATGGGGGACCATAAGAGATGCCAGGATTCAAACCACCATTTGTCCTGGGTCGGCTGCTTGCAAGGCAAATGCCCT
The DNA here is from genome assembly GCF_024139225.1 of Suncus etruscus. Taxonomy (NCBI): domain Eukaryota; kingdom Metazoa; phylum Chordata; class Mammalia; order Eulipotyphla; family Soricidae; genus Suncus; species Suncus etruscus. The sequence continues at coordinate 55,734,931 of NC_064856.1, forward strand.
ACTGCTGTGCTATCTCTCCAGCCCTGGACAACTTATTTTTAAGCATAGAAGCAGAAATAGATTTAGATAGTAGTATATGAAGCAACAATGTTCTGAATGTTCTGTCATGGACCCCTTGCAAAGAATTTCCCATTGACCTGTTTTTCTCCTCCTACTTCCCAATACCTGCTTTACTTAACCATCTCTACTTTTCCTTTTAGCTGTTCCTCAAATTGTATGTGATATTATATGTGATATATTTCCCCCCAAGTTCATACCTAATACCTAATTGGGAAGAACAAATTTTTCTCTTTGCTTGCTTGTTTTTGGTTTGGGGTACCATACCTGGTAATGCTCAGGGATTACTTCTGGCTCTGCTCTCAGGAATCACTCCTGGCAGTGTTTGGGGATCAAACTTGGGTCACCACAAAAAGGCAAATGTTGTTTGCCTGTTGTTCTGTCGAAGGGTGGTTTTCTTTCTTGAATGAACAAATCTCTCATCTCTAGCTAAAACAGATGAAAGTAGTCATCACACCTTCTATAACCAAATCCTGTCAAATAAAGGTGTTGGCCCAAAATAAAAAGAAGTATTTCCCCTTTTACTTTATTTTTAGAAAGATAAATTCTGAAATTGACCCTTCTCTAGCCCCTTTCCTGCTACATAAATCCTGATGTGCAGTTGACATTTTATTTTATTTATTTATTTATTTTTTATTTATAATATCTTTATTTAAGCATCTTGATTACAAATATGATTGTGATTAGGTCTCAGTCATGTAAAGAACACCCCCCTTCACCAGTGCAACATTCCCACCACCAATATCCCAAATCTCCCTCCATCCCACCCCACCCCCACCTGTACTCTAGACAGGCTTTCCAGTTCCCTCATTCATTCACATGATTATGGTAGTTCTCTGTGTAGTTATATCTATAACTTTACTCACCACTCTTTGTGGTGAGCTTCATGAAGTGAGCTGGAAGTTCCAGCCCTCCTCTCATTGTCTCTGAGGATTGTTGCAAAAATGACTTTTATTTTTCTTAAAACCCATAGATGAGTGAGACTATTCTGCGTCTCTCTCTCTCTCTCTCTCTCTCTCTCTCTCTCTCTCTCTCTCTCTCTCTCTCTCTCTCTCTCTCTCTCTCTCTCTCTCTCTCCTTCTCTGACTTATTTCACTCAGCATGATAGATTCCATGTACATCCATGTATAGGAAAATTTCATGACTTCATCTCTCCTGACGGCTGCATAATATTCCATTGTGTATATGTACCATAGTTTCTTTAGCCATTCATCTGTTGAAGGGCATCTTGGTTGTTTCCAGAGCCTGGCTATTGTGAATAGTGCTGCAATAAATATAGGTGTGAGGAAGGGGTTTTTGTATTGTATTCTTGTGTTCCTAGGGTATATCCCTAGGCAGTTGAAATTTTAGAGACACTTAACAGAGAAGTGATCTCATATCAACCCACAGTGAATTAATTTGGCTCACTGGACTCACAGAGTAAACTACTCCAGTGACCTAGTCTGCTTCTTCAAATGGGTGCCCTTAGGATTTTCAGCCAGTGTGGGACAAAATTTAGGGGCACAGTTGGAACTGTATTCAGGGATGCAGTTTTGTTTTTAGATTTATGTTTGGGGGTCACACTCAGCAGTGCTCATGGCTTACTACTGGCTCTGTACTTGGAGATCACTCCTAGTAGAGTTTGAGGGATCTATCATATGGGATGCTGGGGATACAGAACACAGGTTGGCTGCATGAAAGGAAAGCTTTCTATTTTCTGTAATATTGATTCATCCCTCAAGGGACACAGTTTTTATTGTGTTTTCTATTAAGGATATAAAGGATATTAATTCCTTGGAGATTCTCATGGAACTGGGAAAGTCTACAGATCTGAAAATTCCTATCTTAAAGAATAAGACTGTTTTAAAGAATAAGTTTTAAAGAATAAGACTGTTTTCCAAATTCCAGTTTCTTGTCCTGGCCCCACCTTCCCCAAGATGATTAATACCAGAAATTGTTGGTCTGTTGTAGGGGTACATGTTTGCCTTTCATTTAGACCAAGAATATCAGAATATAAGAAGCCTAAGTTTTCTTATGATAATTAGAGTCTCAGATATTCCTACCACATGATGGCAGATCCCTTAGTCATTTCATGGCACAATTTTAATGATGTGCTTCTGTCAGTGTTCCCACCCCAGGAAATGGCATCATCACCTATTAATCATTTAAGCAAAATCCTGGGAGTTACTCTGTATTTCTCCACATCGTTTCCTCTTTCATATTTACTTGGTTCACTTACTTATTAATGTGCTCTAAAGATTAATTTGAATTCACACTTTATAATTTTTAGCTAGGCATTCAGCAATATCTATGTCTCTACCTATATTTAGGGATAAATAGCATCTTTGCCACACATTTCTATTGTGGCTAATTTTTTGGGGGGGGTCACACCCAGCAGTGCTCAGGGGTTACTTCTGGCTCTACGCTCAGAAATCACTCCTGCAGGCTTGGGGGACCATATGGGATGCCAGGATTTGAACCACCGACCTTCTGCATGCAAGGCAAATGCCTACCTCCATGCTATCTCTCCAGCCCCAAGAAATCTGTAACTGGCTGTGATTAATTAATTGTAAACACTACTGCACTTGGACCAGACAGGTGGCTAATTTTTTAACCACTTTATTTTGAGAGACCTACCCATGCTCAGGAGACTAGGAGGTCAAAGCCTGAAAGATTCTGCAAATTAGGTCAGCAGTTCAGTGTTATGGGTCATCTCAGTGGTGTTCAGAAGCTTCCAGGGTTACTCCTGTGATGCTTATGAACCCCCAGGCCTAAACTAGAGATAATACTCAAGAGGTCATATGGTGCTGAGGGCTGAACCTGGGTCAAGTGCTTGTAAGGCATGCACCCCAACACCTATACTATTTTTATGCCTCTGCATCTTACCTCCCTCCCTCCCTCCCTCCCTCCCTCCCTCCCTCCCTCCCTCCCTCCCTCCCTCCCTCCCTCCCTTCCTTCCTTCCTTCCTTCCTTCCTTCCTTCCTTCCTTCCTTCCTTCCATAAAACTGAGATCCAAAGAAACTTTCCTAACTTATCAAGATTGTAGAAGGATTTGATAATATTTTACATATAAAGTTCAGGGGTCACTTCTGGCTCTGAGTCCAGGAATTATTCTTGGCAGTCTCGGGGGACCTTATGGGATATGGGGGATCAAATCAGGGCCGGTCATGTGTGAGGTAAGCACCTTACCACTCTTTTATCATCCTGGCCCCAATATATTTACTTTGGAGGCATGTAATTAATGTCTGATGGGACAGGAAAGCTCTGTGATATTGAGGAAGCGGTGTCCTCCTCAATCTTCAACAGATGGATATATGTCTGTGGTGTTTAGGAGAGAATCTGGTTATAAAGAGATTTGGAAGTTTCCTGAATGTAGGTGGCATCCAAAACAAGAGATTGGGAAGGGAGCATAACAGTGTAGTGAGATGAAAAGAGGACTCTGAAACACTTGCTGAGGAATGTTTAAGTATGGCAGAGGAAGAGACTGATATGGAATAGTCAAAGAAAATGGAGAAAGACAAAAGGAAATATAGTGTCATGCAGTCAAGAAGGGGAAATAGTTATTGCCAGGTGTGGCCCCAAAACATCCCTCACCAAACCAAACCAAACAAAACAAAAAGCCAAAACACACACACACACACACACACACACACACACACACACACACACAAAAACCACCCCAAACATCACCACTTGGATGTGTGTATTACTCACTAAAAGTAATTGACAGTTCTAGATTCCAGTATTTGTTTATGACCTATTTGGAGTAACAAGCTCAGGGTCTGCTTTTGGGGGACTTCCCACCTGGGCCAGGATCTGGAGTTGCAGAGATGGATCTCTGTTCACAGACCCTCATCTCACTAAGCCAGCAGCTAGAGCAAAACAAGCTTCAGTACCACCAGCAGCTGGTAGTGTGTCAGCAGCAAGAGAATCTCATTGAGAACTTGACCAACCAAAGAGATACTCTTCGGCTCCATTATGAGACTTTCCTGGAGCAGGTAGGTCTAACAGATCCTCTTCCGGTGGAAACAGTCCTTCATAGGTCACCCAGAGGCAAGTATATGGCGATTTATCTTGGAGTCTCCTTGGGGAGGGAGCAAAGGTAATAATAGGATGGGAATGGTTCTTTTTGAGGACTTCTAGAAGGAGATTCCCTCTCTGAAAAACACCTTGGAGAAAGAGGAACATTTTAGGAACTCATTTTCAATGCATTTCTCACCCTTTAGATGGGCACAGCATTTCTGAAGCCCCTCAATCAGCTTCAGATGACTGACTTTGAGGAGATAAGGAGCTATCGAGCTCCACCAGAATCTGTGGTCCAGGTGACTAATGCAGTATGTATGCTGTTCCATCGTGAAGGGGGCTGGTCCAGTGCCAAACAACTGTTATGTTCTGAGGATTTTTATCAGGTAGGAAGAGAAGAGAGGAAAGAGAAGAGGGGGGAAGAGGAGAGGGTAGATGTCATAGGCCTAGACTCTCCAGACAAGGCTCAGAGCATCTTTGTCTTTCCTTGCCTCTCTTGATACTATCTCCAGGAGCTGGTATTCTTTCCCAAGGAGAAGATGACAGACTCAGAGTTGATCAAATTACATCAAACTCTTCAGGGTCCAGGTATGAGTGAGGAAGCTTTGCGTGAAGTAAGCCTGCCTGTGGCCAACCTGGCAGCATGGCTCTGGGCCATTGTGTGTTATAAGTCTGCAGAACAACGAGGACAGCCCACTCGCCAGCTGCTGGAGCAGGTGGAAGCCACACTGGCTCAGGAGCAGGCCCGCCTGGGGAACTACCAGCTCCAGGCCCAGAAGATGCTAGAGCAAATTAAGACACTGCTCAAGAAGATCCAGGACATCCAGAAATCCTACAACAGTTTATTAGAGGATCTTAACTGGGCTCAGTGTGGTCAGTATCACAAGTGGCCTGTTAAAGCTGCATTGCTGACTCCCAGATACTCCTGGACTTCTGAACTCCAGGTAATCAGTCCCTCCAAAGCTCCCCATTTTCCCTCAGCTAAATTTCTCTACCACTGTTCCTGTCTTCCTGCTCCTTCCTGGGCCCTCACTGCCTTCCTTGTTCCCACTCCTCCCTCCTGGCCATGCGTTCCTCCATACCCTGTCTTGCCCCTTCCCTCTATATTCCCTCCTTGCTAGCCTATATATATCCTCTGGTCTTTCCTTCCACACCAGAAAGTAAAGAAGCTCTGCAGTACTGTATTTGGTGATGCTCTCCTGTGTTCGGCAGCCATCATCTACCTGGGCCCCTTCCCACCATTGCGACGGCAGGAGATCCTGGACAAGTGGCTGGCTCTGTGTCAGGGCTATGAGGAGACCCTGGGCCCAGATGATGTGGCGCAGGCAATAAGGCAAAAGCAGAATCCTAGCATGCCACCAAAGGCTCTCCTGTCTACATGCTCTCCCTTCAACCTTCTGACCTTGATGAGCTCTGAATCAGAACAATTTCAGTGGGACAGAGACCTGAAGCCCCAGGCAAAGTCAGCTCGAGTGGTAGGCCTACTCATTCGAAGTCACTCTCACTATTATAGTTGTCGTTGGCCTCTGCTGCTTGACCCCAGCTACCAGGCCCTCATCTGGCTGAAGCCACTGCCTCTGGAAGAGATGAAAACCCTGGACTTTTCGCTTGACAAAAGCAGAGGTAAAATCGAGTTAAACACAGTCTTCTCGGGTATTTGAACTGCCAAATATTCTAAGTTACAGACACTAATTTTTTTTTTTTTTTTTTTTTTTTTTGGTTTTTGGGTCACGCCCAGGAGCGTTCAGGGGTTACTTCTAGCTCGCTCCTGGCAGGCTCGGGGGACCATATGGGATATCTGGATTCAAACTACCATCAGTCCTGGGTTGGTTGCTTGCAAGGAAAACACCCTACCGTTGTGCTATCTCTCGAGCCCCAAAACACACTAAATTTTTGTGGAAGGGGTCTTTCAGATTCACAAACCTACATAACATTAATAAATTTGGTAATTTTTTACTTGTTGTAACCATGATACTGAGTCTCCTAGATGACTTGTCCTGGGGCCGGGAAGGTGGTGGTAGAGGTAAGGTGTCTGCCTTGCAAGCGCTAGCCAAGGATCAGGACCACGGTTCGATCCCCCGGCGTCCCATATGGTCCCCCCAAGCCAGGGGCGATTTCTGAGCACATAGCCAGGAGTAACCCCTGAGCGTCAAACGGGTGTGGCCCCAAAACCAAAAACAAACAAACAAACAAAAAAATAGATGTTCTACTTCTCTGATCTGCTCAACAATACTGGAAACGGCCTACAGCTAAGAGCATTGTTATCCCAATTTACCCTACTCTTATTATATCATGGCTACTAATATTAAAGCCTATCCCTTTGCTTTACAGTATGACTTTCTGTTATGCCCATAGGTCATTGCAAAAAGCACTCATTGTATGGGACTGAGGAAATAATATAGAGTTTAGGTTGATGAAAGGTGCCCAGGTTTGATCCCCAGCACTACATAGACCTCCACTTTCACTTGTGACCCTGGAGGCTCCCAAGCACTGCTGAGTTGGCCTCGATGAATCTGGTCACTGCAGGGTCAAGTAGCATTGCTTTTTTTTTTTTTTTTTTTTATAATTTTTTGTTTCGTTTTTGGGTCATAACCGGCAGCACTCAGGGGTTACTACTGGCTCTATGCTCAGAAATCGCCCCTGGCAGGAACAGGCAAACGCCTTACCTCCATGCTATCTCTCCGGCCCCAGCATTGCTTCTTCTGACCCTCATACTGAACCACCTCAGTATGAGGCCCTGAGGCCTTCCAAACACTATTGGGAGATTCTCTTCCCCTCCAACAAATGACCATAATACAACCATCTGATATATAATTATAAATGAGTAACCCCTACAGAATAGTCACACTATTTATTAGTTAATTGCAAGTACATTATAATACTTGACAATAATAGTAGGGGCCAGAGAGATAGCACAGTGGTAGGGCATTTGCCTTGCATGCAGCTGATTTGGGACAGATGGTGGTTCGAATCCCGGCATCCCATATAGTCACCTGTGCCTGACAGGAGCGATTTCTGAGCACGGAGCCAGGAGTGACTCCTCAGTGAGTCCCCCCACCAAAAAATATAAGACAGTAATAGTAAGTCAAATTAGCATCATTTCACTGACTATTGAGCGAATTCTTGTACAATTGGTTTGATTGCTCTGAATTCTAATTAATAGATACATTTTTTCTTGTCTATTATTCCCAGAGTTATCTTTAATGAGAAGCTGGGCAAGATACCCTAGCTTGTAGCTCTTCTACATTAAATATACACTTCCTGTTGAATAAAGTTTGGAGGTTTATAATAACTCATAATTCATAATCAAATGTCAGAATTTTTTTACTGGGACCACAGAGAATGACTTTGGATTGGATAACCGAGTATGTCTGGAACCTTAAAGTTAGTCTTATGCCAGAATATTTCATGGGTAAGGCCTCCCTGTTTTTAGACAAAAGGTTTTTCCTTTCTATTTCCACGATATTTTGCTGTACCTATGCAAACAACAACTGCCACACACACCTTTCTTATTGTATTATTTTTATCTCTAATCTTTAAAAAAAGAGCTTACATAAACCTTCTGCTATGATAACAATGACTTTATTGGAGATATAATAATTTTCACAAATATACTTGTTACTGAACTTTTTCTTTATTCTTCTCTTCCCTTTTATTTTTCTTTCTATTTATTAATAATTTTGCTTTCTGTCATCATGAAATAAATGTATTATGATTAGTTATGTCAACTATGTGATGCATTTTGTTTAAGTAAAAAAAGAAAAATTGCCGGAAACCTTGATATATTCAGATTATTGAATTTTTTTAAAAATAATATTTTTATTTAAGTGCTTTGATTACAGACATGATTGTAGTTTGGTTTCAGTCATATAAGGAACACCCCCCATCACCTGTTTAACATTCCCATCACCAATGCTCCTCATCTCCTTCCTACTCTGTCTGTATTCGAGACATTCTACTTCTCTCACTCATTAACAATGTTATGATAATTGTCAGTGTAGTTATTTGTCTAACTGCACTCACCACTCTTAGTGATGCGCTTCACATCATGAGCCAGTCCTTCCAGGCTTCATCTCTATTGTCTATTGTCTCGATTTCAATAATTTTATTTTTCTTAAAACCCTTAGATGAGTGAGAGACTATTCTGTGTCTACCTCTCTTCCTTTGACTTATTTCACTTAGCATAATTGATTCCATGTATAGGAAAATTTCATGACTTCATCTCTCCTTATAGCTGCATAATATTCCATTGTGTATATGTACCATGTTTTCTTTAGCCATTCATCTGTTGAAGGCCATCTTGGTTGTTTCTAGAATTATTGTGAATAGTGCTGGAATGAATATAGGTGTGAGAAAGGCATTTTTGTATTGTATTGTTGTGTTCCTAGGGTATATCCCTAGGAGTGGTATAGCTGGATCATATGGAACTTCAATTTTCAGTTTTTTGAGGAATCTCCATATTGTTTTCTATAAAGGCTGGACAAGATGGCATTCCCACCATCAGTGAGTGAAGGCAAGTTCCTTTCTCACCACATTCCCACCAGCACTGATTGTTCTTGTTCTTTGTGATGTTTGCCAGTCTCTGTGGCTATATACTTGAATTAGATGTTTTTTTCTTGTAAATTTCTGTCAGTGCCTTGTATATTTTGGAGATTAGCCCCTTATCTGATGGGTATTGGGTGAATAGTTTCTCCCACCCAGTGGGTGGCTCTTGTATCCTGGGCGCTATTTCCTTTGAGGTGCAGAAGCTTCTCAGCTTAATATATTCCCATCTGTTAATCTCTGCTTTCACTTGCTTGGAGAGTGCAGTTTCCTCCTTGAATATGCCTGTAGTCTCAATGTCCTGAAGTGTTTTGCCTATGTGTTGTTCTATATATCTTATGGTTTCGGGTCTGATGTCGAGGTCTTTAAGCCATTTGGATTTTACATTTGTACATGTTGTTAGCTGGGGGTCTAAGTTCAATTTTTTGCAAGTGGCTAGCCAGTTGTGCCAACACCATTTGTTGAAGAGGCTTTCTTTGCTCCATTTAGGATTTCTTGCTCCTTTATCAAAAATTAGGTGATTGTATGTCTGGGGAACATTCTCTGAGTATTCAAGCCTATTCCACTGATCTGAGGGCCTGTCTTTATTCCAATACCATGCTGTTTTGATAACTATTGCTTTGTAGTACAGTTTATTTTTATTATTTTTTTTGTTTTGTTTTTGGGCCACACCCGGCAGTGCTCAGGGGTTACTCCTGGCTGTCTGCTCAGAAATTGCTCCTGGCAGGCACGGGGGACCATATGGGACACCGGGATTCGAACCAACCACCTTTGGTCCTGGATCGGCTGCTTGCAAGGCAAAGGCCGCTGTGCTATCTCTCCGGGCCCTGTAGTACAGTTTAAAGTTGGGGAAAGTAATTCTTTTTCCCAATGATTGCTTTAGCTATTCTAGGGTGTTTATTGTTCCATGTGAATTTCAAAAGTGCCTGATCCACTTCTTTGAAGAATGTCATGGGTATCTTTAGAGGGATTGCATTAAATCTGTACAATGCTTTGGGGAGTATTGCTATTTTAATGATGTTAATCCTGCCAATCCATGAGCAGGGTATGTGCTTCCATTTCCGCGTGTCCTCTCTTATATCTTGGAGAAGAGTTTTATAGTTTTCTTTGTATAGGTCCTTCACATTTTTAGTCAAGTTGATTCCAAGATATTTGAGTTTGTGTGGCACTATTGTGAATGGGGTTGTTTTCTTAATGTCCATTTCTTCCATATTACTATTGGTATATAGAAAGGCCATTGATTTTTGTGTGTTAATTTTGTAGACTGCCACCTTGCTATATGAGTCTATTGTTTCTAGAAGCTTTTTGGTAGAGACTTTAGGGTTTTCTAGGTAGAGTATCATGTCATCTGCAAACAGCGAGAGCTTGACTTCTTTCTTTCCTATCTGGATTCTCTTGATATCTTTTTCTTGCCTAATCGCTATAGTGAGTACTTCCAGTGCTATGTTGAATAGGAGTGGTGAGAGAGGACAGCCTTGTCCTGTGCCAGAATTTAGAGGGAAGGCTTTTAGTTTTTCTCCATTGAGGACAATATTTGCCTCTGGCTTGTGGTAGATGGCCTTAACTATATTGAGAAAGGTTCCTTCCATTCCCATCTTGCTGAGAGTTTTGATCAAGAATGGGTGTTGGACCTTATCAAATGCTTTCTCTGCATCTATTGATATGATCATGTGATTTCTATTTTTCTTGTTGTTGATGTTGTGTATTATGTTGATAGATTTATGGATGTTAAACCAGCCTTGCATTCCTGGGATGAAACTTACTTGATCGTAGTGGATGATCTTCTTAATGAGGCATTGAATCCTATTTGCCAGGATTTTGTTGAGGATCTTTGCATCTGTATTCATCAGCGATATTGGTCTGTAATTTTCTTTTATGGTAGCATCTCTGTCTGGTTTAGGTATCAAGGTGATGTTGGCTTCATAAAAGCTATTTGGAAGTGTTCTTGTTTTTTTGATTTCATGAAAGAGTCTTGCAAGGATTGGTAGAAGTTCCTCTTGAAAGGTTTGAAAGAATTCATTAGTAAATTCATCTGGGCCTAGACTTGTTTTTGGGCAGATATTTGATTACTGTCTTAATTTCCTCAATAGTGATGGGTGTGTTTAGATATGCTACATCCTCTTCATTTAACCGTGGAAGATTATAAGAGTCCAAAAAATTATCCATTTCTTCCAGGTTTTCATTTTTATTGAAAGAGTTTCTCAAAGTAGTTTCTGATTACCCTTTGGATCTCTACCATATCAGTAGTGATCTTTCCTTTTTCATTCCTAATACAAGTTATCAAGTTTCTCTCTCTCTCTTTCTTTGTTAGTTTTGCCAGTGGTCTATCAATCTTGTTTATTTTTTCAAAGAACCAACTTCTGCTTTCGTTGATCTTTTGGATTGTTTTTCGGGTTTCCACTTCATTGATTTCTGATCTTTTGGACTGTTTTTCGGGTTTCTACTTCATTGATTTCTGCTCTCAGCTTTGTTATTTCCTTCTGTCTCCCTATTTTTGGGTCCTTTTGTTGAGTACTTTCTAATTCTATGAGCTGCGTCATTAAGCTATTCAGGTATGCCCCTTCTTCTTTTCTGATGTGTGCTTGCAAAGCTATAAATTTTCCTCTCAGTACCACTTTTGCTGTGTCCCATAGGTTCTGATAGTTTGTGTCTCCATTGTCATTTGTTTCTAGGAAGGTTTTGATTTTATCTCGGACCCACTGGTTATTCAGTATTAGGCTGTTTAACTTCCAGGTATTAAAGTTTTTCTTTTGTGTCCCTTTGTAGTTCACATATAATTTCAGGGCATTGTGGTCAGCAAAGGTAGCCTGCAAAATTTCTATCCTCTTGATAGTATGGAGGTATGTTTTATGTGCTAGCATGTAGTCTATCCTGGAGAATGTGCCATGTACATTAGAGAAGAATGTGTATCCAGGCTTCTGGGGGTGGAAAATCCTGTATATATCCACTAGGCCTCTTTCTTCCATTTCTCTCCTCAGATCTAGTATATTCTTGTTGGGTTTCAGTCTGGTTCACCTGTCCAGTGTTAACAATGCCATATTGAGGTCTCCCACAATTATTGTGTTGTTATTGATATTATTTTTCAGATTTGTCAACAATTTTATTAAATATTTTGCTGGCCCCTCATTCGGTGCATATATGTTTTGGAGAGTGATTTCTTCCTGCTGTATGTATCCCTTGATTAATACAAAATGTCCATCTTTCTCCCTTACAACTTTCCTGAGTATAAAGTTTGCATCATCTGATATTAGTATGGTCACTCCAGCTTTTTTATGGGTGTTGTTTGCTTGGATGATTTTCCTCCAGCCTTTTATTTTGAGTCTATGTTTGTTCTGATTATTCAGGTGTGTTTCTTGTAGGCAGCAGACGGTTGGATTGAGTTTTTTGATCCATTTAGCCACTCTGTGTCTCTTAACTGGTGCATTTAGTCCATTGACATTGAGGGAAAGAATTGTCCTGGGAGTTGGTGCCATCTTTATATCGGAGTTTGGTGTGTCTGTTTGTCAGTCTTGTCTTAAAGTAGGCTGTTCAGTTTATCTTTTAAGAATGGTTTTGAGTCTGTAAAGTTTCTGAGCTGTTGTTTGTGTGTAAAACCATGTATTATTCCTTCAAACCTGAAAGTGAGTTTTGCTGGGTGCAGTATTCTAGGCAAAGCATTTATTTCATTGAATTTTGTCACTATGTCCCACCACTGCCTTCTGGTCTTGAGTGTTTCTGGTGACAGGTCTGCAGTAAATTTCAAGGATGTTCCCTTGAATGTAATTTCTCTTTTCGATCTTGCTGCTTTCAGAATTCTGTCTCTATCTGTGGGATTCCTCATTTTGACTAGGATGTGTCTTGGGGTGTTTTTTCTGGGGTCTCTTTTAGTTGATACTCTTCGGGCATGCAGGATTTGATCGCATGTTTTCATTAGCTCTGGTGTTTTCTCTTTAATGATGCTCTTGACCATTGATTCTTCCTGGAGATTTTCTTCCTGAGTCTCTGGGACTCCAATGATTCTTAAGTTGTTTCTGTTGAGCTTATCATAGACTTCTATTTTCATCTGTTCCCCTTCTTTGAGTAATTTTTCCATTGTTTGATCATTTGCTTTAAGGATTTTTTCCAATTTCTTCTGCTGTATGGAATTGTTATTCATCTCATCTTCCAGTGTACTAATTCTATCCTCAGCTGCTGTTAACCCGTGGGAAAGCTCAACCATGTTTTTCTTCAATTCATCTACTGAATTTTTCAGACCCGTTATTTGACCTGAAATTTCAGTTTGGAGTTTTCTGATTTCTTGGTTTTTGGGCCACACTCGTTTGACGCTCAGGGGTTACTCCTGACTATGCGCTCAGAAATTGCCCCTGGCTTGGGGGGACCATATGGGATGCTGGGGGATCGAACCACGGTCCGTCCTATGCTAGCGCTTGCAAGGCAGACACCTTACCTTTAGCGCCACCTTCCCGGCGGAGTTTTCTGATTTCTATCTTCATATTCTCTTGATTCTTATTAGTGTTCTCTTCTATACCTTTTTTGATTTCTTTGGACATCTTCCATATTGCGACTCTAAACTCCTTATCTGAGAGACTGACTAGTTGGTTGGTCATGTTCAAGTCATCAGAGTTGCCATCGTCATTCTCTATGTCTGGCGCTGGCCTGTGTTGTTTCCCCATTGTCACACTTGTATTGTGGGTTTTTCTACATGTTGTGGTTGGATTCATTGGCTAAATGATGTGCATGGCCGGGAAGTGAAGTGGAGCAGCTGTGCTCCTCTGGCTCCACCCTTTCTGGGCTTGTAAACTCACCTCCAGGGAAGGCTCCAGGGGAAGGCGAGCTGTCCTCAGATGAGCCACACAAAAGATGAATTCAAGCCAAAAATGGAGCACAGCACAGAAGACAGGCAGATAGGGATGCTGGCATCTGAGTTCCAGCAGAATTCAGTGGTTTCCCCTTTCTGGGCGTGTAAGCTCAGCTCCAGAGAAGGCTCCAGGGAAGGCGAGCTTTCCACAGATGAGCCACACACAGGATGAAATCAGGCCGAAAATGGAGCACAGCACAGAAGACAGGCAGATAGGGGTGCTGGCATCTGAGTTCCAGCAGAGTTCAATGGCTTCCCCTTTCTGGGCTTGTAAACTCACCTCCAGGGAAGGCAAGCTGTCCTCAGATGAGCCACACACAGGATGAAATCAGGCCGAAAATGGAGTACAGCACAGAAGACAGGCAGATAGGGGTGCTGGCATCTGAGTTCCAGCAGAGTTCAGCCTCCAGCACAGTTCTTAGTGTGATTTTTTCTTCTTGTTTCAGTGGCGTTCTTTCCTTAGAAAGAGCGCACGGCCGTGTAGCGAAGCGGAGTTGTTCATAATTTCAGTTGTTTCTGAAATTCAAGGTTGCAACACCAATCCCACTACCAGTGTGATCTCCCTCCCCAGTTTTCTAGCACACCCCAAATATGCCCCTTTGCAGGCACAAAATAATTTTAAATTACTTGTTACAATAATATGGCTAATGGAATTATTGAAAACTACTTCAGTAAAAGAAAATTTGTGAAAATTGTTATATCTCACAGTAGGGTTATTAAAGTCATAGTCTGAGAGTTCACTAAGCTGTGTTTTGCTAGTTGAGCCTTCAGTGTTATTTTTGTTTATTGAGTTTAGTTGGTTTCTATGCTACTTTCCATCTAATTTGATGTGTTACTACTAAGCTGTCAGTGTTACGGAATTTGGATATGTCAGTATTGTGGAATTATGTGCTATGCTCTCCAGAAGCTCCAGATCTGTAGACCTAGGTGATGAGCTGCAACAGCTTGTCTTGCATCTCTTTTGAGATCAGTCCTGAAGCTGTAAAGAGGGGCCTTTCTTTACAGTGCAGTGCCTGTGAGATGTGCATGTGGCAGTATGGGGGTGTCATGGGGAGAGGTTGCCTTCCCACTCCAAGAGGACCACAGCCAGAGGTTTCAGTCTGAAAAAATTGGTGTACCTAAAATTTTTGTCAGCTTGGTGTCTCTACAGAGATTAGTTGTGAAGAGGTGAGCTTGGGCTATTTGCATGGCAGCAGCTTCTGGGGGGCTTCATCAGGGCAGGGACTTAGCCTACCCCTCTCCAAAGGCATTCTGGAGTTTTCATCCCAAAGATAATGTACAAGTGGCTTGGCTTGCATATATTCCAAAATTAGTCATGATATTATGATGTTGGACAGTTTTTTTTTATATCGTAAAGGCTGTGGTGTATACTACTTTCTTCAACTAGTCATCATCTGTAGTTGGACATTTGAATTGTCTCCATATTTTGGACTTTGTACTAAGCACTGTAATAAACATAGGTGTGCATATGTTCCTTTGAATTAGTATCTTGGGGGTATATACCAAGAGGTACTACACTGGATTGTATATACAAGTGTTCTATTTCTATTTTTTGGAAAAATCTCCTTATTACTTTCCATAGAGGTTAAATATTTTCAGTCTTTCAGCTTCTGTGGACCAGTACCAGTCTATGAACTAGCAGTTGAAATTCACTGCACTGTTATCTTCTACTGAAGCCATGAAGTTCAGTGAGCACATAGTTCATGATTCATGAGATAACTTTTTTTTTATTTTTGGGCCACACATGGTGACACTCAAATTGTCCTGGCTATGCGCTCAGAAGTCACTCCTGGCTTGGGGGACCAAATAGGATGCCAGAGGATCGAACTGTGGTCCATCCTAGGCTAGCACGCACAAAGCAGATGCCGTATGCTTGGCGCCACCACTCAGGCCCCTTATGAGATTACTTTTTGCCTTCCATGGTGTCTATCTACCTTCTTAGTAGAGTCTCTTCATTACCTCCACTAACTGCATCAGCTAAGAATGTTCTCATCTACCAGTAACAAAAACCCAACTCACTATGCTTTAAGCAATTAGGGATTTATGTCCAATTATTAACAAACGATAAAACAGGCAGTTCTAGGGCTTCAGCATTGCCTTTAATCACTCATACTCTTCTGTTTTTGTTTAATAATCCTTAAGTGTGTTGCCTTATCATATTGTAGTAGGTTGAAAAGTGTCCCCACAAAGACTTAGCTACCTCCTAACCTCTATGAGAGTGACTTTATTTAGAAAAAGGAATTTTGGCAGATGTAATTAAGGATTTTGATAGCTACAGTCATCTTAGATTATCTGGGTTGGTCCTAAATCTAATTTCTAGTGTCTGTAAAAGAAACAGATGACAACTAACAGAGAGAGAAGGTCAAGTGAAAATGGAAGACAGAAAGATTGTAGTAATGGGTTTTAAAAAAAAGTCCTATAATCACAAAAAGCATCTCCTTTAAAGTATTTGAGTGGCTAGAGAGATATAGTACAAGGGTTAAGGTACTTGCATATGCCTGGCCTCAGTTTGATTCCTGGCACTATATATGTTCCCAAAGCACAACGAGGAGTGATCCCTGAGCATGGTGCTAGGAATATCACCTGAGCATCATCAGATGTGACTCCAACACCATTTCCCAAAGAATAAAAGCATTCAGAAGGGGATACAGCCTTATTGATACTTTGATTTTAAATGTCTGCCTACTGAACTATGAGAAAATAATTTTTCTCTTGTTTAAGGCACTACAATGGTTATAATCTTTTATCAAATTGTCTGCCATAGATGCTACAGTGATAGTACAGCAGGTAGAGTCCTTGCCTTGCATGTGGCCAACCTGGGTTCAATCCTTGGCATTCAATGTGGTCTCCCAAGCACTGCTAGGATTAATTACTGAGTGTAGAGCTAGGAATAACCCCTGAGCATTGCTGAATGTGGCCCAATACAATAACAATAAGAAACTGCGGGCCCAGGGAGATAGTACAGCAGTGTTTGCCTTGCAAGCAGCCGATCCAGGACCAAAGGTGGTTGGTTCGAATCCCGTATGGTCCCCCATGCCTGCCAGGAGCTATTTCTGAGCAGACAGCCAAGAGTAACCCCTGAGCATCGCCGGGTGTGGCCCAAAAACCAAAAAAAAAAAAAAAAAGAAACTGTCTTCCATCTGTCCCTCAATCATTTTGGAGTTATTGCTGGTTAAAACTGCTCCTTTCCAAGAAGAAAACAAAAACTTTTACAGAAGTCTATTGTAGGTGAAATTATGTCTCTCATCCCTTTGTCTTTTAGTATTACTCCCATAATTATGTTACATGGCAAAAGAGACTTTGCAGATGTACTTAAAGGTTACAGCTGACCTTAAGATATTTTCTGGGGCCCGGAGAGATAGCACAGCGGTGTTTGCCTTGCAAGCAGCCAATCCAGGACCAAAAGTGGTTGGTTCGAATCCCGGTGTCCCATATGGTCCCCCATGCCTGCCAAG
This sequence comes from Suncus etruscus, assembly GCF_024139225.1. Lineage (NCBI taxonomy): Eukaryota > Metazoa > Chordata > Mammalia > Eulipotyphla > Soricidae > Suncus > Suncus etruscus. Next base: position 55,751,824 of record NC_064856.1, read on the forward strand.
AGCTATTTCTGAGCAGACAGCCAGGAGTAACCCCTGAGCACCGCTGGGTGTGACCCAAAAACCAAAAAAAAAAAAAAAAAAGATATTTTCTGGGGAGAAATTGGCTTGGAGACATTGGTTCAGGGTAGAGCACATACATGCTTTCATACTTTTCATGTGTGGGGCTCTGAGTTTGATCCCTGATAGCTTAAAAGGAGAGGCAATGATTTCCACCTTATTGTAAGTGATCTTCATATTCAACGTTACAACACCATGCTGACTGCCAGTGTCAGCTTCCCTCCATTAGTGCCTCTAGGTTCAACAGGCATAATGTTAAGTGTTATTATTGTAGTTTGGGTCCCATGCTTGCAGTATAATATTGTCAATTCTCCGGTTTGATATATAAAGAATTGGATCAAAACTTAGTGTGTTTCAATTATATGATTCCAATATATGCAAAAAACAGAAACAAAAATAAGCAAATGGGACTAAATCAAATGTAAAGAGTGTTTTGTATGGCAAAAGAAAGGCTGACAACAACTAAAAGCACTTTACTGAATTGGAGGAAATATTTTCACTCAACACATCAGATAATGTGGCTGGAGAGGTAGCATGGAGATAGAGCATTTGCCTTGCATGCAGAAGGATGGTGGTTCAAATCCCAGAATCCCATATGGTCCCCCGAGCCTGCCAGGAGCAATTTCTGAGTGTAGAGCCAGAAGTAAGCCCTGGGCACTGCTGGGAGTTACCCAAAAACCTAAATAAATAAATAAAATTAAATAAACATATCAGATAAAAGGTTACTAGCTGAGGTATACAAAACACTCAAAAAGATCAACAACAAAAATTTCTCGATATTTTTTTAAGAGTATCTTTTCTATGGGGCCGGGAAGGTGGCGCTAGAGGTAAGGTGTCTGCCTTACAAGCGCTAGCGTAGGACGGACGATCCCCCGGCGTCCCATATGGTCTCCCCAAGCCAGGGGCGATTTCTGAGCTCATAGCCAGGAGTAACCCCTGAGCGTCAAACGGGTGTGGCCCAAAAACCAAAAAAAAAAAAAAAGAGTATCTTTTCTAGAAGCTGGAGTGAAAGTACAGTGGATAGGATACTTGCATATTGTAGACCTGGCTTTGATCCCCAGACCCCAAATCACTGCCTGTAATGATTTCTGAGTGCAGAGCCAGAAATAAGCCCTGAGTACCACTGAATTTGGTCTAGCACCCCCCCTCCCACTGCCAAGAATATCTTTTCCAGATCCTAAAGCGGAAGATGCAAATGAGAAAGCAGCCAATTCTACCATTAACAGTCATGCACTTATATGTCTCTATTTGAAGGTATCAATTTTAAATTGGGGAGGAGGCATACCCAACTATACTCAAGATTTAACTCCTGACACTGCACTCAGAAATTACTCCTGACAGAGTTCAGGGGACCACAAGAGTACCTGGGATTGAATTTGGGTAGGCAGAGTGCAAGGCAAGTGCCCTATCTGCTGTACTCTCTCCAGCTCTAGCCAGTTACTTTTAAAATGATGATTCTTTGAAATTATTCTGACAGAATTAACATAAGCAAAGAAGGAAAATGCATTGATTCTTCTAATCAACCTATAATAAGGCAAAAATGGAATTCATGTCAGGGTTGACCAGAAATCTGCCAGTGTATTTCAGAATGCTAATAGGAACATCTATTGAGTGCTTACTAGGGGTCAGCAAAGTTACTGTCTATGTAGTCTTTCGTTAATCTTCACAGTCGATACTCAATGCCAACCCATTTCTGCAGATAAGGAAATTGAGTGATAAGAAGATTCTTAACTTTTCTATGGTGTCTTCTTGCACAACTTTCCTCATGAAAGGGAGCCCTGGTAACCTCACTTCTTGTCTGAGATCACCTCTACTTTTTCTACCACAGCAAAGGGTTTCATAAGTCAAGAAAAAGAGAGTACAGAGGAGGAAGAAGAGGAAGAGGAAGAGTGTTATAGTGAAGAGAGCTGTTATTGCCCTATGGGCATAACAAAAAGGTTGAATTCAGGGAAAAGGGAAGAAGAGGAAGCAGAGGAGAAAAAGGAAGAGGAGCAACTGACAGAGGAGATGGAGAGTCCAAAGTCAAGGCCAGCCCCTCAGACACAGTCTCTGCCTATTCCCTACCTTAGAGTGCTCTCAGGGGCTGATCCAGAATTGGGTTCTGCACTCTGTGAGGCAGCAGCTAATGGTAAGAACTGGGTATTCTCCTATTCTACCATCCCACAGGCCCCTCACACCCAGGTATAATTTCAGTTTCATCCTCATCTGGGGCACTAGATCTGTGGAAAAGGCAGAGGAAGGGATTTGATTTAGTTTTGTGCATGAAGTACACTGAGGCACTAGCAGGCTGGGTAGGGTGTCCTTGTCTCCCTTTTGTAGGCCAGCAGGTGCTACTGATCAACATGGAGCTGGGCCTAGAGTGCCAGGAACTACAGTGGCTATTGGCACGGGAGAAGCTGGCTGTGCAGCCTGGTTTCTGTCTCTACCTAAGCACAACCCTCCCCCTTAGTGCTTTAGGAAAAGGTAAGCCACCCCCCCTCCACCCCCAAGTAAGTTTCTAGCACAATTTTGTTTTTGTTTGTTTTAGTTTTGGATTTGGGGTCACAACCTGGCAGTGCTCAGGACTTACTCCTGGCTCTGCGTTCAGGGATGAGACTTGGGGGACCACATGGAATGCCAGTGTTTGAACATGAGTTAGCCTCATGAAAGGCAGGCATCCTACCTGCTGTACTATCTTTTTATCCCTTCCAGCACAACTTTGTAGACTTGCTAGATCCACACACTTCCCTGCCCAGGTCATGCTCAGACCTCTACTAGGGGAGCTTTAGTCATGGTGCTCCCTCTCCTGCCTTTGGCTCTGTCCAAGGGTTAAGTCTCCCATATGACCTCAAGTGCTAGGCTCTGAATGGCTGAAGGGGCTGAACGTGATGGATCTGGGCTCGAACATGGAAATCCTAGAAGAACAGATGCTGCACGAGCTCACATGCACATATGCTCCTGAGCTGGAGACCCGCTGGCAGGACCTAAAGATCAGAATCCTAGAAAGTCGCAAAGCTGTGGAAATTGCTGAGGTGTTTGAGGACCCAGACTGCGGGAGGGGCTGAACTTTGTAGGGGCTCAAGTATGGGAGTTGAAATGATTGGGAAGTAAGAGGTCCAAGCAGTAAGTGTTTGTATACAGGAGCAGCTGCTGCACATTATGTTGGCCCGTAACAAAACGTTTCTGACACCCTCCAAGTTCCTGCGACGTATCGTGAGAGCCCAGGCCAAGTTGGTTAAGCTGCGGGCTGACAGTGAGGAACTAGAAGATCTGAGACTGCAGGAGGCGGTACTGTGGACACCCTACCGGCGTATGATCTGCCAAGTCATAACCATCATAAAGGCCCTGAACCCACTGCAGAACCTGTTTCCCCCTTTGCGTATGAGCACAGAGAGTTGGCTGGCAATTGTCAGGCAGACTCTGAGCAATAGTAGAATGTATGAATTTCTCCCAGGGGGAGATCTACTCAGTCACCTGCTGCAGCTGAGGATACAGCTGATCCGTCAGCTGCTGAGCAGCACTGTGACAGCACTGGGCTTGACCTGGGCACCCTTGGTGGGTGCCTTGGGTGCTCTGGCTCTGCTGCAAGCCACACAGAAGTCACCAGAGCTGGAGAGGCTGGCACTTTGTCCTGGCCTGCCAGGCTCTCCAAGCATAAGCTACAGCAAGTCTGGTATAGCTCGACCAACCTGGCTAGGACTTAGAACCTGGCAGGAGTGTGGCATGTTAGAGGTGCTCCCCCCTTTTACTGGGTTGTGTGAGTCATTGGCACACCACCCCAGTGTCTGGCAGGCTTACTTGTCACTGTCATCCACTGTCCTGGGGCCTGCGCCTATCCCACTCAGTCTCCTCCAGAAACTAATCCTGTGGAGGGTGCTGCGGCCAGAGTGCCTGATGGATGCCCTGGCTGACTTCACCACCAGTCTCCTGGGCCGGCCCCTGGATGAAAACCTGAAGGCCACTCCTATTCCCTTCGAATACTGTAAGGCTACTCAGCCCATACTGATCTTGCTGCCACCATCTGATCACCCTACAGCCATCCTGCATCCCCTGGCTGACATTAAGAAACTGGCTGCTGTTCATGTGAAGGTTTGAACCTGGCCTCTCCATCATAGAGTGACCAGATTCTTTGGGACAGGTGGGGGTGCCCCCTGCTTCCTCTCCCAACCCTCATTGTCTTCCTGAACCTTTCTGGAAAACTTGTAGACTGTAGGTCACTGTGGCATTATCCCTGGTCCCTGGGTCCAACTGGGATGGCTGTGCTATTCTGACATGTCTGTTGGTTGTCAGGGACATTTGGAGGTGATAGCCTTGGGCTCGGAAGCCTGGGACCCAGTCTCAGTTGTGGTCAACACACTGCATCATGCTATGAGTGAAGGGCACTGGCTGGTACTGGAGAATTGCCACTTGATGCAGCACTGGCCAAAAGAGCTTCTCCAGCTTTTGCTGGTGCTGTTGGATGAAGTCAAGGGTGAGTATGCTGTTTAGATGAGGCTTCTATATCCTGCCTGACATTTGGGCTTCAACCCTCAGTCTCAAGGCTATTTCCCTGGATGTGACTCCTGATCTCTGGCCTCCAGTCTGAGCCTAAACTTATAGTTGACCCTTCTCTAAGAGGTAGACCTCAATCTTTTTTCTGGCTCCCTTCTAGAAGTCTCAAACCCAGACTTACAACTGCTTTTAGCTGAACCTGTAAGCAGGAAGGTGGTCACTGTCCACCAAGATTTCCGTCTTTGGCTAATAATGTCTGCAGACTCTCTTGCTTCCTTACCAGGTGAGGAGTGCTCCCCCACCCCTACATCAGCACTTGGGCTGGAGGAGGAGGTTCTGTGCTGAGTCAGCTCTCCTTCCCTAGCTGTGCTGACTCATCACTGCATGCCTATTTTCTGGAACCAGTCACTGGAGCTGCACCATGTCTTGATCCACAGCTTGGAGCTGGCTCAGCAAGGACCTTATGCACAACACCCTAGCAGGGTGTTGCCCCTTCTCCTCCTGCATGGTCTCCTATCACACAGGCAGCTCTATAGAAAGAAGCTGCAGGCACAAAGGGGATGCTGGTGAGGGACCCCACCTATTCTGCTCAGTCAGGCATTTAGTCAGTAAGCAAATATAAAGTTGTCTGTACCCTCTGGGAAGAAAGACATATGCATGCTCAGCTCTTAAATTTGAGGACATGGGAATGTCAAAGAAAGCTTCTCTGAAGACATTGGGATTTCACTTTAATTTTTTTTGGGCTTATTTGGGGGGGGGTCACACCCAGAAGTGCTCAGAGGTTACTCCTGGCTCTGCACTGGATTACTCCCATTGGGGTTCAGTGAACCATATGGGAATGCCCGAGATCTAGCCCAGGTTGGAACGTATGCATAGTACATACTTAGCTGTACTATGGTTTTGGTCCCTATAACTGCATTTTTGTGTGTTTATTTTGATTGAATCACTATGAGATAGTTAAAAAGTTGTTGATGGTTGAGCTTCGGTCATATAATGTTCCAACACCCATTCCTTCACCAGTGTTCATTTCCCACTAACAATTTCCCCAGTTTCCCTATTGCCCGTCACCTCCCATCCAAGCCTGCCTATATGGCAGACCATTTTATCTCTTTCTCTTTCCTTTTAGGCACCATAGTTTGAAATATTGTTATTAAAAGGGTATCATGCATATCGCTTTACCTCCTCTCAGCACCCAGTTCTTACCAAGAGCGAACTTTTTCAACTAGATCTTAAATCCTACTTCCTGTTCCCCTTCCCAAGGCCGCAAGTGACCCTGACTCAAGCCCTTCAGATCCAGGACCAGCTATGGGCCACCCTTAGCAATCCCTGTGTTGCTCTGCAGGAGCTGGCTGGTGAGACTCTTCTTGATTCCCATGAAGTCATCAGCTCCCAGGAGGGCCTGGAAAAAGGGGTGGGGATGGGCATTCCTCGACTGGGAGGGTTCACTGTGGTTTGGGAGGGGATGGCAACAAGAGGGATGCAACTAAATGGTTCTGGCCTCATTCTCAGCTTTGGTTTTCTACGGGGGCCATGTGGCAGATGACAAAGACACAGAGGTCCTAGTTAGCCTCACCCAGGCCTTCCTGAATCCTAAGAGGGAGAACCTATCATACAGACCCCAGCATCTGCTGGCCACACTGATGCTCAGCCCAGGTAAAAGTCAAGCCAGGTGTCTGTGCTTTGGGTGGGGAAGAAAGCAGTGCCATGCCTCCCTCAGGAATGTAAAGTCACGTAAAGAGCAGCAATGGTGGGGCCAGAGCGGTGGCACAGCGGTAGGGTGTTTGCCTTGCATGTGGCTGACCTAGGAAGGACCGGTTCAATCCCCCTGGCATCCCATAAGGTCCCCCGAGCCAGGAGCAATTTCTGAGTGCATAGCCAGAAGTAATCCCTGAGTGTCACTGGGTGTGGCCCAAAATCCAAACAAAAGGGGGCAATGGTCCCCCCAGTGTAAGAGGGGGGACCATTGTAAGAGGGTGCAGTTGTCCCCCCATTAATGGGATGTTGACTTGAAGTGTCAGAGGAAGATCTACTTATTTGGGTCAGAGGCTCAGAGAGTTCATTTGACCTCTGACTCTTCACTTCTACCTCTAAGAATTGAGAGACGCTGAAACTATAGCAGAGTGCAAAGCCCAGGTGCATCTACTGTCCACACACCATGAACCCCAGATATGCGGAGTGAGTGGTGGCACCCGTGCTTGGTTAATACGGCACCAGAGTTCTGCGTTCCTGAAACATCTCCAGCTGAGCTCAGTGTTCTGGGTTCCTGTGCCTCAAGGAGTCTCTCAGCGTGTGGAAAGGCGGATGCGACAACGACTGGTGCAAGCCCAGCGGAGGCTGGAGATGCTGCAGGCTCTGCTCACCTCGACCTCTGTCCTAGAGGAGAGGAATGCCACTCAGATGGTGCCTGGAAAGCAACTTCAGCCTCTGGATAACTTCCTTAAAGCCGAGGTACAGGAACTCAGGCAGCTGGTGAACCATCTACTCCAGGATCTCCACTGCTTGTTGCAGCAGCTGATGGGTACACAACCTTGTGCTTCCCCACGTTGTGTTGCTGTGGCCGAGGCTCTCTGGAGGGGCCAGCTTCCCCAACCATGGCGGCCTCATGCACCTGCTGGCCCGCAGCCACCCTGGCAATGGCTTAGACAACTTTCACGTCGCGGGCAGTTGTTGCTTCGTTACATTGGGAGAAGCTCCGAAGCACCGGTGCGCTCCTTTCACCTCTCAGCCTTCAGTCACCCTCGCCGCCTGTTGCTGTCACTGCACTATGAGACTCCCACCACTGCTGTGCTCTCTGTGAGCCATTATATGTACAGCTCAGAGTATTCTAGCAACCCAAATTCTGATTCCAATCAACAGTCCTTTAGACCTTGGGCCCTGCACAGCAGTCCTCTGCACTTCCAGGTACCTTCTTTTTCTGATTCTGCCCCCTCCCCAAGTCTCTTCTTACTCTCTACTCTCCCCTCAACCACTTCTTCACATTCCTGGGGGGTAAGGCCTTTGTAATGCTGCCTACTTTTCTGATTCCATCTTAACACCCCAAAGTTCCTAGCTCTACCTGATTATCTTGTGGCACCTGTAGGTGGTGAAAAACCCAAATGCTCCTGTTCCAGAGAAGGGGGTGCTGTTGGTTGGGCTGCTACTCCAGAATGCTGAATGGGACCCACTAGCTGGAGCTGTGCAGGATGGCACTTCACATCAGCCCTGCCCTCTGCCTCCAGTAAGCGTCAGCCCCCACACCCTTAAAGCCAGCGACTTGCCATCTCAAGTGGGCCTGGCTGTGTACTCTTGTCCCGTGTACTTGGAAGGGTTCCTGGGGACCACAAAGCTGCATAGCCGGAATATCCTGATGCACTTACCATTGCCCACCAAACTCAGCCCTGCCACTTGTGCCCAGCGGAGAGTTCATGTGTGCAGCCCACTCCTGCTCTAAGCCCATGATCAAAATACAGTCGGAGTCAATGAAAGTTTTCTGAGTTTTGGAATGTGTATATGTGTGAGCACATGGAAAAATAAAAGCAGAATGTGACAAAACCACTAAGGAGAGAGCACAGTGTCAAAGAGGTGTCTTCTCCCTGAAGGCAAATGTCTTCAGCTGGGGAGAGTGATTTTGAGGGTGTGCTGAGTGCAATTGGAACTGAAATGTTAAGTTGTTTATCCAAAGAGCAAGACAGCCAACACACAGACCTGAGATCTTATCTAACTCTACTGTGGTTTCAAGTCCTAGTGCTAAAAGCAGAAAGGATTTGTGGGTGGGGGAAGGAGAGTGGTGAGAGTCTGGGCCACATCCATTGGTTCTCTGCAATCAGGAATTACTCCTGACATGTTTGTGGCACCATATGCCGGGTTGGCCACATGCAAGGAAAATGCTCTACCCAGCATTCTACTGTTAGGGCCCTCTAAGGAATTTTTTGAAGAAACCATTAAAACTCAAATGCTTCTTTTTTCTTTTTTTAATATATTTTTTTATTTAAGTAACATGATCATAATTGGGTTACAGTCACAAACAGAACACCCCCCTTCACCAGTGTAACATTCTCCCCTCCCCCCTTCCCATCCCCTGCCTGTATTCGAGACAGGCATTCTACTACAGTTATTTGTTTTTAAGTTCAGTAAACTGTATTTTTTCCCTTAAAGGATAAGAGTAAAAAAATATAATAAAGGTGTGATAGTGGCAATCACCATTGTTTGCATAGGTCCAGAAAAATGGGGAAAATGGAAAACAATCCTTGACCTGATTACAAAAAGGCCTCACCCCAGAAGTTTATTGGCATAAGACCGACTCTGGGTTCCAGGCATACCAGTCTGTCCAACCGGAGTCATTCTCCGTGGTCCCAGTGAAACTTTTTCACACTTTAGCTATTGTTGGTATCAGATTCTTATATTTAAAGATTCTGGATTCTGTGCATTTCTTTCATCGATGTCAGGCTGATGTGGAGCATCCTCTAGTTTTCAGCATACAATTAAATGTGGAGCGATCTGCCCTGCAAGCAGGCTGTTGCCGAGTTGTCTGGGTGTTGAGAGCACTCTTCGGAGTAAGTCAATGCCAAAGTAGTGGTAGGTCTTCCCTGGTAGAGTCTTGGATCCTGGTAATGTTATAGACAATTGTGGTTGTTTCCATAGATGGTATCCATTGTTCAGGTGTGTGTGGGCGATGCCCATTCTTCTGAGGCCTAAGCCAAATCATTATGCCAATGTTCAGGGGATAAGGCCTAATTGCATTACCAAATTTGTGTTCCCATCTCTATTAGATAAGAACTTGTTTGCATATGTATTATTTTCCCATTTTAATGTGCCTATGCAAAAGAGAAGCAATGTCACAAGATATTGTTGGTGCATCTGGGGGCTGACGAATAAAGTCCAACATTCCTCGTAATTTGGTTCAAACAAGAAATCTATAGAGATACTCTTCTACCAGTATAGCTTATAAGACAGATCTTAAAGGGGGAAAATCAAACAATCAAATAACAAAACCATTGGGCAAAATTGTCACTATAGGGCCTGGAGAGATAGCACAGCGGCATATGCCTTGCAAGCAGCTGATCCAGGACCAAAGGTGGTTGGTTCGAATCCCGGTGTCCCATATATGGTCCCCCGTGCCTGCCAGAAGCTATTTCTGAGCAGACAACCAGGAGTAACCCCTGAGCAACGCCGGGTGTGGCCCAAAAACCAAAAAAAAAAAAAAATTGTCACTATATGAGGATGTTCGAAAAGAGTTATAAATGTTAAGGGAATACATCTGAGATATACAAAGGAGATACATGAGTCCCTTTTATGTTTTAGAAATAGTCAAGAGTGAGGGTGTTGTTTCTGAGACACCACTTTGGTCTGTGATTTGGACAAGTGAAGAGCACATGGAGCCATGTCCTCCCCGTGGTGCCTGCTGAAGCTTCCGACTCCCCGAGAGGCGTTTGCTTCCTAATTGCTGGAAGTTGGAAGTTCACCAGTCCCCTCCCAGCCCCTTGCAGGAACTAGGAAGCCTGGGGTCTCTTTTAAATTGCTCCTCGCTGGAACCCACTTGCTGGGACCCTGAGCAGGTGTCCAGGAATAACCCTGGGGACCGAGAGGAAGGAGAGAGAAGGCTGTTGGGGGGCAGCCGAGGCTGCATTTTCCGCTTAGCTTGGCCAAAAAGCCTACCGCATGGAGCCGTGTCATCCCCGTGTTGCCCGCTGAAGCTTCAGATTCCACCCAAAAAATTACTGTGAAAGATATGTAATCCACCTTGGCCAAAACAAAAATCATTAGTACAGAAAAATGGTTAAATGTGGGGTAATAGAAGGTGGGGTGAGGGAGTAAAGGAATAAAATGAGCTCCTGGATGGCTTTCAGATTATGACAAACAAATGAAACACAATGATATCCAAATATTTGTCAACATGTTCCACGCTCCCAGGAAGGAAAGAGATCCTTCCAGAGCTGAAAGGTCAAAGCCCCCACCCCAGACCCTCCCTCTGGAGCTGGGAGGGAAATAAGGAAAGCCTAGGGAAACCAATAAGCTCCTCCAAGGGACCCACCTTGCTGGCTTGCCCAGACACGTGGCCCAGGGGAAGCCCTGGAGTTCCGGAGGAAGGAGGTAGAGGGGTGCTGGGGTGACCCATGTCCCGCACCCCTTCCTAGGCCTGGTTAAAGAGGCCTTTGCCATGGCAGAGGGCTGCCAAACCCCATGCTGGTAGAACCTCCTGGCTCCAGGAAGGAAAGAGATCCTTCCAGAGCTGGAAGGCCGGAAAGACAGCTTTTTTTTTTCTTTAAGGAGGAGTTGCTCTAGGCAGTACTGGGGGAGCCAGAGCCATTCCCAGTAGTTCCCAGGGGCCCTATTACTAGTATTAGTACTACACCAGGGCTATCTCTTGTGGTACTTAAGGTCCCATGTGGTGTTAAGGATCAAATCCAGGACTTCATATATTCAAAGCATATGCTCTATCACTCAAATAGAGGGCCTATTTGGAAGGCTCCAGTCCTCTTTTCCCAGTCATTGCCTGCACTATGAACAGTTCTGTAACTCAGGCACAAATGACTAAAGCAAAATAAGATAGAAGTTCCTGTGTCCATTTAATTGTTTATTGAGCTCTTCTCAAAATCAAGTCACTTTCCAGGTTACTAATCAAGTTATCATCATAAAGGGAGACAAATAATAAGATCATCATAAGTTAATATTGACCAATCTGGAGGGTTATGGTGAGTATGGTCACACCCGGTGGTGCTCAGGGGCTACTCCAGGTTCTGCTTGGAGGGACCATGAGGTACTGGGGTTTGAAGCCAGCTATTCTGCATGAAAAATATGTGCTCCAGCCCCTTGAACAATATATGTGTGCCTAAGACAAAAGAAAGTGGGCTGAAAACTTAAGACCAGAGGGGCCAGAGAGATAGCATGGAGGTAAGGCATTTGCCTTGCATGCAGAAGAACAGTGATTCGAATCCCAGCATCCCATATGGTCCCCCAAGCCTGCCAGGAGCGATTTCTGAGTGTAGAGCCAGGAGTAACACCTGAATGATGCCAGGTGTGACCCAAAAACCAAAAACCAAAAACAACAAACTTAAGACCAGAAAGGAAATGATAATACAGTTTGCATTGTCAGTGGCAGCAGCCTGAATATTTGAAAAAGACCTATTTGAAGATATAGAAGGAGTCTGTAGTTGCAGAGGTTTTGAGATAGGAACAACCTTCAAGTGTTCAAAGAACAAAACATGCAGCTGGAACATAATGATGGGCTGAGTAATCAAAAGGATGAAAAGGTATATAAAGGAACAGAGTACATAGAACCTTTTTATAAGAGAAGGCTTGTATTTCTTTTTTTTTTAATTCTCTTTTTTTGGGGGGTCACATCTGGCAGCACTCAGGGGTTACTCATGGCTCTATGCTCAGAAATCGCCCCTGGCAGGCACAGGGGACCATATGGGATGCCGAGATTCGAACCACCGTCCTTCTGCATGAAAGGCAAACGCCTTACCTCCATGCTATCTCTCTGGCCCCAAAGGCTTGTATTTCTAAAAGGAGTATAAGGAATCTATAGGAAAGCAGAGACTTGGATAAAGTGAGGAAAAGAGCCATATAGGGGGCTGGAAAGATAGCATGGAGGTAAGGAATTTGCCTTGCATGCAGAAGAACGGTGGTTCATATGGTACCCCGAGCCTGCCAGGAGCGATTTCTGAGCATAAAGCCAGGAGTAACCCCTGAGCACTGCCAGGTGTGCCCCCCCAAAAGAAAAAACAAAAACAAAAATAAAAAGGAGCCATATAAGTATCTAGAAATAATACTCCAACTAAATAGAGAAACAATGGTCCTGGGGCAAGAACATGCATAGAATATTCAATTACCAAAGTGGACAATCTATCTGGAGAGATGTGGATTTGAGTATTAGAATTATATTAGAATTAGAATGGGGTAAAGTGTATATAACATAGAACCTTTAGACCAAAGTAAAAATTCTGAACTAAAATATGAAAATATAAAAATGGGAAGACATTGAAATATTTAGAGAAGATGAAAAAAATGAGCTATGGGGGCACAGAGTGATAGTACAGTGGGCAGGTAGTACAGTGCCTTGCGTGCGGCTGACCGGGGTTCAATTCTAGCATTCTGTATAGTCCCCTGAGCTTGCCAGGAGTGATTCCTGAGCAGAGCTAGGAGTAACTCCTGAGTGTGACCCAAAAACCAAACCAAACCAAACCAAAAGCAATGGGTATATAAAGCACACAAATATAACTTAAAGTATTGTCTTGACTGAGAAAAAATAAAATTATAGCAAAATATCACTTGAGTTTACTCAGTATCACAAATGGAAAAGTCCTATTTAAAGAGTATCATGCAGATTTCAACAATATATAAAAAGGATCTGCTAAGATTATTTTATACTGACAATTCAGGATTGATTTCACATATTAAAAGTGAATTCGTTGTTGAGATACTACAATGGGTAAGGTGCATGCCTTGTATATATATGGTCAGCCCAGGTTTGATCCCTGGCACCACACACGATCCCCAAAACACTGCCAGTAGTGATCCCAGAGCACTGCTACAAGTGGTATCCCCTTAATATGAGCAAATCTGTTTATTTCTACATTGATGGGATACTAAATTTTATGTTCATCTTAATTCAAAAGCACAATCTGATAAAATTCAAAGTATAATTCCTGATGAAAACAACAGCAAAATTGAAAGATATATCATAATCTAACAAACAGTATTGAAAAGAATCTCCCTGCAAATACTTTACCTAATAATAAAATGCTGAATGTTTTTGAGTTTGAGACTAAGATAAGAACCTTGACTGATGTCACTTCACTTGAACTCACATACATTAACCAATGGAATAGGAGGGAAAAAAAGTAATAAATGCTATAGTTTACAAATGATGAAATAAAACTGTGATCATTGTGCTGGAGAGATAATACAGCAAGTGGGGAGCTCGCCTTGCATACAGCCCATCCAGGTTCAATCCTTGGAATCCTTTATGGTCCTTTAAACATTGCCAGGAGTAATGCCTGAATGCAGAAGCTTAGGAGTAACCCCTGAGCACTTCTGGATATGGAAACCAAACCAAAACAAAATGAAATAAACACAGTGATTACTTAGTGACTATACAGAGAGAAAATAAATAAGTACAGATAAATATGGGAATTAGTGAGGTTACCAAGGACACTTCATACTCAATATACAAAGACTGAATTTCTATATGCAAGCAGAAAGTAAAAACTTATAAGTTGTTGATAAGATATTTAACAAAATGTACAAAAGAACTTTATGTGGAAACCCACTTAAAATTAATAGCAAAGAAAGAAATGTCATAAAAACCATAGAATTGAGAGATTCAGCTTTATAAAACTGTTTTTTCCCAAATTGATCCAGCAGGAAAAAAATAAACCAAAATACAACACTTATTAGAGGGCCAGGGATATGGTTTAGTAGCAAACTACATGCCTTGCATTTATGAATGTAGGTTTGATCCCTGGCACCATAAGGATAGTGGGGTGGGAATCACATTGGATGCTTGGAGACCTTTTCAGACCTAGGAATGCAACAGTTTAATAACTCTTTGGGAAAATAAAAAGTTTGGAACTAGCCTACTAAATAGTATTAAAAGCCACTGCAATTAAATAAAGGAGATATTGATGAGACGGTAAATAAGGTAAATAAAGGAAAAAGTAACCAGAAATAGAACCACAAATACAAAGAATATGGAACTTTCACATGTCAGTGAGAAAACCTTTTTTCAATTAGTTTTGGATTAATTGAATATCCAAATAAAAATAACATTAAACTTGGCTTTTTTTTTTATTGGGCCACACCCATTTTACACTCAGGGGTTACTCCTGGCTATGTGCTCAGAAATCGCTCCTAGGGACCATATGGGACGCTGGGGGATAGAACTGCAGTCCATCCTAGGCTAGCGCTTGCAAGGCAGGCACCTTACTACTAGCGCCAACACTCAGCTCCTTGGCTCTTTCTTTTTTTTTTAAGGCTAGTCAAGTGAAGCAGTGGGAGTGGAGAAGGAACAAAGAAATCTGTAGGGGATGGCATGGTGGCACTAGAGGTAAGGTGTCTGCCTTGCCAGCGCTAGCCTAGGACGGACCGAGGTTTGATCCCCCCAGCGTCCCATATGGTCCCACAAGCCAGGAGCGACTTCTGAGCGCATAGCCAGGAGTAAACCCTGAGCGTCACCGGGTGTGGCCCCAAAACTAATAATAATAATAATAATAAAATAAGAAATCTGTAACTGGCTGTGATCAATTAATTGTAAAACCACTGCACTTGGACCAGCCTCTTATTTTTTTTAACCATAACTATCAGCTGCACATGGGTTGTAGAAGTAATTATGAAAGAGAAATAGTTTCATTTCCAGAAGATAATTTAGTATGTCATCATTTTGGGGTAGAAATAACTCTGAATATACACAAATAGCATAACCATAAAGAAGCTAGACTATAAAAACTGATAATTTCTGGGGCTGGAGAGATAGCATGGAGGTAGGGCGTTTGCCTTACATGGAGAAGGACTGTGGTTTGAATCTCGGCATTCCATATGGTCCCTCAAGACTGCCAGGAGCGATTTCTGAGTGTAGAGCCAGGAGAAACCCCTGAGCACTGCCAGGTGTGACCCCCCCAAAAAAACAAAAACAAAAACAAAAACAAAATACCCTGATAACTTCTGTTCATTGATAAACAAGAGTAAAAAGGCAAACTAACACAAAATAGCTGTAACCAAAGTTATAAAGGGGCAGAAAGGTCATGTTACCTCTGAAGCTTTTTTACCAAGGGATATATCTTATCCCTTTTTATTGCTTATTGGTTATGGAAATATATCAAATGGCATTTCATTAGTTTGGGTCCCTCGGTGTCTATAGCAAGATTTAAAAATTAGCTTTTGAGTTAAACCATTAATATTTGGGAATTTTATTTCCTGCAGCTGATACAATTTAAGTACACATCAAGAATAGTTTTGAAATCAATAAACTTATTTATTCAAAGTGGGGTTATATATTCTATCTGTTGATATATTCAACTAAAAAGTATTTTTTAAAAATCAGCTGATTTTTAAAATCAAGAATAGTTTTGAAATCAATAAATTATTATTTATTCAAAGTGGGGTTATATATTCCATACTGTTGATATAGTCAACTAAAAAGTATTTTTAAAAAATCAGCTGCCATAACAGCAAATACGTAAGTGTATAAATGATTCAGAAAAAAAAAAAACAAACCTCAGGCTGGAGCGATAGCATAGTGGTAAGGCCTTATGCAGCCAACACAGGATGGACCCTGGTTCAAATCCCGGCATCCCATATGGTCCCCTGAGCCTGCCAGGAGCGATTTCTGAGCACAGAGCCAGGAGTAACTTCTGAGCGCCACCTCTGGGTGTGACCTCCTACCCACCAAAAAATTCCTTACTCCAAAACTGTAATTCTTACATTGTAGTTTTCCTTTTAAGTGATGTTAAAGCTCCAAACTTCTCCCATCTTTATTTTTTTGTTTTGTTGTTTTCTGGGCCACACCTGGTAATGCTCAGGGGTTCCACCCAGCTCTGAATTTAGAAATCAAATCTGGTGATGCTCAGGAGACCATATGGGATACTGGGGATCAAACCTGGTTCAGCTTTGTGTAAGGGAAATGCCCTGTTTTACTGCTTTGGTCCTTTCCTCCTGTCTTTGAGCTTAATCATCTTCACTGTGTAAGCTTTAAGATCATATTCTTACATGCATCAAATTGGCCAAAATGAAAGTATCATGTAGGGACTATGCAAAAGAAAATTTAAGGTGTAAGCTCATATTAGGGCCACTGCTGTCCAATTGGCTAGATTCAATCACATAACCACATCTTAATCTAATGAAGTTGTGAAACAGAATCCAATTTGCAAGAAAATGGGTGTAAAGAACAGCTGAGAAGGGGCCAGAAAGAGAGTATGAAGGTGGGCGTTTGCCTTGCATGCAGTAGGACGGTGATTTGAATCCTAGCATCCCATATGGTCCCCCGAGCCTACCAGGAGTGATTTCTAAGCATAGAGCCAGGAGTAACCCCTGAGTGTTGCCGGTTGTGACCCAAAAACAAAAAACAAAAACAAACAAACAAACAAAAAAGTAAATCTCTAATAAAATATACGTATAACAAGACACCATTTATTTGTCAAATATATGTGTGTGTGCGTGTGCACAGGCACATGTATATAGGTATGTCCACAGACACAAACCATACATTGTGAATATGAAAAAAAGAACAGAAATATAAAATTATGGACATAAAACAGGGACAGAAGTGCAAATTAGGAATAAAAAAGAATAAGGAGAGGATTCTTTTGTTCTTAAACAGAAAGAGATATTAGATACATTCTAACTAGAAGCATATGCACTACACTTATTCAACCACTTCCACAGTGATGGCTGGATAGAATGTGGGACATAAGTTTCTTGAGAGAATGTAACCTGAACTACTTAATGAGGGTATGGGATCACATGGATATAGAGACTAATATTTACTTCTCACATAGAGAAGTTAGACTCAGCCCACCTGTGGAAAGGCTCTAGGAGAAATCTATTGCTGGCTGGGCTGTACTTCCAGTGTCTGGCAGTTTAAGTATGCAAGAATTTGCTGCAGGATTTGTTGGGACCTCTCGTCCTTGGCTGACCTCCAGGGTTATGACTACTGAGAAGAAACCAAGTAATTAAGGGGCATATGATACCTATCACAAGGTAATAAAGTCTATATATGGGAGACTCCCAACATGCTCAATGCACCTCCACCATGATTAAAGTCTACTTTAACGATAAGACTGATGGAACAAAACTAAAGCTTCTCTCCCCTTTTCTCCCAATTTGCGCATCTCCATCCTAATCCTGTAAATGATTTACAATAGAGTAGTATTCTCTGTAGTGTTTTCTCACTACTCTTTAGCTGGAGGAAGAAAGGTTTTAAAATTGATGAGCTAAGACATTGTTGAGATACAGGACAAGTGCGGGTGAGGGACGATAAATATATTTTAAATTAATATTTTAAATTGGTTAATAATTTAAACTGGTCTCAATCTAAATGGAACACTTTACACCAGAGTATTGGCAATAAAGGACCCTCAAAGTTAAAAAGACAGAGGCTGTGTACAAATAGTAGACTGCAAGAAAGCAGGAAGCCCTACTTAGTCAAGAACACATCAGAGGGCTTGAAAAGATAATACAGGGGTTAAGGCATAAGGTTTACCCTGGTCCCTTGAGCACTGTTGCCAATTATGACATGAAAGCAATTCTTTTTTTTTCTTTTCTTTTTTTTTTTCTTCACATCAAAGCATTTTATTTTACTGGGGTGTGGGGGAATCTTCAGGGGAGGATAAGCCGATGTCCTCGGCGAGCCGGGATCTCCGGACCCTAAGGCCGCAGAACCATGAAAGCAATTCTTAAAAATACTACATTATCTCAGGGCCCGGAAAGATAGCACAGCGGCGTTTGCCTTGCAAGCAGCCGATCCAGGACCAAAGGTGGTTGGTTCGAATCCCGGTGTCCCATATGGTCCCCCGTGCCTGCCAGGAGCTATTTCTGAGCAGACAGCCAGGACAGCCAGGAGTAACCTCTGAGCAATGCTGGGTGTGGCCCAAAAAAACAAAAAACAAAACAAAAACAAAAACTACTACATTATCTCATGGCTATGAGAATCAGGATATCAGGAGAATAACAAAGGGCTAGAGAAATAGTACAGCAGATAGGTATTTGCCTTGCAAACAGCTGACCTGGATTCAATCCCCAGTATCCCATATAGTTCCTCCCCCACCCCAAATATCACCAAGAGTAATTCCTGAGTATAGAGTCAGGAGTAACTCCTTAATGTTGTCAAATGTGTTGCCACCCACAACCAAATAAAACACAAGAGAATCACAGGGACCTAATTATAAACATCTTTGAGTTCCTCAACCATTGCTAACAACTACCTTCAGGTTTCTAATTTGACAAATTATATGAGAAGGTAAACCTAATTTAGTGGGAACTTCTTTTGGAGGATGGGAGGGTCACAATCAAAATGTAAAAATTTAAATCATCTATTTCAGTTTCCTCTAATGAGTATTTTGTTCGGTTTTGGGGCCAATGTGTTATTCCTGCTGGTATCTGGAAAACCAGGTGATGTCGGGGATCAAACCTGAGCCTCCTCCATGTAAAGCATGTGCTCCAGTCCACTAAGTTATCTCTCTAGTCTCATAGAAGCATTTTTACCAGGTAAGATTCAATAAATAAGACAAGTGGAGAGGTTGTAACAATACATTACAGGTAGGGTGTTTGCTTTGCATGGGTGGACACAAGTTCGATCCCCAGCAACCCAAGTGGTCCTCTGACCACCACCACCAATAATTCCTGAGTGTAGAGTCAGGGGTAACCCCTGAGTGTTCTCAGATGTAAACAAACAAACAAAAAAGTGCTAAGTATTAATTTGCATATAGTAAGATAATTTAATGTTTGAAGAACCTTGATGGAAACAAAAAGCATTTTTTTAATTTTTTTAATTTTTATTTTGACCAAAGTGGATTACAAATCTTTTCATAGTAATATTTTAGGTACATACTGACATTGAATCAGGGGCATTCCCACCACCAATGTTGTCCTCCCTACAACCTTGTTCCCAGCATGCATCCCATATCCCCCTCTTTTACCCCCAGGCTGCTAGTATAAGTGGTCCCTCTGTGTCTAGCATGTTGTAGATTGGTATCAATTCTGTTGTCACTAACTTTGGATTTGGTGTTTAAGTCTGATCATTTTTTTATTTCTACATAATGTTCATATGACTGTTTGGTCTTAGTACCTTCCATTATTTCCTCCTCAATTTGTGAGGCAGAACAAGATGATTCAAGTTATGTGGTTCTGTTTGAAGGAAAGAAAAATGAGAGAAGTTCTTTTAGAGGCTATAAATATCAATTTAAGAGAAGAAAGGGGAAAAAGAAGAAAAACATAACAATACTAAAAAAAAAAAATTAAAAAAAAAAATCAAACAAAAACTCGAAAAGCACCACAGCAATAAAGACAACAACCACACAATAACCACGGTCCTGAAATAAAAACAAAACAAAGCACAAAAAAAAACCCATGGAAAAACAAACAACAACAAAACTAAAAAAAAAAATTTTTTTTTTGTGCTTCTCTTTTTTTGCATAGGTAAATATTAGGGAGATGAGAAAGGGATGCCCTTGACAAGAGATACAGGGTTTCTCCACCCTTGAAGTATACAGTTATGGGAATAACTACAGGCTCTGTACATGTTCTTTTTCTCTCCCCTTGTTCCTTTTGTGGTGTCTGGAAACTTTCCGCTCCAACAAAAAGCATTTCGTAACTGAGTAAGATGGAAGGTTGAGTTCCCACTCACTACCATACAATTTACCCATTGTATAGCCTTTTCCTCTATACACACCCCTGAAAAGTAAAAATAAAATAAACATAATGAAAAAGGTAAATACTCTAGAGAATTTGTTAATTAGGATATGTAATGTAAACTGCTATTAACACTCCAGAAACTTACTAACCTAATACAACGGTTTACTTTGAATTCAAAGCCCGATGTATATGTTCTTGGCCAAGCAGTGACTCAGATGCCTCAAATTCCTCTATGCTGACCCTATCAGCTACCAAAAATGTGCTTCCAGGTCACCAAGGCAGGTAGAATAGGATAATATGGTAGAGTGCATTATTTTTAATGTCTTGGCCTACTAATAAAATATCATTTCTGACTTTCCAGGAATGAGGACTCCTTTCCCAACCCTACATGGAGCTGGAAAGCAGTTTAACTGTATGTCTAGTTTGTTGTTTCTGTTTTTGTTTTATTGGGCCACACTTGGTGAAGCTCAGGGGTTACTCCTGGCTAAGTGCTCAGAAATTGTTCCTGGCTTGAGGGGACATAAGGAATGCCAGAGGATCGAACCTCTAGCACCACTGCTCGAGCCCCATTTGTTATTTCTAATCACTTTTTTTTTTTTTTTTTTTTTGTGGTTTTTGGGTCACACCCGGCAGTGCTCAGGGGTTACTCCTGACTTCATGCTCAGAAATTGCTCCTGGCAGGCACGGGGGACCATATGGGATGCCGGGATTTGAACCGATGACCTTCTGCATGAAAGGCAAACGCCTTACCTCCATGCTATCTCTCCGGCCCCATCTAATCACTTTCTTACACACACACACACACACACACACACACACACACACACACGCACGCACACACGCACGCACGCACGCACACACGCACGCATGCACGGACGCACGCACGGTGTTGGTGTGTGGCGATTTGGAGATGAAGCAGCACATAGATACATCCAGAAATAGAAATAACTTGGAATACTTATGGGGTGAAAAGAAAGCCTATGATAGGTATTTCCTGATAAAAGGAATCAAATCAGTTAATATATAGTTGATGGGAGGGGCAAAGAACAAGTTTGTCTCTATTCTGAGGAATGAGAATCCATTGAAGGATTTTAACCAGAGAAGTGACATTTGATTTACTTTTTTTTTTTGGGGGGGGGGGGTTGGGCCACAATCAACAGTGCTCAGGGTTACTCCTAGCTCTGTGCTCAAAAATTGCTCCTTGAAAGCTCGGGGGACCACATGGGATGCCGGGGATCAAACCCGGGTTGACACAAAAAACCATGCATTGACACCATGCAAGGCAAACAGCCTACCTGCTGTGCTATTGCTCCAGCCCTGATTTACATTTTAATAACAGGTGCTTCATTTTATAAAAAAAAAAAAATTAACTGTTTTGAGGGGCCGGAGCGATAGCACAGTGGGAGGGTGTAAGTGCCTTGCACGCAGTTGATCCAGGACGGACCTCCATTCGATCCCCAGCGTCCCATATAATCCCTCAAGCCAGCAGCGATTTCTGAGCACATAGCCAGGAGTAACCCCTGAGCATCATTGGGTGTGCCCCTCCCCAAACAAACAAAAAATCCAAAACTGTTTTGAGGGTAAGAGTGGAAGCAATTAGATCAGTTGAGGTAGTTAATGCAGTAGCTAAAAATCCAAGAACCAGGTGGTCAATCTGAAATTGTCCTGGGATGGAGAACCTGGAGGTAACAATCTCTAATTATGGGATTCTGTCTACGAAAAGCTGTAAAGGGCTTTGTACAATTATGTAAATGGTGTAGGGTGTTGGGAACTGAATTGTCTCTGCCAAGAGCAGGCTGTTTCTTTTGGAACTGCTCCCTCTGGACTATGTTATTGAAACAAAAGCAAGAACACACCATTAACTACAGAGGCACTAAGCATCTAAAAGAGATGACGAACAAGCCTGAAGCACATTGCTCTCCAAACTCAACTTTATTCTGTCTCTCACCATCAATCTATGCATTTTTCTTTGAGGATACTCTAGTTGCTGTGAAGTTTGCAGCAATTCTATAATTTTTCACTTTTAGTTAATAGTTTTATGATCACAAACAGAATCTCAATTAATTAGAATGTCTAATTTTGCCTGTTGTAGCTTTGACTATTTCCTTCTTCCTAGCTCTGCCCCACTTAACAAGCCTGCATTGGGAGGGGGGTGGGGGTGATTTGTATGCTCTAAAGCTCTTCTCCACCCAATAGCTACTGGTACAAAACAGTTTTTGTAGAGTAGGCAGATTCATGCTCAATGAACCTCGGAGATATTTAAAAAGGGCATCTCCACTGCTGCCCTAACACTGGGAGATTGTTTTACTTTCGTCACTTTCCTACAACTCCCTTTTCACACATGTAGCAGACTTCTAGCTTCTTCATACTGAATTTTCCTTGCCTATTCAAATGATCCCACTGGACAGAACCTTAAGCACCCCCATCCTCACACCAGTTCCCAGAATGCAATCTCTCTTGCAAGGGACACAGGAAACACTTATGAATTATGTTTCATGCAAATACTAGGAAAACAGGCCAATGGCAAAGTATGGAACAGCATTGCCCCAGCTCTGCCACAGAAACAGTAGGTGCTTGTTTGCTTCTATAGGTCTAGGACAAGATTTAGACTCCAAAATCATCACTTCCCTTGCTCTAGTAACAAATATTACAAGCCTTCCAAATGGTTCCATTAGAGTTTCAATTATAACTGAGGTAAGAAAAGGAGAGGAACCAGTCCCACAAAAGGGTTGAATTCTGAGAATTTAGTTGTACTGTCTTGCAAGAATAGGCTCTTTATAAAACAATCTTATGAGTCTCCTCTCCTCTTTCTTTCTGACCTCAAATCAATTTGTGCTACTAATAAGAGCAATCAGACTCCTTCTCAAGTTTATTCATTCCCCTGCATATTCTTCTGTTTTATTATTTTTGTTTTGGTTTTTGGGCCACATCCGGTGACGCTCAGGAGTTACTCCTGACTCTGCGCTCAGAAATTGCTCGTGGCTTGGGGAACCATATGGGACACCGGAAGATTGAACCACTGTCCTAGATCAGCCGTGTGCAAGGCAAATGTCCTACTGCTGAGCCACCACTCTGGCCCCTCTTCTCCATTTCTTAAACAACCGTTTATTGGTCTTTTAGGAAATACATACTCTGACCTCTTTAGAAAAGACTCTCAACATTGGACAATGAAGCCCAGTCATATACTTAAACAAGAGCTTGTTCTGAAGTTAATGATTGAGCAGGGAGGATCAGTTCAGACTCAGAAGAACCCTGTTTTCAGAATCAGTGTGGCTGAGTTAGGAGGAATCTAAGGCTTGAGAGAGATCTAGAGAAATTATTCAGGTAGCTGGAAACCTAATAGTTAAACTGAGAATCTAACTTGTAAGGAAAGAAGCCCCACTGTTCTGCTGAGCACGCTAAGAAAATGAGAGGCTCGGGCAGATAGTACAGTGTTTAAGGGTCTTACCTTGCACATGGCAAACCTAGGTTTGATACCTGGCATCTCATATGGTCCCTGTGTACTGTCAGGAGTGATTCTGAGTACAGAGTCAAAATAACCCCTGAGCACCACTGGGTGTGGCCCACAAAGCAAAGGAAAAAGGCAAAAGAAAAAAATCAAGAAAGGCCAGGGAGGGAGCTCAAAGTGCCAGGTCACATGCTCTGCATGCTGGAACCTCAGGCTTCAGAGCAGGTGCTGCACAATACTTTGAGGATCAACATAATGCCCCTTCCCCTCAGCTTCCCCTTAACAAAGAAAACAGGGATGATCAATCAAAATTTAGAAATACAAGTAACATTTAAAGAACATGGACAGAGATACAAAAGATGATATATATCACACAGTGAGAAGCCTTGTTCCTCTCATAAATTCCTTGAATTTTGCAGTTTGCCTCTTTATTCCATTAGTAAGCTCTAGCCCCATGGACCTACAATAGCCATTTCCCCCCAAAACCAGAATACTGATAAGCTAGGAAAAATTATCTGGATATTTTATCTTGGCTGTGTGGTAGCAAACTTCACTTACAAGCCTACATCATCCCCCAAAAGAAGTCTAATTAATAGGCTATGCCATCCACTCTTCTTTTTCAACTTATGCCATCTAGTCTTTTTCTCTGCCTATTTACCTTCCTGGATTTATTACTATACTTAGGGTTCATACCTGCTTCACTGCCAATTTTTATATCATCATCCTATATAATTTTAGAGTCTATGCAGACCACCCTCGCCTTTATATCTGAGCCCTCAACCTATCAACCAATATTGAGGAATCCTTTCTTTTTTTTTTTTTTTTTTTGGTTTTTGGGCCACACCCATTTGACGCTCAGGGGTTACTCCTGGCTATGTGCTCAGAAATCGCCCCTGGCTTGGGGGGACCATATGGGACGCCGGGGGATCGAACCGCGGTCCTTCCTTGGCTAGCGCTTGCAAGGCAGACACCTTACCTCCAGCGCCACCTACCCGGCCCCATGGTGATTTCTTTTTTCTTTTTCTTTTTTTTTTTTTGTTTTTTTTTGGGCCACACCCGTTTGATGCTCAGGGGTTACTCCTGGCTAAGTGCTCAGAAATTGCCCCTGGCTTGGGGGGACCATATGGGACGCCGGGGGATCGAACCACAGTCCGTTCCTTGGCTAGCGCTTACAAGGCAGACACCTTATCTCTAGCGCCACCTTCCCGGCCCCGGAATCCTTTCTTATACATCTCTCATGATCCCATTTTGGCTACACTCTGGACTTTGCTAACACTTGGAAATACCCTGCTTCCAATATTAATAATTAAACATTCCAGTTTTTTTTTTTTTTTTTTTTGGTTTTTGGGCCACACCCGGTGGTGCTCTGGGGTTACTCCTGGCTGTCTGCTCAGAAATAGCTCCTGGCAGGCACAGGGGACCATATGGGACACCAGGATTCGAACCAACCACCTTTGGTCCTGGATCGGCTGCTTGCAAGGCAAATGCCACTGTGCTATCTCTCCGGGTCCACATTCCAGTTTCTGACTATGGTCCTCTACCCTCTCAGGTCCTTAGTTCAATTAATGTTTTTTTTTTAATTTAAAGAAAATGCATCATGGGGCCGGCGAGGTGGCGCTAGAGGTAAGGTGTCTGCCTTGAAAGTGCTAGCCAAGGAAAGATCTCGACAGTGGTTCAATCCCCTGGCGTCCCATATGGTCCCCCCAAGCCAGGGGCAATTTCTGAGCACTTAGCCAGGAGTAACCCCTGAGCATCAAATGGGTGTGGCCCAAAAAACCAAAAAAAAAAAAAAAAAAGCATCACATAGTTGACATAGTTGATCATAATACATTTGTTTCCAGATAAGTGAAAGTAAAGTTATTGAAAATATTTTTAAAAATGAGAGAAGAAAAAAAAATAAAGAAAAAGAGAAAAAAAAAACTGAGAGAAGAAAAAAACGTACAGTAGCAAGCATGCATGCAAATCTGTGAGTTATTTATTTCCAAGGAAGTCATTAACACAATGGCAGAAGTTCTATTTGTTAGCTGTTCATTCTGTTAAATTGGAGATTCTTTTAGGGATGATAGCATCAAACAAATAAAGTTGTCCAGAAATTCAAAGCGTTATTACTGATACTACAACTTTTAAGGGTATGTACTCATCTGCCAGATCTCTCAAAAGGAGGGAGATTTGGGGGAAGGGTGCCCACACTAACCCCAAAAAACCTGGGTGATATCATCCCCAAAATCAGCATACCCCAAGTGTGTTCAGATTGAAGATAATTATAGAGGGCCAGTGATGCAGCAAGGCCATCAGGGAAATGGTGATTCTGGAAGATGAAGGCAAAAGCATGGCTTTGGCAAGGCGGAGGGTTGGCCTACTCTTTCCTCCTGAGATGATCAGCTTTCTGCTGCATGGGCCCGTGCACCCATAATCTTTCAAAGCTTGTTTTACATCTTGTTCAAGAAAAGATTAAGTCTATAGAGTTGGCCCAGTTCAAACATGGTGACTGCCTCAATTAACTGTTAAGTGCAACAATCTACTATCTTCACCTTACCTGTTATAAAAAATTCCACACTACAGTACAGCAATCACTTATTTGTGAATAGTCTGAAATCCCTTTGAGCACTTTTGTTTTGATTGCAAGGTTCAATTGTTTTGTTGTTGTTGTTATTTTGGGTCACATCCTTCGGCACTCAGAGGTTACTCCTGGCTTTGAGCTCAGAAATCACTTCTGGCAAGTACGGGGAACCATATGGGATGCTGGGATTTGAGCCCTCTGTCCTGAATTGGCTTCGTGGAAGGCAAAAGCCCTACTACTGTGCTATCTCTCCAGCCCCAGCAAGGTTCAATTCTGGATGTTTCCTAACTCCTTTTCCACATCTAAGTCTAGATTTCAGAGCAGACAGATAACCACATACTTGGCTATTAAGCCTAACAATAAACCTATGAATAACACCATTGTAACTCAAATAGGTACTCAACATTATTCAGCAATCTATACCCTACTGACTGCAAGGTGACTTATCTGTCTTCTCAGACCTCTCAACAGTTGCCAGCTGACCACCTCCCCATTCCTTCCATGTTCAACTTCCTTTCCTGGTTTAACTTTTTATCTTTGGCAAATATTTGTCATTTTATAACCTTTATAGGCTCACTTTCCACTACTTTGGTCTTCTGTACTAATCCACTGTTTTCATTATGTTTACCTTACTATTTTTCTTTATAAAAGAGTAAGGGTTGAACAACAACTCAAGAGCTAGCTAGAAGACTATGGGGAAACTAGGGTGGACTACATGCAAATGTCTTTAACCTCTGTAGTATTTCTGGCTTATCTCTACTCTTGCCTCTTAAGGCTTCTAGATTCTGATTCTCAAATTCCTAGCACAGATCTCTCTGAGTCTTTTTAAACTCCACTTTCAAATGAGCATCTAAATAGGCACCTAAAATCCAATGTTTTGAACAGCATCACCAGTTTATCTAATTGCTTAAGCCAGAAACAAGAGACTTCATATTCCTCTCACTAACAGTCAACATTCTAATTCTACCTATTAAAATTCTGCTATCCTCCTTCTCCATTATCATTATTCTACAGTGCCTGGGTTCCTGCAACACCCCTCCTCTCATCAATCCCATTCAGCTAGACCCAGTCACTCCTTATCAAAGGAAGATATATAAAGAATAAGGCTTACAATATATATTAGCCATGGCCAAGTTTATTGAGCACCATCTATATTCCCAGCCTTGGCAGAGATATACCCAGTTAATATGCATAATTTCAAGGCAAAAAATTCACCATTTTTCTAAAGGAGGAGTGTGATATTAAATGATAGCATACCCTAGGAAAACAAAAACAATGCAAAAATGCCTTCTGCACACCTATATTCATTGCAGCACTATTTATAATAGCCAGAATCTGGAAACAACCCAGATGTTCTTCAACAGATGAATGGCTAAACTGTGGTACATATACACAGTGGCATACTATGCAGCTGTCAGGAGAGATGAAGTTATGAAATTTTTCTATACATGGACAGACATGGAAATTATTATGCTGAGTGAAATAAGTCAGAGGGAGAGAAAAACAGAATAGTCCCACTCATCTATGGTATTTAAAAAAATAAAAGACATTAAAAAAAAAAAACACAGCAGTAAGTGGCAGGTCAAGAATTAAATCCAGGTCTACTTGATTCCAGAATCTGTGATCTTAGCCATACACATACCAAAGGCCTACAAGTCAAGAGGTAATAAGTGGGAGTGGTGTAGGCCACAAGGCTCATAAGAAAATGAAAATAGGGGCTGGAGTGGTAGCATAGTGGTAGGGCATTTGCCTTGCACATATCTGACCCAAGATGGACATGGGTTCAATCCCCAGCATTCCATATGGTCCACTAAGATAGGAGTGATTTTTGAGCGCAGAGTCTGAAGTAACCCCTGAGCACCACCAGATGTGGCCCCCAAAAAATCACACACAAAAAAAAAAGGGAAAAAGAAAATAAAAATAGAAGAAAATAAGAGGTCAATACCGGGAGAATGCAGAATATATGATCCAAGACATTAATTAGCAAACTACCAGATACTATACAGGCAAGAAGCAAGAGCTACGTATCTGAGGCCTTGAAGGCCTAGAGAGGACAAAGTTAAAAAGCAAAATCTGGGACCAGAGAGATAGTACAGTGGGCAAGGTGCTTGCTTTGTATGTGCAGACCCAGGTTCAATCCCCGACATCCCATAGAGACCCCTGAGCATGCCAGGAATAATTCCTGAGCGTAGAGCCAGGAGTCTTCCATTGGCACAGCCTATTAGGTATGGCAAAAAAAAAAGGGGGGGGGGGAGCGGAACTATGGGAAGCTCATTTCTAGACAGGATCAGAAAAGGGTTATGAAGAGGTTATGATAGAAAGCCCATGTGGCCAGTAACATAGAGATACCAAATCTAGAGGTACCTTAAATTCCAACCATCACATTCCCATAACACCTAAAGGAATGTAAGATCCCAAGACACCCTTCCTATGTTCTTAGAATAAACTCCTTTTTCTTTATCTAGCTTAAATGTTCTTGTGAAGAAAGGTGATGGTAGGTCCTGCTTCCGCTTGCCTGGATAGATTTCAATGTTCTGAGACTCAAGTTCAATATGTGCTTCCCCTTTCACAGGGGTTCTAGAGGTCACCTACGCTTGTAGAGACACGGCTGAAGCTTTAGGCCTGCGAGTTGAGCCTTGGGTCCTACCCGAGGGGGTCCAGTCTTTTGAAAATCAAACAAGAAGAAGTAACTGTTGGTCAGATCCTAGGGACAGAAAAGACCCAATGAGTTCTAATATTTATTCCAGCTCCTTAAAATTATCATCAGAACACTTTCTAGAGCTCTTACCTGAGTTGTGTCTTCAAGGATCATATCACTATACTTATGCTAAGATCTCCTTCCTGAACACACCATCATCATATATTACATATAAGACAAAAATAGGGACAAATGTCTTGAACCCTCACCTTGAAGATGATCTTGAAACCCAATTTGGTTACAGCCCCAAGAAAAGATCGAACATCTTCAAAGCGGCTGCTGACCTCAGCCACTTTAAGGAGACCCCTAAAAAGGTTAAAAATTCTGTGTAAAGAAAAACATTTGCATGTGCACATAAACATGAACTGTATGTTAAGGGCACTTACCCTAGCTTCAGTACTCGATTTGCCTCCTCTAGGAAATCCCTGATATTGGTTCCCATCAGTGAAAGACAGAACACAGCCACATCTATAGACTCATCCTCCAGAGGCACCTGTTGAAGGTGGAAGGAAAATGAAAGAAAAAGGTTTTTTGTTTTGATTTGTTTTTGGGTCACACCCGGCAGTACTCAGGGGTTACTCCTGGCTCTATGCTCAGAAATAGCCCCTGGCAGGCACAGGGGAGCATATGGAATGCCGGGATTCGAACCACCATTCTTCTGTATGAAAGGCAAACACCTTACCTCCATGCTGTATCTCTGGCCCTGAAAAAAATTTTTTTAAGGAGAAACCAATCCTAAGTGTGAGGTCTGGACATCAGAATGGCAGACGGGAAGGGAGGATAGAGTGTTAAGATATAAGAGCATGGAGGTTGGAACTAAAACTCAAGTCAGATACAAAATCAAGAGGGACATACCTCAGCCATGTCACACACAGTAACCCTGGGGTCTAGAGCAGCCAAGTCAAAACAGTGAACAGGATTCCGGACACTAGAAGCCAGACGACAGTCTCCGCAGCCAAAGTCAGCCACCACCAGGGATGCAGGCCTAGTAGTAGAAAAGAAGGGTCATTCATTATCTTCTCTAAATCCCACAATTGACCTATGATCGATGCTTTTCATAGTGCCCAATTCCCATTTACCGTTGGCGAAGATCCCTAGCAATGCGGTCCACAGGATGTAGTGGCCACTTCTTGACTTGGTTCTGAAAGCCTCGGTGGTAGAGAAGAAAAGCTTCAGGGTCTTCCTGAAAGAGGCTTTGGGCAGCACTACTGGGTGTTGAATAGAGCTGTTCATTGAGGTAGCGAAATCGGGCACCATCCAGCCGCTGTGTCATGCGGGCTCGCAAAGCCCCTGCCCGAGCATCATGGTTATCTGAACTGGGGACAGGAGGGACCTCTGTCTGCTCTGCGGAAGCTGTGGCTGAAGCCTGGTCAGTTGACTGTGGCAGTCGAAACTTGTTTTTCTGTCTCCGCTTATTCTTCTGTCGGTTCCGCCACTGTTTTCTACTCAAAGTGTGAGGCGTATCAGGGGAAGTGGTCTCAGAATTTGGTTTGGATGTGGATGGGTCACTTGTAGCACTATTCTTCAAAGTTTTGGGTCCTGCAGAGAAGAAAACAGAATTTCTTATTTTATTTTATTCCCCCCCACCCCACCCCTGAAAAGGGATTTCTTATCTCCCAAATTCAGAGGCAAATCAACTAGGTAATAACCTAGTACATGACACAGAAACTGTGTCTTGGATGAAAGTATTTCTTATTGCTTAATTTCATTCCAAGGTTGATAGGTAACCTGTTAAATTTAAAATGTGCCACCCAACTTCCTGTCCCCATATAAATATACCTGTTTGGTTAACATTATTCAGGGGCTGAACTGAATCTGACAGGGGCTGTTTCTTGTATCTCTTCTCTTTTTTCTCTTCAGCAGAATCACTGATAAGAGCACTTTTTCGACACCTCTTCCTTTCCCCTTCCTCTTCCTCAGTGACCCTGTCAGGTGGACCCAGTTTCTGACGTTTCTTTTTTTTCTTCCTCTCAACTGCAGTGGAAGGGCTGGCACACTGGGAGCTTTTATGGTGTTTCTTCTTGCCTACCTCCTCTTCTTCCTCAGAGTCACTGCAAGATAGGCCGGGGGACTGCTGGGGAAGAGATGCTGCCTTTAGGGCCTGTAATGTAGCCAAGAGTTGCCGTCGCCTGGCGCCCTAAGGAGAAAAAAAAAAAAAAAAGAATGAGAACACAAAGAGAATGGATGGGACTTTGGGGTCTAAGGGGGTGACTCTGGACAGTGATGGGATGACAGACATAAAAGGGGTCACTGAGTATCAGTTCTACCATTTGAACCATATCGGGGGCACCTTGCTCCAGTTGGCTTTCTCTAGAAGGGGGAAAATAATGGACAATAAGACCGACAGGATCACAGGATCAGTGTGTGTTCACACTCTCTACTGTAGAACAAATCGAAGGACATGAACTTCAGAGGGGCCAGAGGCTTGGGTGGTAGTCAGAGCTGAGAAAATGAACAGAAGGGAAGAAGAAAGCAGATACGTTCCAAGTGAGAGGTTGGGGTAGGGAGAGTCTGAGAAAGCATCAGCAAGGGCTTAAAATAAAGTTTACATTCTGGGAAATTCTCCAGCGCGGTCTTAGCTCTGCCATTCACCTTGGAAGTGCTCAGGTGGACCTGAGCACCTGCTTGCACCCATTACCTTCCGTGGTCACTCTTCTTCCCTTCAATCCCATTTCCACACAAGCAACCACAGACGTTTGCAAAATGCAAGTTTAGTTGAACATGTCCCAGTCTCTCACACGTTTTAAAAACATTGAAAAACCCCTGTCCACCTTGCAGGCGATTCTCTGCAGAACTTCCTCCTTACTCCTCCACGATCTCTCCCCGACAAGCGTTCCGCGTGCAACTCACCTTGACGGGCCGCGCTGCCGCGATCTGAGGCCGCGAGGCGACGGAGCCGAGGCGCGCGGCTTCGGGGACCTCCTCGGCCCATTCCGGCTCCTCAAACATGCGAGCCCGGCGGAGGCTCCCACTCGCCGCTGCACGTGCGAGACTCTCGTCTGATGGGGAACCGCCAGCTCCGAGGCAGCTGGAAACCCGAAACCAACGAGTAAAAATATTCCGGATGGCTAGAGCGGCCCGCGCGGTGCCGGAAGAACCATCGAGTTGAGCCACTGGCGGGCTAGACGAGCCGGGGAGGAGGGCGGGGGGAGCGAAGGAGGCCCGCGGCGGCCGGAGACGGCCAGGGGCGGGGCGGGGCCGGGCAGCGGGGCGCGGCCGGACGGGAGTTCCCCGGAGAAGGCTCCTGCAGCCCGAGTCCCGGTGAGTGCTCGGAGGACCCGCGCCCCCTCCCCGTAATTCAAAGCAGCTGTTCCGTCAATCTTCTGCGGGAGTTTGGGGAGGGACGGCGGGCTTCCCTAGCCAAGGATCCCCCAGTTCCCTCTTCCAGGCTTTGGGGCGCGGGAACTTTCCCCTCCCCCAGCTCTCTTCTTGGTTTGGGGTTCCTGTATTTGCTCTCTGGCATCCCTCCCTTCTGGAGCTGTATGCAACCCCCTAACTTACCTGGGCCACCTTTCCCTCGCACCTCGAACCCCAGGCGGGATCCCCATCCCGCTATCTCCAACTCCTTCCTTCCCGGCGTCCAGTCCCCGTTATAACCCCAATAGAAACACTTCTCAAGGTGCCAGAGCTTGGGACTCCAACCCCCTTCCCTGGTGCCCCCCTCCCCGTCCCCAAGTCTAGGGGACCCAGTCTGGGACGCTGCTATGGACGACATTTTCACTCAGTGCCGAGAGGGCAATGCGGTTGCCGTTCGCTTGTGGCTGGACAACACCGAGAACGACCTCAACCAGGGGTGAGCCGCGGGGGTAGTTTGCTAGCTGGGGGTTAAGAGGAAGAAGGGTGAACACTTGCCCCCCTCCTCTTTGCTGGACACTCAAGTCTGATGATGGGGCGGCTGACTTTTCCTATACTATAGACGTGGGAGGCAGAGGGTCTCCACCGAGCAAACTGGCTGGAAGTCTCACGACAGGAGGCTGTAGGGAGCTTC
Source organism: Suncus etruscus (assembly GCF_024139225.1). Taxonomy (NCBI): domain Eukaryota; kingdom Metazoa; phylum Chordata; class Mammalia; order Eulipotyphla; family Soricidae; genus Suncus; species Suncus etruscus. Next base: position 55,784,372 of record NC_064856.1, read on the forward strand.
CCAGACTTAGTATATTAGTTGCATGGGTGAAAAGGGGAGAAAGCTAGTGGAGGAAATTGTTCAAGAGTTCCATATGGCCGGAGGATAAGAAAAAAGAAAAGACTTTGAGCTTTTGTGGGTTGAAGCATTACATGCAAGTGCAGGAAATCAGACTGGAAAGTTCAGCTAGTGTCAGCCGGATTATGCATGGATATTTAGGCTCTAATGCGATCTTTATTCTAAGAACAAGAGTTTAAAACCCCAAGTAAAGAGATGTTGTTATTGTCCATTTTTAAGTGTCATCTTGGATGTTTTGTGAAGAGCAGGTGGTGATGTGAAGAGAGGCAATTGCCCGATGCATTCCAGAAATGTCAATGATTTGGACTAGAATAGAAGCAGGACTAGAAAGAAAATATTGATCTGATTCAGAACTCTTTAGAATGAAAAATTAGTGACATATTGCTTCTAAAAGATGTTTGGGGGAAAAATAGAGGATAATGACTGTGTTTCTGGCTTCAGCACTTGGCTAGATGCTGATTCGTTTCACTGAGATAGACAAGAGTTTAGTCTTTAGATGATGAGTTCAACTCTGTTTTGTTTTTATTTGGGGGCCACACCCAGCAGTGCTCAGGGATTACTTCTGACTATTCACTCAGAAATTACTCCTGTCAGCTCAGGGAACAATATGGAATGCCTGGGATCAAACCAGGTCAACCATGTGCAGGGCAAGCACCTTATCTGCTGTACTATCACTCTGGACACTTTGAAGTGACAGTACTTCATTTCAGTGAGATGGAAATGTCAGTAGGTTATTCAGATGCCAAATTGAATTTCAGGAGAAATTTCAGGAGAAAACAGACTTAGAGGGATATTAATATACAGACGATACCTGAAGATGCGTAAAATATAGGAAAATGAAAGAGAAGGGCAGGAGAGGAGAAGGCTGTAAGACCTAAGAAAAGCAAGTGAAGATTGAAGGAGAAACAGGAAAATGAGTTTAGTAAAGCATAGAGTAGTAAACAGAAGGGAGTGGCCAACAATAGCATATGTTGTTGAGAGGCCTTGGATCTACAATTAAGGATATATTTGATCTCTGTGAAGGCCTTTTCAGAGAAAACTGGCAAAGAAACCAGCTTATCCAAGGTTTCATTTACAGAACGATATTGAGCACCAGAGGTCCAGAATCAGACAGAATGTCTCCCCTCAAGGCAGCGGAACTGTGGCAGATTAAATGAAAGATGAGAAAAAAGAGTGAATGTTGACAAGTTTCTTAAGGCTGCTTGAGACAAAAAACAATCAAAATGATAGTAATACTGATTTAGGACGAATTTTAATATATTTTATTTTTGTAAGACTGGGAGAGTCGAAAAGGGTTTTGGGGGAAGGGTCACCTCATTTTTGTCCAGGATTCACTGGTTCCCATTAAGCTCTCTACTACATTTCTTTTAGAACTTGGGTCCTTCGTTCTATTTTTCATGTTGTTAAAACTGTTCTCTGATAAAGACAGTGAGAAACATTATAATGTGGGAGTAGATAACCTGTTGGCCTCATGGGATTAAAGTTTTGGCTCTGAGATGACCAGTAACCAGACTGGGCAGAGCTCTCCTGCCTACACTTGGGCCCTCAGGACTGCTTTGCAGAGTTATATGGACTGCATTTGCTGGTTAGTCAGGGTATAAATTAAAAAAACAGAAAGGCAAAACTGACTGATGAGCAGGGGAGAGGGAAACCCAATCCCCAAAAAAGCTGCTGGCTATCTCTGAAAGTAGATGAGGGCAACTGGAGGGAAATCATTCATTCATTAAAGGTTACACACCCGCAGCTTTCAACTGCTGTGGGGGCATATGGGTGGCCAAATCCCAGATTAGTTAGTTCTAGGTCCCTGCCTAGAACCCCCACACGGAAATGACCACAGCACTAAGGCATCCGGAGACTGCCAGTGGAGACTGTGGCCCGCCCTATGCTCCGCCCCTTGGATCTGTAGCCCTGGTCTTGGAGGGAATTTCCTTTTATGGCCCCAGGCAGTCAGGCAGGCCTTGCTCCTATCAAAGTGTTTTAGTTTTTTTTTTTAACCCTTTTTGTAATATTGGGAGAAGAAAAAAGGTAGTGTTCTTTCTAAAGAAACAACCTTTTATTTTTTGTTTTGTTAGATGCTCCGGGTTTCTGAATAGAAAAAAAAGCCTGTTTATGTGGTGATTTTTATTTATCTTAACGCTGACTTACCAAGTTTTTCATTATTATAAATATGTCTAAACCATGTTAGTTCCCTTCCATTTATTAATATTTTTGTAATATAACCAATCAATAGCTTACTCCTTCTACCATACCTCTCCCCCAAATACTCTCACATACACATTAAATACCTTGAACACTTGTCAGTACATTCTCTCTAGAAGCTTAAAATCTAATAGACAATAAATAGTCCATAGACAGTTTTACAGAGTGACAATTATTGTTAGAAGAGGGATGTACAAGATGCTCAAAAAAACCGGAAAGGACGGGGCCGGGTAGGTGGCGCTGGAGGTAAGGTGTCTGCCTTGCAAGCGCTAGCCAAGGAAGGACCGCGGTTCGATCCCCCGGCGTCCCATATGGTCCCCCCAAGCCAGGGGCGATTTCTGAGCACATAGCCAGGAGTAACCCCTGAGCGTCAAACGGGTGTGGCCCAAAAAACAAAACAAAACAAAAAAAACCGGAAAGGACCAACAAATCGACAGATGGTGCAAAGAAAGTACAGGGCTACAAGATAAAGAATGCTATCGTTTAATGACAGGGCATGTCAGGGAAGAAAGGCTAGTGGGAAATCAAGACAGGAATCATGGAGTTATTGGGATTTCAGATATAAGATGGTTGATTTGGAGCTCCTGGAGGTTCAAAAATTAGAAATATGTTGGAGTTGCTGGCATAAATAAGGAAACTCTGGAGATTTCCTGAGGAGAGCCATTACCTCACAATTGTCAGTTTTGTTGCACCAAACCCTTTGCCCCCTTCCCATCTTCAGCTCAGTGACCATTACCCTTTCCTCTAAGGGATGATCATGGTTTCTCCCCTTTGCACTGGGCCTGCCGAGAGGGACGCTCAGCTGTGGTTGAGATGCTGATCATGCGAGGGGCACGAATCAATGTGATGAACCGTGGGGATGACACTCCTCTGCATCTGGCAGCCAGTCATGGACACCGTGATATTGTACAGAAGGTATGTATCATACCTCCTCCCGTTCCTAACAAATAGATCCTTGTGAATGAATTGCTGGCATTGTAATATACTGACTTACAATGCTATATAGAAATAAGTTATCGTATATGTTGTGTTATACAGTACATTATTGTACCATATATTATATATGAAATTATATCATTGAATACACTTCTAATGTATTATAGAAAAGTATGTGTACTAGTCTCCCTTTGTGCTTCAATACCTAGTTTTCATTTGGAACTTACTGTACTTCTGTCTCTTCTCTTTGCCTATGTGAACCAGCTGCTACAGTACAAAGCTGATATCAATGCAGTGAATGAACATGGAAATGTGCCTTTACATTATGCCTGTTTTTGGGGTCAAGATCAAGTAGCAGAGGTGAGAACTCAGTATGGATGGGAAACACCTCAGTGACATTATTTTGGAACTTTTAAGTCAACCCAACGTGTGAGTTTTTGAGTGTATATGACACAGTAAGTGAACTGTGCCCATATGACAATCAAGCGGAGAGCTCATCGTGGCTACCTTTTCATTCCAGGACCTGGTGGCTAATGGGGCCCTCGTCAGCATCTGTAACAAATATGGAGAAATGCCTGTAGACAAAGCTAAGGCACCCTTGAGAGAGCTTCTCCGAGGTCTGTTCCCTACAACTTAAGTCGTCTTATTTTGTCCCCTTCCCCCTTTCTTCTCTTCATACCACAACTCAGGCTAAGACAGTGTCTTTCTTTCATAGAGCGGGCAGAGAAGATGGGCCAGAATCTCAATCGTATTCCATATAAGGACACATTTTGGAAGGGGACCACCCGCACTAGGCCTCGTGAGTCAGTCGTGAGAAGGGTGATATGGGAGCAATCTGGGGGCTCCTGGGCTGGTTTGGAGATGCTAGGTACCTGACCTGCCCACACTCTCAGGAAATGGGACTCTGAACAAACATTCCGGAATTGACTTCAAACAGCTCAACTTTGTGGCGAAACTCAACGAAAATCACTCTGGAGAGGTGACCCCTGCTTTTTGTACCCCTCCTGCCCCTAATCCCCAAGTATTCACTTGCCTGCTCTCATTTTAACTTTCTCCTCCAGTTAGTGGCAAAAGAGTGGTGGCCGAAATTAGACCTTCCTAACCCTTACCTATTTCCTCAGCTATGGAAGGGCCGCTGGCAGGGCAATGACATCGTGGTAAAGATGCTGAAGGTTCGAGACTGGAGTACAAGGAAGAGTAGAGATTTCAATGAGGAGTGTCCTCGGCTCAGGTGGGTAGTCTAACTTAGAACCTAGCTGCTGGATCCTAGAAACTAGCAACTAGTGGGAGTACTTTTATTTGGGGGTAGGCAAGTACTGGCTCCTAAAGTGTAAATCAGGCTACGGCAGTTCTCAACCAGTTGGGCTAATGATTTAGAGTGAGGGCCCAACATAGTGGTGATCCTTGGTTCCTGCACCCCAATTTTATCCAGGCAGTGCTGAGGGCTGCCAGGGTTACACCTAGTGGTGCTGGGAGGGGCATCTCCAGGACTGTACCTAATGGTGCTTGGGAAACTAATGATGCTGGGAATTTGAACCAGGGTCAGGTGCATGCTCCCAGTTCTTTTACACCATTACTCCCTTTCTCAGGATTTTCTCGCATCCAAATGTGCTTCCAGTGCTAGGTGCCTGTCAGTCTCCACCTGCTCCTCACCCTACCCTCATCACACACTGGATGCCATATGGATCCCTGTACAATGTGCTACATGAAGGCACCAGTGAGTAAAGTAAAATAAGTCTCATGGGAGTGGGGGTAATATAAGTATCTCCAAACTCTCTTTTGCCTCCTTTAGATTTTGTTGTGGACCAAAGCCAGGCTGTGAAATTTGCATTAGATATGGCAAGGGGAATGGCCTTCCTACACACCCTAGAGCCCCTCATCCCAAGACATGCACTCAACAGCCGCAGTGTAATGGTGAGGTCACAACTTAACTCCTGGCCCAGGTCCCCAGAAGCTCTTTCCCTATCTATAATGGTATTATATCCTTGCACCTATCTACCTTCTCAGATTGACGAGGACATGACTGCTCGAATCAGCATGGCTGATGTCAAGTTCTCCTTCCAGTGCCCTGGTCGCATGTATGCCCCTGCTTGGGTGGCTCCAGAAGGTGAGTGAGGGCATAGTATTGGGAATGAAGAAAGATAAGCTAAAGGTGATGGAAGGGGCCATAGGAGAGGAAACTGGAACAGATAAGTTTTATCTCTTCAGCTCTGCAGAAGAAGCCTGAAGACACAAACAGACGCTCAGCAGACATGTGGAGTTTTGCAGTGCTTCTGTGGGAACTTGTGACACGGGAGGTGCCCTTTGCTGACCTCTCCAACATGGAGATTGGAATGAAGGTGAAATCACAACTTCATACATGTGTTGGTGGAGGGCCAATAAATGTAGTATGCCTGGATCCTCCCTTGTGAAATATCCCATCCTTGAGGGCTGAAGGCCTCTTCCAACATGAAAACCAAATTCTGAGGCCCACCTTCTCTTCCTCTGTATTTGCAGGTAGCACTGGAAGGCCTTCGGCCTACTATCCCACCAGGCATTTCCCCACATGTTTGTAAGCTCATGAAGATCTGCATGAATGAAGACCCAGCTAAGCGACCCAAGTTTGACATGATAGTGCCTATCCTCGAGAAGATGCAGGACAAATAGGGCCTGTTCTCCAGAGGTGTCAGGACATGGTTAGGGGACTGTGCATCCCCAAAGCAGCAGTTCTCTGGTTGCATCCCCTGCCTCCAGTCATGGTACTACCCCAGCAATGGGGCCCATCCCCTGCCCCCATCTCTGCCACTGTGGCCCCAAGAGGGGCTGGGCTCAGAGCTTTGTCACTTGCCGCAAGGTGTCTCCCAGCATGGGAGGGATCAGCCCTGCCTGTCACAATAAAGTTTATTATAAAAACAGGCTTGTGTGGGAACAAGGAGACAAACAAGTACATTTAGGAAGCTAAATATTGGTGGCTCAGGTGAAGTAGTGCGGCTTCTTCACATTGATGCCGTACTCGCTGAGGGCAGGAGTCAAATCCTCCATAGTTAAAGTGTACTTGCGGTCCTGAGGGGAGAGGGGGAGAAAATCGGTTGAGCAGAAACCCAGCTTCCAATCCCAAGTGGGTGACTGAATGAATAGACCCTTCACCTCCCCCGCAGGGGGAAGGTAATGAGGGAGAGCCAACAAGCCTTCAGGCACACCTTGCTCTTGCTTCGGGAGCTGCCAGAGGCCGTGCCCTTCATTTTGCAGTGCTGCAGGGCATCGTTGGCAATATCGGAGATGAATTTCTGGGCAGCGAGGGAGATGAGCCGAATTCTAGAGAGGACAAAACCGGCATGAGGGAGGGAGAGGTAGACCCCCCCCCCCCCGAAAACTAGATCAGCCCCACACCAGCTCCGTGTTGATGACTTACATGCGCGGGTCTGAGGCTTCGAAGCCGGCTCTGTTCAGATAGTAACCGGTCACGGCGTCTGGGATCTGAAAAATGGAACGGGGGCGTCAGTTGGGGATGGGGGGCCGGGAAACGGAGCCGATTGGGCCGGCCCATCCTTGGGGCTCCGGATGGGCCCCGAGACCCAGGCGGCCAAGAGGAGGCGGGGAAAAGCCGGAGGAAGCCCACCGTCGGCGTGTAGTCCTCCAGCTGCATGAGGAAGTCCACGAGAGGGGTGCTGGAGACCACCGGCTTCACGTCTCCGTTGGCCGCGCTCGGCAGCACGTAAACCCCGTTCGACATGGCCCCCTCCGGGGGCGCCGCGCCTCCCGCCGCCACTGGAGCTGGAGGAGAAGCAGCGGAGCCGGGTGTGGGCGACGGGGCCGGGCCACGGGGAGCCCCACCTGCACGCCCAGTCGCCCTCGGCCCCTCACCCGCCCGGCCCGGCCCGGCCCTCACCCGCCCCGCGCCGCTCGGCCGGCTCTCCGGCACGCGCAGCCACGGCGCCCGCGCCCACGGCCGCGGCTCCGGCTCCGGGTCCCCCCGCAGTGCCCGCCGGACTGGCCTTGTTCTCCGCGGGCAAGGCGGAGCCGGCGGGCAGAGCGGCGGGGGCCGACACCAGGGGCGCAGAGACCGGGACCGAGGCGGCGGCAGCAGCGGAGGCCGGCGCCGCCTCGGGGTCCGCGCCGGAGCCGCTGCAGCTCATCGGACCGGTGGGCGAGGCGGCGAGCGGAGCCGCTTCCGCTTCCGCCCACGTTACGCACGCCGCGCTGACGTCACGCGCCCGACCACGGCCCGTCCCGGCCTAACCCGGGGCCTGCAGCCTCCTTTGGGGAACCAGGCGCCCAATGACAGGACTCAGATCAAGAGGGGTGGAGACGCGGTTCGATGGACCCTATAAATAGCGGACATTCCACTTCCCACGCCTCCATATTGCTAGGTTGAAAGATAATTAAGTATTTACTTTAATACTTTAAGTCATTTAAATTAGTATCTTTATTTAAACACCTTGATTACAAATATGAGGTAGTTGGGTTTCGCTCATGTGAAGAACACCCCCTTCACCGGTGCAACATTCCCATCTCCAATGTCCCAAATCTCCCTCCTCCCACCCCACCCCCGCCTATACTCTAGACAGGCTTTCTACTTCCCTCATTCATTCACATTGTTATGATAGTTTTTGGTTTGGGGACACCTGTGATGCTCAGGGGTTCTTTCCGGCTCTGCGTTCAGAATCATTCCTGACCTTTTGGAATGCTGCGTTCAAGTAACCTTCCCGCTGTATTCTCTGTCCTGTGTCGTTTAGGCAGTTCTGCCAGCAATGGAACCTTGAAAGCGGAGAACACTCTTCTGCTGTCCCGGACCCACTCATCCGAACGATTTAGTATATTGCATTAGGCCAGAGCGATAGTAGCGCCGGGGATCTGATTATAATCTTGCACCATTTATTGTTCCTGAGCACAGCGGGGTGTGGCCATAATTATTCAACCCTCAACCACCCACTCACCCACCCCCAAAAGATTTTTCTTTGGTGCCTGGGATTAAATTTAGGCTAGGACTCTTCCCTACCTAGCAAATCAAGGTAGGTCTAACACCACAGGTTTGGATGGGTCTAACAGCTCAGGGCTCCCAGAGCCTGTCCCAAGCTGTCTAGGTTCCCTCAGACAACTTCAGATACTCTGGAACACCAGTTGCCTACTCTGCATTTCTAGTTCTTTTTTTAGCCTTTTTAATGGTTTCTTGCAGCGTTGGAAAGTCCCTTTCCCTGCCAGCTGTCCATAAAAGCTAGGACAGCAGGAGGATTCACTCACAGTGTGTTATTATTACTGGGCAGCGATTTCAGTTCGGATAATAAACAACAGACACAAAAATTCAACGAATACAGAAATGCGTTTTCAATAAAACAAATATTTAATTGCTATTTGCTAATTCTGAACTAGACTATGGCCTGAAAACACAAAGTTTTTAGGAGGGCAGGATCCAGTATTATAGGCACCAATGGTCTTGGAAAGGGAGGTAAACAGTAAACATGTTATTTTAATATGTGAACAGAAGTAGAGGTGGAATGTCAGTGCAAAGGGATGTCAGGAACTAAAATTTTTCACCTACTTATGTTGTCAAACATATGAAAAAAAATAAAGAGATGGGATTGGAACGATCAATTGTACAGGAGATGCAGCCAACCCCTAGTTCGAACCATGGAATCCTATATGGTTCCTTCAGCCCACTAGGAGTGATTTCTGAGTGCTGAGTAACGACTAAGAACTGCCGGATGCGACACCAAAAATTAACTAAATAAAAAGATGATCAGCAGCTTACTTGCCCAGATTCTCTTAGTCTACAAGAACCAAAATCATTGACATATTTCAGAGTTCAATTATTTTTAGCTTTAGGAAATTAAGATTCACAAAAGGAAGTGCTATGTGAGCTAAGTAACTGAACATTAGGAATCAGGAACAGGGGTGTGGATAGTGTTAAGAGGACCCATCTTGAGCAAAGGAAAATGTAGACTGAGGGGAGGCAGAAAGTAGGAGGGTAAAGAATTTGGTACTTCAGCATATATAGTAAGGAAGGAAGCAGGTTATGAGTCATAATAAAAATCCAGAACATTATCAATAGTCTTTGAAGAGTCATAAGCAAATGACCCTATAACATTTTTATTTTATTATGAAAGTTAGGGAAGTAAAAAGTAGGAAGTTAGGAGACATTTTGCAAAGTCCTTCTACATTTCAGTGGAGAGAAAATAATATTGGAAATATTAAAAAGTAGGTAAATTTTAGGTATATTTATTGTGGATCAAGATAATATTTAAAAGGTAAAACCAGTAGAAATTGCTGATTAAAGATGTGGGTTGAGGGTGGGTGGGGAGGGAAGGAAATAAAAGTAGAGAATGACAGGCATAATCTGTCTTGATTAGAAGAAACGTTATAACTTTTACCAAGAAGAAACTATAAAGAACTCTTTGAAGTTACATAGGAGTTTTGAGACTGAGGATGCAGTTCAGTGGTAGAGCATTTAGCTTGCATGTATGAAGTCCTGGGTCTTACCCCTGATACTGCCACCCACCCTCTACTAAAAAAAGAAAAAGGAAAAAAGAAAAAAAGGAAGAAAAGGGAAGTGCTGAATATCACACATCTTGCATTTCTATTAGAAAGTCTAATTTCATGAGATGGTGATGGCTGGTGGATAGCAGCAATTGGTTTATTAGAGGGACAATGGGTAGAATGAAGAGGAACTTACTAAGGACAGAACACTAGAATAATATACACCAACATTCAACGATGCATTCAATGATAAAGCAGAGAAAGAGGAGAATTTAAGGTGGGGAGTTAGGCCTTGGAAAACAGGAAATAGACAGCTGATAGAATCCATATAACAAATATGGGAAGTATGGGGCTGGACTGGAGAGATAGCATGGAGGTAAGGTGTTTGCCTTTCATGCAGAAGGATGGTGGTTCGAATCCTGGCATTCCATATGGCTCCCTGTGCCTGCCAGGGCGATTTCTGAGCCTAGAGCCAGGAGTAACCCCTGAGTGCTGCCGGGTGTGACCCAAAAACCAAAACAAAAATAAAAAACAAATATGGGAAGTATAAGTATGTACTGGTGACTGAAAGGCTATTGTTTCTTAGAGGCAGGGGAAGAAAAATGGGGAAAGTGAGAGAGCAGAGTTATCAGTGCAATACAGTAATGAGCAGACATGAGGTGAAACAAAGAGATTGTAGACAAGCCTTGGGGGAAGTCTAGTTGAAATGAGAGAGGATAAATGAGGGAGAAGAATTGGAAGCTGTGGGCTCTCAAACAATATTGGTTAAAGCAGCTGCCAAAGATGAAGCAAGGATAGAGAAAGACCTGAGCATATGATGGAAAGATTGGCAGTCACATCAAATTTACAGCATTTTAGGGTATAGGATAGAAGCAATCAGCGGCAGTTACATTGAGGGATCTGTAGGGATTCAAACAGTGCAGATTCAGATACCAAGTCACTAGCTGTGGGGCAGGAGAGAGGCTCATTATCTCCTACCAAGACAGGATCAAGGGTTGACCAATGTTTTCAGCAGGGCTGGGAAATTGGGTGTTCCCCAGCCTGTCACAGGATCCCACCCAGGACCAGAGCAGAAGCCTTCACCTTGCACCTCTTCATTCAGACAGGACTGATGGCAGCCAATGGTTACCTAGGAAGAAGGAGGGCATTACAACTGGATCTGTTGGTAAAAGTGTTAACAGATTACACATCCGGTCTTGTAGTCCTACCCAATAGGTATTGTCCCATAACTGTCCTCAAGTTCGTCTTAGCACTCCCCAGAGTCATGAAAGCATCTTTATACACCAGCCACACTCACATCAAAGAGTCCTGCCCCATGCTGCTGGTAGAGCCTTGGGTTGAGGAAGCCAAGAGGGGGACGGCCACTGAGGAGTCTATGTTCATTTATCAGGGACAGCAATCCCCCAAACACTGGTGTAGAGGCCTGCAAAGAAGAAGCAGAAGAGGTAAGAGGCTCAGTCGGGCGTACTGACATTAAAAGGAATACCTAAAAGTAGCAGAGGTCTTTGAGGAGTTAGGTTTAGAGTTGTGCTAGGCTGATTCTCACCGAGGTGCCAGATACCCATGGAATGGGCACACCATTGCTGACCACCCAATAGCCATCAGAGAGCGCTGCCACATCTGGGTAAGCACGGCCACTGGCATTGAAGTAAGAGGATGGTGGCAAGTGGGGACTGGAACTCAGGAACTTGTTTACAGCTTCCTCCTAAAAGGTATTGTGGAGTATTCACTTGTAGACTGCTCAGCAAGCAGTCTGGAAGCCTATTAGCTCCCCAGCACTCATCATTTAATCTGCATAAACATATGCATACCTGGTATGAAGGACGTGGAAACACATTGCTGAAGCCACCACCGCTGATATAGTCAACAACCTCTTTTGTGACTAGGAAAGGATTCCCGAAGGCTGTGCCTCCCACTGTGGTGACATAGGGGCTGGGTGTGGAAGAAAATATTATGACTGCAGGGGGATCTCAGAAAACTTTCAACATGTGTGGGGGTGAATGAGTATGACTTGGATCTCACTGAAATAGACATATTCTATGTGAGAGATAGTACTTCGAGTGACAGAGAGGTTTGAGCACTCACAGCACAAACTGAGTTAATTGTGACAACTTTGCCCTGATGAATATCCACCAAATCTCTCCCCAAAAATGCCTGGGTCCTACTCATAAGACCTAGGATCTGATCTAAGGGAAGAAGAGGAGAATGCAGAAAACAGGGCAGGTTGCTGAGGGCTGAGCGGTGGAAGCATCTTGTGGATTGAAATCAAAAGTTCTAAACATTGAGTTCTCTGATGACTGCTGGTAGTCACAGGTAAGTGGTAAGGTAGGGTGCATACCTGGAAGCAGGGAAGGAGGGACGGAACTGTTGTCTTCCAGAGACAGACCAACATCCAGCTCCACTGTCACCTGCAAGAAGACCAATTTTAGCTCTCTGTTTAGTCAGCAGACCTCACGGTTCTGATATCAAAGAGGAAATTTCAGGACTAGTTTTATGACCAGAGTTCAGAATTTGGGAGGCCAGGTTAGCACATCCCTGATGAATTTGAATTTTGAGTTAGAAGTTGTGCTCAGGGGACTTTGGGAGTCAAAGCTCCCAAGATAAATGAGTGATGGTGTTTAGAGCAAAAAGTCACACCTGAGGCGAAGAGGAGGGTAAGGCCCCGAGCAGCAGCTTTCTGGAACTCGGTATTGACACGCTGGATGTAGACGCTGCTGAGTGAATCCTCATCATCACCGTAGCTCACAGTGTGCACATGTGGCAGAGAAGATTGGTTACTGAGCAGCAGGAGCCACTGCAGGAAGGGTTCCTGTGATTCATGACGGCCTGGATAGTTTTTGAAGGGGGAAACAGTGCCATCATTTGGGGGTTCCTGGAGCTTTTGGAGCTCCCTTCAGGAAGCAGGGCTCAACACTCATCCCATCTCAGCCTCCTCCACCAGTTCCTAGGCAGTACCAGGGCTACTGTAGACCCAGGTGGAGATGTTGGCACCAGCACTCATCAGGTACTCCACGTCAAGACTGGCCTCGATTCCAGCATGGCCCTGACCCTGTTTCCCGACCACACGGTCTACAGACGCCTGGTGTTCAAATTTCCCACCAAAGAGGCGCATGAACTCAGCCAGGTCTGACTCATGAAAATACTGTTCCAGGAACTGTGGAGAGAATCAGAGTGGATATAAGGAGTTGAAAGTCATGGTCCGAAAGGTCAGAGCAGGGGAAACCAAGGAAGCTCATATGCTAAGGTATAAGAGCCCAGGTGTTAGGTAGAGTCCAGAACTTTGGATAGAATGTGAGGCCCCTGAACTTGGGACTCACCTGGGCACAGGCTTGACTGTTGTTGGTTGTGCCAGAACCCACATCTTGTGCTGTCAAGTTGTATCGCTCACGAATCACAGATGGAGTGACCCCCAGGTGCAGGCCAAAATTCCCTGCCACCTGTGGCTTAGGGCGTTGCTTCAGTGATGATATGGGAGGAAAGCGATGCAACCCCCCCACTGTAGAAAGGGAGCAAGATTTGAGGAAGAGAACTTTGGGGCTCCAGTCTCCATTTTACCATTGCCACTGCCCTGTCCCAGGTTCTTCTCACTTTCCCCACCACCCTACCTCTCCTATCCCAACTTTCAACAACCCTGAGAATGTTACCAAAGTCCACATGGGAGGCCAAGGCCTTCGGGAGCTGATAGGGACTAGAGGATCGTAAAGCACGAGTCTCTGCAGGACCTCCCACATAGTGATGAAATTCAGCCCCAGACAGCAACAGCTCTGCCTGTCTGTAGGTAAAACATCCAAGAATGGGGGTCAGAAAGCATTGGCCTAAGCAGGAGGCTGCCAAAACATCTCTAAGCATCTCATTATGGTCTCCCATAGGCATAAGGCATAAGCTCTTCACCCAAAAAGCTCTTGGCTCCCTCACATTGGTGCATTTATCTCCTGGATGAATGATTGATTCCCTCAACAGGGCCATCATTCCCTCTCACCGGACACTCAGCTGGCAAGTTAGAAAGTCCTCTGTGGTCACTGAGTGGCAGTTTCGAGCTCCAGCCGCCAAGAGCCATTTTTGGACTGTGCGGAGAGTCAGTGATGATGGCCGCACTAGTTCAGCCACATCCTCCAGGGTCAGGTATTTTCCTGCAGAGATTCGGGAGATGCTCTTGCCTTCATTCATTCATTCTTTTTCCAAGTGGCCCTCTTTGAACCTTAACCCAGAGATATGAAGAATTCCCGGGGAGAGATGAAGTACTAGCACAAGGATTAAGGCTGCTCAGTTAAGGGCCCCCTATGTGAGGCTTCACTTGGGAGGACACATAAATCTCTCTAAAAAGATTTCCTAGGGTGCTTGGAGCAGGGTCTTGAAGGATCACTAGGACTTTTCTAACAAAAAGACAAGCTGTGCAGGTACAGGCTATATTTGGGAGGCCACAGAACAAAATCTCAAAGGTTTTGGAAATCTATGGCCAGGAATATAGATTTACTCTAACAACTAATAAACCAATAAACCACAGTATGCATCGCCATGGTAGTAAAAAAGATTGATAAATTTTCTATTTTGAGTATCTTCAGTCAGAACTTTCAGACCTTAAAAAGATAACCTCTAATTTGCTCATTTTTTTTCATACTTTGGGGTTTTGAACTTTATTTGATTTTATTTTTTGGCAGTGTTTCGGGTTTATTCCTACTTCTGTGCTCAGAAATCACTCTTGGTGGTCCTAAGGAACTGTTGGGGATTGAAATGGGGTCAGATGCATACAAGTGTCCTAACCCCATCCTATCACTTCAGCCCCAATTTTGAACTTTAAATATAGTAAAATATATAGTACAAAGGTTAAGATGCTTGCTTTGTGTTGTATATGTAAACATTTCAATGGGATTATTATGTTACTGACCCTACCCTGATTGGTGATTGTGCCCTGCCCTAGGGTGTGACCTGGCATTCTGCTCCCACCCCTTAAAGGGCAGTATTGCAACAGCTTTGTACATAGCTGATGCCTGTTTAATCGCCAGCACTGCAAATGGTCCCCAGAATAGCTTGGAGTGATCCCTGAGAAGAGCGAGGAGAAAGTTCTGAGTACATCCTGATGTGGCCCAACTCTCCTTCCCAAACTTTTATTTAAAGCCAAAACCAAAAACAATTGAGTTGGTAACAATAAGGGATAGTTGGACACTGAAAATAACTTCTAGGGTTATTTTCAGATTTAGAACCGAAAACTACAGGGCTGGAGAGATGGTATAGTGGGTAGCATGCTTGCCTACCATACAGCAGATTGGGGTCCAAAATCCCGCACCTCATACAGTTTCCTGATCCCTTAAAGGAATGACGCCTGAGTACAGAGCCAAGATTAAGTTCATTGTAGGGATTGACTTTGAATGGAATCCCAGGAGTTAAGGCTCAGAGGAGGCACATGAGAGGAACTGAGATGGGGAAGACTTACAGCTTGGGTACTGCAGCTAGCGAGGGTCTGGGGGAGGATAGTCAGTGGGTATGAGGCAGAATATCAGAGCATAAATCATTGGAAACTTTAATGCCAATATGAAGGAGGAAAAGGGAGTGGACTTGAGGTGGAGGTCCTCTGAAGACAAGGTGCTAGGTCCCCATTTGCTTGCTGGCTGCTAGGCTACAGTCATAATATGACTCTAGATCTGATTAATTACATACACATTTTTGGTTTCTACCTTGATGAATACAGATGGAAAGTTTCAGGGTAAAGAATGTGAATTAATTTTGGGTATTTTCATTCCAATTCACTTTATTTGGGGAGAGGGGTTCCTAACAATGCTCGGGAAATCTGGAGCAACTCCCAATGATATCTGGCCAACAAGGCTGGTTGCAGTGCTTGGGACTCCCCAGGGCTATTAACGGGGACTCTCCAGGCCGCAGGGGTCCTCAAACTTTTTAAACAGGGGGCCAGTTCACTGTCCCTCAGACCATTGGAGGGTCTGACTATAGTAAAAACAAAACTTATGAACGAATTCTTATGCACACTGCATATATCTTATTTTGCAATGAAGAAACAAAACAGATACAAATACAATATGTGGCCTGCGGGCCATAGTTTGAGAACCACTGCTCCAGGGCTATTATCAGGCAGTGTTCAAGACAACATGTGCTGCTGATTCTGAGTCCCTGTTCACTTTTCCATTCAGAGCCATTTTCACTCATCTGCCCTGACATCACCCCTTCCAGGAGCACTAAAGCACCACCTGACAGAATCTCCCAGCCCATGCCCAGTTGTGTCCCTCAACTGCAACCCACATGCCTCCTCCAGCCCTCCCCACCCCCAAGAGGCACCGTATTGAGGAGAGGCAGGGTCCGACACAGCCTGCACCAGTTCAGCAAGTCTCTCCAGGTTCTGTTGCCTCAAGGCAAATGTGAGACTCAGCTCTTCCTCCGGGGCTGCACGGCCCAAGCGCACCCAACCTGGGGGTATCCTGCGGACGGGGTTCAGGAACATGTGTTTCATTAAGGTGGTGGGATGGGAAATACTAGCCATGAAAATTCGGGGGAAGGACTGACTTTGGGGTCTGAGAAGGGGTGAAGGAACTGAGATGGAGAACTCGATTAGAGACTACAGCGTGAGTACAGCAGCTGGCGAGGGGCGAGAGGAGGCTAGGACTAAGCCAGTGGGTGCAGGGCAGAATACCGCAAAAAGGACAGTCAACTCACATCCACCACTGGTCAGGCTCTGGGCTGTAACTGCATTTGCAGGCCACCACGAGGGCAAGGAGCCCCAGAAAGCTGCGGGGGGAATTAGGGAGGCTTCAACGAGAGCGGATATATCCTTGTGATCCCACCCTCCAACCAGTGATCCCTCCAACGGGACCTCCTAAGACCCTCTTCTCACCACGCGCGGAGCCTCATGTCTCCTTCCTGCAGCTGAGATGTCATGTGAATGATCACGAGGCTTCCCTTTCACCTCCCCCGCTTCTGCTTAGAAACCGGAGCCGGCGCTGGCTCCTCCCTCCAGTGGGTGGTCCTGCCTGCTGGAGGCCTGAGGACTCTACCACTTGGGTCTCTGGGGCCTGCCAAATGGCACACAAGACGCTGGGGAAGGAGAGTGCCTGAAGGGCTCTGACACTCAGATTCGGGCTCATCCAGCTGTGTGCTAGCCGGACAGCACCCGTACTCAGAGCCTAGGCTTTTCCCATGTGTTCTGCCTAACAGAAAGTTGCTCAGGGAAGAGCCTAATCTGCCAAGGGAGCTTTGATTAAATATTCCGCTTGGCTGCCCTGGTATACATCCACACTCTACCTTTAAGATCTCAGGTGTTGAACTGGTTACTCCAAGATCTCTTCCCAGTAATCAACACCTTCCCTCCCCCACACACACTTGGACATTGCCACCAGTCTGCTTTCTCCCTCACTAAGGCAGAGAAGCCAAATGACAGTCATAGGGCAGAGAAAGACAATCCCATTCTGGATGCCTCCATGCCTACCACCACTCAGTGTCTGCTGAGGTTTCTGCAACATGCCAGGTTCCTCCCAATTATTCCCCCATCCCTAAGCCCACCCCCCCCCCCCATAAAACAAAGCTGGACGCTAGATACAAACTGCAGTTTATTAAGGCTCCAGAGTGAGAATTGGCACTTGGTTCTGGACAAGGGCAGGGGTATCAGTGGAACCCAAGGGAGCTGGGCGCCAACAGGCTGGAGGACTTTCCCCAACCCCCTACCCCCAATAAATAAAGTTTCAGCTCCATCTCAGGGTGCTGGTGCAGGGCAAGAAGCCCTTACTGAGGAGGACCCAGGGCTGCTGCCTCCATATTTCTCACCAC
This sequence comes from Suncus etruscus, assembly GCF_024139225.1. Lineage (NCBI taxonomy): Eukaryota > Metazoa > Chordata > Mammalia > Eulipotyphla > Soricidae > Suncus > Suncus etruscus. The sequence goes on from NC_064856.1 coordinate 55,801,787, forward strand.
ACTGAACCTGGCCACAGGGCAGTGCCTGATTGAGGACTGTAGTGCTGGTGCTCTGGAGGGGCCAGGGTGAGCTGTGGGACCTGCCCCTAATGGAGGGACGGGGCACCGGCCTCCCCCATGGTCAATCATGGTCCGAAGCTGCCCGGGACAGGCTCAGATGGGGCCTGCATTGGGGACGCTGTGCACATCCCAGGTCAGGGCCCAGCCTGGGCCACAGCTAGATGTGTAGCTCTGTGTCGTCAGGGGGCTCCAGGCCAGACTCTGTGCTGAGTGCTGAGGCTGTGGGGCCCTGGGCTACCCCAAATGGTGAGACAACAGGAGAACGAGCAGCCAGCGGAGACAGTGATGGGGAGAAGCTGGGGGACATGGCTGCTGAGGACAGGGACCCTTCATGGCTGATAGGGGAGCGGTGGGAGGCTGGCGGGAAGATGGCCCGAGTGACAGCTGTGCTGGCTGGCTTGGGGGGCACAGATTTAGCTCCTGGGTGAGCCACGGCAGTGATGAGGGGTGGTGGATCAATACGGGGAGCCGGGGGACATGGACGCGCTTCATCCTTGAGACGGGCAATCTCAGTGAAAACGCTGGCCAGAGGCTGGAACTGAGGGCACCAGCTTAGCAGGTAGTCCCAGTTGTAGCTGCCACGAAGCTCCTCCTCTCCAGCCACAATGGCTGTCAGTGCACCTGCCACGCATGGCTTGCCATCTGCTGGGAAGCCATAGTCCCCAGAAGGTGCAGGGCTGAGGCCACAGCCCCCCAGGAAGGTGGTAGCTGTGGTTGGGGGCCCCTCTTCTCGGTAGAGAGTGGCTCCTGCTCCTGGCAGCAACAGCCCTGCCTTGCGGCCCTTATACCAGGTGTCAGGAGCAGCTGGCTCACAGGATGTATCACTTAGTCCATCTGCATCCTGCTGGATGCCCGAGTCGGGACCACGAGCAGCCAACGAGGAGGCTACGCTTGCCACTCGGGGAAACTCATTGATCATGCGAATCTCGTCATCCTCTGCAGCCTCTGCTGAGCCTCGGCCACTTGAATGTGAAGGGTCCAGGGAGCCACCCCGGGGATAGGGACCCCCAGCTCCTGGCCCGCCGTAGCTGGGGAGAGTCTGGTGATATAGGTGTTCTGAGGGTGGTGGGCTGGGTGGCTCTCGGCCCAGCTTTTGCAGAGTTCCACTAGCCAGAGGTGCTGCCTGTGACATTGGGCCAGGTGCTGCCTCAGCCTTACGGCTGCGGGCCCTCACCAGCCCAAGAACCAGGGCTGCCAGTGCAAGTACCACTACAACTCCTAGGGAGGCTGCTACGGCTCCCACCAAGAGCAGGTTGAGGTCAGGTGCCAAGCCCAGTGCGGTGTGGGTGATGTCCACAGTCACAGGCACTGTGGCACTCCGGGAGCCAGGGAGAGGCCCCCGTGCCATCACCTCTAACCTCAACTCCCGTGGTGCTTCACGGCGAGTCCGGCTCCCAGTCCCCGAGCTACCTGTTCCACTGCCTGGTGCCCGGCTGTCTACCCGTAGGTACAGGACACCTGTAGTCTGGTTGATTCCAAAATAGGGGGAAGAGGTGGCAAGGGAATAGAGTACCAGACCATCGGCACCTCCATCTTCATCTGTGGCCTGCACATGACCCAGGCTGTGACCACGTCGGGCACCTTCTGGCACCTGGAAGTGAAATGCTGGAGCCAGGAAAATGGGGTCATACTCATCCTCTCCGGTCACCAGCACTGACACAGTGACTGAGGCTGAGAGATTCCCAGCATCAGCAGCACCTACCAGTAGCTGGAAGTTTCCCGTGTGTTCATAGTCAAAGGCCACTCGGGCCCGCAGCTCCCCTGTTGAGCTGTTCAGTGCAAATGCCTCACGACCCTCAGGCCCTGGGCCAGCCTCTAGCAGGCTGTAACGAAGCTTCCCAAAAGAACCAGCATCCCTATCAATTGCATGCAGTGTGGTTACAAGAGTGCCTGGAGGCTGGTTCTCTGCCAGGCTGGTGCTGAGCAAGCTCAGGGGGAAGGTTGGGCCATGATCATTCACATCCTGAACCTCAACTGTCACTGGGACTAGAGCAAAGTGTGCCCCTGTAGGGTCAGCTGCCTGCACTACAAGCTGATGTCGAGCCTGAACCTCACAATCTAAGGAATGGGCCAGTCGCAGGGCACCTGAGCTCTCATCCAGCTCAAAGAGCCCCAGAGGGTCACCTGAGGTAAGTGTAAAACGTATGAGACCATGAGGGCCTGGGTCAGCATCTGAGGCCTCCACATGCAGCAGCTCAGCTCCAGTGGGTGTGTCCTCAGGCACTATCACATGGTAGGATGCTTGGGAGAAGATGGGTGGATTGTCATTGACATCTAATACGGTGATCATGATAGGCACTGCTGAGCTGCGAGGAGGCTGCCCCCGATCAGCTGCAGCCACTGTTAGGTTGTACTGGGTCAAGCTTTCAAAATCCAGAGGCTCAAGCAATACCAGGCAGCCCAGAACCCGGGGACCTAGTCCACTATCTTCCCCTGACTCGGCCAGCCTGGGTTCCAGTTGGAAGACTTTGCCCCTGTTGCCGCTAATGATGCTGTAGTCCACAATTGCATGGGTACGGCTCCCGTCAGCATCTGTGGCCTCCAGGGTGAGCAGGGTAGAACCTGGGGGCAGATCCTCAGTCACAGCCACCTGGTAGTTTGGCAATGTGAAGCTTGGGGCATGGTCGTTCTGGTCTTGTAGCTGCACGTGCACTGTGGCTCGAGATGCCCGGCCTGGCATCCCGTGATCTCGTGCTTCTAGCACCACATCCACCACTCCTGGCCCCTCCTGGCCCCAAATCATTGCTCCCACTGTTGTGAATAGAGTTCCTAAGAAGAGAATGGAGAGAAGCGTGCATTCAGCAAAGACTGTGGGTGAGCACAAGAAGGATCCTTTGTGGCCATGGAAATGGTCTCAAAGTTTAGGCCCCTAGGGAAGGGTTTGGTTCTGGGAAATGGTCTCCAGGATTCAGACAATGGCTTCCAGACATGCAGTGGTAACAGGAATAAAAAGGAGACAGAAGAAGGAAAGATCTTCCCTTGATCAGAGATCCAGTTCAGAGATCAGATAAGAGAGTTCAAAGTAGGTCAGAATCTAGAGCCCAATACGGAAAAGAGGAGGTCAGAGCACAAGAAGGACGCACCGTTGTTGGGGTCAACACTGAAGCCCTCAGTAGGGGAGGCCAGGTGGTAGGAGATGTGACCATTGGCCCCTGAGTCCTTGTCGGTGGCAGAGACAGAGAGAATGGCGCTGCCTGGGGGTGTGTGTTCAACCAGCATCACCTAAGATGGGAGGATAAGCAATTATGGCCAAATTTCCTGGAGGCCCCCTCAGACTATGTTCTGGAGTTTGAACTCTTAAACTCTATTTGCCATCCATTCCAGCCTGAAACTCATATTCACTATTAGAATTTCCCACCTTCCCCCATTTCCATCTTTCTATCCCCCTTTACACATCTCCAGGACATTCCCCCTAGTAGAGCTCTCTGTGATCGGTCTGACATCTAGCCCACACAGACCTCAAGCCTCACTGCTTCCCTCCAATGTGAACAATCCAAAGTTCAGATGTGGGGTTCTCAGTACCTGGTAGAGACTCTGAGAGAATACAGGTACATTGTCATTGACATCTTCCACAAGCACTGTGAGATTGGCATGGCCTTGGTGAGGCCCATCATGTGCCAATAGCTGCAGGTGGTAACGGTCATGTTGCTCAAAGTCCAAAGGGCCTGTGAGTGAGACACGGCCTCCATAGCGGCCTACACTGAAGGGATCCTGGGGTCCGGAGGGGCTCAGCACATACCACAACACTGGTCCAGAGTCCACATCATTCCCCGTTACCTGCGCAATCTCTGAGCCAAGGAGTGCATCTGCATCAGAGGGGACAAGTGTATTAAGAATGATCCCAGACCTACCAACCTTTGTATCTCTCACTTTACCCAGCTTTTACCTTCAGATACTCGGAGCTCCCAGGGCTGGGGGATGGTGGGACGATTGTCATTGGTATCGATGACCATCACTGTAAGGGTAGCTGAGCCCACCAGGGCTGGACTTCCTCTGTCTGTGGCCATCAATACTAACCTAGACACAAAGTACTATCAGTGGGTGGGTCCAGGGCTAAGCGGGGTTTGGAGGATTCATGACGGTGTGCATGACTTGGTGTGTATAAGATAGATGGAGGGGAGGAGGGATTCAAGGCAGGGCTTGAAAATAGGATGGACCCAAATGGGATCTATAGAGCTGGCCTCACCGTGTTTCAGCCCAGATCTCACGGTCCAGAATGGCTGTGGTGGTAATCGTGCCTGTAGTTGGGTCTATGTGGAACAATCCCCGGGCTGGCTGGGATGCAGCCAGACTATAGGAGATCTGTCCACTGGGACCTTGATCCAGGTCATCTGCCTCCACCTGGTGAGAAGAGAGGGCTGCTGCCACTAGCCTGGGCAGACAAATTTGACCAGCCCTTGTCCCCCATTTTCCTACCACATCTCATACCTGTAGCAGAGACCCCTCCAAGGGCCTGGACTCAGGCAGGAAGGCAACATAGTGGGGCTGCAGGAAGCGGGGAGCATTATCATTGGCATCTTGCAGGGTGAGTGTCAGCACGGAGAATGCAAAAGTGCCTCCACTTTCTGCCTGTAATACTAGTCGCAACCGTGGACTTGCCTCAAAGTCCAATCCCTCTGCGGAGCGAACTGTGATGACTCCTGGTGGAAATTAAAGTGCACTGATAGTGTCCTCTACTTCCCTTACTCAAGAGCAATCCTTTCCCTTCCAAAATATCCTCCAGTCCAAAGAGACTGTCCCCCTTACAGCCTGTCCCTTTACAAACCCCTACCCCTTACCAGTACTAGGCTGGATAGAGAATGTTCCTTTCTCGTTTCCACTGAGAATGCTGTAGGTGATTGGGCCACTGGAACCCCCAGCATGGGTGGCTTTGGGAGAGACAATAGGAGTGCCTGCACAGAGGATAGCATTAGTTGGACTGTGAGCACTAGTCCGAGGAAGTGTGGAACACCAGCCCATTCAGAAACCAAAGCTGAGATACGGTTGGGAACCCACCTGGGGGTGCATTCTCACGGAGCACAGCTTCGCTACTAGTCCGAGGAAAGCGGGGTCCACGTTCAGACTCCCCTTGCAGCCCAACAATGACCACGCCAGTAGCAGAGCGAGCTGGACGGCCCAGGTCAGTGGCCACAATGAAGAGAACACGATCCCGAGGGCCCAGGGCTGCAGGAGAGCGGGCCAAGCGAATTTCACCAGTGTAAGAGTCCACAGTGGTACCAGGTGGTGGCGTGCCTGCCAGACGGTAGAGGATTGATGCATTGGCACCAGCATCACGGTCTTCAGCTCGCAGAGTAGCCAGAGCCAGAGGTGGGGTACTGAGGCTGGGGCCTGGACGGGGCAGGCGCAGCCGCAAAGGACTGGTGGGGAAAGCAGGGGCATGATCATTGACATCTCGCACTGTGATGGTGACAGGCACTGTGGTGCTCAGAGGCCCAGCAGCCGCATTGTCCACTGCGCTCACAGAAAAGGCATAGCTGGGACACTGCTCTCTGTCCAGGGCTGTGGTCGTGCGCAGTTCCCCAGAGCTGGGTTCCAGCAGGAAGGCACCTGCAGCACCTGCACCCAGATAGTAGGTTACAAGACCATTGGCCCCAGCATCAGGGTCATGAGCCTTTAACTGCAGCAGCACGGTCCCTGCAGGTGCATCTTCAGATACCTCCACAGCGTAGGCAGGCACAGGGAAAGCTGGGGCATGATCATTGGCATCCAGCACTGTCACTGTCACAAGCAGAGTGGCACTGAGAGCTGGCTGGCCTCCATCCCGGGCCTCTATTCGCAGCTGGAATGCTGACTCCACCTCGCGGTCTAAAGGCCTCATGGTGCCAAACTCTCCAGAGGCAGAATCAAGAACAAAGGCTCCAGATGGATCTCCATCTGTAGAGAAGGCATGCACACATAAACAAATATGCATATTTGTGGGAGTGGGTGACTTACTGGCAACAGCAAAAATCGTGTGTGTTCTTTGTGGCAGAGCAGGAGGGGGGGCATAAGAGAAGCAAAATGAAGGTAAAGATGGTAGAAGGACCGTTGGGAGTCCCTGGAGATCCTTTTAGAGTCTTTAAATAAGATTAAAGCTGTTTTTGTGGCAATACTAAACCATCACACGCCCTTTGCATCCTCATTATCTCACAAATGTTCTATCTAGCCTAACACATGTGATAACATAAGCACTTGGTTGATGGAATGTGTGATAATGTATATATGTGCCTACTATTCTAGGTATAGAAAGTATACAACATAAATAGGTATTTTCAGAGATTCACTCAATTTTTGCTGACTTACCTTTAATAATTTCTGATACTATTTTGCACCCTCATTATCATATAGTGATTACTAAACAATAATAAATAACTTTATTTTAAACAATAACATTTCTTTGTGCTTAGCAATAGGGAAATATGAACTGTTCATACGAAAAGAATATATTTTGTAATATGGCTTATTTTATAGTATTAGATTCTCATCTAATCTAATACAATATTGTATTCTTGCCTAATCTAATATTGTATTAACTAAAACAATATTGTGTTTCTAAAAACTATGTAGTATCATTGATATTATATTAAACAGTGATATCATAAAAAGAAAAGCTTCTATAGTGTTCTTAAAAATTAAGAATTTGGGGCCGGGCGGTGGCGCTAAAGGTAAGGTGCCTGCCTTGCCTGCGCTAGCCTAGGACGGACCACGGTTCGATCCCCCGGCGTCCCATATGGTCCCCCAAGCCAGGAGCGACTTCTGAGCGCATAGCCAGGAGTAACCCCTGAGCGTCAAATGGGTGTGGCCCAAAAACCAAAAAAAAAAAAAAAAAAAAAAAAAAGAAATAAGAATATTAAGAATTCTTGGGGCCAAACAGTTTGAGGACAACTTCTCTGATGTAGAAAGCCAAACGTGAAAGAAAAGGAAAGTAAATGGGAAGATAGAAATAAATATAGAGGGGGGGCTGGAGAGATAGCATGGAGGTAAGGCGTTTGCCTTTCATGCAGGAGGTCATCGGTTCGAATCCTGGCGTCCCATATGGTCCCCCGTGCCTGCCAGGAGCAATTTCTGAGCCTGGAGCCAGGAATAATCCCTGAGCACTGCCGGGTGTGACCCAAAAACCAAAAAAAAAAAAAAAAAAAAGAAATAAATATAGAGGGAAATAAAAAATGGGGGTGACACAGTTTACCTGAAACACTGATATATGCATAAAGAGAAACTATGAATAACACAAAGTTCAGGAAAGAGGAGCAGACATATTAACTGAGTTTGACACAGGCCAACAGGAAATAAGAAATAGGCAAATAAGTCTGGCTTAGTGGATCCAGGTGGGTTCTTACCCAGGATGTGGTACTGTAGCTGCCCATTTGCTCCTTCATCTGGGTCAGAGGCCCGCAGTTTGGTAAGAATTTGAGGGTCTTGGCCCTCAGGTACCTCTAGGGTGAGGTGGGTGCTCCCAAAGGCTGGGGCATGGTCATTCTCATCCTCCACTGCCACTCGTACTGTGACATGCGTCAACAATGGGGGTGAGCCCCTGTCCCGGGCATACACTGTAAAGAAATACAACCAATGACATTCAGTCTGTTCCATGTTCATGGAGAAAAGCACTGAATGCTTACAAATATTCCCCCACAATCCACAAACACACATGTACCCACATAAAGATTCAAAGAAGACAAGTGTTGTCTCTCCACATGTTTGGTGCACATGAGAGATACTGTGTATTAGTAGTAGTATAATGGGAAGAAGTGAAATGAGGTAGCATAGGATTGGGCAAGACTTCCAATGCTGCCATCTGCAGTCTGTCAGCTTGAACAAATCAACTGATCTTTCTGGTACTCAATATCAAGGCACTACACTGTGAAAACTACTAGCTACAGATCAATACAGCTGTGGCACTGTGCATTTGAGTTTGGGGGGATCTGGCAGTTCAGTTTGCACTTTGCCAACTCTTGACTTTCCAAATATATGACAGAAGATAACTGTAATAGGCGGAAGTTTTTGGAAGGTACCTTGAGGGTTCTGCCTTATAACGCTGGTTTTTACCAAACACCAGATTTGAGGAGTCCAGTTTACACCTGCATACCTGTCAAGTTGATCTCCTCCTGTTCCTCCCGATCCAGGGCCTGAAGAGTTGTGAGAACTCCAGTGTCTGGGTCCAGGGTAAAGCTTTCTCCAGAGATGCCCCCATAAGTCACATGCCCATTGGGCCCTGAGGTACATTGAGTGTAAAAGAGCTCTTTCTAGCCCCAGTCCAAATCTCTCCCCTCCCAAACATCCCCACCCACAAGGTCTTACCCAGGTCAGGGTCAGTGGCCTGCAGAGTGAGGAGAGAAGTACCAGGAGGGCTATTCTCACGCAAAAGGACGCTGTATTCCTGCTGCTGGAAAGTGGGGGCCTCGTCATTCACGTCGGCGATACTGATAGTCAGCAGCTGTGTGGCTGAGCGAGGCGGGGAGCCATGGTCGGAGGCCACCACCGTCAGCACATGCTCAGCCTTCTGTTCACGGTCCAGAGGTCGCACCACGGACAGCGCTCCTAGGCGAAGCAGAGAGGGGTCAGATCATACCAGAGAGATAGCACGGAGGTAGAGCGTTTGCCTTGCATGCTGGACGGTGATTCGAATCCTGGCATCCCATAGGGTCCCCCGAGCCTGCCAGGAGCGATTTCTGAAGTAGAGCCAGGAGTAACCCCTGAGCACTGCCGGGTGTAATCTCCCACCCCCCACCCCCCAAAAAAGAGGTCAGATTGGCAAGAAATAACCAAGAGTCCCTTTACATCCCACTCCCCCGGGGGGGGGGGGCAGCTTCTCACCAGTACTGGAGTGTAATCGAAAGTAGCCGTCGCCTCCAGCTGCCAGGCGATAGGACACGCGCGCAGCCTCCCCCAGGTCGGGGTCCCGGGCCACCACATGCAGCGCCGCGGGCCCAGGCAGCTGGTCCTCCGGGAGGCGCACGCGAGAGGGCGAGGCGAAGACGGGCGCGTTGTCATTCTCGTCCGTGACAAAGACGCGCGCAGACACGCGCGCCGTGCGGCGGCGGCTGGCGTTGGTGGGCCGGTCGGTGGCTTCTACGAGCAGCAGCAGAGCGGGAGTGGTCTCCCGGTCCAGGCCTCGCGGGGCGCTCAGGGCCCCGGTGCGTGCATCCAGGCGAAGGGCGGGCACGGGCGGCTCCTGGCGCAGCAGGCGGTAGCGCACGTCGCTGTTGGGGCCCGGGCCGTCGGCGTCCGAGGCTCGGAAAGTGTAGAGCGCAGCGCCGGGCTCTGGGTTCTCGGGCAGCGCCAGTGCCAGCGGGTCGCGGGCGAAGGTGGGCGCGTGTTCGTTTTCGTCTTGCACACGCACCTGCACGCGCAGCAGCCGTGCGCCCGCGCCTCCCGGCCCCTCGGCGCGAACCGTGAGAGCGCGCCACGGCGGGCCCGCCTCGAAGTCCAGGGGCCGCGCCAAGTACAAGCGGCCCGAGGCCGCGTCGAGCGCGAAGGTGCCTTCGGGGTCCGCGCCACCCACCAGCGTGTAGGTGAGGGTGCCCGCCGCCGCTGACTCCGGGGGTGCCACCGAGCCCAGCAGGGAGCCCGGTTGCAGCCCTTCGGCGGCGGTCACCGTCAGCACCACGGGCACCGGCGTCGCCGGGTCCGGCTCGGAAGGATCGTGCGGAGTCTCCGGAGACCGAATGGAGGGCAGCACCTGTTGTGAATAGGGTGGGAGCTCAGAATCGGGGAGAACCGTTGGCCCCTCCAGGTATTGAGACAAGTAATCAGGAGTCTGCCTAGAGGGCGCCAGAACCCCATAGATATGCTGCTTCTCAAGCCCATCCCAGGGTGGCCCATGTTAAGTGCACAGATTGGAGGCATGGGTCGGGGGAGGAAGGGCAAGGGCGGCCAAACCTGCACCAGCAGCTGGAGGCTGGAGCTCCGAGGAGGGGTGCCTTGATCGCGAGCGCTCAGCGTCAGCACGTAATGGGGCCGCTCTGCTCTGATCAGGGGCGCCGCTGTGAACAGCTCCCCAGAGTGAGAGTGCAGAGAGAAGAGCTCTGAGCCAGGTCCTGAGGGCAGACACAGGAAGGGTGAGGACTTGGGGTTCAGGAGCTGAGGCGGGCAGAACTTCATGGCAGCACCCTCTTCCTCCCTTCTCTCCACCCCATACCAGTTAGAGAATAGAGAATGGTCCCATTCTCCCCCTCATCCGGATCCTTGGCTTGGAGCGTTGTCACTAGGGTTCCTGGAGGTACCCGATCTGGCACCTGTTGGGGCGAGAACACAACTCCTATTCTTGCAACAACTTAGGATTGAAATTCCTTCACCATGTGCAAGTAGGGTCCCTCTTTTTCCAACTCTTGCTTCAAAAAGTGCACTTAGCTTCACTTACAGGTCTCTGGGAAGACACCCCACCACCACCACCACCATTTGCCACTCTGCAGAGCAAGGGCCTGATGCTTCCATACCTGGATCGGAAGACCACCGCCAGCAGCCCCTGAGGCCTGCACGAAGGTGGGGCTGTGGTCGTTGAGGTCTAGCACTGCAATGTGCACAGTGCCTGTGGTACTTCGGGAAGGGCTCCCCCCATCCTGCACTTGCACTAGGAGCTGGTAGCTGCTCTGCCGCTCACGATCGAGGCTTTGGAGCGTGGTCACCTCACCTAGGATTGTAGGACAGGGACTATGTGTGAGGTAGCTAGAGGTGTTGACCTGAGGCCTGCAGATTGGGTTTGGGAGCATGAGAGTAAATGTCAGGGTGAACAATTCTAGACTCAGTCCTGATCCTCAAAGATAAGACTTTGGTGGGGTCTGGTCTGGGTGATCAATGATCTGAGGATAAAACTATAGGGTCTCAGAACATAGGTCCCAGTGCTCACCAGTCTGAGGGTGGATGCGGAAGGCCTTGCTGTCTTCAGAGAGATGTCGCAGACTGTAGGTCAGTCGTCCATTGGGTCCTGGGTCTCGGTCAGTGGCAAATATTCGGCCCACACTGGTCCCTGGTGGCTGGTTCTCAGCCACAGTCAGGAAGGTGGGTTCCTCAGATAAGCGGGGACTGTGGTCATTCTGGTTGAGGATGCTGACCCTGACGGTGGCTGTCCCTGTCTGTTGCCCTAGCTCAACTTTAGACCCAGACACAGCCATTACCTTCAGAGTATACAGTTCCTGGTCCAGGGCTGCCCGTACCCACAGCCACCCACTTTGTGTTTCCAGGCTAAAGGGGCTACTTAGCCCATCTGCTGCAAGGTGGTAGATAACAGGGATCCCATCTGGTGCTCGAGCTTGTACTTGCAGGACCCGAGTCCCAGGGGTAGTGCCTGAAGGCAAATCTATGTGGTACGTAGGGCTGCTGAAGTGGGGAGCCAGTCCACGAGTCCCCATATCCTGTACCACCACCCTCAAGCGAAAATGGCTGGTGCGGGGTGGGGAGCCCCCATCTCTAGCCTCCACTTCCAATTCATAGGCTGGTCCGCCTGGGGGACCTAGAGGTCCCATAAGTCGTATTTGGCCTGTAGTTGGATCCACAGTGAAAGTCCCAACATCCCCTGCAAGCAGTGTAAAGGTGACTCGACTATTAACGCCTGAGTCAGGATCTAGAGCCCTAAGTGTGTAGATGAGGGTTCCTGGGGCAGTGCTGGGTGGCAGCAACACCGTGTCTTCGGGTGCTGGGAAGGCAGGGGAATTGTCATTTACATCATCCAGCAGCACACGTACACGGGCTACTGCAAAAGCTGGGGGTATGCCACTGCCTGCCCGCACCTCCAGCTCCAATACTGGTCCCAAAAGCTCCCGGTCTAGAGGGCGAAGTGTTTTTAATAGCCCTGAGACCCCATCTATGGAGAAGAGTCCTCGGGGATCCCCATCTGACAGAGCAAGAGTCACAGGCCCCAAGCGACCTATAGAGAAAGAGAGAGGGGTCAAGAAAAAGAGAGGTGTTACTGAGTTGGGGCCAAGCTTCTGTTCCCAATGAGTAATCAATGCTCAGGCCTGAGACTTTCAAGGTACTAGGGGTAAGCAATGTGGGAGGATGACTGGGTGGCAGCAGAATGATATCCACATGCCTGGGAAAGAGCAAAGGGCTAGTGTCATGTCCAGATGTTGGGAATGAAACCGAAGTGTTTCATATATGCATATCTGAAAGTGTTTGACACTTTAGGGTAGTGTTTCTTGAACTTTTTTCTATGGTGGCTTTCTTTCAACTTTGTTTCCTTTCTATAGCATTCTTGTCCTACCAGCTGGCCTCCTAGTCTCATGCCATGGCACCCCATTTATGTTAATTTTGTTGTGTCCCCCTTGGAATATCCTGAGGGTTCCAAATTGAGAAATGCTGTTGCCTAGTACTTGTATATAGAGCTAAAGCACCTTACTGAGGCCTTTGGATATGGCATCAAGTGGCGAAATGCTCAGCAATACCTGGTGGGTTGTGTGCCTGGACCTTGCCCACACTGGTGCCTGGTGCTGCATCCTCTAGCACAGAAAAGACGTACTGCAGCTGCTCAAATACAGGTGGTATGGGAGTTCCAGGCACAATACTGATGTTGACTCTGGCTCTGGGCTCTGCCTGCAGACCACCACCATCCTGAGCCCCAATCTCCAGCTGTACCACAGAATTGGCTCGTCTGGCTAAAGGCCAGGCTACTGTCAGCAGCCCTGGGAAGAAGCACAAAAGCAAAGATGTCTCAGGAAGCATAATAGAGCTGAAAGGGCTCTGGGAAAAGGAGTACATCATTTATATGGATAGGGAAAGAGTCTGAGGGTAAGCCCCAGGAAAGGAAGATTCCTTACCTGAGTGTTCATCCAAGGCAAAGAGAGGGGGACTATTGCCAGCCAGGATGTGGTAGGAGAGTTGCCCATGGAGCCCCTGATCAGGGTCACGGGCACGGACCTTCAGCACAGCTGTGCCAGGTGTGCTCTGGACACTCAGACTGGCTGCATACTCTCTTGGATAAAACTGAGGTGGGTTGTCATTTTCGTCTGACACAAACACCTTCACATACACAATGGACTTGAGGCCTCCCTATTAAGAGATGCAACCATTAGTCAGGTGAGTTTTACCTAGTCATAGTGAGTTCTCTACCCCCGAACCCCAGCCTGGCCAGGGTCTGTGCACTCACTCCATCCACAGCAGTCACTGTGAAGTCGAAACTTGAAGGCCCATGGTCTCGATCCAGAGTTCGGGTTGTACACACATCACCGGTGAGAGCATCAATGCGGAATGGGGGAGACCCTGAGGCTCCGAGTCCAGCACCCAAGGAGTAGGATAGGACGCCAAATGTGCCACTGTCTGCATCTGTGGCTGTCACCTGGAGGAAAGCTTGGTTCAGTGATGCTTCACACTCTTGACCAAAAAAAGCCAAAGCTAAGAGGCGATGAAAAGGAGCAGCCCTGGGTCAGCTGCTCTGATGATCTCTGGACTGTAGCACATAGTAGGGACTAATAGGGCATGTACCAGAACCCCATTACAGCCTACACCTCACCATCCATGCTAACATTTTTGTTAGTTGCTCAATATATAAGTTCATTTTAAGCCTTTCTGTTTAATACATCTTACTTAATATAAGTGGTTAATTCACAATGAAATCATAGCACTATAATGTGCCTATAATGAAGCTTATCTAATATACACATGTATTTCTCCATATGGCCCACCATAGACTTGCTCTGCTTAATTAAGAATACCAGAGAGCTCTTTGACATGGTGAATTATTTTATTATTGCTTTTTTGGGGGGCCACTCACTCCTGGCTGTGTTCAAGGGCCATATCCGGCAGTGCTGGGGATCACATATGGTACTAGAATTTGAGCCAGGCCCTAGAAAAGGGCCTCTCAGCTCCAGCTCCAGCTGCAGTGCTAGGCAAGCTTCTTAACCTTTATACTATATTTGACTGCCTTGGAAGCCATTTTAAGTAATAATGTAACCAAGAAAAAGAACAGTGTGGAAAACATGGCACTAAATAGACTACAAGAAAACAAAACAAAACAAAACAAAACTATAGCTCACAGTATAGACAGTTTGAATGCAAATTGTGCAAACTCAGAACGGACTGGTATCATTGGTTAGCTTAATTTTTCATCACCCATCACATCTCTGGGAGTACCACACAAGTTATATGAGGATGTTGAAGTTTTAAGTAAATTTCAGAGCTGGTGAGTTCATAAATATAGAATCTTTCCAAATAAGGATAACTGTATTTACAAAGAAAGAGTGCTAGGGGCTATGACTGAATTTTAGATGGTTCACAAGGAGTTAAAATGATCTAAGGGATCCACCTAAGGGACGGATCTACAAGACATAAGGTAAGGTACTTGACTTGTATAAGACTGACCCAATCCCTGGCACCGCATATGGTTTCCTGAGTCCCAAGAGGACATGAGCAGAGTCAGGAGCATCATCAGGTGTGACTACAAACCAAGAAAAAAGAAAGAAAGAAAAGGAAGGAAGGAAGGAAGGAAGGAAGGAAGGAAGGAAGGAAGGAAGGAAGGAAGGAAGGAAGGAAGGAGAAAGAAGAAAGAAAGAGAAAGAAATAAAGGAAGAAAGAGAGAGAAAGAAAGAAAAAGAAGAAAGAAGAAAGAAAAAAAGAAAGAAAGGAAGGAAGGAAGGAAGGAAGGAAGGAAGAAAGAAAGAAAGAAAGAAAGAAAGAAAGAAAGAAAGAAAGAAAGAAAGAAAGAAAGAAAGAAAGAAAGAAAGAAAGAAAGAAAGAAAGAAAGAAAAGAAAAATATATCACCAAGTCTTATAATAATAATAATACTAAGTAGAGAACTTGCTAACAGAATTATAGAATGAACTTACATGTCTTCTCTTGACTGAGTCACTCAAGTAGGGTCTGACTGGTAATAAGATCTGATCACCTGACTCATTGGGATCTGCTCTGTTGATTTATGGATGTGTGGGTTATGAGCCTTTAACTTCCCTTCACCTCTCAAGTCAACCTCACCAGAAAAAAGGGAGAACTGTAAGTTTATAGTACAGTATTAAAGTCATTAAATCATTTGGACTCCCTCTCCAACTCCCCCCTCTAAAAAGGAGGAAAAGGCTTTCCTGGTTAATTCTTGGCTCTCTTCCAGATTGCTCAGGAAAAGCTGAGTGGCAGGACACCCCTCAGAAGTTTCTGAATGTTTTTGAGCCAGATCAGTAGGAGGCGCCATCTGGAGAGATCCTCTGCCTCATATGGCCAGGCACACAGTAGGTCCTCTATATCTATTTAATCCTTGAGTAAATGGACATTCTGAGTCTCCTGCCTTGCACAGAAATTTCTTTCACACTATGTTTTATACACAGAGTGCATAATGGGCTCTCAATGGCTAGTTAGCTGGTACCCACTACTGCAGCCCGTGACAAAGTACTCTTTGTGCACAGAGACTTCAAGGTCATGATACACTGTAAAAGGAAGCTGGAGAGTTTCCCCTTTCCAAGCCAGAAAATGTTGCTCGGAGAGAAGGCTGGCCAAAGACTTCTGATTGTTGCCCAGGCCCTTGACAGAGTGATTTGTACCACTGTTTACCCTCCCAAGAGACACTCAGACCCCTCCCAGAT
Source organism: Suncus etruscus (assembly GCF_024139225.1). Taxonomy (NCBI): domain Eukaryota; kingdom Metazoa; phylum Chordata; class Mammalia; order Eulipotyphla; family Soricidae; genus Suncus; species Suncus etruscus. Next base: position 55,817,324 of record NC_064856.1, read on the forward strand.
GAACCCTGGAAACGGTTCCTGCTGCAACTCTTTACTATGGCTATGGGCCCAGATATCCCAGGAGACAAACTTCCCCCTGCATCAATCTGGGCGGGCTGCAGCACAGCTGTGGCACCGTCTCCAGAAGCTGTTAAAGACCTTTGCCCTCTGACTTGCTGCAGGAAGAGGGCAATAAATAGTGGTCAGGGGAAGTTGTCAGTAAGTGACCCCAAAAGGCGCAGAGATCATTGACTGGAAATGGCCAAGGAGTGGTGAATTTCCTGACCTGTGCAGCCCCAGCTCAAAGATTCCAGCAGGCTCTCTCCCTAACTTCACAGCTCAAATTCCACTCCTACTCTGCCCCAAAGCTGACATTAGCCACACTTCTCACTTCTGTTTCCTCACACTCATCAGGTGCACTATTTAAGAGAAAATAAAGACCTTATCTGTGAACTCTTTAAATTCCTACCAGACCACAAACCTACCACATCCGCCCTTTCCAGATCACTTCCCAGGTGTCTCCCAGCTTCTCCTCCCACTGCTTACACCACCTACGCCCCTTCTTACCCACTATACTTCTGTGAATCTCTTCTTGGCCTCTGCTCACTCTCCATACTCTCTCAGGGCCTTCTCTTCCACTTCCGTGGTTTTGACCATCATCTATACCTTGACCTGGGCTACCTCCTCTGAGCTCCAGACATGTACATCCAGATGCCAGATCAGTATCTCCATTTGGATATCCCACAGGAAGTTGTCAGGAACCTTAAATCCAACCTGTCCAAAGCTAAGCTCATGGTCATTCCAAACCCCTCTCTAATGACTCTTCCATTCATGCACTTACTCAAGCCAGAAATTCGTTCTTCCCTTTTCCTTTCTCAGCATATCAATCAACCAGAGAATAAGTAAGCCCTGTTATCCCTTCTACTTATCTAGTCCTCTGTATTACCATTATAACTTTTCTAACAGGCTAAAATGATCTCTCTTCTGAACTATTATAATCCTCCATTGGCCACCTCCTATTCATCTTTTATACCAAGGTTTCTCAACCACTGCACAGCTAACATTTTAGGACATGTAATTTCTCGTTGTGGTGCTTCCATATACATTACTTATTTGTTTGTTTTTGGGTCACACCTAGTAGTCTGGATGTTTACTCACTAGATACCATAGCATCTCACACTTGCAGCAACCAAGTATCTTTAGATATTTCCCAAATATCCTTTCTAGGGGACAAAAATCATCTCTATGTGTGAATCATTTTTCTAGCTAACTCCTAAAAGCATCTATTTTAACTTGTTTGTTTTTGATTACTTTGTTTGATTTGTGGCTATAGCTCAACATTTAATCCTGGCTCTGAGTTCAGGGATCCCCTGGGCTCAGCGGTCCATATGGGGTGCTGGGGATCAAAATAGGTCATCTGTGTGCAAGGCAAGCACCCTAAACTCTCTATTAATGCTCCACCCCCTAAAAGCATCTCTCAAGAAAACAAATATGTTCATATTATCCCAGTACTCAAAAAAACTTCAATTTTCTTTATAGAAAAAGGCTCAAGTCCTTACCTCATCTTTCACACACCACCTTATTATTTTGGGAGGAGGCCCATATCTAACACTGCTCAGGACTTACTCTAGGCTCTGTGCTGAAGTAACACTCTTGAGGGGCTGAAGGAATCATACATGGTGCCAGGGATTGAACCCAGGTCATCTGTATAAGGCAAGAGCCTAAACCTCTTCTACTATCATAGTTCCAGCTACATTTTGGGAAAACTTGTTTTGTACCTCTCTACACCTCAAATATAGCCAGATGCACTACAGAAAACTTTTTACTGCAGTCAAATTATTTAGCCCTCCAGTTTATAAACCCCATGAAGCAGGGAAGTGATCCATTCATTACTGTATTCTACATCACTCTAGAGCCGCAATGGTGAACCTATGGCACGCGTGGCATGTGAAGGCCTTGCAGTGAGTACGCGGGAAGGTCCGCAATTAAGATATGCGGCGCATGCTGAATAGTTTTTAGATACTACAATCTTAATCGACGTGCTGGCACTTTTGAGGAAATTATTTGTGTGCGGCAGTTTGGGCACGCGGGCTCAAAAGGGTTAGCCATCACTGCTAGAGTGACTAGTACTGGCAGATATGTAATAAATGTAAATATTAAGATTTTAAAAACAGGGCCTGGAGAGATAGCACAGTGGTGTTTTCCTTGCAAGCAGCCAATCCAGGACCAAAGGTGGTTGTTTCGAATCCCGGTGTCCCATATGGTCCCCCGTGCCTGCCAGGAGCTAAGCTATTTCTGAGCAGACAGCCAGGAGTAACCCCTGAGCACCTCCAGGTGTGGCCCAAAATCCAAAAATAAAAAAATAAAAAAAAATTTAAAAAATAATTATAAATATTTAATGGTCATTTGAACCCCATTTCTTCTGGTTACTAATGGTTTAAAAACAAACAAGCAAACAAAATAAGCCTTCAGGAAATCACCTAGAGCACTGCCCTCTAACCGCAGGCATTTTTGAGGAGGGAAGAAGCCAGAAACTGTTGGTCCAGGGCCAAGAGGGAGACTAAATACATGAAGAGCCAATGTGAACTATACAGGAGACAGATATATACCTACCTAATGTGGCTATGAGAAAGAGAACAGCTAGGCTCAGACATTGTCCTGAAGTCTATGTCACAGGCAGCCCCTAAAATGATGCTTGGGAATATGGAGGATTTATGAGACTTAAAGACTTGAAGCATTAAACTTCTATAAGGAGTTAGTGACTCAGTCTCCTCTCCTGCTTCCCGATGCAGTTAAAACAATCTTTCTAAAAGATATCAGATTTGCTGAGAGCTCCTAATTGACTCCTTATGGCTTTTAAGATAAACTCAGCAGTGGAATTCTTTTTGTTTGTTTGTTTGTTTTGGGGCCACACCTGGCAGTGCTCAGGGGTTACTCCTGGCTATCTGCTCAGAAAGCTCCTGGCAGGCACGGGGGACCATATGGGAAGTGGGGATTCGAACCAATCACCTTAGGTCCTAGATCAGCTGCTTGCAAGGCAAACGCTGCTGTGCTATCTCTCCAGCCCCCTCTTTTTTTGTTTTGTTTTTTTTTGTTTTTGTTTGGGGGCACACCCAGAGATGCTCAGAGATTACTCTTGGGTCTGTACTCAGAAATTATTCCTGTAGGCTCAGGGGACCATGTGGGATGCCAGGAATTGTACCCAGATTGGCTGCTTGCTACCCACTGTGTTATTGCTCCAGCCCCAAGATAAAATCAAGGCTTGTAATCTGGTCCCTGTCTATTATCTTGTCTGTTCTGTACCCAATTTTCTGGTGAGTACTGTTGAGGCCAACCTGAGAAATATAGTCATCTAAATATAAAATGGTTTTCTTCAGCAATTTCTGTAGGCTAGAATGCCTGTCTTGATACCTTTTCATTGTCCAGGCGGCAAAAATTCCATTGTTTCTTCAAAGGCTCTTTCTCTGGACTTCCACAGCATTTTCTGCATCACATCTACTGATGTGTCTTCCTGTATGTCCTAGAACCTTCACAGAAACTCGATTTTTCTTTCTTCATCCCCAGGACCCAGCTCAGTGCTGGGCTTATGATAAACTTTTAAATGCACCACTTATTTGTCAATCTAATCCATTCTTCATCCTCAAAGCAATTTAGTGTTTTTGGTTTTTCTTTTGTTTTGTTTTGTTTTTTGTCTTTTTGGGTCACACCCAGCAGTGCTCAGGGGCTACTCCTGGCTCCACGCTCAGAAATCGCTCCTGGCAGGCTCGGGGGGACCATATAGGATGCCAGGATTCGAACCATCTTTCCACATGCAAAGCAACCACCTTAGCTCCATGCTATCTCTCCAGCCCCCAAGTGTTTTTGTTTTTTAATTTATTTTTATTTTGCTGTTGTTTATTAATTTTAAATATTTTTTTAAATCAATCTGTAGTGAGGAAGGGAGGAGGTGTATAGAGGACTTTTGGGGCAGTGAAATAATACATATATATATATATATATATATATATATATATATAATACTACAATGTATGTCATTAGTCCATTACACATAAACATTGTGTAACTCATTATACAGTTGTTCAACCTCACAGACTGTACAAAACCAGGAGTGAGCTCTAAATAAACTGTGAATTCGGGGTGATAACTGTGTCAATGTAAACAAAGAACTTTGATGGGGGATGTTGAAAATGAGAGTCTGTGATTGGGGACAGAGGATATATGAGATGTCTCTGTAACTTCCACTCAATTTTGCTTTGAATTTAAAACTGCTCTACAAATGTAAAATCTCTAACGAAATAAAATCAAAACCATCTGAATATACCTTCCCCTATCCACACTCTACCCCACACTTTTCCAACACTGATCCAAGTAAAATTCTATCTTTGAAGTCCAATGTAAAACCATCTTTGCAAGCTATCTTCATACTGCCTCTCTAGTTTCAGGCTTCCTCCATTTTCTCCAGGTTAACATGCAGAAAAGTTATGGCCTGAACCTGCTTAGGGCTCCCACCTCTTTGTTTTTGAGGCCTTCATACTTTGGGCAGTGGAATCTCATTGACTATTTTTTGAGGGTGGGGGCACACCCAGCAGTGCTCAGAAGTTACTCTTGGATCTGTGCTCAGAAAGCTCTCCTGGAAGAGAATCTGGAAGCAGCCCAGTGCTGACAACAGATGAGTAGCTAAAGAAACAGCGGTACATCTACACAAAGGAATACTATGTAGCTGTTAGGAAAAATGAGGTAATGAAATTTGCTTATACATGGATGGATATGGGGATTATTATGCTGAATAAAATGAGTCAGAAGGAGAGGGATAGACAGAACAATCTTACTCATCTGAGGGATATGAGGAAAATAAAAGACAGTGTTGGGATGTTACCCTGAGACAATAGAGACAAGGATTAGGAGGACCAGTTGATGGTAGGAAGGAAGCTTGCCACAAAGAGAAGAGAGAGCTGTTAGAGTAGAAAAAGGTCTACTATGAAAGGGACATGCATGACACCCCTTCATAAACAGTAATGAAAACCACAGTATCAAAAAAGAAAAGAAAAAGCAAGGCAGGAGGGAGAGGGGAGGGAGGGTAAGAGGAAGGGAGAGAGAGAAAGAGAGGGAGAGAGAGAGAAAGAATAAAGTAAAATGCCTGACCCAGAAGCAGGTGGGGGAGGAGGGGAGAGAGGGTATCAGTATCAGGGAGGGTGAGAGGAAGATGGTTGATACTGGTGACGGGAAATGCACACTAGTGAAGGTATGTCCTATGACTGTAACTTAGCCACGAACAACTTAATCTGTTAAAAAAAAAAAGTAGTATGGACAACCTTGTAACCATGGTTGTTTAAATAAAAATAGTTAAGTTGAATTAAGAGAAAAGGAAAAAATATCACTCCTGGCAAACTCAGGGGATGTTGGAGATCAAACCTGGGTTGGCCACAGCAAGGTAAATGCCCTCCCGTCTGTGCTACGGCTCCGACTTCTCACTGGCCATTTTTGTTGTAGTTATTTTTGTTTTGGGAACACCGCTGATGATGCTCAGGGGTTATTCCTGGCTCTGCTCTCAGAGATTATTCCTGGCGGTGCTTGGGGAACCATGGGTTGCCAGAGATCAAACTCAGGTCAGATATGCCCAACACAAATGCCCTACTTGCTGTACAATCACTCTGGTCCCATACCAGACATTTCTTATCTCTTATTCTATGTTGCAACCCAAGTGTCCCATAAAGATTCAGGTCCTAGGACAAGATGAGGTTTCTTCCAATAAAACCCAGCCCCAGAACTTTGAAAATGCTGGTGTCTCCTTTGAAGAACAGGAACCTCCTGGGTTACATGTAGTATCTCTACATGCATGCTACTTTACAGACTCATTTTTGGACACCACAGCTATTCTATTCCTCAACTGCCAAAATTAACTAAGCTCTTCCTTCCTTCTCTTTTCTTTCTTTCCTCCCTTTTCTCTGTTTTCTTTCTTTCTTTTGGAGAAGCATGTATCCAAGAGAAAACAAAAGCTTCTTCATGAAGAAGGGGAGAAAAAGCTTCTTCAAAGTGTAATAAGCAAAGAAACATCAAGATTAGCAAGAGAGGGCCGAAGAGATAGCACAGCGGTGGGACATTTGTCTTGCATGCAGAAGGGCAGTGGTTTGAATCCCAGCATCCCATATCTTTACCTGAGCCTGCCGGGTGGGTGTGTGTGTGTGTGTGTGTGTGTGTGTGTGTGTGTGTGTGTGTGTGTGTGTGTGTGATTTCTGAGCATAGAGCCAGGAGTAGCCCCTGAGCACTGCCGGGTGTGACCCAAAAAATAAAAACAAAAACAAAAATCAAGATAAGCAAGAGAGATACATATTGAAGGGAAATATGGCGTGAAGAGCAAATCTAGTATCCAGCTTTTCATCCTCTCACTAATCTACACCCCTGCACAGAACTAACTTGAACCATCTGGCATAAAGTATCAACAGAGGCACCTGCAGGATTGATTCTTTCCCTGAGGAAAAGACCCACTCCTGCCCACAGTAGAATCCTGCTACTTAGTGAGTGTGAGGACTTACTCACCTGCAGGAAGCAGGTTCCAGGCTGGGTGCCTTCCAGCAGGGAGGCGTTATAGAAAGTCCTCTGGAACTGGGGCTCATTATCATTCACATCTTGCAGGGCTACACTGACTGTGGCAGAAGAGGTGAGAGGAGGCAAGCCCCCATCTGTGGCTACCACAATTAGCTGTGGTTGAGGTTCCAACTCGTAGTCCAACAAGGTAGCTGTGGTGATGATGCCCGAGGTGGGGTCAATGGAGAACCAGTGGGTGTGGGTGCCTGGAGCCAGGCTATAAGTGACCTGCCCATTGGCTCCTTGGTCAGGATCTCGGGCCTTCACTCGCACCACAAAGCTGCCAGGCAGTGCCACCTCAGGCAGGGGCTCAGGTCTGTAGAGCTGACGGTCAAAGACAGGTACATTATCATTGACATCAGTGACATGAAGCACAAAGGTGGCCTCGGCCCGCAGCGGGGGTGAGCCTGAATCTGTGGCAGTAACCCGCAAGTTATAGGCGTCACGTTCCTCCCGATCCAGTCGCCGAGCCACACACACCAGGTAGATGACACTGTCCTGGGTGCTTAGGGCAAAGTGGCCCTCTCCACCCTCCAGAGACACATTGACATGGGCAAAGTCGCCATCATCTGGGTCTGACACTGAGATACGAGCAACAAGCTGGCCTGGTGGGGCAGCTTCAGACACTCGTGGGGAGCCATCAGAACTCAGGAAGATGACTGTCATGGAAGGCTGGTTGTCGTTGGCATCTCGTACATGTACAGTCACAAAGGCTGAGCCCAGCTCTGGGTGAGCCCCACCATCCCAGGCCTGCACCACCAACTCATGGACCCGCCGTTGCTCAAAGTCTAGTGGTCGCTCCAGCCGCAGCAGTCCTGTGTGTGCATCAATGGAGAAGGGCCCATCCCCGTCGCTCTGCCTCCGGTTGATCTCATAAGTTACATCCCCATTGGCACCAGCATCAGCGTCAGATGCATATACTTGCAAAACAGCACTTCCAGGAGCCAGGCTCTCAGACACCTCAGCGTGATAGCGGCTCTGATTGAAAGCAGGGGCGTGATCATTGATGTCCAGCAGTGTCACATCCAGCAGAGCCTGGGCTCTGCGAGGGGGTGAGCCACCATCATAAGCCTCCAGTTGCAGCATGTAGTGTGAGCGGTTCTCTCGGTCCAGCTCCCCGGAAATCACCAGCTCGGGCATTGGTGCACCATCTGGACCTGGCCGTGTCTCCAGCCGGAAGGTGTCTCCAGCCCCATCACCAGAGAGGGCATAGCCTTGGGTTCCTAGGCGGCCAGCGTCTGCATCACGAGCAGGCTCCAGTGGGTAGCGGGTGCCAAGAGCCGTATGTTCAGGGATCTGGAGGGCAGCCTGAGCCTGTGGGAAGGCTGGAGCATGGTCATTGATATCAGCCACTCGCACAGTAACTTCCACCGTGGCTCCATCAGGAGTGACTGCAGTGAAGCGGTAGCGATCCCGTCGCTCTCGGTCTAAGATTCGGGCTGTACGGACGACTCCAGTGTGCTCATCGATGGCCAGGTCTGTGCCCACACCGCTGCCCTCTTGAGCAGAGATGAAGTACATTGGAGGTGCTACCGTGCCTGCCGGAAGCCCTGCACTGATGTCCCCGATCAGAGTGCCTGCTGGCTGTTCCTCATCAATCTGCAGGTCCAAACTTCCAGCCTGACCCCAGACACCAGGCACACTGGCACCGAGCAGCAACAGCAATGGCAACAGAGGGAAGGGCCTGGAGAACTGCATGCCAGTGCAGGAAGGCACAGTGCCTGTATCCTTCTGCATGGCAGGGGCAGTCCAGTTGTGGTTTGGGCTCCAGCTCCAGACCAGGCTCTGTGCCCAGCTTGATCTCAGGCTTTGGATCAGATCCAACTTGGGCCCTCAAGCAATTTGGCCTAGGAATAAAGAATAGGGGAAAAGGTCATGATCAGGGGAATCAACAGTGCATAGAGACTAAGGTCTAGGTCACACCTCAAATCAGGCATTCTTTTACCCCAACCTACGCTGCCTTATACCTCACTTGAGCTGCAAAGCTCCTGGAATGCAGGTCCCAGTTCATTCCAACTCCACATCCCACCCTTTTCAGCAGAATGTTTTTCAGCTTCCTATTGTTCAAATCTGAATGCCCTCAGGCTCCCTTTCTTTCCATCTCTAGTCTTAAAAACATGGTCAGTCCTTTTTCATTTTTTTCTCATCCAGGACTAATACTCATGTGAATAACTGTGGGACTTGGATCATCAACTGTTCCTCTTGTCTGGTGCTTTTCATTAGTATTGAAATATGCTCAAGCATTCATGTTAGGCATTTGTATTATGTATTACATATTCTCCTAGCCTATACTTTGCTCTTTGTTCTACAAAAGACTGTAGCTGCTATGAGGAGGTATTGGAGCTACAAAAGTCAATAGCAAATAGGTCCTGGCTGCTTGGGGCTTACAGTCAGGAACTGACCAGAAATTGAATCAGTAAGCACAAGTTGATGAAGAGTATGAAAGAGAAATCCAGAGAACTGTGAGGGCCGAGAAGAGGGAATCAGAGGGGATGTCTCTGAGGAGGTTATATTAAACATTAGGATCTACTGAGTAGTTTGGCCCTTGGTGTAGTGTGCACACAAAGAGATAAAGGATTGAAATGATTAGGAAGAGTAAACAGAATGTGTGAAAACTGAGTCTAGAATAAAAAAACAAAGGGCTGAGTGTTTGGAAGTAAGGTAGGGTCATGAAGTGTAGAGTAGTAAGAATAAAGGATATGAAATAAGATATGACAGGTCTCATAAGCCACATTGAAGATTTTGACTTAGAAGGGCAGATGGAAGCCTTCTTTTTTTTTTTTTTTTTTTTTTTTTTTTGGCTTTTGGGTCACACCTGGCAGTGCTCAGGGGTTACTCTTGGCTGTCTGCTCAGAAATAGCTCCTGGCAGGCACAGGGAACCTTATGGGACACCGGGATTCAAACCAACCACCTTTGGTCCTGGATTGGCTGCTTGCAAGGCAAACGCCGCTGTGCTATCTCTCCAAGCCCAGATGGAAGCCTTCTAAGGTGTGGCACAATATGATTGAACATTTTGTGAAGATAATTGGTGTACCTTTTTGGAAAACAAGAGGTGTGAAAATAAGAGTGTAATCTTAGGACAGTCCTTACCACACACACAGGAGTCTAGATGATGACACTGTTCTGATAGGACTTGTATGACTGTTAATAATAAAAATGGCAATAAGTGGAGAGCTCTGAGGAGGTCTCAGGAGACAGACTGGGGAGGGCTTGATGACTGCTTCATGGTAGGATCAAGGAGTGGAAGGAGTCAATGGATGATGGGTAAAATTCTGGCCAGAGCTATCAGCAGATAAAGGGTATCTTTACTGGTGCCAGAGCAGGTAGGGCATTTGCCTTGCACACTGCTAGCCTAGGTTCACTCCTCAGTATTCCATATGCCCACCTCCCAAGCACTGCCAGGAATAATTCTTGAGCACAGAGCCAGGAGTAACCCCTGAGCACAGCCAGGTGTAACTCAAAAACAAAACATAACAAAACAAAAAATTTCTTTACTAACTGGCCAGAGAGAGAGAGAGAGAGAGAAATAATCAGAGAGGGGTGCTCAGGATTCAGCTGCTATCAAAGTTCACGAAGGAAGGTTCATGTGAGAAGAGAATCAGGACTGATCTCTGAAGGGCTGGCTCATTTCCTGCAGTCACTCACTTTTCATACTATCATCCCTCTGTGAGTAAGGCTTTGTCTCCCATGGCAGTGCTCATTGAGCTTCTTGTAGGCCCTTTAGTTTACATCCAATCATACTTATTTAATTTTTCTCTACATGGATTATTCTGAAATATGCAATCTCTGATCATTGGCTTCTTGAAGCCAACTCCTCTTGTCCTCATAAGGTGACATCCCATTTCTTTATTTCACTGCAATTTTCTGTCCAATCATTCCTCAATCTTTTCCAGAAATTATTTCTATAAAAAAGAGTGCTCTCAAAAAAACCCTAAGCCACAACTTTCCCACACTCCATATTCTGGATGATCTTATCCTTTAATTAAAATACATCAGTCAGGAGCCAGAAAGATAGTACGGAAGTTAAGGTGCTTGCTTCACATGCAGTGGATCCTGGTTTGCATCATCAGTACCACATATGGTCTCGCAAGAACTGCCAGAAGTCATCCTGAACATAGCACCATATGGTGTGGTTAAGCCCCTTCCCCCCAATAATAAAATGTGTCAATGTTTTTCCATGGCCGTCAATGAATCCATGACCTTCACCTCAAGCTGATTTTCTTTCTTCATCCTATTTTCTATGAGAAGCACTACTACTCAGAACCTCATGTGGCTGCCATATTTCTTCAATTCTCATTTCCAATTAATACATAGAACCCAGCTGTTTTAACCTAAAGTCTCAAGTCTGTTCTTTCCCCCTCTTTTCAGATTTCTACTGGATTACTCCAAGCACTGTCATCTCCCTTTCAGTTCCTGAAAAAGCTCCTTATTAGCCCTTTGTCTCCTTGCTTGAACTCTCTAATTCATCTCTGGTGAACCAAACAGCTCTCACAAAATCAATCGTACTACGAAGAAAAAAATGCAGATACACGTACACACAAACTCCAAGATACACGTACACACAAGCTCATGGGTACGACATATAGAACCCCTAGCCTATAAGAAAAATTTCAGCCTTATTAATTAATCTTTCTGATCCAAGCCCTGCCAATTTTTCCAGTTTACTCTGCCCTATTTTACTCTTTTTTTTATTCCACACTTTGTAGTCTAATACTATCTGCTTTCTCCTAACTCCTTTTCTTACCAGACCCTTTTTTGTCCTAAATATCCCCTAAAAATCCTCTCCCAATTGGTCATTTCCTACTCAAACTTCAAGATCCAATTTAAATGTTCAGTCTTCTGTGGACTTTTGTTTTTTGTTTTTGGGCCATACCAGGTGACACTCAGGGGTGGCTTGGGGGACCGTATGGGACACCTGGGGATCGAACTGCGGTCCATCCTAGGCTAGCGCGGGCAAGGCAAATGCCTTACCACTTGCACCACTGCTCTGGCTCCTATTCTGTGGACTTTTATATGGCACCTCCCTTATGCCACTACAGAGCAGCCACAATTGTATACCCTTTAGTGGGCTTCCGCTGCTATTCTTGTTCTCTAACAATAAATTACTCAGCAGCTCTGAAGTGAGCAGCAAGTTCCTTAAAGAGCTGAGTCTGATTCTCCAGCAATTAGTAGAGGCATAGTATCAGCAGGCAGTTATTGATGAATGATAGAACTGCTGAATTCCAATTACCAGGTCACCATGACAGAGAAAGGCCACAAATTTTCTCAGACCACGTACATAACTCAGACCTTAGAGATAAACCCATGGCCCTGAGGCACCAATTGCTACAGAATTGAACACAGAAGTGCATTTTCGAGTTTTTACAGGTTTTCTCCATTTTAAAAAATCCTGTCCTTTTAAAGAGAACAGTATTTTATCCTCCATTTACACTTCTAGTTCACACCATCCTGATCGAAAAAGCAGGGATCTTAGACATTGAGTTGAGGTTGAGTCGTGGTCTAAGTAGTATAAAACCTATATAATGTCAATAGTACCATCTACTACTCATCATGTTTTGTGAGAATTAGAGGCCAGGGGAGAAAGGACTCTAAAGTTGAGCATATGGTAGATACTTTTTTCATCAGTTCCCAACATCACTCCTGATGGGCCACCTCATATCAGAGTAGAGTTCTATTAATATAAATGTGCATTAGACCCATATCTTTGAAGATCAACTTGAAGAATCCATGGAACTGTCACCTGGAGGAAGAGGCCAGAGGAATTCAGAACAAAGAGGTCAGAAAGGATAAGCACAGGCTTGACTCAGGACAGAAAGAAGCTGAGTATATAGAGATGACATAGACTACCCTATCAGAGACCTAGGCCCAGGGATTGGATGAAAGGTTAAAAGTTAGTTCTAAATGGATACCATCTATGGAAACAACCACAATTGTCTTTAACATTACCAGGATCCAAGCCTCTACCAGAGAAGACCTACCACTGCTTTGGCATTGACTTATTCCAAAGAGTGCTCCCAACACCCAGACGACTCAGCAACAGTCTGCATGCAGGGCAGATCGCTCTGCATTTAATGGTATGCTGAAACTAGAGGATGCTCCACATCAGCCTGACATCGATTAAAGAAATGCACAGAATCCAGAGTCTTTAAATATAAGAATCTGATACCAACAATAGCTAAAGTGTGAAAAAGTTTCACTGGGACCTTGAGAATGACTGGAGTTGGACGAACTGGTATGCCTGGAACCCAGAGTCTTACGCCAATAAACTTCTAGGGTGAGGCCTTTTTGTAATCAGTTCAACGAGTTTTTCTCCATTTTCCCATTTTTCTGGACCTATGCAAACAATGGCGATTCCCACTATCACACCTTTAATATATTTTTTTACTCTTATCCTTTAAGGAAAAAAAAATGCAACTTACTGAACTTAAAAACAAATAACTGTAGTAGAATGCCTGTCTCAAATACAGGCAGGGGATGGGAAGGGGGAGGGGGTAATGTTACACTGGTGAAGGGAGGTGTTCTGGTTATGACTGTAACCCAAATATGATCATGTTACTTAAATAAAAATATATTTTAAAAAAAGTTAGTTCTAGAGGTATACACAAAGAATTATCCATAGATATGTGGGATTTTAATAAAAAAGAATAATATGGTATTAATATTGAAAGACAATAGTGATCAATACAGTCCATGGTAGGAATTTTGCCACAAATAGCAGGGGAGTGCACTTAGGGCAGAGAAGGGAAATGATCACTCTGGACAAGAACTGGGTGCCAAAAGAAATAAAGTGATATGCATGATTGCCACATATTGCAAAGCACAGTGTCTAAAGGGAAAAAAATGAAGAGAAAAAAGAAGAAAAATGTACCTTCAAAATGCAGGCAGGCGAGAGGGTAAAGGAGAAGGTGGGAAGAAAACTGGGGACATTGGTGGTGGGAAATGTGCACTGGTCAAGGGTGTCGTATACTATATGACTAAAACTCAATCATAAACAACTTTATAATAATATATCTCACAGTGATTTGAATAAAAATTTATTATAAAAATGTTAGTTTTATTTGTTAATCAATTAAGAAAAGAATTATAGATGGGGTGGGATAATGGATAGTGAGGTTAACGTACTCACTATATTCAATATTAAAATTATTTATCATTTTATTCAGAGACAGGATGTCAGATGTTTGAGGGCCAGACATATCTTTTCTAAATTGTGTATAGCACAAAACATGACACATAATACATGCTCAATTTTTTTTGTTTTGTTTTTGGGCCACACCAAAAAACTCCTGGCTATGTGCTCAGAAATTGCTACTGGCTTGGGGGATCATATGGGATGCCAAGGGATCAAACCGCGGTCCGTCCGAGATTAGCATGGGCAGGCAGACACCTTACTGCTTGTGCCACCACTCCAGCCCTCAAATTCTTCTTTTTTTTTTTTTTAATGAAAGTATTTGTGAATCTCATGGCATTAAACAGAAATGCTATTCTATGAAATAAAGGGATTCAGGAGTAGGTAAATGTTCCTTATTCTACCAACCAACATCCATACCAAGTGAAATATACCCTTAATACACTCTCACAGTGGACACACAATGGTGCAAAATCACAAAGCCAAAGACCTACAAGGAGTCAGCACATAAACACAGATTCAAATGCAGATAGATATACTGAACAAACATTTGCTTTTTTTTCTTCTTTTGGTTTTTGGGCCACACCTGGCGGCACTCAGGGGTTACTCCTGGCTATCTACTCAGAAATAGCTCCTGGCAGGCACAGGGGACCATATGGGATGTCGGGATTCGAGCCAACCACCTTAGATCCTGGGTCGGCTGCTTGCAAGGCAAACACCCTACTGCTGTGCTATCTCTCTGGCCCCAACAAACATTTACTTTTACAGATTCATACAGGTATATAGAAACAAAAGAAAAGTATGCTTTCCCATACTCAGATGAGTACATTCAAGCATATGGAACACTTACATATACATACCTCACACTGTCTTTCTTACAGACACTATATAGACAGTACATTCACAGACACAGACACCACTCTACAACATACAGACAGGGACAACTATCACATTCTCCACCACCCACTCTCCCCCCCACACACACAACTCCCCAACCACTAGCCTTGCTTTATGCATGCTCACCTCACTCACACAGGCAAGCAGGCACTCACACACTTGCAGACCCACCCACACACAGGCGTGCTCTCACACATGCTGCCAGGGCACTCGTGGTCAGAGCTACAGCTGCAGCTGTGACCTCTCGGTCCCTGGGGGCTCTGTCTGGACTTCGCTCATTACTTCCTGCTCCAGGGCTTCCAGTTCCAAACTCGAACTCCAGACTCTCTCCGGAGACTGTCTCATCCTCTCTCCAATTCTCTGCTCAGCACCAGCTCCCTGCAACATCTGTCCAGTGTTTCACCCTGCTTCTTCCCCCCCCCCCCAAAAGACTTCCTCCTCTTCTCTGTTCCTGGCTCTCCAGGTCTGTCCTAAGCCCTTCCCTCAGATCCAGCCTAAATCATCCTTTTTTTTTTTAAATCATCCATTTTTTTTGTCTCTTTCCTCACTCTATCCTGCCTCTTGCTCAGATATATCTGAGTTCTTCCCCAGGTCTGTCACATCTTTTCTTCCTCCCTGTTCAGCCTCATTACATGCCCCCACTCTGTCCTGGTCCTGTTATTCTGTCCTCTGGCTCCATCCCGCTCTCCCCTCTAAGCCCCACATCTGGGCCTCTGGAATCACAGCTGGTTCTCATTAGGAGGGGGAGGGGCAAGACTGCTCATTGGGGCCTGAAATGTGATGTCAATCCTCCCCCACCCCTCACCAGCAGCCTGTGTATAGAAACAGGGTGCAAGGGGGAATATGGGAGAGAAAAAGAGATGGGGGGGGAGACGGGAAGGCATTGTAAGAAAAGGGGTGCCCAGAAAAGGGAGGATGAAATATATGGGAAAGGCGTACTCTACGAAGAAGCAGAGGAGTGGCCCAAGGTAGAGAGGGAAAATGGGCTGGGGGGTGCTGGCACCATCTAGGCCTTCTCCCTAAACTTCCTGTCCCAGGGCCAGGGAGGGGCAGGGACCAAAAAGACAACAGGGTAAAAAGGCAGAGAGAAAGGCAGACTGACAAAGAAGTGGATGATGAACAAGGGAAGAAAAGGGGGACTAGCTTCAGTAAGCAAAGTGGGATGAAGATTCAAGCCCAGGCAGGAAGGAGAGAGAACAGGAGAGAAGAGTTCTGGTAGGGGTGTAGGTGAAAAGGAGCAAGAGAGGGGTGAGGATATTTAAAGTGAAGGAAGGAGTGAATGGGGCTAAAAGAAAGGGGAGGTAAGTCAGAGACAGGAAAAATTAACCTGGAAAAGTGGGGAGAGACATTGAGAGTTGAGAAAAGGGAGGCAGGAGTGGGGAGAAGGCTAACAAACTATCTGCTCTGGCTATCCCTGAAATAACCCCTGGCACAGGCTGGTGGCCTAGGCAGTGCCTGGCTCACTCCCAATCACTGGTGTCTAAGAAGCACCTTGGCATGGCTATGGATGGAAATGAACAGAGGTGGCAGAGATTTCCTGGTGTGGAGCTCTATGCCAGACCATTTCACCTGCAGTACCTCAGTCATCATAAGAGCCCTATGAGTAAGGTGCGTCTGCCTTCCATTAAGGAAATTGAAACTCAGAATAAAAACAACTTTCCTGGATAATCTAGCCTTGATTTAATCCTAGAACTATGAACACCATGCTGCATAGGATGCAGGCAGAAGGGAAAGATAAGAAAGACATTACAAGGAAATTGAGGCTGGAGAAATGGTACAGTACATAGGATATTTGCCTTGCATGTGTCTAACCCAGGTTCAATCCTTGGCATCCTATATGGTCCCTCAAGCCCACCCTTGAGTGCTTGAGTGCAGAGCCAGAAGTAATAAGTCCTGAGCACCACTGGATGTGCCCCCCCCAATAAACAATTACAAGGGAATCAATCAATGGAGCAGCCCTAGAAAGACAATGGAGACATAAAGAGAACCTATGGGAAAAGGGAAACTGTCATGGGGCATCTATTACCATCCAGATCTGGGGCCAGAGAGATAGTACAGAGGATAAGGTGCTTTCCTTGCATGTGGCTGACCTGATTTATCCTCAGTATCTCATATGGTTCTCCAGGCCCACCAAGAGTAATTCCTGAGTGCAGAGCCAGGAGTAACCCCCAGAACTGATGGCTGTGGCTAAAAGAAAAAAATCACACTAAAAATATTCTCTAAAACGAATAAACACAAAAACACTCAGAATAGTAGCAGTGGCACTAGGAGGATACAGATGAGAAAGATGAGAGGAAGTCAAGTTGACAAGACTTGAAATATGGCAATTGTCTTTTCAGAAAAGGGCCTGACCTTGTTACTAAACCAATTCCATTAGAATACCACTGAGCAGAAGCCATTGTTTGGATTGGGATTCCCACATAGAATTGTTCTTCAAAAAGTTAGATGTTCAGACCCGGAGTCTAGGAGACATGTCTAGGTTGAAGATATAGAGGGAGATAAATCAGGGGCATAACCAAAAGCAATGAGTTTGGTGACCCAGGACAGAAAATATGTCAAGTGAAGAGAGACTGGACAAAACTCAAAGGAAATCACAATTAGGGAGCAAACTAAGCAGATAGGAAGAGGAGGAGGAGGCAGCAGCAATATCACAGAAGTTAAGGAGGAAACATTTCAATAAAGAAGGAGAGGGGCCGGGCGGTGGCGCTAAAGGTAAGGTGCCTGCCTTGCCTGCGCTAGCCTTGGACGGACCGCGGTTAGATCCCCCGGTGTCCCATATGGTCCCCCAAGCCAGGAGCAACTTCTGAGCACATAGCCAGGAGTAACCCCTGAGCATTACCGGGTGTGGCCCAAAAATCAAAAAAAAAAAAAAAAAAAAAAAAAAAGAAGGAGAGATCAATAGTGCCCATTGCTATTATGCACTGAACTAGATATAGCCTTTGAGTTTAGTAGTGAGAGTTCACTAGTGTTCTTAGGGTGAAGTTTCAGGAAAGTCATACTGAAGCAAGCCTCCTGAAATGGAAGGTAAGTGAGAATAGTGGACCAACAGTCAGATATGGACCAATAGCTAACTAGAGGCCAGATTGATTTTTGTCCATCAATACACACTTAATGCACTCCTAGAATAGGGAGGCAATATATCAGGGTGAGGCAGAAAAATATGGCATTTAATAGATTCTTGGGCCACACTATCTATTTTCATTCCCAGTCAAACTCAGTAGCTGTTTGATAAGGGGCAAGTCCCTTAATCTCCATTTCCCAGTATTTCCATGTCCTTGTTTAGAGAAAAGGGAAAATAATTCTACACTATATAACAGCATCTGATGACTGTGTATTGCATACATAATAAATATTCAAACATTAACTATTATTTGTGGGATGGCACAACTGGCTTTGATAAGAGGCTATTCTTGGCTCTGTGCTCTGGAATTACTTCTTGTGGGGCTCAGAGACCATATGGGTTGCCAGTGATTGAACCTGGGTCGGGCACCCACTCACTATTGCTCCAGCCCCATATAATCTATAATTCTGGTGGCTAAGTAATGGGTTATTAAAAAGATTTTTCAAATCCTATTTCTGCCACTTAAAATGTAACTTTTAATTTCTTCTTCTGTACAATAAAGATTAAAGTTCCTCCTTTATATGATTGATACAAGTGTCAATTGAGATTGCCACAAAACTTAGCAGTATCTGGCACACATGAAGACTTAATAAATGACAGCTGCTATTAGGCTATAGCAGATAAATCCAGTAACCTTGAGATAATTATATTTTTACAGATGTGGAAACCAAGGGCCTCAGAGCAAGCAGCAGAAAGACATCAAGAAGGCAGCTTTGACAGCTTCCAAGTCTGTGCTTTCTCTCAGGACATACTGCTTTTATAGTAGAGTCTTGTAATGCCCTGATAAAGGGCCAGACAATCAATGAACATTGGAGACCAAACAATGTTCTGTTTCAGAAGAATCATTTTGATAGTGTGCAACACTGGGTTAGAGGAAGAATAAGATCTGTGAGAAGGCAATTATTTATCCAGGCAAAGGATCAGTGAACTGGGGTCAGTAACTGAGAAAAGTGACTGAGAAAAGTGACTAGGTGACTAGTGAATGCTTAGGGAGTTCCAGGAAACAACAACACAGAGTAGGGAAAGGCAGGTCCAAAGCATGGGATGAAATGGTATATTAACAGATATTTTTTCAACAACAGTTTATTGAAGGTCTACATATTATGAACATAATACTGAACTACACCAGTAAGCTTGATGAGTGGAATCACTGCCTTAAAATTTTTCACAAACCAGATGATCTAAGCAGGGATAGTAGGGCAAGGTAAGGGAGCAAAGAGCGAGTGATAATGATAAAGGGCCTGGTCCTAAGGCCTGACCCTGAGCACTGAGTCTAGGCTGCAGAGAAAATCAGTGAAGATGAAGTTAGGAGAGAAGTTGGAGTTGTAGCAATTAGAAGTGCATAAGGGAAAATACAAGTTCTGGGGAGCAGAATGAATAGGGAATGAAAGTATATTAGAACCATTGAGTTCTAATGATAAAATTAATTAATTTGTGGTTGAACATTTACAAGTTGCCTTTTCTGTTTATTTTGGGTTTTGTTTATTTGGGGAGCCACATTGAGCAATGCTCAGGATTTATTACTAGTTTTTCACTCAGAAGTTATTCTTGGAAGCCTAGGGGGGACCATATAGAATACAAGTAATTGAACCCAGATTGGTGAGGTGCAAGGAAAATGCCCTACCCACTGTGCTATCACTCCTGCCCCAATAGTTGCTTATTTTCTAAATTCTCAACTCTCCTCTTTCTGAAAGGATGGGTATTCGAGGGATATGGAGGCTACAACTCCTGGCAATTACCAGACAACTGGACCAGCATTTCAATGCCAAGGTCTTAGAACTAAATTGCTGTCCTGGGGAGTCTGGGACCACTGGGTCCACACCTTTTGGAGCTCAGAGTCTCTAGGGGCCATATGGGCTGGGGACTGAACTAGGGTTGCATGCACCATAATCCCTATATTATTTCCCAGCCCAAAACAATCCTCTTCATGTTATCTCTATTTCCACTCCATCCCACACTCTATTTTTTCTGAAAATAAGACAGCCAGAGAAGCTAAGGTCACTCATATGGCAAAAAGTGCAGCTGGAAGGTCTGAAGTAAAGCCAATTCTTTTTACTACCCTCTAATTCCTTTCTCCTCACCAACATTATAGGAGGTAAAGTCTAGACTCTGAAAGGGAATGAAGGATGGTGACGCTGTTCTGTGGTAGAATGCTTGTCTTGTATTCATGAAACCTTGGGTTTGATACCCAGCACCACAAAACAAACAAAATAAAAACAAAACTGAAATGGAATGAGTTTCTTTACAGAGAGCTCAGAGAGAAAAACATACACATGGACATTCTGGTATGCTAAGGAACATGAAGTGGCCTTCTGATCCAGGCTTGGGAGTTTCAAGGGGGTTGCTAGGATGAAGACAGAGAAACTGCCAGAAGCCTTCCTAGGAAGCAGAGGTAGAAAATGCTGAGATATCAGAGAGTTACCCAGGAGACACAAACAATGGAGGTGAGGGATGGGACAGGCAGTGGGAAACTAGGAATAAGAAGGGACCTAAGAAATGAGTCCCTGAGGAGGGGGTGAGTAGAGAGTCTACTGCTTTAAGTAACAGAGCACCAAGAGCTCAGTTCTCTTTCTATTATCATTGTCAGGCAGGAGATGGATGAGGAGAAGGGCATAGGTATCTGGGATGGTGATTTAGGATGGAGATTTTAAGGTGCCTTAAGTAGGAAGGCAAAAGCAGGCATGGGGGAGGTGATGTCAGAATAGACTAATCTCTGACATCTCCTGGAAAGGGGCCCATAGGCTGAGTGCTATGCAGTCTGCTGGTATCATATCTTCCCTTTTCATTTCCACTGAGAGCCCCAACCAACAACTGCCCAAATAGAGGTATGCAGATTCCTGGTTCCCTTTAAGTATTTAATGCTTGACCTGGTAATACAATGCTGTTTTGGCCCAGTGGTACTAAGGGGTCCACCAGGACCACACTTAGTGAAGTGGGAATAGATATCGAAGAATGTGCTTTACTTCTTTGATACCGGCACTCCATCATGTTAATTTCTGGATTTTGATTTTGAGAACTGAGTAGTTGAGGGAGGAAGAAAGGATGAATTCAGTTTTATACATACTGCATTATGAGCTATCTATATTGTAAAGATCAGGTAAGGAATAGAGATGTAACTCAGCGGTACAGCACATGTCTCGCATATGTAAGGTCCCAGGTTCATCTTTTCAACACACACACATGCACACAAATACACTCACAAACACTCACACACATACACAGAGGCCAGATATGCAGGTCTGAAGAGCAAGATAGGTCAGCAGTAGAGTACTTGCCTTGAGTGTGTGGGAGGCCTTCAGTTTGATTCCCAGTATCTCCTAGAAAAAGAAAGAAGAAACAGAAGAAAGATTTGGAAGAGTCATTGGCCTATGGAGATAAAAGTAAAGCCTGGGAAATGAGTAAGATGGATCACACAGAGGAGTAAATACGAGGGGATCCAAACCTAAGGAATAACATTTAGGAATCCAATGTAAACTGAGAATGGAATGCCAAGAGGAGCTTTGAGAGAGTGAGAGAAAGAACGAGAGAGAGAGAGAGAGAGAGAGAGAGAGAGAGAGAGAGAGGGAGAGGGAGAGAGAGAAGTGAAGCAGACACACTACTAGATTGTAATAATCTGTTAAGGTGTTGTTGATTTAAGATTGAAACTTCTCTAAGCTAGAACTGTTTCTTTAAGTAGTGTGGCTGGTGAAATGTTGTCAAAATAAAATTGTAGCTCAGAAGCTGAAAGACAAGAATGATTCAAAGAGTAAAAAAGACCATGGTTGTCAATCCTACCAGGCCATGCCAAGAGGTCAAGCAGTTGAGTAGTTTCAAAAAGAACCCCTAGGTTTGGCAAATGAGAGTATTTTCTTGCACGGGGGAGAGAAGGTGGTGGCAGTTACATGACAAAGGCAGTAGTAATTAAGAGATGGGACTACCTCCATGCAGAAAACACTCATATAATGTGGTAGTGAAGCAAAGTGTGCTAACCAGGTAATGTAGGGTTAAGGAAGGCTCTTCATGTGCTCAAAGATCAGAGGACAAGCCTATATAGGGATAATAAGCGACAAGATGAGACATCAGTTAACAGATTTCCTGTGGAGGCAGGAGAGTAGTGGTCTTAAAAGGACAGGACAAGCTTGCTCTTCATGTCCATGTTATCCCTCAAACCTGTATCTTGCTTGCTTATTTTTATTTGCTTGCTATTTCCATGCTTAGAGAAGTCTGTATTCTCTCTTGAACATGTACTTCTCCTTTTTCTCCGCTCAAATCTTTCTAAATAAATTTCAATAAAAGAATCTTGCTTCATCAAAAAATAAAAGAAAGGAAGAAAGAAAGGAAGAGAGAAAGGAAGGGAAGGAACAAACGAAAGGAAGAAAGGAAGGAAGGAAGGAACAAACAAAAGGAAGAAAGGAAGAAAGGAAGGAAGGAAGGAAGGAAGGAAGGAAGGAAGGAAGGAAGGAAGGAAGGAAGAACAGGAAAAAATGAGAATAGACACTTTCAGGAACATATAAAGAAAAGATTAAGGAATATGCAGGTAGTTTGAAGGAGGAGGAAGGAGGCTACATGAATTCAAATTTCCCAATGAAGGAGTAGACCAGGTTGTTACTCTTAATTCTTCCCCTCTTCCAACCTCCACGTCCTTTCTGTCATTGAGCCCTGCTGAGCCACACTAAAGAATTCTTGAAACCATCTGCTTTCTCCTTCCTCACAGTCAACAGTCAGTTCAGGCTGGTCTTACCCTCCTGGGTACTTATAAAAGGAGCATCTATCCATCTCCTTTTCAGACTGTTATCTCCATGCTGCAGTCATATCTGATCACAACACACCATGGTTTCAAACTTTTTGATGACTTTACTATTCTTGTGTTATATAAGTTTTTCATGAGACTGAGAGAACTTCATGATCTAACTAGCCCTCTTATTTAATCTTTCTCTTTCATATTCTCACTACCTTCTCATGCTACGACCTTGGCTTGGCTTGGAATAGTCTCCACTGAACCCAGTTCACTTCCATCCCTACATTGCCTGGATGGCTCCCACCACTTTTAAGCTTAAATGCCACTTCCTCCAGATCACCTCCTTTGACCTCTCTTGATATACATCAAAAACACTACTGAAATTTCCCTGCTGTGATGCCACATCATAACACTCACCCCATATAGCCTGCAAGCTTCATATAAGCAAGGGTCCCCTCTTTCAGCACACTGCACAGCACAAAGGTGCTTAATATGTATTTAATAATATATGAGTGAACCAGTATTGGATTAATTAATCTGCTGAAAACACTAAATCAAGGGATGTGAGGTTAATGGGTGTGAAGAAAAAGAATTTAATGCCTATTTTTAATGTCCTCTATCTATGGAGGGTCAAGTAGAGGGTGGAATTTATAAAAGCAGGAACTTATTTATAGAAGCTTTGTGTGGATGAAAAAAATCACTCTGTTTAGGGTGAGATTCTGTAGGATGAGTGGGAATGGTCTCAAGATAATGGATCAAATAGTGACAGAGAAGAGGATCAAACAACTGTCCTTGATCTGTAAGTAGGAGGAAGAGTCCAAAGCAAGGAAAGGAAGACTAGGAGAAAGTCAAAAGATCAGGAAAGAGAGCCGGAGCGATAGCACAGAGGTAGGACATTTGCCTTGCACGTGGCCAACCTGGGACAGATCCAGGTTTGATCCCTGGTATCCCATATAGTTCCCCGTGCCTGCCAGAGGTGATTTCTGAGCACAGAGCCAAGAGTCACTCTTGAGCACCACTGGGTGTGGCCCTAAACAAACAAACAAAAAGATCAGGAAAGACAAAACATTATGCAGGTAGTGGTGTCCAAAAAAGATGGGGAACATAGAGGGGAATGCAGGAGTTTAAAATTTAATGTTCTACAAAATGGTCAGGAGCAGGCAGGTGCAAACAGTTCAAGAATCTGTGGGGCTGTGGTATTGACAGGACACTTAAAACCACACCAAAGCTCAAAGTGAAGGAATAGTGATCCAGGTTTCCAGGGATCCAGAGAGAAAGCCAGTGAATTCTGTGGATGAGGAGGAATGGTGTGGGCACAGAAGGACTTTATTAAACTGTCAGGATAGTTGATTCTCTGGTGTGAGAATATCTGTGTCTTTCTGAGTTAAAATAAGTGACTGTGATAGGAGTAACTGCAGAACAGCCTCTTGCTAGTATCTGATCCCTGGGACACCTGCTCTGTATGAGCAGCTCCAAAAAAGTCTGGCCTAGATGATGTGATACTTGGCCATAAAAGGATTTCCACTGGGTGTGGATGGCTATGACAGTGTCCCCGGAAAGGATCTGGTAGTAATAATATCTTATATGTATGTGTTGGCCAGGGATCCTGTAGGAATGTGTTGGCTGTCCTATGCTGCCCTGGATTTTGGCCTGAGAGCATCTTTGTTGGTGCATGTGGGTTCTGACAGCAATTCCCAGAGGGGTGGGGTAGCTGTGAAGGCATGTCTTGTGGATGTGTCTTGCCTGGGACCACGTCCCCTGTGGCTTGAGTAGGTCTAGGACTGTGTCCCTTGTGGGTATTCAAAGAGTTGACATAAGTGACAATATTTTTCTGGCCTCTGACCTTGTGGCCGCAGGCCCAGCCCAAGCCACACTGAGTTCATTGTGTGTCTAGACCTTACTGTCCCCTCCCCTTCGAGAGGGCGAGGGTGGGGACCAGGTCTGGGGACCTCTTTCAGACCCTGTTCAGGATTTTGATCACAAACACTCCGCTAGGTAACCCATCTTCATCCACATCAAGCTGGGCCTGCCTCTCTCCTTGTCTTCACTCAGACCTCTCCTCCATTTCTTTGTTTCTCTCTGTCACACACCCATCCTGCGTTCGTTCGACACATAGCTCCCACAGGGGTAGGCGACACGACACGGGGGCCATCAACACACCACTGCAACACACGCTCTCAAGGATGGGCTCGACCAGGACACACACATACAAACACACACACACACACACACACACACACACACACACATCCTTCGGACGCACACACCACCGGTGTGACACGCGCGCACACAGGCAGCCAGCCGCACACGATGACACCTCCTCCCGGGGCCACGCACGGACTCGCGTGCGCACACTTACACACACACACGCGCACACAACACACACACACACATCGGCCCGCACCCCGGGGTCCCTCTCGCAGGCCACACACGCACCCCAACTCGGTGACACGCCGACACAAAGACCCCCAGGCCCTGCCCCACGCTCACGCTCACGTTCGCCCTCCCTCGTCCCGCAGGCCCGGGCCCCCCACCTCCCTCCCCATTGTTTCGGGCTCAGAACAAAGCCCCCGGCGAGCTCCAGCGCCGCTGCCACCGCCCGCAGAGCCCCGCGCGGGGCCGGGCGGGCGGGCGCGGCCGACGGGAAGGGTGGGCAGCCGCGGGCACTGACCTCGGCGCGCGGCGCGGGCTCCCGGCCCGGTCCTGGGGCGCCCTCCGGCCGCGGTCAGCCCCCTGGGCAGCGCCCGCCCGTGCGGGGCCTGGGGCCGCGCATCGCCCGTCGCCGCGCTCGAGGGACCAACTCGCAGCTCCGGGCTGCAGCCGTCGGTCCGCGCCTGTCGGTCCGTCCGCCCGTCGGTCTGTCCGCCGCCTCTTCGCAGCCGTCCGGCGGAGGATGCGAGCGAGCTTCGCCACCGCGGCCCCGCGCCCCCTCCCCTCCTTCCACTCCCCTCCCCCGCCCTCCGCGCGGTAACCCGAACCCCCGCCCCCCGCCGGGCCTCCCTCCCTCCCTCCCTCCGCCCCTCCACTTCCCGGACCCGGACCCCGGCGCCGGATCCCGCCCCACGTCCCCGCTCCCGGTCACCTCGCCCGTCCGTCCGTCCCCGCCTCGCGTCCCGCTCTCTGCGCCCGCTCTCCCTCTCCTCCTCGGCCTTCTTCTCCTCCTCCTCCTCCGCCGCCGCCTGCTCCTCCTCACCCACTCCCCTCGTCCGCCGTCGTCCCCTTTGCTCCCCCAGGTCCTAGTCTCCCTCCAGACCCTCCTTAGCAGACCCCCCTTTCGCTCCTTCCCCCTCGCCCTCTCTCTCCAATCTCCCCAACCCTTTCTTTTCCAACCCCTCTCCCACTTTTCTTCTCTTTGTCCGCAGTCTCTTTCTCTCCCACACCAGATTCTTTGCTGCTTTTCCCCCTTCTCCAGTCACCCTAACTCTTCTCTTCTTTCTTACCAACCTTTTCTCCCTTTTCTTCATCCCTTCATCCCCCTCATCCTCCTTCTTCGCCTCCCTTCCCATCTGCCTTGCCTCTTTTCCCTATCTGCCCTTACTTCATCCTCTTCTATCTTAAGCTCCTATTCCTCCCTCTCAGTCACTGCTACTTATCTCTTGCTCTTTATCCCTCACTCCTTCTTCACCACCGCCTAGTTTTCTTTTCCTCGCCTTCCTGTGCCACCCCAAATCTTGAGGCTAGAGATTACGAGGAAAAGTTAAGAGACTAGATTATTCAAAACAAGATTTGAGAATGGTGATCTAACTCTAGGAAACATTCTAGAAAGGAAAAGTGAGATGGAAACTGGGCGGGAATGTCGGAAAAGAAAGTGAATCAATGAAATCAGGAGAGTTTTAAGGAACTGGAAGAGTTTTGAGGCCTTCCCTTCTCTTTCTTAATATGGTGATTAAGTGCTTTGAATTCAATGGTATTTTGTTCTTGAGATTTGTACCAAGCTCTACAAAGAAATGAAGAGCTGTGGCCAGAGAGAACAAGGTCTCAAAGCAGAGTTAGTGTGATTTTGAAAGAAGAATAAAGGAGAGTCTGGAGTCCTGACAACATCAGGTTTCTGGCTTGGGCAGTTGGGTGGATGGTGCAGCATTCATTGCGCTAGAAAAGCTAGCTTGCAAGGAGTTGATGTAGAAAGATGATGGCTTGGGCTGTTGACTTTGAAGTATTGGCTAGATAGATCTGCAGCTTAGAAGAGCGGTCTGAGATGGACATAAATATTTAGGAATCATCTGCAAATACCGTATAAGCTTGAATACAGGGTGAGGTTTTCGCTTTTTTGTTTTTCCAAAATCATCCCTCAGGAAAGAGGGAGTAACCTTACATTTGAATCCTTATAAAGTCTCTCATATTACAGGGTTTGCTCTCATTTACTTTATTTTGAACAACAAACCACTGGATAGGGCAGTGTGCTATGGTGACTAAGCTTGTAGACTCTGGAGCCAGACGGCCTGGCTTAGGATCCAGACTGCCATTTACAAGCCGTGTGGTACTCAAGAAGTTTCTTAACTTGTCTCTGCTTCAATTTTCTTATCTGTAAAATGGGATTGACAATTCATTAATTTAATATAGGTACAGTACTAAATATCTGATACATAGTAAATGAGCAATAAATATCCACTAATTTTTTTGTAAAACAAATAAAATTAATCTGCAATATTCTTAACAATGCTATTGGGATTGCTAGGTTAACCTAAAGCCACAGAAATCATAGTAAAAGAAATTTAACACAACTTTGATAAGTATTTCTAGTGTATTACCTCATATTAAATGTTGGGTATTTCTAATATGCTTTTTTTTACATATTGTATTAAAAAGTAATTAAGTCTGACTGGAGAGATAATACAGTGGGTAGAGTGATTGCCGTGCACATGACTGACCCAGTTTCAATTCCTGATACCTCATATGGTCCCCCAGACTCTTCAAAGAATAAAACTGAACACAGAAACTGGACATGCAGATGTAGCCAAGCATGCATCTCTACCCTCACTCCAAAGTAAGAATGTTGGCTTGGAGGGAGCTACAGTAGGGCTGGATCTGTTCTATTTTTGACCCAAAAGATACTATAGAAGTATATTATTGTGTGAAAATGAACTGAGTGTAAAGCTATGATTCATTCCCTTTCTATATAAATGTTATACTTAAAAATTTAACAATTTGGGGCTAGATAGTACAGGGTTAAAATTCTTACTCTGTACACAACTCAATGTACAATGCCAGTTCAATGTCCCAGCATCACATATTATCCTTTGAGGACCATTAAGAGTGACCCCTGGGGACCAGAGAGATAGCATGGACGTCTGCCTTTCATGCAGAAGGACGGTGGTTCAAATCCGGGCTTCCCATATGGTCCCCTGTGCCTGCCAGGGGCAATTTCTGAGCATAGAGCCTGGAGTAACCCCTGAGCGATGCCGGGTGTGACCCAAAAAACAGAAGAAAAAAAAAAGAGTGACCCCTAGGCATAGAGCCAGGAGTAAATCTGAGCTCAACTGGGTGTGGCCTAAAAGTAACAATTAAAAATGATTCTAAATGGGATTGGAGCGATAGCACAGCAGTAGGGTGTTTGCCTTGCATGGTGCTGACCCAGGATGGACCTGGGTTCGATACCTGGTGTCCCATACGGGCCCCTGAGTCAAGAGCAACTTCTGAGCACATAGACAAGAGTAACCCCTGGGCATCACAGGGTGTAGCCCCAAAATTATTCTAAAAGGCTATATATTTCGTGCTTTTTAAAGGCCATGAATATGCTCTTTGCAGGGTACATGACAAAACCAACTGCCCTACAGTGAGGCAAATGGAGTTTATATCTTGTAAAGTTTTTGATGATTGCACCATATATGGATTCAAATTGAACTGTTCTGCCTCAGAGTTTTTGCTTAGACTGAACTGAAAATGAAGATCTTTCATTCTGGAAAATATCTAAGATGGTTGGAAAAGGGAACCCCAGTAACAGAAGGCACTGCCTTGTAGGTACAAATCTTAACAAGAGGACAACAAAGTTCTTCATTGAATGGAAAAACAAGAACATTTATTAATTAACATATCATTTGATGACATATGAACTTAAATGTTCACATATAGTAAAGTTCATTAACTAAGAGAAGTAAATTTTTGGTTGTTCACTTTCATCTTTATAAACATGCACTTTTTTTGTTTGTTTGTTTTTGTTTTTGGGCCACACCCGGCAGTGCTCAGGGGTTACTCCTGGCTGTCTGCTTAGAAATAGCTCCTGGCAGGCACGGGGGGGGGGGGGGGGGAGTGGGGGGGGGGACCATATGGGACACCGGGATTCGAACCAACCACCTTTGGTCCTGGATCGGCTGCTTGCAAGGCAAACGCCACTGTGCTATCTCTTCGAGCCCAAACATGCACTTTTTAATTTTTTTTTTTTTTATGGTTTTGGACCCACACCTGATTGGTGCTCAGCACTCAGGAACCGCTCCAGGCCCTCTCAGGGACCATATGGGACACAGGGGATAAATCTGAGTCAGCTGTATGCAAAACAAATACTTTGCCCTCTGTACTATCTCTCAGGTCCTAGGAATGTATTTCCAGCTTGAGCAGAAAAAATTTGAAATTCCTTATTGTGAAAATGAGGAACAGCCTTTGGAGTTGGGTTGCATTAAACAGAAAAGGTGACAAATGATAATTAAAGATAAGAAAGATTGCTCATGGATATCATGTTCATTGGCAAGTGAAAGGCACTTGTGACAGACCCTGAAAAGCTTCCCCATTTAAAAGTCTGGAAGACAGTGGGGCCCCAGGGATAGCACAGCGGGAGGGCCTCAGATCCCTGGCATCCCATAATGTCCCCGAGCCTGCCAGGAGCGATTTCTGAGTGCAGAGCCATGAGTGTCTCCTGGTGTGACCCTAAAAACAACAACAACAAAAGAGTTAAGAAGAAAAAGCAACTTTTTTTTTGGGGGGGGCACACCTGGCAGTGCTCAGGGGTCACTCCTGGCTGTCTGCTCAGAAATAGCTCCTGGCAGGCACGGGGAACCATATGGGACACCGGGATTTGAACCAACTACCTTTGGTCCTGGATCGGCTGCTTACAAGGCAAACGCCGCTCTGCTATCTCTCTGGGCCCGAAAAAGCAACTTTTAAAGGAAAATGAGAGTAATGAGAGAGAAGAAAATAAGTAGAGGGGTAGTGTTACTGAAGTTAAGAGGAAAATCTAAAGGAGAAACCTATGAAATATGGAGTAGTCATCAGGGTTAAAACACACAGAGGCAGGGCAGGGAGAAAAGGACTGCAAAGTTTTTAGTGGGTTTGTCCAGAGGGAAGTCACTGGTGACTTTGTGGATGTTGTAGGTGAAATGGTAGGGGTTGAACTATCCAGGACTCAGTAAAGGATTGTAGGATAACTGAGGAAGCCTGTTCCTTAAAGAGGCATAGAGGCTTAAGATTTAATAGCTCTGGAGCCGGAGAGATAGCATGGAGGTAAGGTGTTTGCCTTGCAATCAGAAGGTCGGTGGTTCAAATCCTGGCATCCCATATGGTTCCCTGAGCCTGCTAGGAGCAATTTTTGAGCATAGAGCCAGGAGTAACCCCTGAGTGCTACCAGGTGTGACCCCTCCCACCCAAAAAAAAAAGCAAAAAAGATTTAATAGCTCCAGACACAGCACTGAGGGGAATTGGAAGTGAGGGCCAGGGGAGAAGAGACTTGATTATAGGAAAGGACAGAGATCTAAGCACTGCAACAAGGTAAATGTCTTAGGAGGTCAAACAATTTTTCAAACAGGAGAACTTAAATGTATTTTCTTTATAACAGTCACAGGCAAGTGGCTAATATGCAATGTGTGGCACTTTTATATTTAGGTATATAGTTAAGGGCTGAAGTGATAGCACAACAGTAAGACATTTGCCTTGCACGTGGCCGAATTGGGACTGACCCCGGTTCCATCCCCGGCATCACATATGGTACCCCAAGCCTGCCAGGAGTGACTTCTGAGTGCAGAGCCAGGAGTAACCCCTAAGCACCATTGGGTGTGGCCCCAAAAAACAAAAACAAAACAAGTTACATAGTTAAGCTTTGACTACGAAACAGAAGATGAGAGAATAAATCTACATGTTCCTACTGAGAACGAAACATGTAATTGTGGGCATAGATGAGATTTCAGGGTTGAAATATAGATTATATCACAAAAAGTGTCTCAAAGGTGGTACTGAAACTGGATCCTGAAAAATGAGTAGAAGTATAACAGAGCAAAATGCTTTTAGGAAGAATAAACAGTACCAAGTTCAAAATCACTATGGTGGGGCCGGGCGGTGGCGCTAAAGGTAAGGTGTCTGCCTTGCCAGCACTAGCCTAGGATGGACCGCGGTTCGATCCCCCGGTGTCCCATATGGTCCCCCAAGCCAGGAGCGACTTCTGAGCGCATAGCCAGGAGTAACCCCTGAGCGTCAAATGGGTGTGGCCCAAAAACAAAAAAAAAAAAATCACTATGGTATTAAAAAAAAATAGCTTCTGTCTATAAATGTTGGTGTATAGATTTAAGATAAATTAGTATGACTGAAATGGGAGACATATGAACTAATGTGAGAAGAGAAAGTGGAAAAGAATGGGGGTCAAATTATGATTGACATTATTAAAGGCCCAGGATACATTTAAAAGTTTAAGGGGAGGGTGGCTGGAGCAATAGCACAGGGTGTTTGCCTTGCACAAAGCCAACCCAAGGTGAACCCAGGTTTAATTCCCAGCATCCCTTATGGTCCCGGAGCCTGCCAGGAGTGATTTCTGAACGTAGAGTCAGGAGTAACCCCTGATCACCACCGAGTGTGACCCAAAAACAAAAGAAAAAAAAAAAAAGAAAAGAACAGTTTAAGGGAAGAAAAATTATTAGGTTATATGATATTAACATCATTTGGTAACAATATTGAAGTTCAGAGAAGTTAAAAATAATTTTTAATTTCTCAGCTTATAATGTGGTTCTAAATTAAGTTAATGATGAACCGAAGAGCATTGGTAAATGCACTTGCCTGGCATGTCCTCAGCCCTGGTTCGATCCCCAGTGCCACATATGTGCTCCCACAAACCACAAGGAGTGATCCTGAGCACTGCCATGTGTGTTCCATAAAACCTAACAACAACAATAATAATAAAAGTGGTGAAGTATTAGAAAAGATAAAGTTATATGATGAGTGTACAATACTGAAAGTAAGGCATGATAAGATAGGAGGAATCTAAGATGTCTTTTGTGTTTGTTGTCATTCATATATGATGTTACTCATAAATTTGTGGGAACAAAAGAAAGACAGATTGTGCAGAGAGAAAAACAATCTATGTTTTGGATATAAGTTTAAGGTGCATGTGATTTGTCCAAATGGATATATATATATATAGCAGATAACTGAGTATAATATTAGGAACTCAGAAGAGATAGTTGAACTAAAGATTAGATATTTCAGTCATAAGTCTGTAGGTATTTAAATGGACCCAGGAGAATTAGTATGACCATCTAGGAAGAACAAGTAATGAAAAGAGAATGTAAGCAACTTTTAAAGAGAAGATAAAAGAAGAGACATGAAGGGGAATTGGAACAAATAGTCTATAAAGTAGAAATTGAATAAGACAGTAGTGTTTATGTATCATCATAAAAGTCAAGAAAATAAAAAGCTATAAAAATGAGAATTGCCAACAAAGTAGATGAATCACAGTAAAATGAGGTTTGACAAATATTCTATTTTGTTTTGTTTTGGGGTCACCCCCGGAGGCACTCAGGAGTTACTCCTGGCTCAGAAATCCTTCCTGGCAGGCTCAGAGGACCATATGGACGCCGGGATTCAAACCACCATCTGTCCTAGATCGGCTGCATGCAAAGCAAATGCCCTACTGCTCTGCTATCTCTCTGGCCCCGGTTTTCTCTTAGATTTTGCTATTACTAACTAGAAGATGATGATCTCAGTGATCAAGAGAAGATAGTGGGTCTTGAGATAGATATAGTATAGTTCATAGGGTCTTTTGTGCACTGCCAGGAATGATCACTAAACACAGAGCCAATAGTAAACCCTGAGCTAGCCCCAAAACCAAAAACTAAATTAAACTAAAATAATAAAAATAACAGAGGAGAGTGAAGGAAGAGAGAGAGGAAAGGAAGAAAAAACTGAAAGCATCAGATTTCCTGATTTCAAAACAAATTACAAAGACAGCAAACAAAACCATTTACTATTGATATAAAAGCAAACACATAGAATAGAACAGCACAGAGGATCTATAAATTAACCAATCATATATAATCAATGATTTTTTTAACCAAGGAGTCAATATATATTAATGAAACATAGGTGCTCTGATAAATTACATTGTGAAAACT
This sequence comes from Suncus etruscus, assembly GCF_024139225.1. Lineage (NCBI taxonomy): Eukaryota > Metazoa > Chordata > Mammalia > Eulipotyphla > Soricidae > Suncus > Suncus etruscus. The sequence goes on from NC_064856.1 coordinate 55,850,057, forward strand.
GGATATAACCATGCAAAAGAATAAGATGAATCTCCTATCTTAATCCATACACAAATATCAACTCTAATAGATTAAGAATTGAATGAAAAAATGAAACTATAAACTGTTAGAACTTCAACATAAGAGATAAGCTTCTTGACATTGGTACTAGCTATTTTTTTAGCTATTTTTTTTAACTTGATATCTTTATTAACTAAATTCAAGATTTTATTCTGATATCATTGACTCCTTCATGAATAATTTTCCAGATTTAGAATTTGGGATTGTCTTCTTCATTTTAGTTATTCTTCTCTCTTATGATAGTTTCTCTTTCCATGGTTTTCAATGATTTTGACAGTTTTAAAGAGTACTACCAGTCATTTATAGAATGTTTCTCAATTTAGATTTATCTAATATTTCCATCTAATTAGACTGGAAGAAAGGAGTGCCACAGAGGTGTTGTTCACTCTCTATCATTACAATGTATCAGGGGTACCTGTTATTTATAAGATTTATTAAATGATGAGGTTCATTTAATCACCTTATTAAAGTTGTATCTGCCAGGTGTTTCCACTGTAAGACATTTTTTTCTTCTTTCCATATCACTTTCTTTGAAAGAGAGTCACTAACTTGCATGATGTGGGGGTAGTGGAGAATTAAGTTTTGCCTCCTGGAGAAACTTTTGATATATATTATAATGAAATATATAACTTATATTTGGAATTATTCTATTTAAAACTTATGTTTTATCCTTTCTGATATACACATAGCTCATCATATATGTATTTGGTTAAGTAAATAGTTACATAGATCTTACACATTCAGATCCTAAGGAAAGACTAAATGGGCTGGATTGACTCAAATATGCATTCAGCTAAGTTTTGGGAGCAGTGGGTAAGATCACTTAAGATGGCACCTACCATTTAAACTATAATAAAGCCACCTTTAGCAGTATTAGAAATCATAGCATCTCAATACAAATTAAAAATAGAAAGATAATGGCAAAAACTTTTCTAAAATAATTTTCTCCTTTTACCCAGATAATGGTTTGATTCGTTTTGCTATTTAATGACTACTAAATTAATCATCTGATCACAGCACAAGTATCATTTCATTACAGACATTTTTCTGACTTATTTGATGATGCCAAATCCCCAATATCAAGTCTTGTTCCTCCCCATCTCTCTCTCTCTCTCTCTCTCTCTCTCTCTCTCTCTCTCTCTCTCTCTCTCTCTCTCTCTCTCGGTGGAAGGACAATCTTCAGGACTGCTCCTGGATCTGAGTTCCTGGTCATTCCTAAATGGTGTTAGGAATTTAATTGACACTGCTTGCATGCACAGAAAATGCCCTACACTATCTCTCTGACCCAGAATGAGTTCTAATAGTGCCTAGGAAAAGCCAATGAAAAGAAGAGATGACTTAAATGTTCATCCTGAATGACAAGATAAAAAGCTGATCATTCTTGCCTATATTGTTCATTTATTCCTTCTTCATGGAAAAAGGCAGGGTGTGACATCAATGCTTGGTTTTAGGTAGCACCAAACCATAAGCTTCTGTTCAGATGCTCATGAGAAGTCACAATCATTAGAGCTCTTTAAAGAGTCTAGTCCTAGGGAAAGTGAATAGGAATATTTAAATTGTGGCTAGGGTCCAGCACTTGTGTTGAGAGACCTTCCAAGAACAAGTATGGTTTCCAGCCTCCGAAGGACTTCAATTCCCAGTAGAGACTCTAGGAAATAAGAAAGGAGACTCCTGACTCTTTCCCACAGAGCAAAAGCCAGAAACATCGGAAGGGGGATGGAACTATAACACAGGTGGAAGGATTAAATGGAGAAGAGGAAAGACTTCTATCCTTTGGGATGGGAAGTTGGGAAAGCCCTTCAGAGTGTTCAGTCTTTAGAAATTAACCAAATCTGTTGATTTGCCAAATTTTTATTGATTTAATTTGTGTAAAATCTACAACTTTTTGCGTGGTTCAACAGACTTTGGCTACTTTTGAAGATTTTTACAAAATATTAGTTGACTAATTTGAAATCTAGTTTAAATTAGTTTTAGTGTTATTTGCAGCTGTTTCACTGAATCATTTTGTGATGACTGGCCAAAGTTATGTGTATTCTATGTTTTCACTTACTTTGAACCTGTGACTTCTGGGAATGATAATTTCCTGTGTGGGCTTTTTTTTTTTTTTTTTTTTTTTTTTTGGTTTTGGACTACATCTGGGAGTTCTCAAGTTTTACTTGAGTCTGGGTACTATATGTTGCTGTGGATTAAACCCAGACTATTGAGCTATCCTCCTGGCCCTTATTTATTTTCTTCTTATTTTTTAGAAGTAAAAATACTTTTTAATTTTTAATGTTAGGGACTAAACCCACGACCTCACACATACAAGGCAAAGACTCTACCATTTATAATAATTTTTATTGTTTTCTATATTTATGTGCTTTTATAGCTTTAAATATAGGTAAGTATGAGTTAAAATATGGCCAGACATTATAGTTATACTTACTGATAAATTAGTATTAGTAATCAGTACAATAAATGTGAAAATTTATTTTTAAATTTCCATTATAAGTTTAAGATAATTTTTCTTAGATGTCATCATTGACAAATGCATCTACTGTCATAGTAATATCATATAAATATTGATAGAAATATTTTTGTTCAATTCATATCCAAAAAAAGACTACATTTATATCTCTATTTCTTTTTATTCTTGGATTACATAATTATTGCTTCTAAATAGTTCAGTAGTTTCATGTCAATTTTTGTTTTAATCAGTCTTTATTATAAATTATTCTACAAGGATCTCTCTCTCTCTCTCTCTCTCTCTCTCTCTCTCTCTCTCTCTCTCTCGTTTGCTTTTTTGGGACACACCCAGCTGCCCTCAGGGTTTACTCCTAATTGAGCTCAGAAATCATTCCTAGGATACAATCCAGTCAGGACTGTGCAAGGCCTCCTTGCTGTGCTATTGCTCTGGCCCCAAGGATCTCTTTTTAAAGTAAATAATTAGCAATGAATTTTAGAATATTTACAGTTATGTATCTATAACCACAACCAGATTCCAGAATATTTTTATTTCCCCAAAGAAATCCTTCTATCCCTTCCAGCACTTATTCCCAGTTTTTTTTCCCATTTAGTCCCTGGTAACCAATAATCTATTTTCTGTCTCTATGATCAGTCTTTCCTGAAATCACACAGTATATGATTTTTGTGTTTTAAATTTTGTCAATTTAGCATTTTTGAATATTAATCTATGCTTATTTACATTATATGAATACATGATATTTAATTTGTTCATTTGTTAGTTGATGAATGGTTGTTTGGTTTATTTCTACCTTTGGCTATTTACAGTAATGCTGCTATGAACATTTGTATACAAATTGCTGTGTGTATGTATATATATCCTTATTTTTGGGGTATATGGAGAAGTGGAATTGCTGATATTTCTAACATTATAACTACAAATTTAACATTTTTAGGAAACATTTGAAGAACTATTGCTAAGCTTCTCTACTTCTCTGTAGCAGTTTTTACCAGTTTACTCAGGCTTCCAATGACCTTGCCAAACTTTATTATTGTTCTTTTCTTCCTTCTTATAACCATTGCAGTGGATATAAAGTGGTATCTCACTGTGGTTTCAGTTAGTACTTTTCCAATAACTGCTAATGTTCAGCCCCTTTTTACATGGTTATTGGCCAGTTGTATATCTTCTTTGGCTTCTTTTAAGATTTTTCCTTTGATTTTCTATGGTTTGAATATTTTTCTGTGGTTAAAGTATTTCTTGGTTTTCTACAGTCAGGTGTAGATTTTTTTCTTTTTCTTTCTTTTTTATCCTTCTTTCTTTCCTTTTTTCCTTCTTTCCTTATTTTTTCTTTATTTTAATTCTCCCTCCCTCCTAGCTCTCTCTTCCTCCCTCCTTCCTTCCCTTCTACCCTCTCTCTCCCTCCCTCCTTCCTTATCTCCTACATTCTCTTTCCCTCCCTCCTTCCTTCCTACCCTCTCTTTCCCTCCCTCCTTTCTTTCCTCCTACCCTCTCTCCCTCCCTCCTTCCTTTTCTCCTACCCTCTTTCTTCCTCTCTCCTTCCTTCCTACCCTTTCCCTCCCTCCCTCCCTCCTTCCCTCCTACACTCTCTCTCCCTCCCTCCTTCCTTCCCTCCTACCTTCTCCTTTCTCACTCCTTCCCTCCCTTCTACCCACTATCCTTCCCTCCCTCCCTCCCTTATCTCTCTCTTCTACCCTCTCTCCTTTCTCACTCCTTCCCTCCCTCCCTCCCTCCCTCCCTTATCTCTCTCTTCTACCCTCTCTCATTCCTTCCCTCTCTTATCCTTCCCTTCTTTTCTCCTCTCCCTTCCTCCCTCACTCCTTTTCTCCTTCCCTCCCTCCCTCCCTTATCTCTCTCTCTTCTACCCTCTCTCATTCTTTCCCTCTCTTAACCCTTCCTTCTTTTCTCCTCTCCCTCCCTTCCTCCCTCACTCCTTTTCTCCTTTGCTCCCTCCCTCGATTCCTCCCTCTATCTTTCCCTCATTCCCTCCCTCGCTACCTCCCTTTTCCCCTCCCTTCCTCCCTCCCTCCTTTTTTCCTTCCCTCCCTCCCTTCCTCCCTCTCTCCTTCCTTCCCTCGCTACCTCCATCCCTCCCTTCCTCCCTCCCTCCCTTTCTTTCTTCCCTCCCTCCCTCTCTTCCTCCCTCTCTTCCTCCCTCTCTTCCTTCCTCCCTCTCTTCCTTCCTTCCTTCCTTCCTTCCTTCCTTCCTTCCTTCCTTCCTTCCTTCCTTCCTTCCTTCCTTCCTTCCTTCCTTCCTTCCTTCCTTCCTTCCTTCCTTCCTTCCTCTCTTCCTCACTTCATTTCCTAGCCACACACAATGATGCTCAGAATTCCTGACTCTTCATTTAAGCATCACTCCTGGTGATGTTTCAGAATTGAATCTGATTTGGCCACATGAAAGGCAATCACCTTACCCACTCTACCTATCTCTGCAGTCTTATGTTATTCTTTTTTTTATATATTGCTTGGTTTTCTCTGAGCTTCCTGAATTTGTGATTTAGTATATACCACTTACTGCAGAAAATTTTCATTGACTCATCAAGTATTTCTTTTCTAACTTACTTCTCACCTGGTATTTCTATTACATGTAGTTTTTATTATAATTCAAGATATAATTGTTCATAATACAGTCATTTTAGGTTTAAAATGTTTAAGCTCCAATCCTACTAGAACTGTGACTTTTCTTCACCAATCTCCAATTTCCTACCCACACCATACTCTACTTCCATGCAGTTGCCAACAAATTTACTTCATATTGCTTGTTGCAACACAAAGATAAATGGAATTATCAAAACTTAGATCAGTGCAGGACAATTTGAAATGATTGTTATATCTTGCCATGGTACAATGAAGTCAGTGTTTAAAGATTTACTGGACTATGGTTGGTGCTAGTTTAGTCTTCTCTGTTACCTTTTAGGCTCACTGAGCTTGGGTAGAACTTTTAATGTAAGTCTCCCATCAGATTTCCTATGATACTACTGGGCTGACAGTATTATAAAATATTGAGGTATCTGTGTGGTTGCATGGTACAGGATTTATATATCTGAAACACATTTTAAATGGCTTGCAAATTTGATAATATTAAGTTGCAGACCTGTGCTGTTTCTGTTGGAAGGTGTAGGGTGGGCTATTTGACTACATGTAGTTCATGCAGAAAGGGGAATCTGCCCACATCTACCCTTTTCTGAAAATGCCATAGAGCTAGGATCAGGCTCCCTGTGAGGGATCAGCTGCCATTATTTTCTTTTGGAGCTTGATGGAGAGGCAAGGCCATTTTGTCCTGTAGTTTGCTATTGACTTCACACTTTTTATGTACCTCATCACCATCAAAATACCAAACACTCGCCTCCACCACTGTCTTTATTTTGTTTTATAATCTCTTGTGGGATTAGGATATGACCCATTGGTAAAAAGAAACTAAGACAGGTTGACTCCCCCCCCAATTAAAAATAAATTAAGTGGTATGGTTACAATAATAAAGTTTATGGTTTTGTAATACTTTACTTCACTTTCAATGCTACCAAAGTGAAAAACATTTTTGTTTATTTTTGAACCACAGTAGTGTTCAGAACCATATGGGGTGCTGAGGATTGAACATGATTGGCCGCATGCAAGGCAAACTCCTACTAGCAAATCTCCTATTGTTCCAGCATCCACATAAAATTTAAAAAATGTTTATCTTTACTAGTTTGGCCATCAGGTTATATCCCTGAGGTGCTGAGGTGCTTGGGTGGCCATGTATTGCCAAAAATTGAGCCTGAAACACGGAAACACCAGCATACACTACAACCCGTTGATTTATCTTCCTAGACTCATCGTATAAACTTTGACTGTGAATTTAGGTTGAAGGAGTCATAGGTGCAGTGCTCAGGAACCTCCAATGGTGGTAATTTAAGAAGGTCCATGTTGTGCAAGAGACCAAACCTAGGTCTGTTGCATATAAAGCATGGACTCCAGTTCTTTGAGCCATCTCTTTGGTCTCTTAACAAGAAGTTTTCTTTATCTAAGAGGTGATGTTTGTAATTTACTGCAGCTGTGATATCAGAGGCTAAAAATTCTTCTAAGGTCCTTGTTTTTGTCTGCCCAGTTGGCCTCACATTTTCCTAGAGACCCATCTTAAAACTTAAAACTAACAGCTCTTTTCAGCTATGATTTTCTATTAAAAAGGAGCCCTACAATGAGATGATAAAGAGTGGGGGAGAAGGGAGTACATTCTATAACCCTAAGATCAAGTCCCATTTCTTTTTTTTTGCCCCTCATGAAAGAGATAGATTGACAGAGAGGGAGTGGAAAAAAAGAGGGAAAGGAGAATGAGAAAGGGGGGAATGGGAGGGCATGCGGAGGGGAGGGGAGAAAGGGAAGAGAGAAAAAGAGGAAGAGAAAAGAAAAAGGGATAAGGGGAAGAATATGGAGGGGAGAGAGAAGGGAAAGGGAACACAGAAAATGAGAGAGAAGAGGATGGGACCAGAGGGAAGAAAGGGGAGAGAAGGGAGATGGAAAGAAGACCAAGTCCCATTTCTTTAGTGAGTTTGGGTCCTTGAGTTGTAACAATAAAATGTAACACATCTGAGTTTCTCTTTCCTTTTCCCTACCTTAAGGACACCCCATTCTTAGAGAAGTAGGGTTGAAGAGGCTGAAGTGAGCTATTTTCAGTCTTCTGTGATAGCCTCTGGTAAAATGCAAGTTAATTAGTCTCTAGTAGAATAGTTTCCCTGGGCAGACCTTAGTAAGGGGATCAGAAATCTGCATATTTCAAAATTGTTATGATTCCTAGTCCCCTTTGGAGCAAGAGAAACTTATCTTTGATAGTCACAGTGAAAACCTGATGGATCTTCCAGTTATTTATTCCAAATGTTTCCTATTTTAAAATTGAATTCTTTCTTTATTATTGATTAGTTAATACTCTGTATTCTGAATACAAGTTTCTTATCAAATATGGGAACTGCAATTATTTCTTCTTATTATATAGGCTGCCTTTTTATTTTCTTGATAGTATTCTTCAAATCATGAAAGTCTTACATTTTGATGAACTCTTATTTATCTAATTTTTCTTTCATTCTTTTTGTTTTTATTGTATCATATCTAAGAAATCATTGTTTAATCCTACGTCACTATTTATAGTTATTTTCTTCTGAGCTTTGGGATTTTTTTTGTTTGTTTGTTTTGTTTTGGGGCTGGTGATGCTCAGGGGTTATTCCTAGCTATGTGCTTAGAAATTACTCCTGGCTTGGGGGACCATATGGGACACTGAGGATTGACCGAGGTCAATTGTCCTGGGTCAGTCACATGCAAGGCACATTTGCCTTGCTGCACTACCGCTCCGGCCCTTTTTCTGAGCTTTGTATAATAATCAAATGATGTTGTGATTCATCTGAGTTACATTTTTATATGGTTATGAGATAGAGGTAAAATTTTTGTAGAAAATTTCACAAACATAATCATATTATATGTAGAGTAATATTTATGCTTTGTTTAACAATAAGAGATACATTCTATGAAAAACAAATTGGGTGATTTAGTGACTATGAACTTTTACCCAAAGTAAAAAATTAATGATGCATTTTATTTTATTTAAACACTATGGTTACAAGATTATTCAGATTACAAATTTTTCAGAGATAAAGTTGTTCATGATAGAGTTACAGTCATAGGATGTACAATAAATAACCTTCACTAGAGCCCATTTCCTGTCACCAGTATCCCCGTTTTTTCTCTCACCCTTCCTAATGCCCTTTTCCTTCCCTCCCACCGTCCCTTCTTGCTTCTGGGGCAGGAATTTTACTTCACACGCACCCTCTCTCTGTCTCTCTTTCTGTCTCTCTCTGTCTCTGTCTGTCTCTCTCTCTCTCCTAACACTGTGGTTTGCACTCTGTTAATGAAGGGGTTTCATACATGTCCATTTCATAATAGACCCTTTTCTTCTCTAACTGCACTCTCCCCTCTTTGTGGCAAGCTTCCTACCATAGATTGGTCCTCCTAATTCTCATCTCTATTATTTCTGGATATCATCCCCACAAAGTCTTTTACTTTCCTTATATCCCATAGATGAGTGAGATTATTCTATATGTATCCCTCGCCCTCTGACTAAATGATGCATTTTAAATTAAAATTATTTTTATTAAAATGTTTTGTATTGTTATAAGGGCAGGTCCCAGCAGAGATCAAAGTGCATACAGTGTCAGGGGCTGAAATCTGCTCTACTGAAATGCATACCATGTGCTCTATCATTTGAGTCATAACTCAATCCTATAATTAATAGTTCTTGAATAATTTACATCACCCGAGCCTACAGTAAATTCCACACCATAGTCAGGACCAGGTTTTTTCCACATGTCACAGACATTTTGCTGTGGTCATGAAGGACATTGTGCAGAAAAGGTTATGCTTTTGTATCTGGTCTTCAATACAGGCCATTATGAGTTTCTCCATCTCTGACACGGCCTTTATACAATTTTGCTAGTATTATTGATTTCAATGAAACAGATCCATTGGTAGCTATTTTGTTCTTGTTCTTAAATATCATAGCTATGATAAATCAAAAGTATTGATTGGTGAGTAATACTCACCACTAATTTTACACTTCTGTTTTTCCTTTATCACTTTTTTTTCAGGTTAGTAATTTTTTTGGGGGGTCACACCCAGCAGAACTCAGGGGTTACTCCTGGCTCTATGCTCAGAAATCGTCCCTGGCAGGCCTGGGGGACCATATGGGATGCTGGGATTCGAACCACCATTCTTCTGCATGAAAGGCAACCACCTTACCTTCATGCTATCTCTCCGGCCCCTCAGGTTAGTAATTTGATGTGACATTTATTAGCAACAATCAACACTGGGTTCTGCATCTGGTCAAGATGAAGAAAATAACATTAGATTAAATCAAGTGCGATGGAAAATGATACCTTCAAGAGATGGCAAACACTAGATTTATGAGGCAATAATGTGTAAAATGTTCTGACATTAGGATGGGAATAAAAGGCAATGTGTAATAGAAATTTTGAGAGCATCTGGCTAGTCATTAATTGAAGCGTCATTATGTGGCCCATGATAAAAATTTCCTACAGGAGTCTTTTATTTTATAATATTGCCTAATTTTAAACTCTTCTCTAATTGTATATGGTGGGATCTTCAATACAATGTTGAAGTGGGATCTTCAATACAGAGTTGACTAGAAGTAGTGGATATAAACATTCATATCATCTGATGTAAGGGGAAATCATTCAGTTTTTTAATATTAACCAAAATTTTAAATTCAAAAAAAATTTTAAATGGTAAGTTTGACTAATTTTGTGAATTAATTTTCTGGTAACTTGGCTTCGGTGAGTGTCTTCTATAGATTGTGAACTGACTTGGTTCCTTAATGCAAATAAAATTAGGACAGTAAAAAAATTAGACCATTGGGGCCGGAGATATAGCACGGAGGTAAGGTGTTTGCCTCTCATGCAGAAGGTCAGTGGTTCGAATCCCGGTGTCCCATATGGTCCCCTGAGCCTGCCAGGAGCGATTTCTGAGCGTAGAGCCAGGAGTAACCCCTGAGCACTGCCAGGTGTGACCCAAAAACCAAAAACCAAAAAAAAAAAAAAAAAAAAAAAAAGTTAGACCATAATAAGAGCATACTTTTCTTGAGATGTGGGATTGTTGTGTATGTAAATATTTTAGGGGATTATTATGTTACTGACACTACCCTGATCGGTGTTTGTGCCCTACCCTAGGGTGTGACCTGGCATTCTGACCCCACCCTAGGGTGGTACCCGATTCTGCTTCCACCATTGGGTGGTATCTGATCCCACCATTGGGTGGTACCTGATTCTGGGGGATAAAAACAAGGGTCTGTGGAAGGCGAGAGGCTTTTGGCTGGAACTAAGGCTGAGACCTAGGACTTCAGTCTTAACCACCAAATAAAGCCAATATTTCCACAAGCCTGACTTGTTTGCAAGCTGTTTACCCGCCGTTTCACCTCAGAACCATCGGCTGGATGAGGTGGCAGACGCGTGCTCCGAGCTGGAGGAGAAAGACCTCATCCTCCATCCCTTCATCAGTCAACCTCTTCAGGGGCTTACTTGCAACATGAGATGAGGGGTTAATTGGTATAGTAAGAGCTAAAAATGATAGAATGTTTAAAAAAGAGTAGAAAGATTGTAGGAAAAAGGAGCAAATAGGGAAGAATCATGTTTGTTATGAGTTGTGTTCATGGCCAGCTTCTGTTGATATCAATTGTAATGGCTCTGTTATTGTTGTTAGAATGTGCTGCTATATATGAATATATATATGAATGTGATTCATAACAACTTCTTTTTTTTTTTTTTTTTGGTTTTTGGGCCACACCCGGTAACACTCAGGGGTTACTCCTGGCTATGTGCTCAGAAGTTGCTCCTGGCTTGGGGACCATATGGGACGCCGGGGGATCGAACTGTGGTCTGTTCAAGGCTAGCGCAGGCAAGGCAGGCACCTTACCTCTTGCGCCACTGCCCGGCCCTCATAACAACTTCTAACAAGGTATGCATAGAAGTAAAGAAAACTGGTGAGTAATAAGTAGCTGGGAGGGAAAGGCAAAAAAATATAGAAAATATGGGGTCTGTAGAGATAGCATCGAGGTGGGGCATTTGCCATGCATGTAGAAAGATGGTGGTTCGAAACCTGGCATCCCATATGGTCCCTCGAGCCTGCTGGGAGTGATTTCTGAGCATAGAGCCAGGAGTAGCCCCTGAGTGCTGCCAGGTGTGACCCAAAAACAAACAAAGATAGAAAAGGTGATGGTATGAGAATGAAAGAAGTGTTGGAATTGTGACATAAAAACTGGGTTAAAAAGGAAGAAACTACTTACTGATACATTTGGGGATGGGGTGAATTTTAAGGACTGGAGTTGAAAGACTGACATGTCTGAAAGAAGATAAAAGTCAGAGACAAGAATCTGGTTTAGAAAGTGATGTTCTGGTGAGGAAAAGCAGATCTGGTCATGAAAGGATTACATGTCTGGTAACCCCCTTGGAAGAGATGGATGTATTATAGAAGAGAGAATAATAAAGGGATGTAGAGTTAGAGTCTTGGGTGAAACATCCACATGACAGGAATGGTAACAAGGTCTGAGTTAATGAGCAAGGCCTGGGCCCAAGACTGCACTGAATGTGTGAGAAATCAAAAGTAATCTTCAAGCATCTACTTGACAAACCTGAAGCAGTTTGTTAATCTGCTGACAAGGTTTCCCCTAAAGATACACGGGGTAAAAAAAAGCCTTAGTATTCTCACAATCTACTGGGAGAGACATAAATGTCTTACCCTGGATTTTGAGATATCAGTATCCTATTTTGGTCATACTTCTCTCTCTCTCCAGAGAATTTTTCTTATCTTGTTTTTGAATATTGAAAAAGACTTCTTTTTCTTTTACTTTACATACTATTTTGGGTGCAAGGATTGGGGAAATCTTAGTCCAATTGCTTAGTCCATGTATGACTTTTGTGTATGTACTTTTACATCTGTGTTGCTAACTGACATATAGTCAGAGTTCTGGAAGGATAACTGTATTTACCATGTGAATGTGTTTACCACAATGTTCATCACTGTAATCTCAGATCTGCTTCTCGTTATCTTTATTCTTTGTGAAGGCATGAATTATTTCACCTAACTACTCAAGTAGAAACTTGGTGCCATTCTTTTTTGTTCGTTTGTTTGGTTTTTGCTTTTTTGGGTCACACCTGGCAGCGCTCAGGGGTTACTCCTGGCTCTATGCTTAGAAATTGCTCCTGGCAGGCTCGGGGGACCATATGGGATGCCGGGATTTGAACCACCAACCTTCTGCATGCAAGGCAAACGCTATACCTCCATGCTATCTCTCCGGCCCCACTTGGTGCCATTCTTGACTCTTCTTCCACCTCATTCCATAACTTATAATGTCTATTCTATCATGTCTTCTTTAGATATCTGATCTGTCCATTGCTCTCCATCACCACACCACACCACACCACAAGCCTTGTCTAGTAAAGACTTCTTTTTATCAGCTCCCTGTGGATCCCTTAAAAAGCTTCCTATTTGCTTCCCTTGCTCCTAGATTTGCCCCTTTAACCCATTTTCCAGTCTGCTGCAAGAATGATCTTTCTGAAAAGCAAATTTGATCTTTTTCTCTCTACTTAAAATCCTCTAGTGATTTCCCTAGTTTTCAGAATGAAATCCAAGCACTTTATCACGTCTTTCGGGGTCTTTTGTAACCTGATCTTGCCTGACTTTCCTGCTTCATTTCCTCTACTTCTTCCTCAAATACAAAATTCCAGCTGCACCAAATTATTTCTCTGGAATTTCTCAAGTACTCCAAACTGTTTATAATTCAGTGCATTTATACCTGCAGATCTTGCTGACTGGAATGTCCTCCCAGTTCATATCCCTCTTATATGCTGAATATTGACTTATTTATCAGGGTTCAACCCCTAGTACTGTTTCTCCTCTGACAAATACCTCAATGACTTTCTTTCATGGTAACCCAGTATACCTTGTGAACCACTGTGCCACCACACTTATTTATAATCTGTCCCTCCAATTTTTACCTTTTGGGTTAATGAGCAGACATACTTTTTTTGGGAGGAAAGAGAAGGGCCACATCTGCAGTGCTTAGGGGTTATTCCTGACTCTCTGTGGAGCTCAGGGAACCATATGGAAAGCTGGGGATCAAACCTGACTCAGCCTCATATAAGGCAAAAACGTCTTACCTGCTGTACTATATTGTTCTTGCCACACAGCCTTGTATTTTTATACTAACAAAGTACTTTGAAAAGAGAGGGAATATACTTACTGAAATAATGTGATACATTTTTTTAATGTATCCCATGAAATAGGAAGTCACTCTTCTAGATACTGCAATGGATTTTGCAGGCCTTTTGTTTTCTTAAAGGCAATTTATCAATCTCCTCTTCATAGACTCTGTATTCTATCTATCCCTCAATATATGACCTCAGTCTCCTTTCCATCTGCATATACACTGAGTCACTCCATCCATTTCCTTAGCTTTAATTACTGACAACTCCCAAATCTGTTCTCCTAACAAATAACTCTCCCAAACTCCAGATGCTCACAGGCATTTAAAAATCAGCACACATTGAACTGAATTATTTTTCATTTATTTTATTCCTGTGGGATAGACGAAAGTGATAGTCATAAGATTTTCTGAGACTATTTTCCCCCATCTCTTTTATAAGGTTCCCCCGTGGTGTATGATGGCACAAGCAGGCAAACACTCCAGCCCCTTGTGCTTTCTTTTGGTTCCTAAAACCACTTTAAGAAACAGCAAAAAAAATTAAGATAGGATAACAGGTTACTCCTGGCTCCATGCTCAGAAATTGCTCCTGGCAGGCACGGGGGACCATATGGGACGCCGGGATTTGAACCAATGACCTCCTGCATGAAAGGCAAACACCTTACCTCCATGCTATCTCTCCGGCCCCAGGATAACAGCTTTAAGTTTTCAATACATACCTAGATACAATTTGTATTTCCATTTTGAATCGGATGATAGTAAAACTTCAACACTGTGCTTATTGTGTCAAACTACTCATCAATCTGTCAGTTTCTACAGAGCTGCAGTGTAAACAAGGCTCACCTTCAGTTATGACAAAAGTGTGTGTGTGTGCTGTATATAATATTTCATTTCTAAAAGTTTAAAACAATCTTTTTTGAAAAAAAGATACTGTGAAAAAAAATGTAAGGTTAGAAAAGTTCAACTTCAGGCCAGAGCGATAGCACAGCTGTAGGGTGTTTGCCTTGCATGCGACTGACCCAGGAAGGACCTGGTTCCATCTCCAAGTTCCTTCTGGTCCCTGGAGCCAGCAGTGATTTTTGAGTGTACTGCGCATAGCCAGGAGTAAACCCTGAGCGTCACAGGGTGTGGTCCAAAAACCCAACCAACCATACAAACAAACAAACAAAAGTTTAACTTCCTTTCTTCAAAATAGAAACATACTAATCTATTATTCCTATTACTATTCCTATTATTAGAACATCTCAAATTTAACTACCATGTTGACAACCCAGAATAAGAGGAGAGCTACAAATATTGTAGTATTCAGGGTATGGAGGAGGAAAGCCTGAATAAAGGTACAGCAGCTAAACAGTAACAGACAATAGGCAATCAGCTTTGCAGGAAGTTCTTTTCAGATAAAGCAGAAGGAAACCATGGACGGGAGAAATTAAGCCCAAAATGAAGAGCAAGTTTGTAGAACTTAGTACAATACACTAATCAGCTAATAGATATTCTTCATGTCTATTACTGACCCACGGTTTCTGCTCAGTGGAGTGAGAATGAATTAGCTGTTTTCCACAACTCAGGGAGTTCACTACCTAGGGAAGGAAGGGTGCCAAAGCATGTAATTATGCTATTGCTACAATGAAGGATGTGTAGTGTGAAACTAGACCACTGGAAAAGTGCTTTTTCCCCCACTGGGGAATTCAGGATAATTGGAGAATATTTCACAAATGAAGCATCATTTTAACTTAGGGCTAAATCTTGGAAGATGTATAGTTTTTGATCTATCAGTTGGCTTGAAATATTTCAGGAAACTGGAATATAAAATGTGCAGGAAATGAATTAGACACATGCTTACATTCTTATATTCAGGAACACTCAAGTCCCTGGAGAGGAAGAAATGCTCATCTTTAGCTTTGGTTTACTCATAGTGTAAGTCATTTAACTCCTGTCCCTGTACAGTGTTACATTCACTGCTTTTAAAGTCAGAATTAAATATGTCAAGGATAAGGAGCTTACACCTTGTCATTTAATGAACATATATTGAGTATTACAGTGAGACACCATATGCCTTTATTAGGCATCTGCCCAAGAACTAACCATTTAGAGAGTGATATGGTCTGGAGGCCTCAGAAAAAAGCCTTCTGAGCAGAAATTTGGATGTCAGATAGAAGGTAACTCAAAACAGAGCGAGCAGTATAGTAAACATCATGCACAAAAGTATGATGTATTTGAAGAATAACAAGTAGTTTTTGATGAAGGGTGGCAGTAGATAATGGGAGATGAGAATAAGGAGTTACCCACACTGAGCCACAGGAGACTTTTGTATTATGATATGTCTGGATTTTATTCAGCAAAGGCAACTGTGAGTCATTGTAATGATAGTTGAGATCAGTGTTTTTTGAAGAGCAAATTGAAATCCATAGTTGAGCTGTAAATCTGATTTAGTAAATTGGGACCAACATTTAAAAAGTGAACTTGAATAGTAGAGAAAAAAATTAGTGTGCTTAAAAGTAATGTTATTTGTAATGTTTTATGATGCTTTTGCTTCAATTATATGTATACAGAAATATAGCACTCTGATGTAAAATACTTTTTGATTTACAAGTAAAAAAATTGGGGAAGGGGAATTTCAAAGTTTCAACACTGCAAAAGCAAAATTAACACATAACTATTGTTGTTAGTTATTAACATAAAAGTGAGATTCAAATGGTAATGACTGCTATCATTACCATGTTGTTTCTGTAAATGATGGATTTGCACTTCCAAGTGTCACCTTCAGCCTAAAATAATTGCTGATACTCAAAATAACTTGGTGCCTTACTGCAGTATAGATCACAGATTTGTATCAAATTATTTGAGGTCTATAGATCTTGATTCCATCAATATTAAGGTGATGTCAATACTACAACTACCTCATGTCAATCTGGGGTTGTTTGGGAACCAGCCCATTCATTGATGGAAACTGTCATTATCAAGAAGTAAACTTAATGAATTATGAATATATTATGATGGCACCTACATTTACAAAGAAATTAATTTAAGTAGGATGGTCAGAGATGCCCAAAGTTGATAACAAGTTAGGAAGAAAAAAAGGGTTCTCTTAATGGGACAATAGCCTGAAGAAAAGTTGTACAGAGGAAGCAAACTTTTGTTTCTTAAAGACTTTTTGCCCTGAAAAAAAAAAATTAAAGTAAAAGAAAAGGGGCTGGAGTAATGAACAGATCTCTAGTTACAAAGTCATGGTAAGAAATTTACTCTATCCCAGAGGAAAGAAGCGACTAGAGATTATCCAGAAGGAAATAAAGCATCAGGCTTGTTAGTGTGGCCAGTGTAAGGAAGATCAGTCAAGAAGATGTAATCATTCAGGGTAGATAAAACTGCAATTCA
Source organism: Suncus etruscus (assembly GCF_024139225.1). Taxonomy (NCBI): domain Eukaryota; kingdom Metazoa; phylum Chordata; class Mammalia; order Eulipotyphla; family Soricidae; genus Suncus; species Suncus etruscus. Next base: position 55,866,691 of record NC_064856.1, read on the forward strand.
AGGGGACAGATGGCAATTTAGAGAAACATTGTGGAAATGAAAATTGGTACATTTAAGTTTGACTTTAGATGAGTATAAGGAAATCATTTTTAGTTATTGTTGTTTTTTCTAGATATATTGGGTTTACATTATGTTGTTGCTCTTTGAGAATAGACCAAGTTTAGCATCTTTTTAAGGGTAAGCTGAACTTCACCAAACTTAAAAAAACTGCAGTTTATTACAGAGAATCTTGAAAACGAAGAATTCCTGTGTAGATACTTTATTAGTGTCCCTCTCTTGTTTAGAATTAGTATTGCCTAGGTAGATGTAAGGGCATATTCCATCACATGAGATAGTCATAATTTATTGATAAGATTTGTAAACTAGTATATTGTTCATATCTGCTGGTAGCTTTGCACCTTTAGTTCTAAGATTTCATATATATTTTGACTCATATATGGGTCAAAATATCAAAGAGGGGCATTTTGTTAAGATGATTTTGTTAAGACTGAACTGTTGTGAGAATGCTGTCTACCTAGAAGAGCAGTTGACTTCTCCATATAGAACCCAGAAATAGGAGATTCATAATAGAATTGCTTCTTCCTTTGCCCCTAGTGAGATTTTTTTTTTATCTTCAGCTGCATCCTCTTTGACATGTGGAACTGAATCATCAAAGATAGTGGCTATTAATGTTACCAACAAGACACTCCATGAACTCCTGTGAATTTACTGGGAATACAAACAGGCTATTGGTCAAGAATTCTGATATGGAGGCAATCCTCTCAAAATGTAACAAAACTATGGCCTGCTCTGTTCATTTAAGGGATTTGCCTTTGTCCAACTGATAAATGAGTGTGATGAGCTGCTGTGGCAGGTGAGGGTGGATGGGTGTAGACCATTAATCTGGCTGCAGAGCTAAAAGTGAACCCAGGAAAAGCAAGTGTGAAACTATTGGCAGCAGAGATGTATGGGTTAGTACCAGAACACTTCGTTGTTGTTTTTGAGCTATAACCAGTGGCTTCAGGGCTTACTCCTGACCCTGTGCTCAGAAATCACTCCTGGTAGGCTCGGGGAACCATATAGGATGCCAGGGATTGAACCTGGGTCTGCCGCATGCAAGGCAAATTACCTACCTGCTGTGCTATTGCTCCGGCCCCCATTTTCTTGCCTCCTCAGATGCTCTTTAGATTTGGAATATTACTGTAAACAGGATTATGATAGGATGTATAGTTATCCAGCATGTGTTAATCCTCCCACCCTTACTGCCTGGGTTCAAATACAACATGTACCAGTATAGTACTGTGGTACATGTGGTTTAAATTCTAAGAGTAGACATTGAGGAATTTTGAAGTCTGGAAAGTTGAAAGATGATAGGCTACTAGTTGACCACGTAAAACAAAAATTAGATCCTCTACTGGAAAACATGGAAAAAAATAAAAAGGAACAAACAAATAGGGAAGATGACTGTCAGAAGAGCAGCAGCTCCCTGAAGAATGGGAACAATTTGAAGATGAAGTTGGAAAGGAGTCTAAGTGATTCTGCTGAGGGGGACCTACTCAATAATGAAGATAACTGGAAAGACCAGCTGAAGTTGATGAAGGACGATGAAAAAAAGGTGGAGGAAAATGACATAGTGACAATGGTGAGGACTTGTAAGCACATAGTGGGGCTTAGAAATCTTGTGCCTACAGACAATGACTTGGATTGAATAAACAAGTTTGCCTGGAGCCTAGAGTTGGTCTTATGCCAGGAAACTTCAGGTGTAGGGGTCTCCTTGTATTTAGACCAAGGCTTTTCCTTTCCATGTCCCCCATATTTTGGTGGGTCTATGCAAACAATATTTGCCACTCTAACACTGTTTTTACTGTGCCCTTTTGACTAACCCTTAAAAAAAAACCTCTTAAACTGTTAACTTAAACTAATATGTATGCACATGAAAATATAAAAAAATACTATGCCTTCAATCTTTAAGGAGTCACATAAATCACATGGCTTTAGGTTGCTTTGTGTACTGCTAAGAAATGTTATAATGTACTAATCTGGGGACTTGTGGACAAAGTAATTGTACATGGGTTCTGTCTTATTTTTCTTAATGTTCTTTGACTGTAAGTTCAATATTTAGGCATCAGCAAGGGGATTTCTTCTGAGAACTCTGTTTATGGGCGATTGTCCTTTCACTGTAACTTTACCTTGTCCTCTTTGCATCATTTTTCTCATAATTAAAAATAAAAAAATTAAAAAAAAAAGAAATCTTGTGCCATTTATTTAGGCATTGTTTAAGATCAAAATTTTCATAGATCCTCTCTTCAGCACATGCTCACTTTTCTTCCCATCATTATTATTCCCATGTTTTATTCATATTACCTTGTATCTAGTCCTATTTTCACTTCCTTCGGGTCTCCCTGTGTTGTCTTATAATTTTTGCTTGATACTCATAATTTTATGACAATAAAAAGGATGTATGACTTTTATCAACTGTCTCCAAAACAATCTCTTGTTATGCAGGGAGTTCATACAGTTTCTCCTGTTCTTAAATGAGTTCAAGTTACCTCCCTAACTGCAAAGAAAATCTATGTGTTAAGTTTTTCTTGAGAGCAGCTTTGAGTTAGCAACACAAGAGTGAAATGTGGGGCTGTTCAACACAACTGTAACAATGTATTTTTGTGAATAAGAGTTGGCATGCTAAATACATCCTTTAAAAAAATTAGTTTGGGGCTAGAATGATAGCACAGTAGTAGGGCATTCGCCTTGCACGAGGCTGACCTAGGTTTTGACCTCTGGCATCTCATATGGTCCTCTGAGCCAGGAGTGATTTCTGAGCTCAGAGCCAGAAGTAATCTGAGTGCCGCCACCGGGTGTGGTCCAAAAATCCAAAAAGAAAAAATTTAAGATTTGTTTTCTAATTTGATACTATGGGCTATTTTTAATAGTCTAATGCTTGGGACCTTTTTTTTCCTCCTCAAAATAAGTGATTAAACTAGGAATTTTGAGAAAAAAAAAAAACACTAAAGGATACTAGATACTCTAAAATGCTAGATACTCTTAATTCACTGTGGCTCTAGAAGTGACACATTAGAATGTTTGCTCCTTGTTGGCAAAGGCTGTTTCTTCTCACTCCTATATTACTAGATTCTAGCTGTGTTTTGAAACATATGGCAAATGCTTTGTAAGTTTATCTCTAGAGCCTAAAACAATGTGTCCTAGCAGTTGTTTAATACCTACTTAGGGAACTGCTGAAAGCACCAGAGGGAGGCATATTTCTGGGGACTAAGGAAAAGCTTTGGTAGTACAGCCAGAAACCACTTAAACCAATACTTAAAGATGTGGTTGTTTTTTAAAAAGCACTTTCACCGGATTAAGAAATGACTAAAGTATCTTCCTCATGTGATTGCTCTTCCAAGATAAGAAATGAACTTTTTGGGAAAGCATTTAAAGGTACATGCCATTAAGTATTTTCAGTATATACAATATGCCACTCAAAAAATATCAGAAAGTTTTTGGTATAAATGACAAATTTTAAGACAAGGAAAACAAGACAAAAAAATTGTAGTAAAGAACAAATGAAGTACAAGAAAAAAGATGTGCAATTTTATTAGACAATTTCTGAAAATAGAATAGCCATAATGAAATAGATACCAGGTCACTAGCGTTATCTTTCAGTGACTCTTCCATTCTTATGCTTAGTATCCATGGTACTGAATGAGTTTTGGGACCAAATCTCTTCCCCCTGTACTAGGAATGAGACTGTTTGATCTTGCTAACAAGTGTTCAGGCCAGGGATCATAATTTCATGTTTTAAAATGATAACTACCTTAGTCAAATGTATGAGTGTGAGGAACAGACATTCTGGCTGTGGCACTGCCTTCACAGTAATTTTTGGATATAAAAGAACTTCCTATTTCTCACGCCTGGCCATTCTAAAGGCGGATTTCCTTTTTTCTGAGTTCCCAAGGAGGCCAACTTTGACAATAAAAACTTCCAGGAAATTCCCAACACTCTAACTTCCTAATTCTTCTCCCAATTCAATTCTTTCCTCCTTCTCCCCCAGCATAAATGAAGGTGCTTATGCAAGATTATAACAAAATGCATAATGGCATAAACCTATCTAAATGAACTTCTTACCTAAACCTACCTAAATGAACTATGAAAAAGTTCATTTTTCTATCATCTTGTTCAGTATGTGGTACATATAGATTTCAGATCCTGTCCTCTGAGGCCCATTGAGGGCTTGAGGGGAGTTTATGTAGATCTTAAGTAATCCTAAAAGCAGTAGGATGGTTGTAGTATTCTTCAGAGGAATGTTTTAGTGTTCCTGAAAGGTTCCTAATTTAAGGTAATTCACTTCTAAATGTGAACCTGATCTACTGCAGAAGTAATGTCTCTCCACTTTTCTTTTTTCTCTCTCAAAACTCAGGAGCTCAGTTTCTATGTTACTGTCAAAACTCACTTACCTCTGGGAACTGCTCTGAAATTTTAGGCTAATGCCCCATACAAATTGTTATTAAGGACAATCAAACTCTGATAACCAAATACAATCTATATCTGAGCCAAAACATTCATTGTGAGTTTACTATCGCATGTCCAGTGATCATTTTGATAGTTTTCATTCTCCAGAAATCCAAAGGGATGGTTGGATGGTGGTGAGAAGTACAATTTGCATATATTCTTACAAAGAATTTTATTTGTGCAGATAGAGGGTCAGGGTCATTTGGCTCCTCAGAAGGGTTCTGGACCCAATTAAGATGGGCATTTACAAATCTAGCTCAAGTTCTTCTTAGAGATGAAGAGCTTTCAAGGCCTGAGATCACCTTCAGCAATGAGGTAGGGTCATATACCCTTAGCAGCTTCAGTTATAATCCTGTTGTCTGAGGAGTGTTGGAGGCGTGGACACACCTTTCCTGATCCTGCCTCAGGCCCTGTAGCAGCTGGTTTAGTAGGGTGAAGTTGCTGTCTCTTCGAGGAAGGGGTAGTGGTGGGAGACAGTTCCCTTTAAACTCGATCACTGCCATCTTGGCTCGATCTTGCTCATTCCGATTTGGGATCTGTAGCATTCTCGTATAGCCGCCATTCTGGCCTTGGTATCGAGGTGCCAGTACTTGAAATAGCTTTGGGATCAAATCTTTCTCCTAATGGGTAAGAGTTATACAGGAGAGAGAAGAATCAGGAACCATAACACTATACTAAATATATATTTTTTGGTTTGTGGGCTCCTGGCTTAGGGGCCATATGGGGCACTGGGGGATTGAACCATGGTCCTCATAAGCTAGCACAGGCAAGGCAGACGCTTTATCACATGCCCCACCATTTTTGTTTTTTGGGTTACATCCAGTGACACTCAGGGGTTACTCCTGGCTATGCGCTCAGAAATTGCTCCTGGCTCGGGGGACCATATGGGACACCAGGGATTGAACCCAGGTCCATCCTGGTTAGCCACGTGCAAGGCAAAAGGCCTACTGCTGTGCTATTACTCCGACTCCAAATAATACATGTTTTGTTTTTAGACCATACTCGTGGATGCTCAGAGGTTATTACTGGCTCTATATTTAGTAATTATTCCTGGAGATACTATATGGGATGCCAGGGATCTAAGTTAGTTTTATTGTGTGCAAAGCAAATGTTCTACTCATTGTACTATTTATTGCTCAAGCCCCAATATGCATTTAATTTCCAGCACTTCCTATAGGAAGGTTCAACCATGCACTGACACCCCATTCACTAAAATGGGACTGCACCAACATTATAGAGATGAAAGTTAATTGGCACTTGCATGGGTTCTGATTCTCTTGCTCCTCAACTAAGGCATACCTTTCTAATTTGGTTTACACCATAAGTAAACCTTATGAGACCTACTGGGACTTCATTTTGCTCCTGACCCTGCTTCTTCTAACAACTCTCAGAAGCAGAGTGTGAGACTTGGGGTGGGGTGCTGTCTTTAGATGAACTCACCGTTAGCCAGAAGTCAGCCATACGCATGGCCCGTTCGTTGGTGTCTCCCAGCTTCCCATAATCGATGAGCTGTGGGGGGGAAATACTATTAATGACCCACCGAGTCATTAAAAAAACTATGTGCCTTTTTATTCCTTTAATATGGAAAACTGCAGGAAAGCATCTCTAGCTGGGTCGATCCTAAACCCACAGTCCCCACCAAGGTTCCATTTGGGAAGCTTGAGGACGAGACTCAGCTAAGATGATTAGGATGCAGCATTTACACTACTACAGTGTCACTCCAACTCCATCCCCAAGACCCCACCCCAAGCCACGCCCCGAGCGGAAGTCCCGCCCACGCGGCCCTATCCTTCCCCTCACCTTCTCCGCGTAACCCCTCATCTCGTCCACGCGCGCCCAGGTCGCCTCGATGCGTTCGTGTCGAACCAGAGCCGTTAATAAGTTCCGCAACAGGTGGATGCGAGACTCGGGGCCCAGGCCCAGACGGCGGAATACGCGGCCATGGGAGATGGCGGCGGCTACTGTCAGCCGCATGTCGGCCCGCGCCTCCCGGCTCCTGACCAACCGGAAGTGGAAGCTCGGGCGGACTCTGGGCCCGAGGGGCGGGTCCAAGATCACGCATGCGCCGTCCTGAATGCGTGGGGGACGTGTCTGCGCAGGACAATCGGAGCCTGCCTCGTTGGCAGGTTAGGGGAGGGTGGAGAGGGAGGGGTTGACCTTCTTCCTGGAGGCGAACGGGGCGGGATTCAGGGATCAGGCGCCCTCTAGTGTTGAATGAGCGAGCTTGAGGTTTTTTTTTTGTTTTCGTTTTGTTTTGTTTTTGCTGGCTCTGTTTGTCCGCTGTGCATGTCAGTGGGCTGGGAAAAGTGAGGATCTGAGGGGAAGGGGTCGGGGTCTTCCTAGATGCCTCCTTGTAGTTATGCCTTCTGTAGTCATGGTGGTGCGAACGATCAAGATTCTCAGAAGGGGAAGGCAGAAGGGATTGAATCAAGGCCCTGTTGAAGTATGCACATTACAGGATCCATACACACCTTTTTCGTTTAAAGAAAAATGACAGCTTGTTTTGTTCTGCTGTGGCCTTCAATTAAAAAAAATTAAAAATTACAGCTCTCAAGATAAATTGATGAATTTATATATATGTACTACTAGAACTAGTGGTTTCTGCTTGTGAATCTGATATATGCATCTATGCTGACTTTGTAAATTTAATGGTTCACTCTTTCTCCCTTGCACCCAAGCCAAAAAGAAAAAGAAAAAAAAAAAAAAAAGAAAAGAAAAGCTTTGTTAAGTACCTCCCCACCTTCCTTTTTTTTTTTCTTTCTAGGCTACCCCCAGCAGTGCTCAGGAATTACTACTGGTTCTGAGCTCAAAAATCACTCCTGATTTATTATGCTGAGTGAAATAAGTCAGAGAGATAAAGAGATGGACATAGACACAGAATAGTCTCAGTCATCTGTGAGTTTTAAGAAAAATAAAAGACATTTTTGTAATAATGCCCAGAGGCAATAGAGATGAGGGTTGGAAGAACTGGTTCATGATATGGCTCAGGATAAGAAGAGTGGTGAGTGTAATTAGAGGAATAACTACACTGAGAACTCTCATAACAATGTCAATAAGTGAGGGAAGCAGAAAGCCTGTCTCGAATACAGTCGGGGATGGTGGAAGAGGGAGATTGGGGACATTAGTGATGGGAATGTTGCACTGGTGAAGGGGTGGTCTTTTTTATGACCGAAACCCAAGTAATCAAGGTGCTTATAGACACTTAAGGTCCCCATGTGACTGAAAGGCAGAGATCAAAGTTTTACAGTTGCAAACTAAGAATCTCCAAAGAATTCAGGACACAAGATGTTAAGAGCATGGTTTGGAGCAGAATCTTGCTGAGAACCTTCAGAGAAAGCATTGGTCCAACTGACACAGTGATTTTGAACTTATACAAGACAAAAACTGCTTTTATTTTATAACACTTTATAACTTAAACTAGTGTTTTTTTCAACCCTTTTTGTGCAAAGGCACACTTTTTTTGGTGAAAAAACAAAAAACAAAAAATGAGGCACATCATCATTAGAAAATGTTAAAATAATTTAACTTTGTGCCTATATTGACTATATATAAAGTAATTCTCTTGACTAGGAATCAAATAAACAAATTATTTTATAACTACTTTATTATGAAATAATAATAATAATAATATAATGATTGGTCTATTTGTGAGCCAAAGCCACATATTATGGATGAAATTGGAATTTTTCCCACAGCAGACCAGACAATAGTGGTTGAAAAATGCTGACTTAGGGGCCGGCGAGGTGGCGCTAGAGGTAAGGTGTCTGCCTTGCAAGTGCTAGCCAAGGAAGGACCGCGGTTCTATCCCCGGCGTCCCATATTGTCCCCCAAGCCAGGGGCAATTTCTGAGCGCTTAGCCAGGAGTAACCCCTGAGCATCAAACGGGTGTGGCCTAAGCTTTAGGCAATGAAGATACTTTTCTTGACATGTTCAGTAAAGTGTGTGTTTAGGTTTGTTGTTCTCCTTTTGCATGTAAGTGATTAGAGGTATCTTTATCTATTTTTTGGAGTTATTTCCCCCTTAAATTGATCATTTTTCATTAGTAACGTAGTTAACGACAATGTTAACATTCATAGATTTCCTATTTAAAATCACTGTATCTTCACCACCAAAGTATTCACACCTTGACAATTGTCTTTGATCACACTTATTCCACCCATTCTTGTTAATTTTTATCTCAATAATTATATTCTGATGCAATAGGTATACAAATAATTTGGAAAAGTCTTAGGCAAATAGATACATAGACAAATTAATACAAATAGCCCTGGTCAATCAATTACAGAAATTATGATGTTATTTGTATCTTGTATTTTTGGGATCAATTCTTATAGCTCTCAGTAATTTGCATAATTGAACATTTTACTTAGCTATCATTATCAGAAAAGCTGGAGTACATGCCTTTCATGTAGTGACCCAGGGTTCAAGCCCTTAAACACGCTCCATTCCTACCCCCTAACATCATCGGGGTGACCTGTGGCCCATCACTTGCTTCAAGCAGCGTTACATCTTAAGTGTTGAGTTGTTGGATTTATACAGCTGACTATGTTTTGTCAGAGTCGTTTCTGGATCGCTTGAGCATTGCTTGAGAAAACCCATCCCTCACCCCAACAACAAAAGATAGGTAAAACTGATTTCCACTGACGATTTTCTTCTTTACAAATATATTGGCCCTGATATTACTTGATCCATTGATTTAGAAGGATTATCTATTTGATGCAAGTATATAGTGTCAATCATTGATTTTTATTATTTTGACCTTATAAGGTCATCTTTTCTGTTTTTAGCAGTCCTCAAAAATTATTTTTCCTATATCTATTTACTTATATTTTATTGCGTATCATTTATGAATAACCTTCACATTTTCTGCGGGTAAGTATTTAAGGAACAATTAATTTGGTTTTGATGCCATACCCCTATGTGTCCAGAGTTTACTTATGGCTTAGTTCTGAGGGAATCACTTCTTGTGGGACCATATGCAATGCTGGAGACCAAAGTTAGGTTATTTGTATGCAAGACAACCTGGGTTGATGTACTATCTCTCCAACCCTTTAAGGAACAATTTTAAGCCTAGAGTAGCCCCTGAGCATCACCACCTGAGGCCCCAAAATTCAAATGCTTCCCTCCTTACATTCACAAAAATAGTATAGCATTTCTCAATGGAACTATTTACTAGCCCTTATGTGGGACCATCGTATATTATGTGGGACTAGGAATATTCCAATTTTATAGGTGAAATTGCATAAACGTGGGACCATGGTATGAAATTAGGTGGGATGCAACTAGGAAGGAAACAAACTGGAAAGGGAGTCTTAGAAAATGGTTGAGAAATATTAGACCATTGATCAATACAAAGATTTAGTGCATGTATTATTAATATTGTTGGCTTTGTGCAGAGTAAAAAAAAAACAAATTGATTTTTTATTTGTCTAACTATTATTTAAAAATCTTTATAGGATGGGGCTGGAGTAGTGGTGCAGGGCGTAAGGCATCTATCTGCCTTGTGCATGCTAGCCTACGATGGATCATGGTTCTATCCCCTGGCATTCCATATGGTCCCCCATGCCAGGGGCGATTTCTGAGTGCATAGCCAAAAGTAACCCCTGAGCGTCACCAGGTGTAACTGAAAAACAAAAACAAACAAAATCTTTATAGGAAGTATATCTTCTTATTCACTGTAGAATGCTCCCACCTCCTGCTGTCTGTTGTAGAATGTTCCCACTTCCTGCCCTTTAGTACCAAGTGGCTCATATTTTTTAGCTGAGCACATGGGGAAAGTAGCTCAAGGAAAGTAGAAAAAATGGATTGGAGTTTGGAACCAGCTAAGATTTTTAGTAACTAGTAAGAGTATAGGTTGCAGCCTTGAGGAATTTTAGTAGTGATTATATTAGTTTGCAGATGTAAGGGAATGATACAAACAATATTCTAGAAGGCAACTGAAGAAGATGGCAACCTGCAAAGAAAAATTTTATACAAATAGCAGTATTTTTGCTGGAAAAAAAGCAGTTGAAAAAAGAATGTTCACTGCAGAGATCTGTGTGACAGAATAATAAATACATACTTGACCTCCCAGGATTTCTTTTCTTTTTTTCTTTTTTTTTTTCTTTTTGGTTTCTAGGCCACACCTGGTGGTTTTCAGGGGCTACTTCTGGCTCTCTGCTCAGAAATTGCTTCTGTTAGGCAAGGGGGACCACATGGGGTGCTGGGATTTGAACCACCATTGGTCCTGGGTCCGCTGTTTGCAAGGCAAAAACACCCTACCTCTATGGTATCTCTCCAGGGCTCTCCCAGGATTTTTTACACAGGGTTCCTGAAACTCTTGATATTTTCTTGTCATTTGTAGCAAGTCTCAATCATACCTGAGTTTAAATAGGTCAGAAAACTTTTGGAGAATAGACCCTACCTGGCTATCAGAGAAATCAACCTTACAATTAGAGGATTGGAAGCTTTATCTCTATTCTATCTTTCCCCATTTCCCATGCTCCCAGTCCTTGCCTCTGAGAAGGGAGGGTGACAATTGATATGATCACAAAATGAGAAGTAATTTATTCAGTCATACATATGTTATAAGACATTTAAAACAAGGAGGTTTACAGAACTCTAAACTGGTGAATTATTTATGCACTAGGAATCTTAGTAGACAGAACAATCTTAATGTGTCTTCTTATGTATATTGCCTTTAGCAGCTCTTTCATTTGGCTATTCCAAAACTTGATCCTTTATTTAAAAAAATTTATAGTGGGCCAGAGAGATAGTATGGAGGTAAGGCCTTTGCCTTGCATGCAGAACGTTGGTTCGAGTCCCGTCATCCCATATGGTCCCCTGAGCCTGCTAGGAGCAATTTCTGAGTGTAGAACGAGGAGTAACTCCTGAGCGCTGCCGGGTGTGACCCAAATACCAAACCCCCCCCCAAAATTTATAGTGAGACTGGAGAGATAGTACAGTGGTGAAGCACTTGCCTTACATGAGGCTGGTCTGGGCTGAATTAGAGTGTCACTTATAGTCCCTGAGCCCCACCAGGAGTGATACATGAACATGGAGCAAGGAGTAGGCCCTAAGCACTGCTAGGTATAGTCCCTAAACAAAAAACCTGTTGCAATTATATAGTTAAGTGTTTATCTTGGTTTCTGATGTCTTACAGCATATGGACAAACCAGAGGTGAGATGGATCATGGGAACCCTTTGTATTTGATTCGTTAGAAGCACAGGTCTAGGACTTTTAATTGGCATCTAAAATGGGGAACTGAACTGTTAACCTGTGGGGTGTGTGCTAATGTCGTGTGATGAATGCCATAATTGTATTGTAGGACACTTAGTTGGTATCTACAGATAACTACAGAATTATTTGGTGTGGAACTCCCATTAAGATAGTGCCAGAATTACCCGAAAATGGCTGTACTCTAGTTTTTGTAAACCTCAATGAAGCAATATTCTAAGATCCAGTATATGGAGTTGCAGGCAAATGTTCAGTAAGGGAGTTTGTGGTGAACATGGGAAGCATTTGTCAGTTGGACCCCTGACAAACTTTTGGTTTGATTTCTTGAATCCCTGAAGTTCTAGAAGTGTCTCAGAGACTTGTCCTTTTTTGATTTTTTCTTTTGTTCTCTTTTTCTTATAGGTCAGAGTTTCAACACTTCTTTGGATCCAGTTTTCTTAAAAGAAATGGGCAAAGACAGTTTGTCTCTATTATCATATAGAATTGTGACCATATTAGACTCAACGTGAATTTTCCACAGTTGGAGCTCCTAGTATTGAAGATAAAACTATATCAAACATGTCCCAATAAAACAAGAAACTTTGTAAACATTTGGATTTAATGAAATAAGTTTCTGTTGAGTTATGTAATTAGGCTGAGGTGGTTCAAGGCTGAGTTTGGGTAGAAATCAGCATAACCCTCAGTGGTTTATTTTTTTTCTGGAAATGATGACTAGCTGTTTGCACTTGGCTAACTCTCTTCATGTGGTGTTCTTTCCTCTCCTGGCTTCATTTCCTTGCATTATTAGTGAGGTTGTCTGCTTCTGAGATTATAAGGTCCATTAAGGTCAGATAAAAACTCTGACTCACATGTCTCATCTCTTCTGTTCCTTTTACCTGCAACCCAGTGCTTTTTATTTGTTTGTTTGCTCCTAAAGTCTTTAAATATATGTGTATAAGAAAAGAGAATTTTGAGTTTTTGACTTTGTGTCCATTGATGATTTCACTCTTATTTAAAACAACTGTTTATCCTTCCCATTTGGTTTCAAAGCTATTTATTCTGAACTGTGTAGCAGGTACAAGCTTATTATTTGACTTTTATCACACCAAACAAATATTTTGCTGATTTTATCTTTGCACAGTATATTTCATTCTCTGTGACCTTTCACTGCTGAGTCTAAAAAAACTGAAAAAGATTTCTCTAGCTCTAAGATTGTGGCTGAAGTGGCAAGACATGTTGTTCCTTTCCCTCCCCCCAGTACAGTCATGAGTGACCCCAGGCCCTACACTCACAGCACTTGGGTGTGTGTGGTCTTACTGAGGAAATAAACAATTTCTGGAGACTTGATATTAACTAGTTATTCCAAGTTCTGTGAAGACAAAAGAAATGTAGACAAAGGAATCAGGGAGATAAATAGCGTCTTGGTCTTCCTGGCCAGGGTGCATGACCTCTGGATCCTAATGGTGAACAGTATTTTTGGAAATGGCCCCAGGCTCTCTGAGCAGTGCTTGAGAAGCAACATAAGAAGAAGGAGAATGAGAGTGAGAAACTTCAGGAAAATGGAGTACATTAGGTTAGTAACCCTCTCCTGATGATGATGATGATGATGATGATGATGATATATATATATATACATATTTTTTTAAATATGGAACGCTTCACGAATTTGCGTGTCATCCTTGCACAGGGGCTATGCTAATCTTCTCTGTATCGTTCCAATTTTAGTATATGTGCTGCTGAAGCGAGCACTATATATACATGTTTAAGGAAATCCAGAACCAAAGGGAGCCCACAATTGTTCCAGGCATCTGATATTCCTTAATCTTATCTTGGAAATCAAAGGAAATAATGTGGAGAGAGATAGACACAGAATAGTCTCTTTCATCTATGGGTTTTAAGAAAAGTAAAAAAAAATATTGTAATAATACACAGAGACAATAGAGATGAGGAGGACTGGAAGGTCTGGCTCACAATGAAGCTTGCCACAAAGAGTGGTGAATTCAGTTGGAGAAATGACTACACTGACAACTACCATGACATTGGTAGTGATTGAGAGAAATAGAATGCCTGTCTTGAATGTAGGTCAGGGGTGGGGGAGGAGGGAAATGGAGGGCATTGATAGTGGAATGTTGCACTGGTGAAGGGGGTGTTCTTTTTATTTATATAATTGAAACCCAACTACACACATGTTTGTAATCATAGTTTTAAATAAAGATATATATTAAAAAAAGGAAAAAAAAGTAAAATCCTATATAAGAGAAGCTTAGATTCCTGCAGGAACCCTTTTTAGGAGTCCCTTCCTTTGGCAGCTTTACTTTCAAAAGGCAAGTTTCTTGTCTTGTACTTGCAGTAAAATTTCCCCTTGAATTCTAATCTTCTTTGTTGGACACCAGAATCTGGAAACATGCTAATAATAATAGTCTTTGATATACCAAGTGAATTTTGTCATATATCATCTTTAGGACACAGTCACAGAAAGGAAATAGCACATACTACTTAGAAGAAGGCCTGAGCTGTAATTTTAGATGTCCTGAATTTTTGTGTGCTGTGCATATTCAACTGAAACTTAGCAAACTGCTATAAGCATACCCAGGGCTGAATGAATGACTCACCCATTCAGTGAGGGAAATTGCCAGGTTCATTTTTAGGGTGAAATATATAATAAACTCAAGAGTTCTGCGGTCATTTATGTCCTCTGTACAACAAGCATCAGCTACTGTCTGTAGGATCTAAGAAGAATCTAGATTCTGTATTAATTAGCAAATTCAGCAGAGGTTTCTTGCTAGTTAGTTAATTCAACAAAGGTGTACTCGAACAAAAGTGTTTGGGGCCAGCAAATGACAGCCATGACAAGAAAAAGCAACACAAAATCCTTTTCAGTGTCTGGAGATTGTAGGGGCAGATTCCCTCACACACACACATTGAGGTGAGACAGGGGGAAGAGATGCTCTCTGACTATTTGATATTTTATCCACAGAGAGTTACTGAAAGTACATTTACAACATCAGAAACAGTTCAGTTTGAATTAGTTTAAAACTCTAAGTTTATCCTCCTGTTAAGCAGTGATGGGATTTTGAGAGGAAAATTACATGCTAAAATAAGCAGGATAAAATATTTTTGTACATTCTCTGTATTATAAACTGTGGAATTTATCATCAGTTGCCCTTTGCAAAGTCATTTATGTTTCTTCTTTGATAGTCTTTTCAGAAGAGATGATGTTACAGACACCTGGATTCTTTGGCTCTCAAGAAACAGAAATTTATGAGGACAGAATTTTTTCCCCCCAAATTTATTGAGAAACAGTATTTGTAGATAACAAAGGGAGAATTTCTGCCTGAGCAGAGGAAACCAGCATAGGACATAGTATCATGACTGGCTCTTGGAAGGGACCATTGTCACAGGTTTTAAGCTCTAGGGCTCAGGATTTGAAAGCAATCCATTCTGTCCGGCATCCCCTTTGTTGCCAGGAAATGTTACATTTGGCATGAAGAACTGCACATGTGATAATCAGAGCTGGTCTACGCGTTTCTACTTGGAGTCTGCTAAAGCACAAAGCATTATAGGCAGTGCATATCTAGTGGGAATTAAGGTCACATGGTCTAAGATGATGGATGTACTCATTACTGATACCCCCCAAAAACGTAATAGTGCAGGCTATGTAAGTGTCAGGAGTAGTAGTGCTCTACTTTGCTAGAATGAAGAGGCCTTATTCTATCTCAGAAAGATGGGACCACCTTTTGTTTCACCCCTTTTGTCTCACCCCATCCTTTGTCTCCCCCACCTGTTAGATATTTCAGAAATTGGGAGAAGTTCACACTTGTATTTATAGCTTATGCGCTTCTATGTTATTTCCCCGTTTCTTTTTAGCAGTCTCTGTTTCAGTCTCTGTCTCTGTCCACGTCTCTGCCTGTCTCTGTCTCTCTCTGTTTCTTTCTCTCTTTCTCTGTCTCTGTCTGTCTCTCTGTCTCTGTCTCTCTGTCTGTCTCTGTCTCTGTCTCTCTGTCTCTCTCTCTGTCTCTCTCTCTGTCTCTCTCTCTGTCTCTCTGTCTCTGTCTCTCTCTCTCTCTCTCTCTCTCTCTCTCTCTCTCTCTCTCTCTCTCTCTCTCTCTCTCTCTCTCTCTCTCTCTCTCCCCTCACCAATATTCTTCCTTGTATAGGCTTATTCTCTATTTCTGAAGGGAAGTTTCAATAAATACCCCTATTCAGTCAGTAGTAGACTTGTGATAAACAGGGCTTTTAAAAATATACTCTGGCAGGTTGGAG
Source organism: Suncus etruscus (assembly GCF_024139225.1). Classification (NCBI taxonomy): domain Eukaryota; kingdom Metazoa; phylum Chordata; class Mammalia; order Eulipotyphla; family Soricidae; genus Suncus; species Suncus etruscus. Next base: position 55,882,634 of record NC_064856.1, read on the forward strand.
AGATAGCACAGTGGTAGGTTGTTTGTCTTGCACACAGCCGATCCAGGACGGATGGTGGTTCAATCCCGGCATCCCATAAGATCTCCATTGCCTGCCAAGAGTGATTTCTGAGTGCAGACCCAGGAATAATCCTGGATCACCGCTGGGTGTGACCCCAAAACAAAACAAAAAATACTTTGGCACTGCCTGTGTATAGAAACCAGAGGAAATATGTATTTATTTTTTCGTAATTTTAATTATAACACTGTGATTTACCAACTTATACATAATACAATCATTTCAGGCATTAAATATTCAAAAACTAACCCCACCACCAGTATGACCTCCCTTCACCAATTGGTACCACCATCAGAGGCTTCTTCCTTGCAGGCAGAAACAGATTTACTTCATGTTGTTCATTATAAAACAAAGACAAATAGAATTATCAAAACATAGATCAGGGCCCAGAGAGATAGCACAGAGGCGTTTGCCTTGCAAGCAGCCGATCCAGGACCAAAGGTGGTTGGTTTGAATCCCGGTGTCCCATATGGTGTCCCGTGCCTGCCAGGAGCTATTTCTGAGCAGACAGCCAGGAGTCACCCCTGAGCACTGCCGGGTGTGGCCCAAAAACCAAAAACTAAAAAAACAACAACAAAAAAACAAAAAACAAAAACCAGATCAACACAAGTCAATTAGAAATGATTGTTATATCTATCCATGGTGCTACTTAAGTCATTATCTTGAAATTTACTGCGTGTGGTTGGTGCTAATTTAGACTTCTGTTTTACTGTTTAAGCTCAGTGAGATTGGTAGATAACTATATATGTAACTTTACCATAAAAGATTCTGTGAGCTTACTGCTGATACTACTATAAACTGTTGAGGTCTCCATGTGGCTGTACATTCCAGGATTTATCTGAAACAAATTATGTGGCTTGGAAGTTTGATAAGGTAAAGTTGCAGAATTGGGCCATTTCTATTGGAGGATGCAGGGGGTGGCATTTAGCTGCTGTAGTTCATGCAGAAAGAGGATCTGTCGCCTCCCTCCACCATACACACATCTTTCTGGGTATTCCACAGAGATATCATCCAGGACCTAACTACCTGGGAAGTATCAGTGATCATTGTTTTCTTTTGGAGCTTAGTGGAGAAATGGGGCAGTATTTCTGCTAGGAAGATGGTGGTAGTGGGTGGTGCAGTTGGGTTTTCCAACATTAGGGAGGGTGCAGGGTGGTGGAAATAGATATTTAAATAAATTGGTTAGGAGAAATATTTAAGTGTATCAGAACACAAGCTTTGCAAGTTCAACCTTGCAAAATCAAGAGGACAATACCTGGTGGTGCCACATTGTCCATCATCTTGGATTCTAGTAGCTCTGCAATCTGTGATCTCATGTGCCAAACTAAAATAAGGGTATGACCCTGAGCATGTATGTGCAATCACTGCAGTACTCTCATTGTGCAGTTCAACCAGAATGTAGATGAATATCACAGTAAAGTGACGAACATGTGTGCAAGATTATAACTATAGGAGGACAGCCCTTGGACAGCACCTCAGTCTAATGTGTGAGCACCACAGCTAAGCAAAACCTCTATCATTTCAACAGCATCATCAGTAATGTTGTAGATACAGAAGTAAAGTTTAAAATCAATAAATAAATGATCATTCCTCTCCCCCCCCTTTTTTTTTATAAATAACCATTTGAAGGAAAAGGAGCTGAGATTAATTTCTTTATTCTTTCTAGCATCATGCCTATGATGTTGTCTCTGACTCCATTATATTCTTATCTTTGGCCAATATTTCATGCCACTTCTCACATTTAATTTTGTACTCTGTTAATTTTCTCTTATCAATATTTGTACATTTTCAGACCAAGAATATAAGTTTTGTATTCTAGTAAAATTCCAGTTAAACATAAATGTTCAGTGTGAAGCAGTATTAGTCATGGCTGTGCAAAGATACTTATGCACAATGTTTCTTTAAATACTATTGATCATAGTGAAAATTTAGAGGGTCCTGAAAATAACTGAGATTTATTTTATTTTAATTTTTAAATAATAATTTATTTTCTTTTTAAAAATAATATCTTTATTTAAACACTGCGATTACAAACATGATTGTAGTTAGTTTCAGTCATAAAAAGAACATCCCCTCTTCACCAGAACAACATTCCCATCTCCAATGCTCCACATCTGCATCCTCCTCATCGTGGCTGTATTCAAGACAGACTTTCTACTTCTCTCACTCATGAAATGAGGCAAGAATGAAGGAGGGGAAAAGGAAGGAAACTTAGGAAGTAAGGAAGAAGAAAATTAAGGAAGGGGAGAAGGAAAGGGGGAAGGAGGGAGGGAAGTTAAGAAAGGGGAGAGAAGGAAGGAAGCAGGAGAAACTACTTCTCTCACTTTTTAACATTGTCATGCTAGTTGTTAGTGTAGTTATTTCCCTAACAGCATTCACCACTCTTTTTGGTGATCTTCAAGTTGTGAGCTGGTCCTCTGTCCCTTCCTGAGTGAAATAAGTCAGAGGGAGAGAAATAGACACAGAATAGTCTCACTCATCTATGGGTTTTAAGAAAAAATAAAGACATTATTGTAATAAGGCTCAGAGACAATAGAGTTAAGGGCTGGAAAGAATGGTCCAAAGTATTTTTTTGTTTTTGTTTTTGGGTCACACCCGGCAGTGCTCAGGGGTTACTCCTGGCTGTCTGCTCAGAAATAGCTCCTGGCAGGCACGGGGGACCACATGGGACACCGGGATTCGAAACAACCACCTTTGGTCCCAGATCGGCTGCTTGCAAGGCAAATGCTGCTGTACTATCTCTCTGGGCCTGGTCCAAAGTATTAACACAGAAGATTATCTGTTTAACAGAATGATCTTTAGATGGCACTTTATCTCCATCTGGTGGTGAAATAGGGCACATAATTTCAACGGGAAGTCAGATGACTGAACTCAAATAAGGGAGGTGACAAAATGATAGGTGTGAAGGAAAAACAAGAAAAAATCATTACCAAGTGGGTGTTATTTTTCCTCCCTCCCTCCCTCCCTCCCTCCCTCCCTCCCTCCCTCCCTCCCTCCCTCCCTCCTTCTTTCTTTCTTTCTTTCTTTCTTTCTTTCTTTCTTTCTTTCTTTCTTTCTTTCTTTCTTTCTTTCTTTCTTTCTTTCTTTCTTTCTTTCTTTCTTTCTTTCTTTCTTTCTCTTCCTTCCTTCCTTCCTTCCTTCCTTCCTTCCTTCCTTCCTTCCTTCCTTCCTTCCTTCCTTCCTTCCTTCCTTCCTTCCTTCCTTCCTTCCTTCCTTCCTTCCTTCCTACCTTCCTTTCTTACTTTCTTTCTTTCTTTCTTCTGCTTCTTTCCTTTGCTTTCCACAAATTGGCAGTGCTAATTTTTTTTTGTCCTGGTTTTGCACTCAGGAATTATTCTTGGTAGTGCTCTGGGGACTATATGGGATGCTGGGGATCAAACCCAGGTAGACCTGTGTAAGGCAAACGCCCTACTCACTATACTATCACTCTGGCCCGAGAGTAGATTGTTCTAATACAATCACTTGTTTGTGAGTATCATTTTGTATCTTTAACTCCTATATTAAGAGTCTCCTTTTCTCTTTACATTTTGATTTTAGAGCCCTAGATTTACTAAGGTTGAAGCAAAAAGCTTCAGTTAAACTTTAAATACTTAATTCGGCTAGTAGAAGGTTGTGTATATTGGGAGGGGGTCTGCAATGAAACCCATATGTGCCTCCCAGAGTTCTGGCTCTTTAAGGAATAATTCTATCTTCAGACACCTGGAACTGACATAGGGCTCCTTGGTTTGGCTTAATTTAACCAGTATCTTGTCTCATCTGTCTAGGAAACCATTTTCAAGCCCTAAACATTTCATTTGACCTTGCCCTTCTCACTCTCTTCCATCCAAGACAATGTGGGAGATCATTATTTTTTTTTTGTGCTCATCATGCTTCTCTATCTTGTTACTCTTTAGTTTCTTGTTTTCTAGTAATTATTTGCTCTTCTGCTCAGCAGCTCTCTCTTCCTCTCCTCTTACAACTCTGGAATGGACTGTGGACTCTGCTCTACTGTCTACTTGATGATCTTTTCTGAAAGCCTGAATTCTCTCATCCTTGAACAAATGCTTTTTTCATTTACCAATGTAGAAATGTCTTATTTCTTTGGTGTTGGGTCACACCTGGCAGTGCTCAGAGCTTTCTTCTGGCTCTGTGCTCAAGAATTACTCCTGGAGGTGCTGGCAAGACTATGTAGGGTGTCCAGGATAGAACCAAGGCATAACATGCATATCACTTTGCATCCTTTCAACACCCAGTTCTTGTCCAGAGTGATAATTTTCAACTATCGTTGTCATAATGATAGGGTATATTCTTAGGAGTGGTATTGCTAGGTCATATGGGAGCTCAATTTTTAGGTTTTTTCCCCCCCCCAAAAGACGGAACCAGTCGGAATTCCCACCAGCAGTGAATTAATTAGAGTCCCTTCTTCCCCACATCTGTGCCAGCACTGGTTGTTCTTGTTCTTTTTGTTGTGTGCCAGTCTCCATGGTGTGATATGATAATTTTTTGTTGTTTTGAGTTCCATTTCCCTGATGTTTAATGATATGGGGAAGTTTTTCTTTTCTTTTCTTTTTCTTTTTTTCTTTTTTTGATTTTTGGGCCACACTCGGCGGTGCTCAGGGGTTACTCCTGGCTGTCTGCTCAGAAATAGCTCCTGGCAGGCACAGGGGACCATATGGGACACCGGGATTCGAACCAACCACCCATGGTCATGGATGGGCTGCTTGCAAGGCAAACACCGCTGTGCTATCTCTCCGGGCCCGGGAAGTTTTTCATATGCCTTTTAGTCATCTGTATTTCTTTATGGAAGTCATTGTTAATCTCTTTTCCTATTATGGAAATGAATTATTTTTTTCATGTTAAGCTCTACCTTAGATATCTTAGATATTAACCCCTTATCAGATGGGTATTGGTTGAATAGTTTCTCCCAATCCATGGACACTCTTTGTATCTAGGTCTATTTCTTTGAAATAAAGAATTTTTTCTAGTTTATTTATTTATTTACTTATTTTTTGCTTTTTTGGGCCAAACATGGCAGTGCTCAGGGGTTACTCCAGGCACTCTGCTCAGAAATTACTCCTGGCAAGTTCGGGGGACCATATGAGATGCCAGGGATTGACCTAGTTTAGCAGTGTGCAAGGCAAATGCCCTACTTGCTGCTATCCATTGGCCTGGTTTCATAGTTTAATGTAGACCCATGATATATTTTTTTTAACATTTGTTTCCACTTGCTTGGTCAGGGTGGTGGGCTAAACATTTTTCAGGGAGAACAAGAACTGGAAGTTAATTTTATTTTTGTCTTTACTATTTTAGTGATAGTACTCCAGACCTGAACTGAAAACAGGAAAACTAACATTTTAGGTCATTTGATTAAGGTATCCACCTGAGGACTTGAGCCAAGGAACATATTCCATTTTCTCAAGGTCTTTAGAAATTTTATACATTTGCAGGTGAGGGAAGTTTATAGTGAATATTTTAGCAACTCTACAAAACAGTGTGAGGCTAAGTAGAATCACACTTTCTCCCTTATTTTTCCTATTAATCCTGATAATATGGGCATCATAGACTGGTTGTTGATGTTCTTTTCTGTTTTCTTTTTTTGGTTTTTGGGCCACACCCGGCAGTGCTCAGGGGTTACTCCTGGCTGTCTGCTCAGAAATAGCTCCTGGCAGGCACGGGGGACCATATGGGACACCGGATTCAAACCTTTGGTCCTGGATTGGCTGCTTGCAAGGCAAACGCCGCTGTGCTATCTCTCCGGGCCCATTTTTTTCTTTTTCCTTTGCAAGTTCATGCTTGGTGGATAACGGCAAATCAATCTTTTTTTTTTTTTTTTTACATGTGACCCTTTTATGTTTTAAAAAGAAAAAAAAAGAAAGAAAACAAGGGTATTTGAAGACAACAGGTGATAGTTGAGTTTGAGACATGTTTTGCGGCATTACGGAACCCTATATTGTCCTTGAACTAGGGGTTTTGCTGAAGCTGATTCCAGTATCATGCAACAGTCCATAGTTTGATGGGGGCAAGGGGGGCCACCAAGCATGGGTCAACAGGCGTGTTGGTTGTAGTTATTTGTAGAGGCATGAGCTGGGGACCGAGAGGGTGTCTTTCAATGAAGAGCTGGATGGTGGTGTTGGGGCAGAAGGTCAATCTTGGTGTCTACTCAGTTAGGAACTGAGGATAAAGAGGGTTGAATAGGGAAAAGATAATGGTTTGGGAAAAGATAATGGATAAGGGTTTGGGTATGAGGAGGTAGGAGAGACACAGGGGAGAAGGGAGAGGTAATACATAAAAGACTAGACAATAAAGGTCTATTTGAGTGTTTTATCCAAATCTTGGGCATCCTGATTCCATTCCTAGGAACAATCTAGGATCAGGAATGTTTTTGGATAATGCTTAAAAAGTATATTTGTTGTGCACGCACCCGCGGGGTTTTGAAAAGTAGTATTACTAGCAAACAATACAGGGGGTCCAGTATACATAGGGGAGGGGTTTCCCTCTTCCACCCGCCCCCCAGGGCCCGAGTTGCCAGGGCCGGCCATGAAAACCCGCCTGGCGTGGGGGGTCCCAGTCTCCTGGACCAAGTGTTCAGTTCAGGAGATCTGTGGCCCACTGTCTGACCAGTGACCCTGACATACCAGAAAAAAGAGGAACGGCTTTCCTGGCATGTGCGCTCTGCTGGGTCCAACTGCGAGCTCCCTCTCCAGTTTGAAATTTGAAAGAGGAGGGGTTTCCCTCCTCCGCCCGCCCCCCAGGGCCCGAGTTGCCAGGGCGGGCCATGAAGACCCGCCTGGCGTGGGGGGTCCCAGTCTCCTGGACCAAGTGTTCAGTCCAGGAGATCTGTGACGGCAAATCAATCTTATGTGATGTTTTCCTTTTCACAGATATAGCTTCTTCACAGGTCCAGACCTACTGCATCCTGAATTCTGACTTTCACATATGTTTAGAAAGAAGGTGATATTTGGTTGTTTTCTTGTACAATTTATTGTCTTTGACAACATACACTGGGAAACAGAATATATACTTCACCATAAGGAGGATAGTGCAATAATAAATCTTAGTAGCTAGTGTATTAATTATGAAGGAGGTATAATCCTGTCTCAAATTAAATTTATTAAGAAGCTCATGTTGGGCCAGGAGAGATAGCACAGCGGTGTTTGCCTTGCAAGCAGCCGATCCAGGACCAAAGGTGGTTGGTTTGAATCCCGGTGTCCCATATGGTCCCCCATGCCTGCCAGGAGCTATTTCTGAGCAGACAGCTAGGAGTAACCCCTGAGCACTGCCGGGTGTGGCCCAAAAACCAAAAACCAAAAAAAAAAAAAAAAAAAAAAAAAAGAAGCTCATGTTATCACATAGCTGCCTCATGTCACTCAGGTCAATATTTTCGTTTTCATTTCCTGTCCTGCCTTTGTGATTCCCAGAAATGTTTGTGTTTACAAAGCAAATTATCTTTATTTTTATTTACTTAGTATCTTGACTTAAAGCTGTAGATAATTGAGGTTCAGGATTAAGGGAATAAGTCTTTTTTGTATGTAGTTTCCTTTTGAATTTTCTTCTGAACGTTTCTTAAGTTTTTGTGAAAAATTCCCTATTTTGAAGAAATTGAGAGAGAAGAAACTCACACAAATCGTCCCAGTATATTAGAGAAAATCAATAACCCAGGTTTGGAACTAGAGTGATAGAAGAGGGCAGAGGAACCCAAGAATGAGTGATGCTTAAGTACTGAACCAGAGACGTGATTTAACATAGTCTGTGGAGAAATGTGGATATCAGGTTCATGTTTGTGTTCCTAGCAAGTCTTAATATGCCTTATGTTTTTGTCTGTTTCCTACTGACATAGATATCCCTAGGTTTTCCCTTTGCCTGTTGCTCTTATGCTAGATGTCAAGAGACACTCCATCTTATAATACCACCACCTCAAGTCTCCATTAACTGCAGTTCTCAAAGTTTTCTCCTGGTACCCCAAACTGCAAAAAATGTTAAGATCTCATTCTTGACCTGGGTAGTTATCATTTCTAAGCAAATCTGTCTCAGAGAGTGTTCAGAAACAAGCCTGAGATAATGGTCTGTGCCAAACCAGATTACCAGCAGAATACTGTAATGCTAGGTGGCAGTAGAAACCAGAAATAAAGCCCTAAATTTAGTGCAAGTCTATGGACAGCACAGACAGTTTTCCTATTGTAAGAATCTTTCAAACAGGTTTCTCAGTTTGTGTTCTTACATATTTTCATAGAGGGCACCTTATAGGAACTTCCTGAGCCACTTCTTGTGACATGAGGCTGACGAACAGGCTTGACAATTTTGTCTAGGTTAGCAATGCAGTCTCCTCAGGCCCTGCCAGTGAACCAGGCTTTACTTGCTGGTATTTGGGGGATTATTAAGTCCCAGGTATTATGCATGCTAGGTATATTCTCTATTTTATCTCTCTCCTTGGTTTATGAGTTTGTTTTTAACTACAATTCCAGGTTGTTCCTCCTGAACACCAAAATCTTAATACCTGCTAACTATAACTTACCATAAAATATCTTTTTTTTTTTTTTGGTCTTATTCATTTAGATAAAACTTTTCTAAGAAACCCCTTGTTTTTGTCTTAGGCCTGTCTCCACGTCATCTCTGTATGGCTTATGCCTGTAAAAGACACATTAACTTCCACACTTCTTTGGAATCTAAGTAGTCATTAGTGGAGAGAAATGGGCACTCTTTTAGTGGATATACTATCAAAATCATGAAGCATGAAGATGATAATGAACAGCATTGTAAATCACAGTGCCTCAATAAAAATAATAAATAAAAATAAGCCAATTCTTTTTTTTAAGGAAGTAACTTCTCTGATTTTGATATTTAAATAGTGTTTAAAATAACTAAGTATAAATAAAGTATCAAAGAATATTGATATGAATTTTGAGCTATTAGTTATACTAACATTCTCTAAGAACTAACTGTATTTTCAACTGATTACCTATGGTGTTCTTTAAATTTTAGATACAGTTTTTTTGTCTGTTTGTTTTTTGATTTTCGGGTCACACGTGATGGTGCTCAGGGGTCATTCCTGGCTATCTGCTCAGAGATAGCTCCTGGCAAGCACGGAGGACCATATGGGACACCAGGAGTCGAACCAACCACCTTAGGTCCTGACCGACTGCTTGCAAGGCAAATGCCACTGTGCTATCTCTCTGGCTCCAGATACAGTTCTTATAAAATATTTTCCTCTAAAGAAAAGGAATATAAATGTTGGAAGTTTCAGTATCATTATAATAATATATAGAATACTTAGTCTATGAATGACACTATTCCAAATGTTCTCCAAATAGCAATTCTTTTCTTTACTTCTTAGAAAAGTTTTATCTAAATGATACTGTGAGAAATGGCTAATTTTCATATAGGACACTTGATAATGCAGTATTTAATTACATGTACAATTTCCCACAGCTATTACTGCTCAAGAGTTAGAAATATCACAATAGAATCATAGGTATTGTGTATAGTTATTTCCAAGTCTTGTCCACCTATTAACTATAACACTTCCTTTTTTTTTAATATAATAATTTTTATTTTGACCAAAGTGGATTTAACCTTTGCTCCCCAGGCTGCTAGTATAACACTTCCTTAAAGGGATGAGTGACCATAATGCAGTGTTAGGATTATTAGGATTACTGAAGCAGGAATAAAAATGGTATATTTCATATTTCTTTTTTCATAGTCCAATAAGAGAGCATGCCAGAACTCAAGGGAATCAAATTTTAGATTTTAAATTTATTTTATTTTTTATTATTTTTTATTATTATTATTTTTTGTTTTTGGGCCTCACCCGGCGGTGCTCAGGGGTTACTCCTAGCTGTCTGCTCAGAAATAGCTCCTGGCAGGCACCGGGGACCATATGGGACACTGGGATTCGAACCAACCACCTTTGGTCCTGGATCGGCTGCTTGCAAGGCAAGCTGTGCTATCTCTCCGGGCCCAATTTATTTTTATTTTTAAAGATTTTGGACCATATCCTGAATTCTTGCTTATGTAACAGTGATCAGGGCTCTTTTCTGCTCAGGGAACTAACTGTATGTGATGCTGGAAATTGAAGTTGGGTCAGCCAAATGCAAGACAAACATCTTACCCAGTGTACTATCTATCCAGTCGTTCAGACACAGTGTCTTAGGCAGAGCAGTTATGGTACGTGAATCAGCCTGCTCTGTGGCTGGTTCTACTCACCCTACTGGTCATTTTTTTTTGTGCCTAGTTTACCTCACCCAAGTAATTTTTGATTGCTGCTTTTGTAAGTAAAATAGATTACTTCCAATTCTCCAACCACTGATCATCTAAATGCTTTATTTGAGAGCTAATGAAAATTACATTCAAGCTCTCAATAGCCTGGATTGGCAGCTCTATAGTCAGCTTAACCTTCCCTAACAATACACAGTAGATTGGGTTTTCTAGAAAGTGGACACATACTGCCCACAGTTTTTGAGCATCTAAGATCATAGAGCTAGTTGTTTTGGTGTTTGGTAAATAATTCTTTTTTGCTTTGCAGATGGACATTTTCTGATTGATTCTCACATGTCATCTTCTTTACTCACTATCATGTTAGAGGGATCTCTGTTGTTCTCTTTCAGGATTTAAAAGGCCTAGGAGTCACTAGGCCACGTAACTTATGGCCCTGTGCATACCAGGCATGGGCTCTAGAGCTCTGAATTATCTTCCTACCCTCTTGTGAATCTTCTTAAAATCTTACTAATCCTTTATCAAAGGACTGTTGAACTGTCTATATGCACTCCTTTTACTGTGATCATTTTCCTCTCTTTTTAAATTACTTTGGGTGTTATGACTTGAATGAATGATTGTTGTTGTGTTGTGGTGGGAGAGATGTAAACACTGAGCTCATACAATGCTCTATACACTAGACTCTCATATTTATATCCTCTCTGAAAGAGGTATTTCAGAATTTCTCTAGGAAGAGTTTCCTCTTTACTCAATTAATTCACATCTGTGTATGACTTGATCTTTTCTTACAACTCATTACCCTAAAAATTCCAACCTTATAGATCTTAGAACTTTCTTTTCTATTGCACTTGGGATAATATTCTAAACATTTTTGTAATATTTGATATAGTGAATTCCACTTTTTGTATTTCTTTGATCTTTATTTTTAGTAACTCTAAGAAACACAATACATTGACCATGTAAACTATATTCTGCTGTCCTTGCAATTTGGCAACCTCTAATCTTATGATCTTTTCCTGTTCCACTGCCTATTCTTAATAATCATATGATTCTAAATGGCTATTAATTTTATTAACTTTATTTATTTATTTATTTATTTATTGGTTCTTGGGCCACACCCAGTGGCGCTCAGGGGTCACTCCTGGCTTTGTACTCAGAAATTGCTCTCAGCAGGCTGGGGGATCCATATGGTATGCTGGGAATTGAACTGGGTCCCTCCAGGGTCAGCCGCATGTAAGGTAAACTCCCTACTGCTGTGCTATTTCTCCGGGCCTTAATAGATATTAATTTAATTTCTCACGTTTCCATTGTTTCTGAGGAGTTCTAGCTTAGCTGTCCTTATCCATTACACTGTAACCTCCTTGTCCTGTCTTGCTGAGAGATTTACTCTCTTTATTACTTACATGGCAATGCCCTCCTTAAATAGTTATCTTTTAAATACTATGTACTTCTTAATAGATTATTTTGGTTCTCTTGAGCACTATTTTTGAATCTTACTCAAAGATCATATTGTTTAAATAGACACACAGTTTATCAAACATTTTTTCTTTAGCAATTTTATTTGAAAATTAACTTTAATATTTAATATAATTTTTTACTTATGGACCATTATTAATTCATTAAATCAAAATCATCCAAAATAATAAATCATAACTGGAGTTTTCAGGGATATAGTGATGTGAGACAGGCAATGCAGGGTTTTGCTTCTTTTATTCTTGAAGTTTAACATCTCATATCCTCCCAACTTTTATTAAGACAGTTTTCCCAGCAACAATAATAATATTATTATTATTATTATTTTATTATTTTGTATTTTAAGATAATAGGCCTAATACTGATAATGTTTTATTAAGACAGTTTTCCCAGCAACAATAATAATATTATTATTATTATTATTTTATTATTTTGTATTTTAAGATAATAGGCCTAATACTGATAATGTTCCTAAAGTTCTTTGTTGACAAATATAGTAAAGTTAGTCCTACTTAGCTTAATCTATGAAGACTCAAATACTTTGAAGTGAGTATACTAGCAAAATAAGCTAAAGAATGAGTGAGAAAATGAATAGTTTAAGTTACATGTGAATAACAGATAATTCAAACTAACTGAAAAAGATAACCACAACACAATTCAGACTTATTGAAAAACATATTGGATACTAGAAGATAAGGGGAAGGGAGGTAAGAGAATTGGGCAAAGAGTCTAATTTTGATAGTATGCTGATACTAGAATTTTGTCAGTGAATGTAGAGACATGCATATATACAGATATTAAATTGTACTCCTAAAATACTTAACATTGAAATCTCGAGGAAATCAATAAAATTTGTTTACAATTATTAATATTTATTTTTCTATTATTATTTCTTTTTAAAGTCCTTTGTGCTATGTAAAAGTCTTGTGTTAATACTGGTTTTCATATTTTTACATAGAACTTGGCTTTAAATATCTAAATTATTTTGGTATATATTCTTAAACATTCTTGCACAGGTTACTGCAACAAACAAGGTAGAAAAGGTTGATCACTAGATAAGAACAGGTATTAGATAAGAAATGTTTTTCTATTTAATATTATTATTTTATTCTTGTCCAGAACAGTGATTCATAAAAGTATTTCTCAGATATATTAAAATAAATGTAGTATGAAGATCAATAACTTGCCTTAAAAAAACCTATATTAAATTGTCTTGCTTATTAGATCATATTCAGAGTAATTGTTTTATACTACAAGGATTGAATAAAATGGGAAAGAGGTTCTTTAAAAGAATATTCAACTTTTGAAATGTAATTTCAAATTGATTTTCAATTGAAACATGTAGATAACAAGGATTGATATTGCATATTGCTGTTCTTTTTGGACCACACAGACTATACTCCAGGGTGAGTCCTGGCTTTGCACTCAGGTATTACTACTGGTGGGGTTTTGGGAAGCATAATGATACAGCAGGCATTGAACCAAGTTGGCTAGGTACAGCAGAAGCTTCCTACCTATTATACTATTTTTCTATCTCCTGAGATCACTATCATGAGGTGAAGTTATTTGGAATTTGATTGGTGACTGTAAAATTTTGTGACACTATGAAAACTCTTGTGATGTCTGAGTATTATTGTTTTCTCAACTCATCTAGCACAGTCTCTTTTGTGATAGTGTACCATGCATCAGGGATTTGGCCCTTACTTTCAAATTTTAAATGGTATCTTTCTTCTAGCTCTGATTTGAAGTGACAGAGAAACCATTTCCAGTATGACTGGGCAGAGGAGTCTGGAGTGATTTTCCATGTGCGATAAATCCCTCCTGCAACTCTATAGATCTTATATGGAATTACTGTAGTCTCACTAAGATGAAAACCACAGTCACTTGCTACTGAAGTTGCACAGCAATCAATAGAAAACTGATCTGTTTTATGCCATCTTCTCCCAGTGACAGCTTTTGAACGATGGAAGGGCACACTGTGGTCTCCATCATGATTGGGGATTGTGTTTGTACAAATTGCATTACAGAAGGGACACTGCACCCAGCAACCACAGAGATGTTCAAAAAGAATTTCACTGACTTCAAACATCTCTTTTTCCTTACTCATACTTAAACATTTCTGTTCCAACTTTTTCATTGCAGGATCCAAAGCACCACTCATGGCATCTTTCAGAAAATAAATATCTTTTATCTCCTGGTGTTCAATGTTTATTAGATCATTTCTTGGGAAGGCAAAATTATTCCCTAGTTTATCACAGAACACATTTAACCACTCAGATGCTGTCTCATTGCTGTTTTTATCTTTAGCAATTTCTGTGGAATCATGAATAACTGATCGGATTATTTGCTTGATGTCTTCTAAGTTTACTTTTATAAAAGACTTTATTTTCTCACTTCCTTCACCTGAATAATATTTTTGAACATATCTCAGGATGAAACTTTTAAAAAAAGATTGCGGATCATGTATATATCGCCAGTAATTCTCAAAATTTTCTTCTTCTGCCAGAGAGATGAGGATATATTTCTCCAGATTTGACCTGTTTGCATTGAATTCAGAGCAGTTTCCTCGAATGTATGCAGCCATCTGAGAAACCAAATTTCTCCGCAAGGTTGTAGAGATAGCAGGAGTGAGTTTGTTCCAGAGAAAATCAACAGAGGTCTTGATATTGGTTGCTCCTTCACAAGATATCTTAAAACTCATAAAGAACTCATCTTTCTTTCTTTCCAGATAGTTTACAGGATCATTTGCTTCCTTGAATGCCCTGTGCATCTCTCTAAAAGTCTTTGCTGCCTCTTTGAATAAACTAAAAGACAAATCAATTTTATATTCGGTTTTAAATGTATATCTTTCCTGTGTGAGTGCAGATTTTATCTCCTCTTCTATTATTCTTAATATTTCATAGAAATAATGGGAATTGTAATCTTGCTGCTGCTTCTGAATTTTGTCAATAGTGTTATAAAATTTTAAAAAAATGCGTTCTGTAGTCATATCAATGGACTCCTTATCTTGTACTTCTAACTTTAGAGTCTTGAAATAATATTTTTTGTTCATTTGGACATGCTGGTCATATTTGATTTGAAAATTTTTCCCAAATTTATTGTTAATTATATCCGCTATGTTATTCTCTTTGTTGAAGTAACGAAAAAGGATATCTTCAATATCCTTATCAATATTGGGCTCTGGAACAGGTTGATGATTTGAGGTTACATTACAGACCCATTTTTTCCAAAGTTTATCAAATCTTTGATAAAGCTCTTTAGTACTTAGCTTTCGGCGCTTGACAGTTAAAGCCAATTGTTGACTTTTTTTCACTATTTCCTTTTCATAAGCTGATTTTTTGTCATCCAGTGTTTTTTGACTCTTTTTCAAATTGATCATTGCTTGAACTTTTCTTTGGACTTCTGAAATAAGTGCCTCCTTCAATATTCTTAGCTTATTTTCAAAGTTGGCTTTCCACTGAATCAATATTTCACTATCTGGGTCATCCTCAAAATATTTTTCCATTTTTTGTTTGATAAGTTCATAATTTTGTGAAACTTGAGTCTCTAGCATGCTTGTCTGAAGAGTCTGTAAATTTCCATTCTGAATTTGATTCATTAGCTGGTCCTGCAAGCCTAATACATGACTCCTTATATCCCAAGTCCAGCTATTATACATGCTTTCCAGTTTGCTCAAGACCATGACCTCTTGTGTGTTTCTGAAGCTAAAAATAAAGTTCTCACTAACCAGGGCTTTCCATAGATCTTGAATTCTCATTTTCACATCTGATATCTTCATGATGCTTCCTCTGGCTTGTTGTTTGGCTGTTTCCAGAATCTGATGTTTTAGTTCCTGAACATTGTGGCTGTAACGAGGATTGGGAGGGGCCATGGGAGGATTGCCATCCCAGAGGTGAGCAAAATAGTGGACCTGACTGTTCACATCAAACTTAATGACATCACTAAAAAATGTTATGTCTGAACATTGTTCTTGCTCAGCTGCTGCTGCTGTCATTTCATCTAGTTTCTGCTCTAATCTCCTCCGTCCTTCCAAGGTTTGATCTTGGGCCATAACTTCCCCAACATTCTGATGGACAAACAAGCAACTTGGAGAGATTTTTACTTGCTTCATTCTCAGAAAGGCTTGGACAACTATTTGTAGGATGTCTTGCATTTCTGATGGATTTTCCCCAAAAATGTTGATAAGAGTCAAGTTTCCAAGTCCAATGACAAAGGTGGCCAACTCATTGTCATGCTTTTGAGATTTGTTATTTAGTTCTGGGGCCCGAAGTCCTTCTGTGTCCACAACAAGTATAAAGTCAAATCCAAGTTCCTCTGCAAATGTCTCCTCCACCTTTAAGAGTTGCATGTAGGCCCCTTGGGTACACCTTCCAGCACTGACAGTGAATTGGAGCCCAAAAAGAGCATTAAGGAGGGTGGATTTTCCTGAACTCTGTATGCCCAGGATAGAGAGGACAAACAACCTTTTTTTACCAAGTTTCTCAGTGACCTTGTCAAAAACAGCTGCCACCCACTTTAGAGGTACATAAGAAGCTTCCCCATCCATCAGCTCAATGGGAACTCCAGATATCAGAAGATCAGCAGCGATCTGTGGAAGGGAGTGACAAAGGTTTCCTGTATATTTTATGAAGGAACTTTCCTCTAGAGCTTCATAGATTTGACCAACTTCTCTGAGAATATGTTCAATTGCTAAGTTACTGTCATTAATCTTTTTGACAATAGCACTGATCTCATTTTCTATATATTTTGGGACATTAGTCTTTGCTGTCTTTTGCTTTTCTGTTTGTATTTGTGACCACAGAGTCTTTTTCTTTTCCTTCAGTTTTTCCAGGTGTGGTGCTATCAGATTGTCCAAAAACACAGCTAGCCATTGCAAGAAGTATAATTTTGTGTGAGTTTGAGAAAAAGTCCATAGAATTTGCAGGAAATGTTTCATTAAATGATTGAGTGGAAAGGCCCTCTTGAACTGTTCAAGCCTTATTTTCTGTTTCTCTGTCTCTGTTTCACTTTTGTGTTGTTCAATGCTTCGGTTTCCCTTTTCTTTCAGATGATAAAGTTCTTTGTCTTTTTTGCACCAGTTGTGCCATAGTTGGCCCTGAAGGGGTAGCAAGTGTTCTTTCATCTGGGATATGTCCATTTTTTGAAGTAGGCTCTTTAAACCTGCTGCTTTTTCTTTGGCTTCCTTGCAGTCTCTCTGGTCTTCATCAACAAGGAATCCTTGCTTGCGGGCAACCTGGGCACAGTCTTCTAAACTATGAATATTGCCTGATAATTTTAGCAAATTTTTAATAGTAGTTGTGAGCTCCTCTGTTAATTCTGCTTCATTTCTGTTTTGAACTCCAATTTTTACTCTTTGGCCAGAAGTTTTGGCTATTTTCTCTTTATCATCATACAATAAGATGAAAGGTTTTGATGACTGACACAACTGAAGGACACATTTTCGGTTATCTTCATTGTCATCAGTAGTTGACATAAGGATTATAAGAAGAGAAGAGACCTCCTGTAGGAATACGAGTTGCTGTTGGTATTCCTTTGCATTTCCATGAAGATTGGCAAAGGTCAAACAGTTGTCAAATCTGTCTTCTTCCCCTCCAGGACAGAACCAGCAGATTTCTACCACACCCCCCATCAAGAGACAGTTTTTGCTGCTCCCTTTACAATGTCTGTGAAAAAAGGTATCATGTTTCCGTTTACTGAGAAGACAGTTCATGATCTGAGATTTGGAAGCAGACAAGCCATCTCCAACTCTAATAAAAGACACAATGGGAGTAGGGACCCGGCACATCTGTTGATTATTGTAATTGTGGTTTTCATTTGGCGAAATTTTTCTCTCTTGCCAGCTTCTCCGAATTTGATTGAGAGACCAAAGGTAAAATTCAATCTGCGCATTGCAGGGATTAGGTACAAGAAGTGGGAGGGCAAACTGACAAGTGGCAAGTTTCCCCAAAATATACTGTCTGGCAAAATCATCTGTACAGTGAAGGATAGCCATCTGAATATCCATAGGGTGAATATGGGACTTGGAAAAAGATGCTGAATTATTATTCACATCGTCTTCCAAATTGTCTTCAAATGGATCAAAAGCCTCATTTTCCTTATTTAATCTGTCTGGAGAGACTTGACTATCTGTCTTTTTATCATCTTTAGAAACAAGGTATCTTAATCCATAATCTAGTACTAGTAATTTCTGCAAGAAATAGAAGGGAAGCTCTTGTTCAGAGTTGGGATTGTTATTATGCACTGAAGTCTTGTAAATCAAATGGAAGTCAGATCTGGCCATCCTTTTGGGGAACTTATCTTTTAGGCCTAGACGCTGGAGTAATTCTATAAAAGTTGTATTTTTTTCAACCTCACACTTGTAGTTATCAGTGTCACGTATTTCTTTAGATGGTTTGTTTTCGTGAAGTAGACTTTGCAACTCTTTCTTCACATCCATTTGCAGTGAAAGCATGGTGGCCTCAATTTCACCATTCATAAGGAATCTCAAATCTTTCTCTAAGTTTTCCCAATCAGGATATGCTCTATGTGTTTTGAGGACCTGGACAACTTCTGTAGTCAATAACCTCCCCATGTGCTGTGTAGTCAATGCCAAACGTTTTGCTTTATCCTCTGGAGAAACAGCTCTGACTCCAAAAGTAGTCGTCAACACGGTGAGCAATAGAAATGCCTGAGCCCTGTAACTGCAAATATTTTGGAGCTCCTGGTATTTATCATGGGCAGTTTTCATTTCATGCAGTAGGAAATTTAATTCTTCACCCCTCAGAAGATATTGAAAAGTATTATTAACTACATTATATCCTACATTAGCTGCAATGGAAAGCAACAAGTGCTGTCTGTCAGGCTGCTCTGTTACTTGGAGGTAATTCAAGAAGCATCCAAGAGATACACTGATTTCATAGGTGGCCTTTCTTTGAGCTTCTTCTACTGCTTCTGGGGACTGAGATTTGGCCTTTACTTCAATGAGTTCACTTTGTGTCTGTGTTAACATTTTCACTAGTTCAGAAAATTGGGTGATATTGATGTCCTCTTTTTGTGATTCTGACTGAAATATCCACTTCATGATGAAATCTTTCTGTGGAAAGTTTTTCACACTGTAGATATGAGGATCCAGAAGGCTGCACAACTGAGACTTAATAAATTGACTGTTACACATGGATGAATTTTTGCAAAAATTTACAACACTTATCAGAAATTTCTGAAGACTGCAATCTGTAAGGCATATTTTAATCCAAATGTCATAGTTTTTTACTCTTTCACTCAACTCTTGCATGAAATCTATCAATTGCTTAAGATGTTCTTCTGGGTCAGACACCTCCCATGATTTCACAGTTTCTAGGAAAGCCCTAGCCTCCCTCTCAGCACTCAACATATCTTCTCCTGCTGGTAGCTGGGCACTGAGTCCAGTCAGATCATTATAGTTTTCTCTCAGGCAGTTAGCTATCTGAAAAGGATCATTAAAATCACTTTTGTGGTTGGAGAGGATGATTTCCCAAATGGGTAACAGCTGAAGTCCCCTGTCGATGACACACCAGGTTCGATTACTGGCAACTAGACCAGTTTTCCATTGAACAAGGCTATTTGCTTCTAGAGGGCCACCAGTCTGGGTTATAAATAATTGTACCCTGGTCTGGAGGGTTTTGAAGGTTGTATTCTGAGAGGCTATGTTAGACTGAGAGGATGACACATCTAGCCCTGCAGCAGCCGTCAAGCCGAAGCCACTGTAGCTGCCTCTGATGTGATATTCTAGCATTTCTACTGACTGCTGTTTTACTTCTGTCAGCTGCTCACTTTGGAAGCCTTCTGATACGGCTTTCCACCAGTAGATTCCTCCAAAGTGCAGAGGGCCCTGGTTAGCATGAGAGCCAAACTTCTGGAAGAAGTTTTCAGTCCTTTGTCTCAGAACAGTGACTTTATCTGGGCCTGCAGCCAAGCTAAGAATATCTTCAATGCTTTTCAGTTCCTGGAGTGCTGCCTTTGATAACTTTAGTTGATGAAGAGGAAAATGGCAAGAGACCAGTGGCACATACATGAACTTGGTTGAGCAGAAATAAGAGTGTTCATTATGCGATTGCTTTGTTTTCTTGGATTCTGAATGTTTGTTGTGATCTATTCCAATTTCTAAATTAAATCCCCAACCACTGCCTTTGGCTAAGGCAGATACACTGAAGCCCAGTTTTTCTATCGTCTGAGTGAATTCGGATTCTGCTTGAGAAGATGTAAATTCCTTTGTTTCCATTCGTGTGCCCTGCTCTGGTCCAGAAAATAAGAATTCGTTGGGGACACTGAGTAACTCCTCTCTCTTTTCTAGCAGTTCTTGTTGGGATCTAGTTTTATAAATCCCCTGCAGGCTGAGTCCTCCAGATGCCCATCTCACTAATTCTCTATCTGGTAGGTTTTGACTCTGGGACAGTGTTTGTTCTGTAAAATTGATTTGTTTATGCATATTTTCCATGACTTCTTTTAGGGACTTGTTTAGAGGTGGCCAATACTCTTTGGGGATTTCCATTGCTTGCCTCAGTTCTGCCTCGATTTTCCTTACTGCCTCTTCCTGTTGTTGCTTCCCTTTATCCAGCAATTCTGCTAAATTTTGTAGTATTTGGTCTGCCCTCTTCTGCCTTCTCTTAATCTCTTTCAATTGAAACTCCTGTAAATCTGAAAGACTATTTGAGTGAGACATGTTCACCAAAGTCTCCTGATACCTTTCCTCTAAGGAATGTTGTTACAGAGATTTCAGCTTCCTATGGTCTTTTTCTTCTAGATGTTGTGAGGCATGGCAACAGTGTCACATGTTGCAGAATCTTGGGGAACCTCTCAGTACATTTTAGACCTCTTGCTTTCTTTCACTTTTGAGCTTGGACTCATGAGATGTTGTTTTTTATTGTGCCAACACTGTAGAAGAAAAAAACACTCAGTTACCTTGTGTCATGACATCCAGATATGTCAGGAAAATGACCCCAAGTATAGTTTACTAAAGATTCATTTTGACTAGCATTTTTAAATCTTTGTTTTCATGATGTTTTATCAACACTTAAATTTTTTTTTCTGTTGGAAATCTGTTTCTTAATATTGATATCCAGGCAGAATGTTACTTTATAACACTATTTATTTTAAATACTATTATATAGATTAATTGCATGAAGAGTATTAGAATTTGAAAATATGCATGAATTAGACCTATACTGACTTAAAAACCTAAACTTATTTTCTTTCCTTTATTTTACATAAATTGCTATTAATGGTTTCATGCTGTATCTTTGTGACTTTTCAAGTTGTTTCATTACTCTGGCAAGTATATTAATTTTCTGTTATTAGTATTGCACTGTCAGGGAATGTCCCTCCTTTGTCCCCTTGTTACATTTAAACCAATTTTAGGCATTCCTCCTGCCAAATGTGGTTATTTTTCATTGTGAGTCTTTTGCTATATCCACGGGACTGGAGTTGTTTTAGTCACCTGGGCATCTGTAAAAAAGTTGAATATGTCTGCATGGATAAATGGTACCAGAAAACACAAAGAAAAAGTCCAAATTCCTTTGTATTTTTATGTTTGATTAAAAAACATGAAAAGTTCTGACCTGTTCAGAGAGAGCCACAGATGAGATGGAACTTGTAAATTTCCAGTCTTCCTGACTGTAGATTCCATAGGAGTTTGGTGGGATGATATGATGTTGAACTATTTTAGTCAAACCCCTCTCCTATAGGAAAAAACAAGAATGTTACCTGAGAGTATGGCTATGATTTCTGTATGTCATGGTTGGAGAAGTAGATTTTTCTCCCATGGCTCCCAGAATTTTGAGTTAGGATAGCTATTACTAGTAGAAGCAAAAAGTTGGAAACAGAATATATAAGAATAGAAATATAGAAAATAAAGATATCACAGTTAATTAAAAGGTAGTGATTCCTTGTGATTCTTCTTATGACTTCAGCAGGAATCTCTCCCACAAAGCTTTAGGAGAGTCTTCCCAAGATGCATCCTCACATAGACTATGGAAGCCTCTAAATTTCTGAATGCTTTGTCTCACTACTCCATTTTATGTGTAAATACTTTAGTTTGCTGCTGATTTCTAGTTAGAGAGGACATGGCTAATGAGTACTATCAAAACCAAATGACATGTTGGCAAGAGATAAATTGCATACTTGAGCCATTGTATTAATTTTTGAAGAGTAAAGTGTAAGTTCTCAGTAGTCAGCTGCTAAGTTATAGAACTGAGAGTACATTTAAAAACTGAAAATTTTTCCACTAGAGAATAGGTAGAGAATTTGTATCACACTTATAAAATATCCAGACATAATTGTGCTGACACAATCCATGTGAAGATAAATTTTAGAGATTTAAAGATGTATTTGACACTATAGTGAGTGAAAACAAGCATTGCATAGCTAAAAGGATATTAAAAATAAATAAACATGACATTGCCCCCCAAATAATAGGAATTCATCATAAGTCCCTACTTAACACCTTCCAAACACCTTGCACATTGAGGATATTTTCTGGACTTTCCTAGAGACTGATGCCTGACTGATATCAGACCCAAAACCATAAGATATATAGAATAACACGTACGTAAAACACTTCAGGACATTGAGACTAAAGGCATCTTTAAAGAGGAAACTGCACTCTCCAAGCAAGTGAAAGCAGAGATTAACAGATGGGAATATATTAAACTGAGAAGCGTCTCCACCTCAAAAGAAATAGCACCCAGAATACAAGAGCCCCCCCCCCCTGAATGGGAGAAACTATTCACCCAATACCCATTAGACAAGGAGCTAATCTCCAAAATATACAAGGCACTGACCGAAATTTACAAGAAAAAAACATCTAATTCCATCAAAAAATGGGGAGAAGAAATGAACAGGCACTTTGACAAAGAAGAAATATAAATGACCAAAAGACACATGAAAAAATGCTCTACATCACTAATCATCAGGGAGATGCAAATCAAAGCAACTATGAGGTACCACCTCCCACCCCAGAGATTGGCACACATCACAAAGAATGAGAACAAGCAGTGTTGGCAGGGATGTGGAGAGAAAGGAGCTCTTATCCACTGCTGGTGGGAATGCTGTCTAGTTCAACCTTTATGGAAAGTGATATGGAGATTCCTCCCAAAACTGGAAATTGAGCTCCCATACGACCCAGCTATACCACTCCTAGGAATATACCCTAGGACACAAAAATACAATACAAAAACCCCTTCCTTACACCTATATTCATTGCAGCACTATTTACCATAGCAAGACTCTGGAAACAACCAAGATGCCCTTCAACAGACGAATGGCTAAAGAAACTGTGGTACATATACACAATGGAATATTATGCAGCTGTCAGGAGAGATGAAGTCATGAAATTTTCCTATATATGGATGTACACGGAATCTATTATGCTGAGTGAAATAAGTCTCAGAGAGAGAGAGAGAGAGAGAGAGAGAGAGAGAGAGAGAGAGAGAGAGAGAGAGAGAGAAACGCAGAATGGTATCACTCATCTATGGGTTTTAAGAAAAATGAAAGCCCTTGAAATAATATCTTTTAGACACAAAAGAGAAAAGAGCTGAAAGTTACAGTTCACCTCATGAAGCTCACCACAAACAGGGATGAGTTTATTTAGAGAAATAACTACGTTTTGAACTATCCTAATAATGAGAATGTACGAGGGAAATAGAAAGCCTGTCTAGAGTACAGGCAGGGGTTGGGTGGGGAGGAGGGAGATTTGGGACATTGGTGATGGGAATGTTGCACTGGTGATGGGTGGTGTTCTTTACATGACTGAAACCCAAACACAATCATGTATGTAATAAAGTTAAAAAAAGAAAAGAAAAAATATATACAAATGGTATAAAGCAGTATAAAAAACTTTCTGTTTGGTAAAAGAAACATTGCCTAAAATTAAAGGATAGCCTACTAAATGGGAGAAAATAGTTACCACCCTGTGTCAGATAAAAGTTAATACCATAAAATAAAGCAAAAAATTGTACAATAACCCTATTAAAAATGGGAAGAGGATTGTCTTGAAGAAATAAATAAAAGACATGGGCCCAGCATGCATAGAACTCCCTTCCTTATCAAGACATTGTGCACACATTATTCTCTATTGTAAATGGCATATTCTCAAAGATATACCACATACTGAATTAATATATATCTCTATTAAATCATAAAGATAGAAATAATATCAACTCTTCTCTAGATCATGAGGTTTTAAAGTGAAAATTAATTGTACACAAAAAGTAAAAACAGAAACACTTGGAAATTAAACAACGCACTACTGAACAACTAGTGGAACAAATTTGAAATCAGAGAGGAAATCAGAAGATTTCTGGAAGCAAAGAGGAATGAAGATTTTGGGTCTCCCCACCCCAACTTCTTATTTATCCCACCTGAATGATCAGAATTGCCCACACCTGGAATGAGTGGGGAGAGAGAAGGGATAAGGAGAGTTAGAGAAGTGTAGGAGAGGCATCATCATCAGAGATTCAGCATCAGATTCAGCATTAGCAATTGAGCATCATCAAAGAAGCAGCATTAGTAGCATCACCAAAAGGATTTAGGTATCCTGGAAGCCAGTTAGGAAGCCTGGAAAAAACAGCTGAAAGGGAGACAGAGGCCGAGAGACAGCCAGAGGAAGTAGAGAAGTAGCTGCTAGGAAAAGGCTTAGAATAGAGGCCATGTGAGGAGGTGTATATGGCGGTAGGGGCAGTAAAATAGAGCTGGCTGACTACTGAAACTTCATCTGACTGCTTTGTGAATTTCTCCGCTTTCACCCTGCAATCTTCAGACCCGCCAGACCATAGGAACTGTGGGAGCCGGGTTGAACCCAGAAAGGCCTCGCTATCCACAAACCAACTCTAGGATTAATTATTTTATATTAAGACAACAACGATATGATTTACCAAGGCATATGAAATACAGAAAATGCAGTATTAAGGAGAACCTTCATAATAATGCAAGTAAGCACTAAGAATCATGAAAGAACTCACATAAACTACTTAACAGCACAGCTGAAGCTGCTAGAAAAAGGTGAAAAAGGAATGCAAAGCAAGCAGAAGGAAGAAAATAGTAAGACTTTGTGGTAAATTAATGAAATAGAAAGTAAAATTTTTTCAAAAAACTTTCCAAAGATAAATGAGTTCAAGTTCTAATTTTCTGAAAGAATAAACATGATTAACAAAACATTGGCAAGTCTCAGAAAGAACCTAGAGAAAACTGTAGTCAATTAGAAATGAAAGGGGGAGGGAGCTGTTTGCTGCTGTGTGTTCTGAAACATGGCAGGCAGACATTCTGGACTACCTTCTCTACTTCCTGTGTCCTGAACCTTCCCTCCAATCTTTCCTTGGAGGAACTTCTTCAGAGGTAAGTTGTCCTTCCTACAAAGGGTGGAGCTGTTTGCTGCTGTGTGCTATGAAGCATGGCAGGCAAACTTTCTGAATAACATCTCTACTCTCCTGTGTCCTGCACCTTGAACCTCCCTGCCCATTATTCCCTGAGGACACTCTTCAGAGGTGAGCTGTCACACCCACAAAGGGTGGAGCCAGAAGAGTGCGACCTATCTACTTTGCTTTATGGCCTATTGCATATTCTATCTAATGAACCCCACCATAATACGTAGAAAACACCACTCTAAAGCATGACAATGAGGAAACAACACAGGCCAACACCATGTATAGAAAATGAAGATGGCAGCTCTGATGACCCAAAAAGTCCCAATCAACTAGTTAGCCTTGCAGATAAGAAGTTTAGAGAAGAAATATGGAGGAGGTTAATAGAACTCAAAGAAAGCATAGATTGAGCTAAACAGACCACAAAGATAGAAATCAGAAAACTCCAAATTGAAATAACATGGCTTAAAAACTCTGTAGATGAAATTATGAAAACCTAAAAAAAAAGCTTCTCCAACAGAGTAATAGCACCTGAGAGCAGAATCAGTGAGCTGGAAGGTGAGATGCAGAATAACTCCATACAGCAGAAAAGTTTGGAAAAAACCTTAAAGCAAATTATCAAACAATGAAAAAATACTCAAAAAGTGTGAACAGATGAAAATAGAAGTCTTTGAGAAATACAACAGAAACAGCATAAGAATCATTGGAATTCCAGAAACCCAGGAAGAAAATTCCCAGGTAGAATCAACAGACAAGTAAATCATTACAGAGAAACTCTCGAGCAAAAGATGGCATGCAAACAAATTCTGCATGCCCAAAGAGTACCAGCTAAAATAGACTTGAAGAAAAACACCCCAAGGCAGATCCTAGTCAAAATGACAAATCCCACAGATAGGGATAGAATACTGAAAGTAGCAAGATCAAAAAGGGAAATTACATTCAAAGGAGCATCATTAATATTTATAGCAGACTTGTCACAAGAAACCTTCAAGGCCAAAAGGTATGGTGGGATATAGTGACAAATCTCAAGGAAGTTAATGTTTCTCCTAGAATACTGCACCCAGCCAGACTCATTTTCAGGTTTGAAAGAAGTATACATAGCATCATGGGTAAACAACAGGTCAGAAACTTAACAGGCTCAAAACGAGCCTTAAAAGAAATATGGAAAGGTCTACTTTCA
Organism: Suncus etruscus; assembly: GCF_024139225.1. NCBI lineage: Eukaryota > Metazoa > Chordata > Mammalia > Eulipotyphla > Soricidae > Suncus > Suncus etruscus. The sequence continues at coordinate 55,908,902 of NC_064856.1, forward strand.
GACAAGACAGATCAACAGACATACCAAAGCTTTACACCAAGATGACACTAAATCCCATGACAATTATCTCTCTCAATATCAATGGATTAAATGAACCTGTTAAAAGACACAGTGTGGCAAAATGGAGCAAAAAGCTGTTCCAACCAATTTTCTGCCTAAAAGAATCACATCTGAATAGTCAGAACAAAAATAGACTCAAAATCATAAGGTAGAGGAAAATCATCCAAGCAAGCAACTTCCTTAAAGAAGCTGGAATGGCCATATTAATATCAGATGAGGCAAACTTTAGACTAAGAAAAGTTGTAAGGGACAAAGATGGACATTTTGTACTAATCATAAGATATGGAAAACAGGAAGAAATTACACTCCTAAACATATATGCACCCAGTAAGGGATCAGCAGAATATTTAATACAATTATTGACTAATGTGTAAGAAGATACCAATAGCAGCACAATAATAGTGTGAGACATCAATACTGTCCTGTCACACCTTAATAGGTCAACTAGGCTGAAACCCAACAAGAATATACTAGCTCTGAAAAGAGAAATGGAAGAAAGTGGATTAGTATATATATATATATATATATATATATATATATATATATATATATATATATATAGAGAGAGAGAGAGAGAGAGAGAGCGAGAGAGAGAGAGAGAGAGAGAGCACTCTATCCCCAGAAAAATGAATACTCATTCTTCTCCAATGCATATGGGTCATTCTCGAGGACAGACTACATGCTGAACATAAAACATATCTCCATAAAGTCAAGAGGACAGAAATTTTACAGAATTCCTTCTCAGATCACAAGGCTCTGAAATTAGGGGCCAGAGTGGTGGCAAAGTGGTAGGGCATTTGCCTTGCATATGGCCGACTTAGTCTGGACTGCAGTTTGATCCTTCTGAGTCTCATATGGTCCCTCAAGCCAGGAGTGATTTCTGAGCACATAGCCAGGAGAAACTCCTAAGCATCACCAGGTGTGGCCCCCAAACTAAAAACAAACAAATAAACAAACACAAGGCACTGAAATTAGAAGTGATCCACAAAAAGACACAGAAGAAATAAATTTAACATTTGGAAATAAAACAGTTCATTACTGAACAACCAGTTGGTCAGAGAGGAAACCAAAGAAGAGATCTGTAGGGAGCTTCTTAGAACAGGCAGAATATTTAGTTAAAAGATCTTCTTAGATCAGGCAGAATACTTAGTTAAAATGAAGGACCTTGTGATTTTGTTCAAAGCAGGTAACCTCAGGAATTAAATGTAAAACATTTAAGGTCACCTTATATCCCACCTGCAGGCAGCCTTGAGAAATTGAATGTTAACCATTAAAGACTTAAGAGCACCAAACAGAGAGCCATAATCAAAACAGGTAGCCTCAAGGATTAAACATTTAAGGTCAGCTTACTTGTATACCCCATTACCCCATACTTGTTTCATTATCAGTTTATCCTGACCTAGTAGAGACAGATCTCATTATCTGCATATTATCTCATTTGCTAATGAAACCTGTTATGCCTGTTTTATAGGTACGAGCAGAACTATGCCCACAAAAAATATATATAAGCTGGGCCTTGAGTTTCAATAAATTGGAATTGGGTTCAGTCTTGGCTGAAATCCTTTTCCCACTTTTGTCTGTCTCCGTGTCTGTCTTTGTCTGTCTGTCTGTCTGTCTGTCTGTCTGTCTGTCTTTGTGTCTTTATGTTTGCATCTCCCTCCAAGAAAGAACAACCACATCTTAACTGGGGTGTCGCTGCAGGAAGGGCACCCACAGAGATCAAAATATTCCTGGAAACAAATGACAATAAATACACACACACACACACATACACAAAACAATCTGAAAGATCAACGAAAGCAGAAGTTGGTTTTTTGAAAAAAATAAACAAGATTGATTAACCACTAGCAAAACTCTCAAAGAAACGAAGAGAGAGAAACTTAAAATTGAATTAGAAATGAAAAGGGAAGATTACTACAGATACTGTAGTGATTCAAAGGGCAATGAGAGACCACTTTGAAAAACTCTATGAACAAAACATGAGAATCTGGATTAATTGGGTAAATTCTTCGACTATTATAATCTTTCATGGTTAAACCAGAATGATCTAACATATCTAAACAGACCCATCACTCCTGATAAAATTAAAATGGTAATCAAAAGTCTTCCCCAAAACAAAAGCCCATGCCTAGATGGGTTCACTAACAAATTCTCTCAAACCTTTTTAGAGGAACTACTACCAATCAACATAATATACCATATCAATAACAACAAAAAATAAAAACCATATGATCATATCAATAGATGAAGAGTTAGCATTTGATAAGATCCAACACCCATTCTTGATAAAAACTCTCATCAAGATGGGTATGGAAGAAAAATTTTTCTCAATAGAGTCAAGGCCATCTACCACAAGCCAATGACAAATTTTATTCTCAATGGAGATAAAACCAAAAGCATTTTCTCTAAAATTTGATTCAAGATATGGCTGCCCTCTCTCACCAATCTTATTCAACACATTGCTGGAATTTTTTGTTATACCATTAGGCAAGAAAATGATATCAAGGGGCCGGGCGGTGGCACTGGAGGTAAGGTGCCTGCCTTGCCTGCGCTAGCCTAGGACGGACCGCGGTTCGATCCCCCGGCGTCCCATATGGTCCCCCAAGAAGCCAGGAGCAACTTCTGAGCGCATAGCCAGGAGTAACCCCTGAGCGTCACAGGGTGTGGCCCATAAATTGAAAAAGAAGAAAATAAAAAAAAAATAAAAAAAAGAAAATGATATCAAGGGCATCCATATAGCAAAGGAAGAAGTCAAGCTCAGTGTTTGCAGATGACATGCTTATATATTTAGAGAAGACTAAAGACTACCAAAACTAGAAACAATAAATTTATATAGCAAAGTGGCAGGCTACAAAATTAACACGCAAAAATCAATGGCCTTCTTGTACACCAAAAATGATAGAGAAGAAACAGGCATTAAAAACAATCCCATTCACATTACTGTCACACAAACTCAAATATCTTGGAGTCAACTTAACTAAAGACGTGAAGGACCTATACAAAGAAAACTGCAAACTCCTGCTTCAATAAATAAAAGAGGATATAAGAAAATGGAGACACATACCCTGCTCATGGATTGGCAGGCTTAACATCATTAAAATGTCAATACTCCCAAAGCATTGTACATATTTAATGCAATTCCTCTATGGATACCCAGGACATTCTTTAAAGAAGTGAGTCAAACACTCTTGAAATTCATCTGGAAAAAAAACCACCTATGAATAGCTAGAGCAACTCTTGGAAAAAGGAATAAGGGGAGGCATCACTTTCCCCAACTTTATATTATATTACAAAGCTATAGTCATTTAAAAAGCATGTTAATTGGAATGAAGACAGACCCTCAGATCAGTGAAATAGACTTGAGTTTTCAGAGAATATTCCACAGACATGCAATCAATTAATCTTTGGTAAAGAGTCAACAAATGCAAAATGGAGCAAGAAAAGCCACTTCAACAAGTGGTGCTGAGACCACTGGTCAGCCACTTGCAAAAAAGTGAACCTCCATCTAACACTATGTGCAAAAGTCAAATGCAAATATTTGATCAAAGACTTGATATCAGACCTGAAACCATAGGGTATATGGAGCATCATGTAGGTAAAACACTCCATGACACTGAGACTAAACGCATCTTCAAAGAGGAAACAGCACTCTCCAAACATGTGAAAGCAGAGATAAACAAATGGGACTATATTAAGCTGTGAACTTCTGCACCTCTGTTATGCATGTAAACATTTCCATAAGATTATTATGTTACTGATCCTACCCTAACCAATAATTGTGCCCTACCCTAGGGTGTGACCTGGCATTCTGCTCTCACCCTAGCGTGGTACCTGACTCTGATGTATAAAAGTAAGGGTCTATGGAAGGCTGGGGCTTTTCTCTGGGGCTGATTCTGGGGCTTTTGCTTCAGCCTTATCCACTGAATAAAGCTGATATCTTCAGAACCCTGACTGCCTGTTAGCTTTCTACCCACCGCATTCACCTCAGAACCGCTGGCTGAACAGGGTGGCAGAAGTGTGGTCCGAGCTGGAGGAGAAAGACCTCATTCTCCATCCCTCCATCAGCCAGCCCCATCAAGGGCTGTTATGCAACACACCTCAATGGAAATAGTGCCTAGGGTATAAAAGCCACCCACAGAACGAGAGAAACTATTCACCCATTACCCAGGGGCTAATATAGAAGATATACAAGATACTGACAGAACTTCACAAGAGAAAAACATCTGACCTCATCAAAATATGGGGAGAAGAAATGAACAGACAATTTCTTAAAGAAGAAATAAAGATGGCCAAAAGGCACATAAAAAATGCTCCACATCACTAATCACCAGGGAGATGCTAATAAAAACAACAATCAGTTAAATCTCATGCCACAGAGGCTGACACACATCACAATGAACAAGAACAATAAGTGCTGGCAGGAATGTGGGGAGAAAGGAACTCTCATTCTCTGCTGGTGGCAATGCTGTCTAGTCCAGCCTTTATAAAAAAACAACATGAATATTCTTTTTTTGTTTGTTTGTTTTTTATTTTTTGTTTTTTGGGCCACACCCGGCAGTGCTCAGGGGTTACTCCTGGCTGTCTGCTCAGAAATAGCTCTTGGCAGGCACGGGGGACCATATGGGACACCGGGATTCGAACCAACCACCTTTGGTCCTGGATCGGCTGCTTGCAAGGCAAACTCCGCTGTGCTATCTCTCCGGGCCCAACATGAATATTCTTAAAAAAAAAAAAAAAAACCCCTGGAAATTGAGCTCCCATTTGATCCAGGTATATCACTCCTAGAGTTATACCCTAGGAACACAAAAGCACAATAAAAAATGCCTTCCTCACACCTATATTTATTGCAGTGCTACTTACATAGCCAGAATCTGGAAGCAACCAAGATTTTGCCCCTCAACAGATGAATGGCTAAAGAAATTTTGGTACATATACACAGTGGAATATTATGCAGCTATTCTAATGAATGTTTCCCAATTGCTGTGATGTTTGATTGTGTATATTATGAGGCAACTTATTCTCAATATCTGCAAAAATATTCTACTGTCTACTGTCTACCTCTGTTTGATCCCTGGTGTCTCATGGTGTACTCCAAGCCAGGAGCATTTTCTGAGTGTGCATAGCCAGGAATTATCTCTGAACATCATGGAATGCAGCCCTCACCCCCCAAAAAAGGTTCTGGCTTTGTCTGAGGCAAACATATTTTGAGGCAATGGACTTGAGCACCACAGAAATTGAAGGAAAAGGACCCTGGATGTTCTAGACTTGTATTACAGTGCATGGTGTATGAATGTTAAAGAATTTTGAAATTAAGCATATCTTCAGAAAGGTTCTAATGTTTATGTTCAGAGAAGTCTATAAAAAACCTTTTGTGGGGGCCGGAGAGATAGCATGGAGGTAAGGCGTTTACCTTTCATGCAGGAGGTCAACGGTTCGAATCCCGGCACCCCATATGGTCCCCCGTGCCTGCCAGGAGCAATTTCTGAGCCTGGAGCCAGGAATAACCCCTGAGCGCTGCCGGGTGTGACCCAAAATCCAAAAAAAAAAACACAACCTTTTGTTTTATGTGTAAGATATTATTATTATTATTATTATTATTATTATTATTATTATTTTGTTTTAAACAGAAAGGGTGGAAATGTAGATAATAACAAGCAATCAACCCCAAACAAAGGTGTTCCCTCAACTTTATCCTTCCCTAAACCTTTTCATTTGGTATGTAAAAGCCCACCTGGATTACTTAACCTTTCCTCTCCTGGTATTGGGAATTGGTTTAAAAAATTGGCGCAGAGCGGTAAGGCATCTGCCTTGCCGGTGCTAGCCTAGAACAGACTGTGATTCAATTCCCACTGTCCCATATGATCCCCCAAGCCAGGAGCAGTTTCCGAGTGCAGAGCCAGGGGTAACCTCTGAGCATTACAGGGTGTACCCCCCAAAATGGTAATCAAAAAATTTTCCCCAAACAAAAACTCAGATAAATTTACTGGTGAGTTCTTCTAAAGTCTCTCATCAGAACTTTAGAGAGGACATGTGAAGGCTATTCAAAGAATTCAGAGAAATCATGGGATGGAAAACCCATAAGACTTCAAAGAATCTGAAAGTAGAAATGAGAAAACTTCAAACAGAAATATCAAGGCTGAAGAACACGGTAGGTGAAATGAAAACCTCTCTTGAAACCTCACCAGCAGAGTAATATCTGCTAAGGACAGCATCAGTGAGCTGGAAGATGAGCTGCCCTTCACCTCCATATAGCATAAGAGGCTGGAAAAGAGCCTTAAAAAAAAAGAAAAATCCTCAAGAAAGTGAACAGATGACAATAAAACTCTGGGATAAACTCAATTGAAACAAACATAATAATCCTTAACTTTTAAGAGACCCGAAAAGAAAACCCTCCTGAAGAATCAACAGTAAAGGACATTATTGATGGGAAGTTGCCAGAAACAAAAAGGGTGTACAATCACATCCTGGATGCTAAACAGTACCAGCTAAAAGAGATCCAAAGAAAAGCACAACCAATGAACATCCTAGTCACAATGATGAAAACCACAGATAGAGATAAAATACTGAAAGAGGAATGGTCAAAAATGGTAATTATATACAAAGAAACATCCTTAAGATTTTTAATAGATGAAGAGACTTTTGCTGGTTTCCTTAGCTTGGCAGACATTTGGGGGCTTCCCCGGGCATCCTCTGACGGCTTGCCTCGGCTGAGGTGAGTGTTTGGGGGCCGGAGTTGCGGATAAGGCTGACTGCTGGACCCCTAGGCCCGGCAGACATTTTGGGACCTCCCCCAGCCTGCATCAACCTGGGAACTTTGATCTCCTCCAGCATTGATCCCTTCAAGGTGTGTCTCGGCTGAGGCGTGTGTTTTCTGTTGGAGTTGTGGACAAGAGACTTTTGCTGGTTTCCTTAGCTTGGCAGACATTTGGGGGCTTCCCCGGGCATCCCCTGATGGCTTGCCTCGGCTGAGGTGAGTGTTTGGGGGCCAGAGCGCGGCCGCTCCACTGCGCTTCGCGGCCGCGCACTCCACCTAGCCAATGAGTACCACCACAACACGTAGAAAAACCCACAGCGTAAGCGTGACAATGGGGAGACTACGCAGACCAACTTCAACCATAGAGAATGAAGATGGAAACTCTGATGACCCAACAATGGCCAACTACCTAAGCAGTCTTTCAGAAATGGAGTTTAGAGAAGAAATATGGAGGTTGCTAACAGAAATCAAAGAAAGTATAAATCAGAACACTAATAAAAATCAAGAGAATATGAAGATAGAAATCAGAAAACTCCAAACTGAAATATCAGATCAGATAACAGGTGTGAAAAACTCAGTAGACGAATTGAAGAACATAATGGATGAGCTTTCCAACAGGTTAACAGCAGCTGAGGATAGAATTAGTGCTTTAGAAGACGAGATGCATAACAACTTTACACAGCAGAAGAGATTGGAAAAAAGCCTTAAATCAAATGATCAGACAATGGAAAATTTACTCAAAGAACATGAGCAGATGAAAATAGAAGTCTTTGATAAGCTCAACAGAAACAACTTTAGAATCATTGGAGTTCCAGAGACCCAAGAAGAAAATCTTCAGGAAGAATCAATGGTTAAGAACATCATCACAGAGAAACTACCAGAGCTAAAGAAAACTTGTGACCAAATCCTGCATGCCCGAAGAGTACCAGCTAAAAAAGACCCCAGTAGAAACACCCCAAGACACATCCTAGTCACCATGATGAAACCCACCGATAGAGATAGAATACTGCAAGCAGCAAGATCGAAAAGGGAAATTACATTCCAGGGAGCATCCTTGAAATTTACAGCAGACCTGTCACCAGAAACACTCAAAGCCAGAAGGCAGTGGTGGGACGTAGTGGCAAACTCAATGAAATAAATGCTTCGCCAAGAATACTGCACCCAGCAAAACTCAGTTTCAGGTTTGAAGGATGTATACACGGCTTCACAGATAAACAACAGCTCAAAAACTTTGCAGACTCAAAACCAGCCTTAAAAGAAAAACTGAAAGATCTACTCTAAAAACAAGACAGAACAAAAAACACACCAAACTTCTACACAAAGATGGCAATAAATCCCATGACAATTATTTCTCTCAATGTCAATGGACTAAATGCACCAGTTAAGAGGCACAGAGTGGCGAAATGGATCAAAAAACTGAAGCCAACCTTCTGCTGTCTACAAGAAACACACCTGAATAGTCAGAATAAACATAGACTCAAAATCAAAGGCTGGAGGAAAATCATTCAAGAAAACAACACCCTTAAAAAAGCGGGGGTGGCCATACTAATATCAGATGACACAAACTTTATACTCAGAAAAGTTGTAAGGGACAAAGATGAATATTATGTACTAATCAAGGGATTTGTACAGCAAGAAGAAATCACTCTCCTAAACATATATGCACCGAATGAGGGTCCAGCAAAGTATTTAATACAATTGTTGACAAATCTGAAGAAGGATATCAATAATAACACAATAATTGTGGGAGACCTCAACACAGGCTTGTCAACACTTGATAGGTCAACCAAATGGAAACCCAACAAAAATATACTAGACCTGAAAAGAGAAAAGGATGAAAGAGGCCTAGTAGATATATATAGGGCACTCTATCCTCAGAAACCTGGATACACATTCTTTTCCAATGTACATGGATCATTCTCCAGGATAGATCACGTGCTGGCACATAAAACATACCTCCAGAAAATAAAAAAGATAGACATTTTGCAGGCTGCCTTTGCTGACCATAAGGCTCTGAAGTTAGATGTGAACTGCAAAGGGACACAGAAGAAAAAATTTAACACCTGGAAGTTAAACAGCCTCATACTCAATAACCAGTGGGTCCGAGATGAAATCAAGGAGGAAATCAAAAGGTTCCTGGAAACAAATGACAATAAAGACACAAACTATCAGAACTTATGGGACACAGCAAAAGCAGCACTGAGAGGAAAATTTATAGCTTTGCAAGCACACATCAGAAAGGAAGAAGGAGCTTACCTGAGTAGCTTAATGACACAGCTAATAGAACTAGAAAGTGCTCAACAAAAGGACCCAAAAATAGGGAGACTGAAGGAAATAACAAAGCTGAGAGCAGAAATCAACGAAGTGGAAACCCAAAAAACAATCCGAAAGATCAACGAAAGCAGAAGTTGGTTCTTTGAAAAAAATAAACAAGATCGATAGACCATTGGCAAAACTCACAAAGCAAAAGAGAGAGAGAAACTTGATAACGCGTATTAGAAATGAAAAGGGGGAGATCACTACAGATACTGCAGAGATTCAAAGGGTATTCAGAGAATACTTTGAGAAACTCTATGCCACTAAATATGAGAACCTGGAAGAAATGGATAAATTTCTGAACTCATATAACCTTCCATGGTTGAATAAAGAAGAGGTAGCATATCTAAACACCCCCATCACTATTGAGGAAATTAAAACTGTAATAAAAAAATTTACCCAAAAACAAAAGCCCAGGCCCTGATGGATTCACGAATGAATTCTTTCAAACCTTTCAAGAGGAACTACTACCAATTCTGGCCAGGCTCTTTTATGAAATCGAAAAAACAGGAATACTTCCAAATAGCTTTTATGAAGCCAACATCACCTTAATACCAAAACCTGATAGAGATGCTGCCAAAAAAGAAAATTACAGACCAATATCCCTGATGAACACAGATGCAAAGATCCTCAACAAAATCCTGGCGAACAGGATCCAGTGCCTCATCAAGAAGATCATTCACTTTGATCAAGTAGGTTTCATCCCAGGAATGCAAGGCTGGTTTAACATCCGTAAATCTATCAATATAATACACAACATAAACAACAACAAAAATAAAAATCACATGGTCATATCAATAGATGCAGAAAAAGCATTTGATAAGGTTCAACACCCATTCTTGATGAAAACTCTCAGCAAGATAGGAATAAAAGGAACCTTTCTCAATATAGTCAAAGCCATCTACCAGAAGCCAGTGGCAAATATTATCCTCAATGGAGAAAAACTAAAATCCTTTCCTCTAAATTCTGGTACAAGACAAGGCTGTCCTCTCTCACCACTCCTATTCAACATAGCACTGGAAGTACTTGCTATAGCGATTAGGCAAGAAAAAGATATCAAGGGAATCCAGATAGGAAAGAAAGAAGTCAAGCTCTCACTGTTTGCAGATGACATGATACTCTACTTAGAAAACCCTAAAGACTCTACCAAAAAGCTTCTAGAAATAATAGATTCGTATAGCAAAGTGGCAGGCTACAAAATTAACACACAAAAATCAATGGCCTTTTTATACACTAATAATGATAGGGAAGAAATGGACATTAAGAGAACAATCCCATTCACATTAGTTCCACACAAACTCAAATATCTTGGAGTCAACCTGACTAAAGATGTGAAGGATCTATACAAAGAAAACCACAAAACACTGCTCCAAGAAATAAGAGAGGACATGCGGAAATGGAAACACATACCCTGCTCATGGATTGGCAGGATCAACATCATTAAAATGGCAATACTTCCAAAAGCATTGTACAGATTTAATGCGATTCCTCTGAAGATTCCCATGACATTCTTCAAAGAAGTGGATCAAAAACTTCTGAAATTCATCTGGAACAACAAACAACCTCAAATAGCTAAAGCACTCCTTGGGAAAAGAAATATGGGAGGCATTACTTTCCCCAATTTTAAATTGTATTACAAAGCAACAGTTATAAAAACAGCATGGTATTGGAATAAAGACAGACCCTCAGATCAGTGGAATAGGCTTGAGTACTCAGAGAAGGTTCCTCAGACATATAACCACCTTGTTTTTGATAAAGGAGCAAGAAATCCTAAATGGAGCAGGGAAAGCCTATTCAACAAGTGGTGTTGGCACAACTGGTTAGCCACTTGCAAAAAAGTGAACTCAGACCCACAGCTAACACCATGTACAAAGGTAAAATCCAAATGGATTAAAGACCTTGATATCAGAACTGAAACTATAAGGTATATAGAACAACATGTAGGTGAAACACTCCAGGACATTGAGACTAAAGGCATCTTTAAGGAGGAGACAGCACTTTCCAAGCAAGTGGAAGCAGAGATAAACAGATGGGACTATATTAAGCTGAAAAGCTTCTGCATCTCAAAGGAAATAGTGCCCAGAATACAAAGGCCACCCAATGAGTGGGAGAAATTATTCACCCAATACTCATCAGATAAAGGGCTAATATCCAAAATTTACAAGGTACTGACAGAACTATACAAGAAAAAAACAACTAACCCCATCAAAAAATGGGGAGAAGAAATGAACAGACACTTTGAAAAAGAAGAAAGGCAAATGGCCAAAAGGCACATGAAAAGATATTCAACATCACTAATCGTCAGGGAGATGCAAATCAAAACTACTATGAGGTACCACCTCACGCCACTGAGATTGGCACACATCACAAAAAAGGAAAACAAGCAGTGCTGGCGGGGATGTGGAGAGAAAGGAACTCTTTTCACTGCTGGTGGGAATGCCGTCTAGTACAACCTTTATGGAAAGCGATATGGAGATTCCTTCACAAACTGGAAATTGAGCTTCCATACGATCCAGCTATACCACTCCTAGGAATATACCCAAGAAACACAAAAATACAATACAAAAATCTATTCCTTACTCCTATATTCATCGCAGCGCTATTTACAATAGCCAGACTCTGGAAACAACCAAGATGCCCTTCAACAGATGAGTGGCTGAAGAAACTGTGTTACATATACACAATGGACTGTGGGTGTACCTATTTAAGACCCTAGACCCACCCATTTCTGGGAGGGGTCTTGGGAACCGGATAGTAGGTGTAACCTTACCTGCTAGACCCTCCCATTCCTGGGAGGGGTCTGGGAAATGTTATATAAGGCTTGGACCAAGGGAATTCGGCCCTTTTGGCTTTTTGGCCTTTTGGCTCTTTGCCCTTTCTGCGCTGCTGTGCGCTCTGGCTTCTGGGTTTCTGTGTTCTGGTCTTTGACCAGCATGGAGCCCAAAGGGAAGATGGCTAAAAGGAGTTTAGATGCAGGGCCAAGAATAACTAGTGCTTAAAAGGTTATGAGATAGGCCACACACCTGTGGTGGTCAGGGCCTGAATAAAGATTATGCTTCCTGAAGCCTGCCTGTGAGTGAGTTTTGATTACGCCGATTACCTGGGCCTGGAATCCGCCGGCTGGATGGGAATGAAGCCACGTGGCTGGGGCCTAAGCACAAAGGCCTCCATCCATCGCCATCCAGCCCCATCGTTATTTATTTCATGCTACAATGGACTACTATGCAGCCATCAGGAGAGATGAAGTCATGAAATTTTCCTATACATGGATGTACATGGAATCTATTATGCTGAGTGAAGTAAGTCAGAGGGAGAGAGAAAGACGCAGAATGGTTTCACTCATCTAGGGCTTTAAGAAAAATGAAGGACATTTTTAACAGTATCTCAGAGACAAGAGAGATGAGGGCTGGTAGGTGCAGCTCAGGACATGCAGCTCATCACATAGAGTGATGAGTGCAGTTGCAGAGATGACTACACTGAAAACTATCATAACAATGTGAATGAATGAGGGAAGTAGAAAGCCTGTCTCGAGTACAGGTGTAGGGGGGTGGGGAGGAGGGAGATCTCGGAAATTGGTGGTGGGAATGTTGCACTGGTGAAGGGGGGTGCTCTTTACATGACTGTAATCATACAACTATAATCATGTTTGTAATCACGGTGTTTAAATAAAGATAAAGGGAAAAAAAAAGAAATTTCTTTTCTAATCTCCCCAATATTTACTGTGCCTATGCAGGAAAAAAGAAGCAGCACAAAATAAATTTTTTTGGGTTTTGTTATTGTTGTTGGTTTTTTTTTCCTTTTATTTTGTGCTTTGTTTTGTTTTTCAGGATCGTGGTTATTGTGTGGTGGTTGTCTTTATTTCTGTGGTGCTTTTTGGATTTTTTGTTTGATTTTTCTTTTCTTTTAAAAAAAAAGATTTTTAATAGATTTATCAAAAATAACTTTCAAAGGCCTTAAGGAAGTGGTGGAATACAGTGAGAAAATTTCATAACATGATTATTTCTCATACCCAGTCAGACTTTCATTCAGAAGAAAAGATACAGATTCATGGATAAACAGAACTCAGAAACCTTACAGACCCAAAACCAATCTTAAAAGTATGACTAATGGGTTTACTTTAAGGCAAGGCCTACTCACCAAACAGATCAAACTCCTACAAAAAGATGACACCTAATCCTATTACAATCATCTCTCTTTATATCAATAGACTAAATGCCCCACTTAAGAGACATAGAGTGGCAAAAGGAATAAAAAAATTAGATGTGACCTCAAAACCAATTAATCAATAAATAAAGCTTAAAAAGAGTTTAAGAGACGGGCCCAGAGAGATAGCACAGAAGCATTTGCCTTGCAAGCAGCCGATCCAGGACCAAAGGTAGTTGGTTCGAATCCCAGTGTCCCATATGGTCCCCTGTGCCTGCCAGGAGTTATTTCTGAGCAGACAGCCAGGAGTAACCCCTGAGCAACGCCGGGTGTGCCCCCCAAAAAAAGAGTTTAGGAGACAAAGAGGGGCATATTTATTTATCAAGGATATGTGCTCCAGGAAGAAATTACATTCCTAAACATATACGCACTGAAGGAGGGGCCAGAAAAATACTTAAAACAACTGCTGAGATTTGAAGAAAGACAATAGCTACACAGTAATAGTGGGATACTGAAACCTTGTCTAGTCAACCCCTGAAAGGTCTAGCAGGCTAAAACCTACCAAGGATATAGTGGCTCTAGAGAAAGAAATGGAAGAAAGTGGCTTAGTAGATATATAAATATAGGGCTCTCCATCTCCAGAAATCTGGATACACATTCTTCTCCGATGAACATGTGATGTTCTCCAAGATAGACTATATGCTAGGCCATAAAACATAGCACCATAAAATTAAGTGAATAGAAATTACAACAACTGTCTTCCGAGATTATGATGCACTGAAAAGAAAAGTAAATTACAGACACAGAGAAAAAACTTTGACACCTGGAAATTAAATGGATCACTACTGAAGAACCCATGGGTCAAAGATGAAATCAAAGAGGAAATAAAAAGATTCCTTGGAACTAATGAGAATGAAAACATGAATTATCAGAATTTGTGGAACAGAGCAAACGTAGTACTAACAGGAATATTTATTGCTTTATAAGTATTCATCAGAAAGGAAGAAAGGGCTTACATAAATAACTTAATTTCATAGCTTAAGAATTAGAAAATGATCAAATGAACCAAATATAGACAGATGGAAGAAAAAATTAGAGCAAAATTAATGAACTGGAAACCCAAAAAACAATCCAAAAGACCACTGAAAGCAAGAGTTGGTTCTTTGAAAAATAAACAAGATTGACAAACCCGTAGCAAGATTCACAATGAAAAGATAGCAAAAATTAATAGACCAAAATAAAAATAAAATAATAAGATTACTACAGTTACTACATAAATTCAAAGTGTAATCAGATTATTTTGAGAAACTTTATACCACATAACAAGAGAAGCTGAAAAAAATAAAAAAAATACTTGCAATTTATAAATAAAGTCTGGAATAAAGAAAATGTATAAATAATTCAGTTCCCATGGTTGAAAAAAGATGATCTGGAATCTAATATCACCTTGATATCAAAAGCAGACAAAGGCACCACTCAAAAAGTGAACTATAGACCAATATCCTTGATGAACATGAAAGAAGTGAAAAACATATTTTTCCCTACACATTCCTGATGGGAGTTGTCTGTCTCTTTCTCATGCAATGCAATGTTCCCCCCTCACCCTCCTCTCAATTTATCCTGACAGACCAATGAGCTATGTTAACTACCTGCTTGTCTCTTATCTACTGAGCTACAGGTGCTGATCCATTTGCTGGCTCCCCATGGTTTTACAGACCCCGCATTAATCGTCCTGAAGACATCTTGGAGACTTAAAGTCTGGATCCCGCTCACTTGGAGACTTGAAGTCTGGATCCCTACTCACACCTACCCCCAAATACTCCGGATTCCCCCATATCAAAGCCCATTCCTGTTTCCGCTGTAAAAATAACACAGCCCACCTGAAAACTGTATAAAAACTCCCTGATTTCAGACCTCGGGGTTCGCAACCTCTGCTCTGCTCTGAGCACGTTTCGAACCTCTGATCGATCAGATTAAAATTGGAACTTGCCTGCGATTGCTGAGCACGTGCCTTTTTTTCACTATTCTGCACTGGGCAACTGGGGGGACGGGTCGTCCGGACTTTTCAAACACAGATGCAATGATCTTCAACAAATACTAGCAAATAGAATCCAATAACTTATCAAGAATTTTATACACCATGGCCAAATAGAATTTATTCCAAGGATGCAAGGATGATTTAACAAAATCAACAAAAAAAGCAAGTCAATCAATATCATATCAAAAGTAAAATAAAAATCATATGATCATATTAATAGATGTAGAGAAAGCATTTGACAAGGTCCAACTCCCATACATGGTAAAAACTCTCAAGATGGGAATAGAAGGAACTTTTCTTAATATAGTCAATGACATTTACCAAAAGTTCATTGGAAGTATTATATTCAGGTTTTTTTTTTGGGGGGGGGGCCACATCCAGTGATGCTCAGGGTTTACTCCTGGATATGCACTCAGAAATCGCTCCTGGTTTGGGGGACCATAGTTGACCCCATGGGATTGAATAGCGGCCTGTCCTAGGCTAGCCTGGGTTATGGCAGATTGACCCTTTGCGTGGATTACTGACTATAATTCTGACACGGCTGTGCCATTACGCTTTTTCTCTCTCTTTTTTTTTTTTAATTTGATTTTTGTCTCCTTTTCTACTACAGAAATTCGGCCTTAGTTTTTCTACACTCACAAAGAAATTTCGGTACCAAAAAAGCCCGCCAAAAGTTTCCTGCTGGCTTAGTATATTTGCAACTCAAAGTCCAGTCAGCTACCTCTCTTTCTGTCAGCCTTTTTACTTCTGAAGGCCAAGTCAAAACATAGCATCTTCAAGACAATGGTCTTTGAATACCTGCTTACAAACAGGTTTGGTCAGTGTAGAATTAGGCTATTTTACTAGGTATAATTCTGTTCCCCTTTCTTTAGTGTTATTCTCTTTCTACTACCAGATCATACAAGTGGGTCTTAGCCCCTAGCTAGAATACTATTTCCCTCAGGCTAAGAATATTTGTTATCAGGAATAAACCAGGATTCCTGCTATCCCTTAATTTACATCAGTAATGACACCTAGGGCCAGGAACTTCTTTGATATGTAAGAATTTAGCCTTCCTTTTATCCTCTAACTCCTAACTGAAACCTATTCTATTCTAAGGTTACAAACCACCTAAAGCTATGTGTGTTTGTTCTAAAATCAAACAATGTACATTGCATTCCTTTCATGATATGACTGCTTCTTTCTCCCTTTATATACTCCCTTTCCTGAAGATTAAATTTGTCACACTTTTGCCAGAAAGGTGTTGGCCTCACACATACTGCGTGTGGTATCATTATTTCATATTTCATATTCGTCCACTCGTGCTCCTGCTTATTCTCAGTGAGGATTTACGGACCCCACTAAGGTCTTGCCGTGGACGCATCACATCCACAGCACCTTTCCTTTTGGGTGCTTCTGTCCTTGTGCCTTTGCAACCATACCACCTCCTCAGTCACTAGGGCTGACTCTGGTAATTGCTCCTTCAGCCAGTATCACTGCCTGCAACAGTCTTTGCCTATTGAGGAATGTGTTAACTGTCTTCCTCCTCAATACCAGGGAGAATTTGGGATTATGACGTGCCACTGTTTTATATCTCATGTAGTTCTGTGAATAGAAAGTTTAGTTTATAAGTATTAAAACACTCAATGTGTAACAAAATCACAGTTAACAGAAATCAGAAAAAAAAATCCGTATGCATGCTGAAAAGGGAAATCAGCCCCCCCCCCCCACCAACCTTGGCGGGTGTCCCGCCCCTTAAGGAAGTCGTCACTACCTTGGCTCCACCCTTAAGGAAGTCGTCACTGCCTCGGCCCCACCTCTACCCCTACCTCACGAATCATTGGTTGGTGTTATCGTAGTGGAAGTCCAGCCCTCAAGGACTCTTCTTCCCCTCCCACTTCCCATCCTATATAAGGGGGTGACGAGGGACCCACGAGGTCTTTGGTCCCCTTTCTATTCTTGGGGAACTTTGACCCTGGCCATTCGACTGGTCAGTATTAAAGCACTTTAAAGCATCTGCTGGAACTCATTAGCCTCTTCATTTCTCTGTGTCGGGCAGCTATATTAGGACTTCCGGACCTTTCAGTTTGGCGAGCCAGGTAGGGGTAGAGGTGGGGCCGAGGCAGTGACTGACTTCCTTAAGGGTGGAGCCAAGGTAGTGACGACTTCCTTAAGGGGCGGGACACCCGCCAAGGTTGGTGGGGGGGGGGGGCTGATTTCCCTTTTCACATGCCAAGAAAACAAAATATGTAGTAATGGTGAGAAGAAGCATTGAAATGAAACATTTTGCTAGAAGATTTATGTTTCATGTTAAAACTGTTTATTTTTCCAAATAAGAATATACACAAAGTTAGGAAAGAAAAAGGAAATTAAAATAGTGACAGTGAGGTAAAAAAACTAACATAAAAGGGAACAATTTTAAATTTAATAGTCAAAGTCCTTTGGAAATAGACTATTAAATAGGCATAGATCTTCTGACAGAAAAAAAACAACAGTCTTATTTGCAGTTGGATAAAAGCAACTTATAAATCTATTTTGTTTGTTTGTTTGTTTTTGGGTCATACCCAGCAGCACTCAGGGTTTCTCCTGGCTCTGTGCTTAGAAATTACTCCTGGCAGGCTGGGGGGACCATATGGGATGTTTCTTCACTTCTAAATAAGATATATGCAGTGTGCATAGAAATTTGTTCATAATTTTTGTTTTTACTATAACTTGGCCCTCCAACAGTTTGAAGGACAGTGAACTGGCCCCCTGTTTAAAAAGTTTGAGGACCCCTGGATTAGATAGTGTACTTAGCCCATACTCCATTTGGAGTTGTTTTGTAGAGCAATATCAACACCAAATTATGTCTGTATTTCTTAGCATGCATTACAGGGAGCTGTAACTCTGATATTTCCTCTCTTTCTGTGAATTAATTTTCTGATTTAGTTTGCTTTTAATATAGTTGCCTATCTCATTTTCCTAATTTTTTTTCACTTACCTGCCTCCTAAAAGCCAAACTTCTGTTCAGGTTATTTCAGAGAGGTGTGTAGAGCAGGTTCCTTCCACCAGCACGGTAGACTGCAAATGTACATCTCCAGTTAAGACTCGATAGACCAGCCTGAATTTATTATCTGGGCAAGAAATGAAACTTTAGTTTCACTTTTGCTTCTGCTAGTTGTTTTTCTTTTTAAAAAACCCAATTGAATTAAAAGAATCCTGAGCAGCCAGGGAGATTGCTCAAAGGTCTGGAGTACATGCTCTGCCCGTGTGAGCCCTAGATTCAAACCATGGCACTGCATGATACCTCAGACACTGCCTGTGTAACCTGGGGCACCACCAAGTATTTTTACAAAACAGAAATAATTTCAGTCCTTAATATGAAGTATATGTATATAAATACAATATTTTTCCTGACACATTAGTAGTTTCAATAACAAATATTTCAGAATAAAGGAAATAGAGTTAAATATTATGGCACTAATGGAATATATTTACTTGACTCATGTACATTTGTTTAAACAAAATATTCTTTTATTTTTTGCAGGAAATGTGTATATAGCAAATATTAAGACTTTTTCCAAGGAGAAACAATGATCATAATTGACTGACACCTTCACTCACCTATTCCTGTTTATACTTTATCTAAAAATAGTCAAATGAAGAAAGGCCAAGGAAATATCTCAAAAATTGGAGGGATGTTTTGCTTTAAATAGGCCTGGGATCAGGGAACCTCAGGATCTGGTCCTATAATAAATTAAAGTAGATATAAAGAATATGACTTCTCTCCCCTTTATCCTCTCTCCCTGTAAAGCAAATACATGAACGAAAAAAAGCTAAAGCGGGTATCACTAAAATGGTAGTAATACTCCTTCAGTAACAATATTGCAAACGACATTGTCTAAAAGAAAAAAGAAGAGAGATCGAACAGGAGTGGGTTAGAGAGAAGAAAAATGTCTGCCTCAGAGGCAGGCAGAAGAGAGGTGTGGGGAGGACAGGATGAAAACTGGGGACATTGAAGGCAGGAAATATCTGCTGGTGAAGGTTGTTATACATTGTATTACTGAAACTCAATCATGAACAATTTTATAACTGACCCAAAATTGTATTATAAATGACCCTGTAAGAATAATTAATAGGAAAATACATACTTTTATATTTCTACATCATGTTTTTCTGCTAGGTCTCTGTTAGGTCATCACCTGACATAAACTCTCCAGAACAGAAACAGAGATAAGTAAAAGTAAAGAAAATTTATTAGAGCTCATCGCTGAGGACCCTCTGGTCAAAGTGACTCCAAGAGTCCTGACCTGCTTTTACACACGCATTACATACTCTTTCTTACACAGAAGGTGGGAGATAAATCCACATTCTTATCTTATCTGAAGCAAAGCAGATATGCAGCAGCAAAAATAATGGTTAGAATAACTTGGAACATTCTGACAGGCTTGTGGCATATATGAGCACATTTCTTTCAGTTATTAACCTTAAGAGAGAGAGCTCCCCAACCATTCTCTCTCCTCTCTCTCTCTCTCTCTCTCTCTCTCTCTCCCTCTCCCTCTCCCTCTCCCTCTCCCTCTCCCTCTCCCTCTCCCTCCTAGAAGTCCATTCTAAAACAGGTGGTGGATTGTATCAATTGTTCCTTCACCAGAGACCCCGCCTTTTCAAGGCTAAGATTTTCTATTATTGTATGGCTATACTGTCTTGCGGGACTCTACTGTCTCATAGTCTTGGTGTCTATTTTTTAATTAATTAATTTAAACACCATGTTTTGTTTTAAATTCAGATCCTGTTTTTTTTTTTTTTTTGGTTTTTGGGCCACAGCTTGTGACGCTCAGGGGTTACTCCTGGCTATGCACTCAGAAGTTGCTCCTGGCTTCTTGGGGGACCATATGGGATGCCGGGGGATCGAATCGCGGTCCGTCCTAGGTTAGCGCAGGCAAGGCAGGCACCTTACCTCCAGCGCCACTGCCCGGCCCCCCCAGATCCTGTTTTTGAAGACATAGATAAGATAGAAGTTTCAAGCCCCTTCTATATATGCACAATGTATTCCCTGAAACAAATAGGCATGTAGTTTTGAGCTTTGTTTCTGCTTGAATTTAATCAAAATTTTTTTCAAAGTCTGGTGTGACTATGTTTGGTTTTATGATGCATCTGGAGATTCAGTTACCTGAAAGATTAGCATAAAAGGGAATGCTATCATGTCATGTTCCCTAAAGTATTGAACTTGTACCTTTAAATTTCTATGTAGATAGAATCATTTTACAGTTGACAGAACTTTTTTAAACTCCATGTTGTGCTTATAATTTTTCCTATTTTTCTTATTGCAATGCTAGGAGTCTACAGATGATAGTGTCTCTTTTAGAGATAATCCAAGTCTCTAACAGTGTTAATGTTTTCTGTGTAGTAGTCCCCCTTCTTTGTGATATTCTTTTCTATTATTTTAGTTGCCTAGGTAAACAACAGTCCAAAAATATTATATGCAATAGTTTGAGAGAGTGAGCCATATACATTTAATGTCATAGTGCTTTGAAATAATAAATTGATTTTATTGTTGTCAGTCTCTTTCTCTATGTAATGTAGACATTAATTTTTTCCCTCCCCCAGACATTAATTTTTATCATAGGCATGTATGGACTGGAAAAAAAGCATTTCAGAGTTTCTCACTGAACTGAAATCAAACTTAGGTCTCAGTTTTAGGGTTTTTTCCTCTTAATAGTCAGTCTGATGATTTGAGACCAGGAACAATCTCATCTCCCCACCCCTTCTCCAAATTCTGGTTCATAGTGCAAAGCTTTTATACTCTGGGTACAAATTATTGGCAAATGAAGGGATGTTACACAAATTGTTTTAGGAAATCTAAAAGTCAGACCATATGTCTCCTACCTACTGTTATTTGGGTTGAGACAAGTAAGCAGTGGTAGAATTTTCCTCATTTAGCTTATCAACTTCCTCTTCTGTGTTCTTGGGAATCATCATCATGGACTCTTTGGTTTTTATGTCTTCTTGATAGTGAATAAGCAGCAGCATATGAGGAGATCTTTTCTTTTCTGTTGAGGTTCTGGTGTCTCAGAATATAGTTCATATCACAGATCCAGATCAGCTGCACCTAAACTTCTGACTTGCATGACTATACAATAAAAATGATGGTATTTAGATTTTTTTAAATTATACTCCTAAATGTAGTAGGTGTCATAAAATATCTCCCCCACCATAAGGTGTATAGTAATGGTAAGATTTCACTAAATGTATAACTTCACGAAGGAGGTAAATCCTTGGTTTCTAATTAGAGTAACAAATGAGATCATTCCTACACAACTGCCTTTGGTTACTCAGACAGCCTCAGTACTGAGATTTTTTATTTTCAGTCTCAATTTTTGAAATGTTTGTTTTCACAATAAAGTTCAACTGCAAAGAGTGTGCTATGAAATCTGTTTCCATTTGGCTTTCCTATTGGTTAGTTTCCTAAATTCCATGTAAAAATATTCTAGCATTATTTGGAATATACCAAGTGAGAAGACACTCACCCCCAATTTATTAGCTAAAAGTTATGACTCAGGGCCTTGCCCAGAGTTGGGACAGTGTGATATAGGGGGATATCTAGGTGCAGGGGAGCATAAGAGTAACGAAGTGCTAAAACTTTTTATCGTAGGTATCTCAGTGACGCAGCTTGCTTTTAGTTTTCTTTAAGTCTGTGAAGTGTGTCAGTCTATTCCATCTAGTAGAGAGCAAAGGGCAATGAGATTTAGGGTATGTCCTCCCTGGTACTTCCTATGACCCTTTCCTTCCAACAGGATCCTAGTCTTATAAGAGGTATCTTATAAGGACCATGTTAATCTTTTCTGATATGGGGGTGAGGGCAATTCATTTGACTAAGATTGGGAGGAGAAAAAGAGCGATAACCCAGGAGTAGGAGTCTAAACTTGGTCTTTATGCATCACTAGACTTATCTAGGTTTCCCCCTACACTAAGCCATTCTGCAGCAGTGCTACAAATTAACTTATTTCTTTTTATTTTTTATTTTTATCTTTTTGTGCCACACCCGGCGATGCTCAGGGGTTACTCCTGGCTGTCTGCTCAGAAATAGCTCCTGGCAGGCACAGGGGACCATATGGGACACCGGGATTCGAACCAACCACCTTTGGTCCTGGATCAGCTGCTTGCAAGGCAAACTCCGCTGTGCTATCTCTCCGGGCCCAAATTAACTTATTTCTAACATTACTTGCTGAATACTGAATATTGTGTCTGATTCAGCAGATTGCAGGAAATTACAAAATTATAGAAAACTTTGCTTTCAATTCTTAGAACAATTGCAGAAAAGTACACAATTATAAGAAACTGCTTTCACTTCTCAGAATAATTACAGGAAAGCACACAATTCTAGGAAATGGTGCTTTCTCTTCTCAGATCTTCAGAGGCTCCCACAACATTAGGCTATAGGTTATTTACAACTTTTGTTCTTCTTGGTTAAAATAACAATTATAGCTGACTATAAATGTAGTAAATATTTGAGTTTTAGAGTTATATTTGAGGAGGAAGCAGATTTGGGTGTTTTATAGTTTTTCTTTAATAGTGAATTAGAGTTGATGTCCTTTAGGGATTCTGTTTGTTATATGTGTTATATATGTTTGAACCTAGGGTCCCATACATACAAAGCAGGTGCTCTATATCTGTGTGTATGAGTATGTGTATTTCTGTGTTTTTTTTTTTTTTGGGTGGAGCTACAGTCAGTGGTGCTCAGGAGTTACTCCTGGCTCTGTGCTCAGGAATCACTCCTGTCCAGCTCCAGGGACCATATGGCATGCTGGGGATTGATCCTGGGTTGGCCCCATGAAAAGTGCTCTGAAGGTATTCTTTTTTTATTGTAATCTTTTTTTTTTATTTCTTTGTATGTTTTTTATTTCTGTGCACAGAGGCTCTGCACTCAGGAATCACTTCTGGTGGGCTGGGGGACCATATGGAATGCTGGGGACCAAACCCAGATTAGCTGCCTACTCACTGGCTATTGCATCTATTTATGAGCTACTTCTCTGCCCCCCCCCTTGGGGTAAAGTGTTTTCAATCAAATGTATACAACACTTCACCAGTGCAACTTTCTTGCCGCCAATGTTCCCCATTCCCCTCACTCTGACTGTCTTTAGCATTCCCAGACATATCTTTTGACAGAATATAAATTTCATTCTTGATTTAAAAAAAAGACCCGTAACAAAACAGAACTGGAAGGAACATTCCTCAAGATACTAATTGGCCAATGGCCAATGGCATTAGCGCCCGTGTGACAAATATACTTCTTAACCATTATCCAACAATGCTCCTTATTTTATATTGTTCCTAGGAAAGGAAATGAAATGCCCAAGATTGGGAGGGTAACATTTGAATAATTCTCTAAAGTCAGTTTATATGTGGGTGTGAGTTTCTATACTGTGGTCTTCTCTCTGATTGCCAAACCTAAACCATAAAAAATCCATCTATATAGTGTATATAGCCCCTCTTATATATTACCCCTCCCCCACTCCAGAATCCCTTCTACCTCCTCATCCCCCAATCCTGATCTGTTATCTCCCCTTATAACCCTCTTTACCCTCAGTCTTAACTCATTAGGCACCAAAACTGACCTCCTGCTCCAACAAACCGCCACCCAGCTCCTCAAAGAAAAGACACCTTCTCAGTCCCCCATCTTGTGCCTTGGCAAGAAACTACAACCAACACACCTGGTGACTTATGCTATGTGACCCTTTTCACCTCCCTCAAATTATGGACTGTTCCATGGTACTGAATTCAGCTTCAGAAAGACCTCCAGCTAAAGGGCACTACATGATTCCATAATGCTGAAAATCCTGTCTCAAACTCAAGACCAAGGTGTGTGTGATAAACTTGTGCCTTGGATTTTACTCCCCACAAGAATATCTAAAAAGACCTAACTGGGAGGCCTACATTACTTTTGTATGTTTTATATCTTTATACTAATACATCTTAAGAAGTGTATTTCTTTTCTTTTCTTTTTTTTTTGTTTTTGGGCCACACTCGGTAATGCTCAGGGGTTACTCCTGGCTATGTGCTCAGAAGTTGCTCCTGGCTTGGGGGACCACATGGGACACCGGGGGATCGAACAGCGGTCCGTCCAAGGCTAGCGCAGGCAAGGCAGGCACCTTACCTTTAGCGCCACCGCCCGGCCCAAGAAGTGTATTTCTAAATATAAAGGTAACCTCCTCCATCACTTGTTTTTTTCAATTACCTTTTTTTTAAACTTAGTTTTATTTATTTGTTTTATTGTATACACACATACATATTTTCTTTATCCTCACCAGTTTTGGTGCTGCTTTGTATGAAAACCAAGAAAAAGTCTTGCTTGGGATAAAAGCTCAGGTCAAAACCAGAGCACAGAGACTGTAGCCTGTCATTCTTATCCAGAATAGCACCAGCAATACAATATGCCACCATATGCTTTTGTATAGGTACAGTAAAAAAGGAGAAACCATATACACAGAAACAAGTTCTTATTTTCTAGGGAAAAGAACTCACTCTTTTTATAACACAGGGGTGCCTCTCACCCTGAACATGTGTCATGTGGATACAACTCAGTCTCCATGAGATTTGATAGTGTTAGTCCAATCCTGAACTCCAGATTCCAGACTTAGAACTGATACAGATCTCTGCAACAATACCAGGAACCAAATTTCGCTGGGAAATTTCTAACACCACTCTGGCAAACCACTCTGGTACCAACTTGCGCCAGTTCTGATATGAGATCCCGACAATGAAGAAACGACAACTTGAACTAAGACCGGGTTGTCCTATCACATCACCTATCAGTAAGAGAAAATCAGAAGACATATCGTCCTTTGATCTGTGCAAAAACCAAGAGCGCTAACTACAGAAAACTGACTTTAACAAGCATGTCTGGGCAGAACTTACCTTAGGACCAATAAGAAAAACCCTACCCTAGGCTGTAGACTAGGACTTGTGCAAAAATCTAGCTCTCTAATTACAGAGGCTCGACTTTGACAACAGAGACTGAGCAAAACTTTTGGAACCATAATATCCTAGGCTTCGGCTTAGGATATTAAGCCTGAGTAAACCTGAGCAAAAACCTGAGCAAAAACAAAGAACACTTATTACAGAAGACTGACCACAACAACACTATGATGGAACAGACATTCTAGAACCGTAAAAACTCTATCCTAGACCTGGTCCTATAACCTGTGCAAATATCAAGATCTCTAGTAAGGAGGCCTGATTTTATCATCCACAACTGAGAGGAAAGTTTTCTGGCACCACAAAAAATCCCTTGGGATGTGGTAATGAGCATGTATGGAGCCAGTAGTTGTTTCCATGATGGTATGCTTCAAGGGCTGAGAAACCCTGAATCTCTTGGGCCAAGGGAATTCTGTTTCTTTCCCTACTTACTGTGCCTATGCAAAAAAAGAAGGGGGGGCACAAAACCTTGCCATACCACACTCCTTTTTTTCTTTTCCTCTTTTTCTTCCACTTTTTTTTTCTTTTTCACTCTTGTGGTTATTATTTAGGGATTTTTTTGTTGCTGGGTGCATTTTCTTTCTCTTATATTGATAGTTACTATTTTTTTTTTTTTGGTTTTTGGGCCACACCCGACAGTGCTCAGGGGTTACTCCTGGCTATCTGCTCAGAAAATAGCTCCTGGCAGGCACGGGGGACCATATGGGACACCGGGATTCGAACCAATCACCTTTGGTTCTAGATCGGCTGCTTACAAGGCAAACGCCGCTGTGCTATCTCTCCGGGCCCGATAGTTACTATTTTTTATTTGTTTTTGTTCTGTTTTGTTTTCCCTTTTATTTCTTTGTCTTCTTCCAGTAGAAGTACACAACTTTAATCAACTTGTTCTGCCTCATGAATTAAGAGAGAAAATAAAAATAAACAGTACCAAGACCAAACAGCCATATGAACATTGAATGAAATTAAAAACTATTTGAAAGTGCTCCTGTTTCTTCAATTTTATGAAAGAGACTGAAAAGGATTGGTAATAGTTCCTCTTTAAATGTTTGAAAGAATTTATTTGTTAACCTATCTGGGCCTGGGCTTTGTTTTTGGGAAGACTTTTTATTACTCTTTTAATTTTCTCAGTAGTGCTGCTTCTATTTAAATATCCTAGATCATCCTGGTTTAACTGTGGAAGGTTGTAGGATTCCAAGAATTTATCTAATTCTTCCAGGATTTCATGTTTCATGGCATAAAGTTTCTCAAAGTAGTCTCTGATTACCTTTTGAATCTCTATTGTATCTGTCGTGACCTCACCTTTTTCATTTCTAATCTGATTTATTAATTTTCTTTCTCTCCTTTTCTTTGTGAGTTTCATAGTGGTTTTTTTTAAAATCGATTTTGTGTATTTTTTTTCAAAGAACCAACTTTTATTTTTGTTGACCTTTCAAATTGTTTTTTGATTAACACTTCATTGATTTCTGCTCTAAGCTTCATTATTTTCTTCTGCCTACCTATTTTTTGGTTCTTTTCATTGGTCATTTTCTAATTTTAAAAGCTGTGTCATTAAGTTATTTATTTATTTTTTGGGGGGTTTGGATCACACTGGCAGCACTCAAGGGTTACTTCTGGCTGTAGGCTCAGAAATCGCTCCTGGCAGGCTTAAGGGACCATATGGGATGCCAGGATTCGAACCACCGTTCTTCCTCATGCAAGGCAAAAGCCCTACCTCCAGGCTATTTCTACGGCATACAAGGCAAATGCCCTACCTCCAGGCTATCTCTCCAACGGAAGTTTCTTAATTACTGATTCAATTTCCTCAGATGTAATTGGCCTGTTTAGGCTTTCGACATCCTTGTTATCCAGTCTTGGAAGATGGTATTCTTCCAGAAATCTGTCGGTTTTGTCTGGATTTTCTAACCTGACTGAGCATAGTTGTTCATAATAAGTCCTCATGTTGTGTTAGATTTCTTGAAGTTCTGTGAAATTCATCTCTTCCCTTTCATTTGTCATCCTATTTATTTGTGTGTTGTCCTTTTTTTGGTGAGTCTTGCCAGTGGTTTGTCAATCTTGTTTATTCTTTCGAAAAAACAACTCCTGGTCACATTGATTTTTTTGGATTATTTTCTTAGTTTCTATCTTGCTTATATCTGCTCTGGTTTTTATTATTGTTTGTCTTCTGGTTGTGTTTGGGTTTCTTTGCTGCTGTTTTTTCAAATCCTTAAGGTGTCCTTGTAGACTGTTGATTTAGTCATTTTCCTCTTTCCTGACATAGGCCTATATTGCTCTGAGTTTCCCCCTTTTTGCTATGTTCCACAGATTTTTTTTTTTACAGGTAAATTTTATCAAACATTCCAAGAAGAATTACTACCACTGATCCACAGGCTCTTCCAAAACTTTGAAAAGACAGAAATCCTTCTTAATTCCTTTTATGAGGCTAATATCACACTCATTTCCAAAGATGGCAAAGACACCGCCAAGAAAGAA
Source organism: Suncus etruscus (assembly GCF_024139225.1). Lineage (NCBI taxonomy): Eukaryota > Metazoa > Chordata > Mammalia > Eulipotyphla > Soricidae > Suncus > Suncus etruscus. The sequence continues at coordinate 55,936,615 of NC_064856.1, forward strand.
AAGTACAGACCAGTCTCACTAATGAACTAGATGTAAAAATCCTCAATAAAATCTTAGTAAACTGAATCCAGCAAAACATCAAAATGATTATATACCATGGCCAAGTGGATTTCAACCCAGGGATACAAGGACGTTCAACATATGCAAATCAATTCACATCATACACTACAGGAACAACAAGAAAGACAAAAATCACATAATTATATCAATCGATGCAGAGAAGGCTATTGACAAAATCCAACACCCATTCATGATGAAAACACTCAGCAAAGTAGGGCTTGCTGGAGGTGGCTTCTGTCCTACAGTTTAATTTCAATGAATCCACTTCAGGGAGAGTGTGTTGCACGGGTGGTGAAATATAAAATCTGAAATAATGAAACCACACAAAATAAATTGTATGGGGAACTGCATCTTCCATAGATGTAAGACAACTTTACTCCTCCATTTTGTTAAATATATACAATAGCTAAGATAAGGAATCAACTTAGCTGTTCAAAGACAGGTGAATTGATGGATTATGAAGATATGGTACATACAAACAATAAATACTACATGGCTGCAAGGAACAGCTGCAATTTGCTGTGATCTGGTTGAAATTATAAGATACCATGTTGAATGAAATAAGCCAGAATAAGAAAGACAAACACAGGATGATCTGACTTACCTGTGGTATATAAAATAATTGCATCAGGAAATATAATATATTAAAGAGGTTATTTCTAGATCACCCTTACCCTAAGAGCCTATGGGAGAATAGGACAGAAGAAAAGAAATCAAGGCAGGGAGGAAGAGGATGAGAAAGTGTTGTAAGGGGGAACAATAGTTGGGTCTTTGACTATATTGGGGGTGAAGGAGGTTGCAATAGCTATTTATTCAATGCATCAACTCAGCAACACTGAAAAAATGAAATCAATATGAAGCCACTTAATATGAATGTACCTGCCACAGTCACCTTACACAAAAGTCAATTCAAAGAGGATCAAAGATCTCGAGATCAGAGCAGACTCCATTATATACATCAAGGCAATGTGGGCAGCTCAGCCACTTGGACCTCAAAGATGTATTGATAAATTGACATAATTTCATTGGTAAAAAGATATACACAAATGAGATAGATCAGGTTTAAAAAGTTTCTGTATGGTGAGCGCACATGCCAGGAAAGCCGTCCCTCTTTTTATCTGGTATGTCAGACAGTGGGACACAGATCTCCTGGACTGAACACTGGGTCCAGTAGACTGTGACCCCCCCTCCCCACACCAGGCGGGTCTTCATGGCAGGCCCTGGCAACTCGGGCCCTGGGGGGGCGGGCAGAGGAGGGAAACCCCTCCCTTATGTATATTGGACCCCCTGTTTTGTTTGCTAGTAATACTATTTTTCAAAACTGCGCGCGACAAATATACATTTTAAAGCATCATCCAAAAACGTTCCTTATCCTATACTGTTCCTAGGAATGGAATCAGGATGCCCAAGATTTTGATAAAACACTCAAATTTACCTTTATTGTCTAGTCTTTTATGTATTGCCTCTCCCCTCACCCCTGTGTCTCTCCTACCTCCTCATACCCAAACCCTGAACCATTATCTTCCCCTTATTCAACCCTCCTTATCCTCAGTTCCTAATTGGGTAGACACCAAGACTGACCTTCTGCCCCAACACCACCATCCAGCTCCTCATTGAAAGACATCCTCTCGGTCCCCAGCTCATGCCCCTACAAATAACTACAACCAACACGCCTGTTGACCCATGCTTGGTGGCCCCTCATGCCTTCATCAAACTATGGACTGTTGCATGATACCAGAATCAGCTTCAGCTGATTCAAGGACAATATAGGGTTCTGTAATGCTGCAAAACATGTCTCAAACTCAAATATCACCTGTTGTCCTCAAATACCCTTGTTTTCTTTCTTTTTTTTTCTTTTTAAACATAAAAGGGTCACATGTATCTCTTTTGTATATCTCAGATGTATTCCCTTAACATCTATAACTCTTTTCGAATATCTTCATATAGTGACAATTTTGCCCACTAGATTAGTTATTTGATTGTTTGATTTTCCCCCTGTGAGATCTGTTTTATAAACAATACTGGTATAAGAGTAACTCTGTATAGATTTCACGTTTATACCAAGTTACGGGAAATGTTGGACTTTATTCTTTGGCCCCCAGATGCACCAACAATATCTTGTGGCATTGCTTCTCTTTTGCATAGGCACATTAAAATGGGAAAATAATACATATGCAAACAAGTTCTTATCTAATAGAGATGGGAACACAAATTTGGTAATGTAATTAGGTCTTTTACCCTGAACATTGGCATAATGATTTGGCTCAGGCCTCAGAAGAATGGGCATCACCCACACACACCTGAACAATGGATACCATCTATGAAAACCACCACAATTGTCTTTAACATTCCCAGGATCCAAGCCTCTACCAGAGAAGACCTACCACTGCTTTGGCATTGACTGACTCCAAAGAGTGCTCCTAACACCCAGGTGACTCAGCAACAGTCTGCATGCAGGGCAGATCGCTCCGCATTTAATGATATGCTGAAACTAGAGGATGCTCCACATCAGCCTGACATCGATGAAAGAAATGCACAGAATCCAGAGTCTTTAAATATAAGAGTCTGATACCAACAATAGCTAAAGTGTGAAAAGTTTCACTGGGACCTTGAGAATGACTGGAGTTAGATAGACTGGTATACCTGGAACCCAGAGTCTGTCTTATGCCAATAAACTTCTGGGGTGAGGCCTTTTTGTAATCAGGTCAAGGATTTTTTTTCCATTTTCTCCATTTTTCTGGACCTATGCAAACATTGGCGATTGCCACTCTCACACCTTTACTATATTTTTTTACTCTTATTCTTTAAGAAAAAAAATGCAACTTACTAAACTTAAAAACAAATTACTGTAGTAGAATGCCTGTCTCGAATACAGGCAGGGGATGGGAAGGGGGGAGGGGGTAATGTTGCACTGGTGAAGGGGGGTGTTCTGGTTATGACTGTAACCCAAATATGATCATGTTACTTAAATAAAAATATATTTAAAAAAATAAAAGGGAATAGAACAGAGTGATAGAAATGTCTATAAGGAACAACATTTTTTTAATAAGGAGCTTATTTAAAATGCTATAAGAAATTTATTTAAAATTTGTAATAAGGGACAAAATGTATTAATCACTGTACTATTCATTATATATGCTAGCAATCTTTGTGTATATTAAATAAAATTGTTCCCAAATAAAAATAATATAAACAATACAATGTGATTTAATATATTCTAAAGAATGTTGGGCACCGCCCACCAAAATATTCAGATTGTCTAGACATAAATGAACTTGACATTGTTCATATATTTGGCATCCTCTGCATTTTCTTTATAAACTTTGTTTTTATTATATAAAAAAAAGAAGTGGGAAGTGTAAGAAAAAAAATTTTAAAAAACCCTATACCCTATGTGCCGATTGGAGCTCACCCCCTGCCCCATCAAAGGGTTTATGTGGTTTTGCACTGAGGTTCAGGTTCCTGTTTTTTCTATGTGCTGCTTGCTATGCTCAAGGCCCCAGTGAAGGGCTAACCACATCCTTCTACAGAAATTGTAACTGGGGGCCCGGAGAGATAACACAACGGCGTTTGCCTTGCAAGCAGCCAATCCAGGACCAAAGGTGGCTGGTTCGAATCCCGGTGTCCCATATGGTCCCCCGTGCCTGCCAGGAGCCATTTCTGAGCAGACAGCCAGGAGTAACCCCTGAGCACTGCCAGGTGTGGCCCAAAAACAAACAAACAAACAAAAAGAAATTGTAACTGAAGTTTTTTTCATTAGTAAAACTGCCACAAAAATGTACCGATGTAAGCCTGCTGTAACCTCAAAAAGATGAAATGATAATGCTTGCTCTTCTTCTTCCCAGAATGCACCCAATAAAAACCATGCTTGAATTGTGTTCAGAGTCTCTGCCTCCAGACTTGCCTTTGGCAGGTGCTGGATATGGACCCTGGTGCATCAGAATAAAAGCTCTCACCTTTGGAAAAAAAAAAGTTTCTGTATGGTAAAAGAAACATGGCATAAAATTAAAGGACAGCCTATCAAATGGGAGAAAATAGTTACTACCCTATTCAGATAAAAGTTAGTGCCACAAAATAAAGCAACAAAATATACAATAACCCTATTAAAAATGGGAAGAGGATTGTCTTGAAGAAATAGAGGACATGGGCCCAGCACACATCCTTATAAGAAGTTGAGCACACATTATTCTCTATTGGAAATGGCATGTTCCCCAAGATAGATCAGATACTGGTTTAAAATATATCTCTATTAAATCAAAAAGACAGAAAAATATCAACTTTCCTCTCAGATCATGTGGCTTTGTAAATGGAAATTAATTTAAACAGAAAAGTTAAAACAGAAACACTTGAAAATTAAACAACTCACTACTGAACATCTGATGCACCAAATTTGAAATATCAGACATTTTCTGTAAGCAAAGAGGAGCAAAGATATAAACTGTCAGGTCATGTGGAAACAGTAAATGCAGTATTAAGAGGAAAATTCACAATAATGCAAGCAGGCATTAGGAAGCATGAAAGAACTCACATAAACAGCTTAACAGCTCAGTTTAAGCAGCTATAAAAAGGCAGAAAGAAGGAATCCAAAGCAAGAAGAAAGGAAACAGTAAGACTTAAATTAATGAAATAGAAACTAAATTTTTTTCAGAAAACTTTCCAAAGATGAATGAATTCAAGTTCTAATTCTTTGAATTTGGTAGAATTTGAAAGAATAAACATGATTGACAAAACATTGTACTTTGTGTGTGTATGTGTGTGTGCGCGCGTGCTTTGATTGACAAAACATTGTACTGTGTGTGTGTGTGTGTGTGTGTGTGTGCGCGCGCGCGCGTGCGCGCGCGCGCGCGCGCGCGCTTCTGTCCTTGTGCCTTTGCAACCACACCACTGACTCAGTAGTCACGAGTGCTGACTCTTGTTAGTGCTGCTTCCTTCAGCCAGTATCACTGCCTGCAACAGTTTTTGTCAACTGAGGAATGTGTTAACTGTCTTCCTCCTTAATACCAGGGAGAATTTGGGATGATCATGTGCCACTGTTTTATATAATATGTAGTTTTGTGAATAGAAAATTAGTTTTTTTTTTTTAATTTTAATACTTTAATTCGTCTGCCAACAAGATTCCCCAGCCTGGCCAGCCAGGGGCCATCCCCTGAAGGAGATGAGCCCCGCCCAAGGTCATGATGAGGATTATATAGGGAAGGGATGTAGGGAGGTTCCAGCTTTCTGATGATCCTTAAAATGATTGGCTCTTGTCTAGGGGTATCTTCCTACTATTCCCTTGTCCTTTCCTGATACTATCAGGGAAATTTAGTTTTTAAGTACTAAAAGACTCTATATTTATTGAAATCACAGTTAACAGAAATAAGGGAAAAAATCTTTATGCGTGCCAGGAAAATAAAATATGTATTAATGTTGAAAAGAAGCATTGAAATGAAACATTTTGTTAGAAGATTTATGTTTCTGGTTAAAATTGTTTATTTTTTCAAATAAGAGCATACAACATAAGATTAGGAAAGACAAAGGAAATGGAATTAGTGGCAGCGAGATATAAAACTAACATAAAAGGAGACAATTTTGAGTTTAACAGCCAAAGTTTTGTTGGACATAGACACAGATCTGCTAACAGAAAAAAAATACAGTATTATTTACATTGGATAAAAAAACTTACAAATCTATTTTCTTAAATTTCACCTGGAACCCAGTTTATGCTTGAAGGCATTTAGAGACTGTATATTGAGAAAGTATATTGAGAAAAGTTTCTGTCTCAATTAGGAAAATTTTCAAAACACAGAGCTTTTCTCTTACACTGTCAACTTCTTTTTTGCTAAATTTCCACATCTGGCCAGATTTGAAACTAGTTATCACAGAAATGACAGTGTGGATTTGTGAACATGCATTAGATATTCCACTCTCTTCTTCACAATTATTTTTCTTATGAGTTCTTCCTCTCACTTGGCTTTTGTCCTGCTGCCCAATTCTTAAGAAATTGTCTTTATCAAGCCACCATGGATTATAAAGTATTCTAATTGACCTTTAGGTATACCAAGTTCCAACTTTAATTCCTTCACCAATGTCCCTAGTTTCTCTCCTGCCTCCAGTTTTTCCTTTATGACAGGAAATGCTTTCTTCCCTATCCACTTTTTGGCATATGGTTTACAATACTGTTACTGATGGGGTATTTTTTTTTAAATTTTTATTGTGGCTGATAGGGTATCTTAAAAGATGTTCTCAAACAATGTATATTTGATGTTGAATCAGGTGCAGTTATGTTTGAGTGTGTAGGTGTAAGAGCAATAGGCTCTTGAGATCCTGTCCAATCATTCCTATTCAGAACATCAAGGAACAACTATTGGGCTCTCGAAAAAGATTTCTGAAGTTTATCAGACGTTTCCCTTCCTTTCTTCCTTCCTTCTTTCCAGCAATTTTTTTTTTGTTAATGTACTTACCCTACTGGTCTCAGATCAAGATAGTTTTAGGAAACAAGTCTATTTTCTCAGATTGCTAGCACCAATAAATTCTGATTCCCCCCCCCCCCAACTCTTGTCTCTTAGAATCCATGCCTTCATCTGTCATGCACCCAAATATGGATTTTGTCATATATTAGCTTGGATCCAAGTTTCATCTCTCATTGCATACCTTCAGATTTCCAGTATTGCGTAAGCAGTGCTGCTTTTCTAGACCTTAGAATTGTATCACTGAGTCTTTACAGAGCTTTGAATAATTCTTGCAAGTCTATACAGTCAAAACACCTTTCTGTGATCTGAGAAACCACTGAACATGAAGAACCTACCCCTGTCTTAGATAAAACTTAATGGTTGTTTTCCATTTTCACATATGGGATAAGACACAAATCCTTTAAGTTCCCATTCTTTATACAATATCAGTTGTATAACTTTTTCCACATTGACCTATGAAAAAAAAGCCCTTAACAAAACACTTTTCTTTTTTTTTTATCTTTTGTTCAGGATCCTGAACTTTCACCAATGCTTATAGCCTCTGACTGCAATGACATCTCTGAAGAATTGGTAGGCCTTCGGAAAAATATTCTTTTATAATCTTACTTCACTTATACCATGGTCTAACCTAACTACTATCTCATTCCCATAACAGAAAATTCCTTTCTCTCTGACCTTTGAATGCCTACAGATTTATTATAGAATCATTTTCCTATTTGAATGATTCCTGTTGTAATAATTGTTTTATATCAGGTCTTCTTTCACCTATGTCTATAATAATTTTAAATATGTAAAATAGTTACCCAATGGTTAATTGTCGCTTAGATAATTTACTTTGCCCACATCCCATTGGAGTTGTTTTCTGGAGCAATATCAATGCCAAATTATGCTTGTATTTCTAAGCATACATTTATCTACCTGTGCCTCTGATATTTTATCTATTTCTATGAATTGTTTTTCTGATTTAATTTGTTCTTAATTTAGTTGTCTATCTCATTTTCCTCACTCCTTTTCACTTACCTGTATCCTAGAAGCCAAACTTCTGTTCAGGTTACTTCTGAGAAATGTGTGGAGCAGGTTCCTTCCACCAGTGTGGTAGATTGTAAATGTACATCTCCAGCTAAGATTTGATAGACCAGCCTCAATTTATTAGAGGGGCAAAAAGCAAAACTTTAGTTTCACTTTTGCTTGTACTATCTGTTTTTACATAAAATCAATTGAATTCTAATCTATTAATTTTCTACTTGATTATGATAATGTAATTTTATGTCCACAGATAGCAATGGAACATGCAACTGCATGCCATAAACTCCTGTTACAGAGCTCATTCATTGAATATGTTACTGTAATTTGTTTTCAATTGTAGGTAGTTTACATTATACCATAATGCTCATAATTTTAGATTGCTTTTAGGAAAGGAAAGTGGATGCTCAAGACCTGCTAGACAATATTTCATGGTATAGACTCCTCTTATACTGCTCACTACCATATAACTTAGTTTTCTAGACTTGAAAATTATGATTGTTTTTAAGAAAGTTCTATACACAGTCTAACCTATGAAGCCTATGTGTACACATGAGTGTATGTATTGACCACCTCAATGTCTGTCTAATGTCTGTAATATCTTTAATGACTATGTTGTATATTGTCCTTACCCCAGTCATAAATAACCCCTTCTTCCCCCCTTTGCTTACTACCTTGCAAATTCTTTTCTAGCCCTTCACTCTCTCACCCCCATCTGCTATTTCCCCTCATTTAACTCTTTTTATTCTCAGTTCTTAACTCCTCATGAAGCAGAACATTCCTTCTATTGCAGTCATCAGCCAACCAGCTCCCAAAGTAAAGATAAATTTTCAGCCTCAGAAGCAGCTGATACTCACCTGCTACTGATTTGCTCTCAGTAGATCCCATTTCCCCACCTCCCTTCACTGTGGACTTTTGCTTGCTACCACAGTTGGTTTCTGAGAAACCCCCGAATCAAGGACATTTCTTGATATGTGACTGCTGGGAGCCATTTTTTTGACTCTACAAGACCAAATCATAGGCTAAAGCTGTGCTCCTGATTTTACCACCCACCCACTCCCCAGACAATTTCAAAAGACTTAAAGGGATCATGTATATCCCCTTTGAATATTTCTTTTTTTTTTCTTGGGAAGGAAGGAAGGAAGGAAGGAAGAAGAAAGGAAGGAAGGAAGGAAGGAAGGAAGGAAGGAAGGAAGGAAGGAGGGAGGGAGGGAAGGAGGGAGGGAGGGAAGAAGGAAGGAAGGAAGGAAGGAAGGAAGGAAGGAAGGAAGGAAGGAAGGAAAGAAGGAAGGAAGGAAGGGGGCGCAAGGCGCCTGGCGGCGGTCCTGAATATTTTTTTAGATGTATTTTCTTAATAAGTAGAAATAACCCTTACTGAATATCTTCTTTTTTTTTAATTTTTATTTATTTTTTATTTTTGGGTTACACCTTGTGACGGCTAGGGGTTATTCCTAGCTTTGCGCTCAGAAATCGTTCCTGGCTTGGGACACCATATGGGATGCTGGGGGATCAAACTGTGGTCCGTCCGAGGTTAGAGTGTGTAAGGCAAATGCCCTACCGCTTGTGCCACCGCTTCGGCCCCCTTATTGAATATCTTCTTATGTCGTGGCAATTTCCTCCATTTTTTGGTATCTGTTTAGTTGGGAATTCTAGTAGAAAAGTTTCTCTAGTATTTAGGTTTATGTTAGAACCAGGTTATGGGGACTGTAGGGTTTTTACCTCTGTCCCCATATGCACAATAATACCTTGTGGCATTGTTCCTTTTTGCATAGGCACATTAAAATGGGAAAATGTTACACATGCACACAAGTTCTTATCTAATAGAGATAGGAACACATAAACTTTATACTGCAAAGGGACCTTACACCTTGAACATTTGTCATAGTGAATTGGCTTAGGCTTCAGAAGATCGGACATTGACCATTCACCCTGAACCTTGGATACTATCTCCAGAAACAACCACAGTTTTCTACACATCACCAGGAATCAAAATTTTACCAGGGAAGTCCCTACTGCTGCCCTGGCACCGACTCACTCCAAAGAAAGTTTTTATGGTACTCTGATGACTTAATAACAACAGCAATAACCTGCTTTCAGGGCAAAGTTCTCTGCATTGCCACTTAATGGTGAGATAAAACCAGAAGATGCTCCACATTACCCTGACTTTGACATAGGATCTATACAGAAACCAGGGTCTCTAACTGCGGCCCACCAGAGACCCTGACCCGCAGAAGAGGCTGGAGACCACAACAGTTATTCACGAGTCACGAAGAGGATTCCGGACTAAAAGAGAAGAGGGGCTGGGAAACAAAGAGACTCAAGACGAAAGGTTCTGATCAAGAGTCCATTTATTATGGGGAAGGGTAGATCTTATACAGTCAGGCCAAACAAAGAGAAAGGGGGCAAGGCATTCTTGGAATAACTGTAACTTTCCATAGGCACATCTTGTTTTTTCAAAATTAACAAGGTTATACATCATGAGGCTGGCATTCATCAGTCATGAGGCCCACATTGTGTTTGAGCAACAAAGTATAAGATCTAATCTCTGCTTAGGCCCACTAGCCCCTATTTTTACGAGAACATCTTGGTGCCTGTGGTCGACTCCCCTAACTCTGAGGTATGCAGTAACTCCCTTTTCTTTAGGTCCAAGGGCAAAGGCCACATCTGCTAGCTGCTCAGGCTGGCAGTTCATGCTAATTGTCACGTAGGCATTTTTGCTCAGACTTTCAGAGACTCCATTTTGATTTTAGTAAAAAGGGGCTTTTAGTTATGCCAAACAGTCTCCAACATCTAACTACAGAAATCTGACAGCAACAACCTTGATTGTGAAGAGCTTTTACTGAGACCATAGAGAAAGACTTTGGGGTTGGACAAAGTATTATGCCTGGAGCCTCGAGTTAGTCTTATTTCAGAATACTTCATAGGTAAGGTCTCCCTGTTTTTAGGCCAAAGGTTTTTCCTTTCTATATCCCCCATAATTTGCTGTGCCTATGCAAACAACAGCTGCCATGTACACACATTTTATTGTATTTTTAATCTCTTATATTTTAAAAGAGCTTCTGCTATTGTATTTATGAGTTTATTGGAAGTACAATAATTTTCTTTTTTCCCCTCTGAAAATGTGTTGAATTTATTCAATTTTTTAAAGAACTATGATTAGAAGCATGTTTGTAGTTGGGTTTTAGTTATACAAAAAAAAAAAAAAAGTACACCCCACTTCAACAGTGCAACATTCCCACCACTAATTCTCTCCATCATTCTCCTTCCCCACCCCTTGCCTGCATTCAGGACAGGCATTCTAATTCCTCTCACTCACTACCATTGTCATGGTAGTTGTCAGTGTAGTTATTTCTCCAACTGAACTCACCACTCTTTGTGGCAAGCTTCATATCGTGAGCCGGACCTTTCAGCCCTCATCTCTATTGTCTCTGGGTATTATTACAGCAATGTTTTTTTACTTTTCTTAAAATCCATAGATGACTGGGGGCCAGAGTGATGGCTCAGTGGTAAGGAGCTTACCTTGCACGCGGCTGACCCAGACAGACCTTGGTTGAGTCCCCCAGCATCTCATATGGTCCTCCAAGCCAGGAGCGATTTCTGAGCACATAGCCAGGAATAACCACTGAGCATCACCGGATGTAGCCCCTCCCCCCACAAAACCCCCACAGATGAAAGAGACTATTCTGTGTCTATCTCTCTCCTTCTGACGTGTTTCACTCAGCATAATAGATAGCATGTCCATCCATGTATAGGAAAATTTCATGACCTCATCTATTCTGATGGCTGCATAGTATTCCACTGTGTATATGTACCATAATATCTTTAGCCACTCATGTGTTGTCAGGCATCTGGGTTATTTCCAGATTATGACTATTGTAGTCATAACTACACCACAACACTGCAATAAATACAGATGTGCAGAAGGCATTTTTGTATTTTTTTTTGTGTCCCTAGGTATATCCCTAGAAGTGGTATTTCTGGATTATATGAGAGATAAATTTCCAGTTTTCTGAGGAATCTCCATATTGTTTTCCATAAAGACTGAATAAGACGGCATTCCTACCAGCAGTCAATAAGAGTTCTTTTCTCCCCACAATGCCGCCAGCACTGATTGTTCTTGTTCTTTGTGATGTGTGCCAGACTCTGTGGCATGAAATAGTAACTTGATTTTTTATATCTTTATTTAAACACTGTGATTAAAAACATCACTGTAGTTCGGTTTCAGTCACAAAAAGAACATACCCTCTTTATCAGTGCAACAATTTTACCACAACTGCACCCCATCTCCCTCCACCCACACTCCCTGCCTGTATTGGAGACAGGCATTCTACTTCTTTCACTCATTAACATTGTCATGGTAGTTATTAGTGTTCTAACTGCACTCATCCCTTCTTGAGGTAAGCTTCATATCGTGAGCCGGTCCTTCCAGCACTCATCTCTGAGCATTATTACAATAATGTCTTTTATTTTTCTTAAAACACATAGGTAAGTGAGACTATTCTGTGTCTATCTCACTACTTATGACTTATTCCACTCAGCATAATAGTTTCCATGTCTATCCATGTATAGGAAAATTTCAAGACTTCCTCTATCCTGACGACTGCATAATATTCCATTTGTGTATATGTTCCACAGTATCTTTAGCCAATCTTTCAAGAATGAGAGTTCCTTTCTCTTCACATCCTCGCCAGCAGGTACTGTTCTTGTTCTTTGTGATGTGTGCCAGTCTCTGCGGCATGAGATATTACCTCATTGTTGTTTTGATTTGAATCTCTCTGCTAATTATTGATATGAAATTTATTTCACATGCCTTTTGGCCATTTGTATTTCTTCTTTGAGAAATTGTCTGTTCATTTCTTCTTATATTTTTGATGGGATTCAATGTTCTTTTTTCTTTTTATGTTCTGTCAGTAACTTTTCTTTTTTTTAAACATCTTAATTACATATATGATTGTGATTAGGTTTCAGTCATGTGAAGAACACCCCTTCACCAGTGCAGCATTCCTACCACCAATGTCCCAAATATCCCTCCACCCCACCCCACCCCCACCTGTACTCCAGACAGGCTCTCCAGTTCCCTCATTCATTCACATGATTATGGTAGTTATCTATGTAGCTATTTCTATCACTGCACTCACCAATCTTTGTGGTGAGCTTCATGGAGTAAGCTGGAAGTTCCAGCCCTCCTCTCATCGTCTCTGAGGATTGTTGCAAAAATGACTTTTATTTTTCTTAAAACCCATAGATGAGTGAGACTATTCTGTCTGTCTCTCTCTCTCCCTTTGACTCATTTCACTCAGCATGATAGACTCATGTACATCCATGTATAGGAAAATCTCATGACTTCATCTCTCCTGATGGCTGCATAATATTCCATTGTGTATATGTAGCACGGTTTCTTTAGCCATTCGTCTGTTGAAGGGCATCTTGGTTGTTTCCAGAGCCTGGATATTGTGAATAGTGCTGCAATGAATATAGGTGTGAGGAAGGGGTTTTTGTATTGTGTTCTTGTGTTCTTAGGGTATATCCCTAGGAGTGGAATAGCCGGGTCGAATGGGAGCTCAATTTCCAGATTTTGGAGGAATCTCCATATCACTTTCCATAGAGGTTGGACTAGACGGCATTCCCACCAGCAGTGGATAAGAGCTCCTTTCTCTCCACATCCCCGCCAACACTGATTGTTCTCATTCTTTGTGATGTGTGCCAATCTCTGTGGTGTGAGATGGATCTCATCATTGTTTTGATTTGAATCTCCCTGATGATAAGTGACGAGGGGCATTTTTCATGTGCCTTTTGGCCATTTGTATTTCTTTTTATTTTTTTTTATCAAAGTGTCTGTTTATTTCGTCTCCTCATTTTTTGATGGGATTAGATTTTTTTCTTGTAAATTTCTGTCAGTGCCTTTTATATTTTGGAGATTATCCCCTTATCTGATGGGTATTGGGTGAATAGTTTCTCCCACTCAGTGGGTGGCTCTTGTATCTTGGGCACTATTTCTTTTGAGGTGCAGAAGCTTCTCAGCTTAATGTATTCCCATCTGTTGATCTCTGCTTCCACTTGTTTAGAAAGTGCAGTTTCCTCCTTGAAGATGCCTTTAGTCTCAATGTCATGGAGTATTTTACCGATGTGTTGTTCTATATACCTTATGGTATCATATCTGATAGCAAAAGTGGTCCTGAGAGGAAAATTTATACTCTACAAGCACACATTAGGAAGGAAGAAGGGGCATACCTGAATAACTTAATGATGCAGCTCAAAAAATTAGAAACAAAAGGAACCAAAAATAGGGAGACAGAGGAAATAACAAAGTTGAAAGCAGAAATCAATGAAGTGGAAAACCAAAAACAATCTGAAAGATCAATGAAAGCAGAAGTTGGTTCTTTGAAAAAAATAAACAAGATTGATAGACCATTGGCAAAACTTACAAAGAAAGAGAGAAATATAATAACCCATACTAGAAAAGAAAAGGGGGAGATCATGACAGATATTGCAGAGATCCAAAGGGTAATCAGAGACTACTTTGAGAAACTTTATGCTACTAAACATGAGAACCTAGAAAAAATGGAAAAATTCTTGGACTCTTATAACCTTCCACATTTAAGTAAGGAGGATGTAGCATATCTAAACACCCCCATCACTACTGCTCAAAAAGAAAAGCTCAGGCCCAGATGGATTTTCTAATGAATTTTTTCAAATCTTTCAAGAGGAGCTACTACCAATCCTGGCCAGACTCTTCCATGAAATTGAAAAACGGGAACACTCTCAAACAGCCTTTATGAAGCCAACATCACCTTGATACCAAAACCAAACAGAGATGCTGCAAAAAAAGAAAATTACAGACCAATATCCCTGATGAATGCTGATGCAAAGATCTTCAACAAAATCCTGGCAAATAGGATCCAATGCATCATCAAGAAGATCATACACTACGACCAAGTAGGTTTCATCCCAAGAATGCAAGGATGGTTAAACATCCGTAAATCTATCAACATCATACACAACATCAACAAGAAGAAAAATAATAATCACATAATCATATCAATCAATGCAGAGAAAGCATTTAAGGTCCAACACCCATTCTTAATCAAAACTCTCAGCAAAATGGGAATGAAAGGAACCTTTCTCAATCTAGTTGAAGCCATCTACCACATGCCAATGGCAAATATTATTCTCAATGGAGAAAAACTAAAAGCCTTTACTCTAAATTCTGGTACAAGACAAGGCTGTCCTCTCTCACCACTCCTCTTCAACATAGTACTGGAAGTTCTTGCTATGCGATCAGGCAAGAAAAAGATATCAAGGGAATCCAGATAGGAAAGGGAGAAGGCAAGCTCTCATTGTTTGCAGACGACATGATACTCTACTTAGAAAACCCTAAAGACTACCAAAAAGCTTCTAGAAACAATAGACTCATATAGCAAGGTGGCAGGCTACAAAATTAACACACAGAAATCAATGGCCTTTTTATACACCAATAATGATAGGGAAGAGAAGGAAGTCAAGAAGGCAATCCCATTCACATTAGTGCCACACAAACTTAAATATCTTGGAGTCAACTTGACCAAAGATGTGAAGGACCTATACGAAGAAAACTATAAAGCCCTGCTCCAAGAAACAAGAGAGGACAAACGGAAATGGAAACACAGACCCTACTCATGGATTGGCAGGATTAACATAATTAAAATGGCAATACTCCCCAAAGCATTATACAGATTTAATGCGATCCCCTTAAAAATACCCATGACATTCTTCTAAGAAGTGGATCAAACACTTATGAAGTTCATCTGGAACAATAAACACCCTTGAATAGCTAAAGCACTCCTAGGGAAAAGGAAAATGGGAGGCATTACTTTTCTTTAAACTTTAAACTGTACTACAAAGCAATAGTTATCAAAACAGCATGGTACTGGAAATAAGACAGACCCTCAGATCAGTGGAATAGGCTTGCGTTCTCAGACATTGTTCCCCAGACATACAATTACCTAATTTTTGACAAAGGAGCAAGAAATTCTAAGTGGAGCAGGGAAAACCTCTTCAACAATTGGTGCTGGCAGAACTCGTTAGCCACTTGCAAAAAAGTGAACATAGACCCCCATTTAACATCATGTACGAAGGTAATATCCAAATGGATTAAAGACCTTGATATCAGACCTGATACCATACGGTATATAGAACAACACGTCAGTAAAACTCTCCATGACATTGAGACTAAAGGCATCTTCAAGGAGGAAACTGCACTTTCCAAACAAGTGGAAGCAGAGATCAACAGATGGGAATACATTAAGCTGAGAAGCTTCTGCACCTCAAAAGAAATAGTGCCCAGGATATAAGAGTCACCCACCGAGTGGGAGAAACTATTCACCCAATACCCATCAGATAAGGGGCTAATATCCAAAATATACAGGGCACTGACATAACTTTACAAGAAAAAACATCTAATCCCATCAAAAAATGGGGAGAAGAAATGAACAGACACTTTGATAAAAAAGAAATACAAATGGCCAAAAGGCACATGAAAAATGCCCCTCGTCACTTATCATCAGGGAGATTCAAATCAAAACAATGATGAGATACCACCTCACACTACAGAGCTTGGCGCACATCACAAAGAATGAGAACAATCAGTGTTGGCGGGGATGTGGAGAGAAAGGAGCTCTTATCCACTGCTGGTGGGAATGCCGTCTAGTCCAACCTCTATGGAAAGTGATATGGAGATTCCTCCAAAATCTGGAAATTGAGCTCCCATTCGACCCGGCTATTCCACTCCTAGGGATATACCCTAAGAACACAAGAACACAATACAAAACCCCCTTCCTCACACTTATATTCATTGCAGCACTATTCACAATATCTAGGCTCTGGAAACAACCAAGATGCCCTTCAACAGATGAATGGCTAAAGAAACCGTGGTACATATACACAATGGAATATTATGCTGCCGTCAGGAGAGATGAAGTCATGAGATTTTCCTATACATGGATGTACATGGAGTCTATCATGCTGAGTGAAATAAATCAGAGGGAGAGAGAGACACACACAGAATAGTCTCACTCATCTATGGGTTTTAAGAAAAATAAAAGCCATTTTTGCAACAATCCTCAGAGACAATGAGAGGAGGGCTGGAACTTCCAGCTCACTTCATGAAGCTCACCACAAAGAGTGGTAGTGCAGTTATGGAAATAACTACACAGAGAACTATTATAATCATTTGAATGAATGAGGAAATTGGAAAGCCTGTCTAGAGTACAGGTGGGGGTGAGGTGGAATTGAGGGAGATTTGGGACACTGGTGGTGGGAATGTTGCACTGGTGAAGGGGGTGTTCTTTACATGACTGAAACCTAATCACAATCATATATGTAATCAAGATGTTTAAATAAAGAAAAAGTTTCAAATTAAAAAAAAAGAAAAAAAAAGAATCAAACTAGGCAAGAGAAGAGTGGAATGACACATTCAAACTAATAAATGAAAGAAAATTTCAACCTAGAAAAAAAAAGAAAGATGTTTGCCAACTAATAGTTTATTATCTTTTTTGATTTCCCTTTCCTGGCTTTGCTCCTGCTGAACTTCTCTTGGTAGGGGATCCAGTCTTCTCTGAGACAGCAGCGGCACTAGGTAAAGGTTTTAAAAGACGTAATTTATTCAAATTCCATCTCTTAATTTTATTGCATCTCAAGAACTCATTGCTATGGGGGGAAGGTTGCCTTCTCTATCTACCTGCCTGTTTCAGAACTAAGACACAGTACTGATCACTCTTCTCAGTAATATTGGGCTCCAGGTCAGACTTTCTGCTGGTCTCTACAGGTTTAAAATCCATATTCTGTAATTTGCAATAGGGTGTCAGTTAAATTATACTAAACAGTGTGGGATTGCATCCTGCCAACTACTATGTTCCATGTCTTACTACTAGTATGGGATCTTCTTTGAAGGCATCCATTAGCTCATGTTTCACACAATTTTTCATGTTTTTCATTAGCTCATGTTTCACAAAATCAGCAGCTGAAGGTTTAGTTATGGGCACTGCAGAGAATGTTCCCTCTAAGACTGATTAGTGCTTTTACCTCTTCATATTTAAACATTTTGATTTCAATGAAATAAAACTAAAAAGAAATGTTTCTTAATGTCCCCTCAACATAAGCTAAACTAAATCTTATTCTTTTTGTGTCTTCATACAATTCTTATGTTTCAGTGTTGGAGAATTTTATAATGTATTATAGTCTGTCATATTTGCTTTCTCTTAGCATTTCTTAATTAAAACCTGCACATTCAAATCAATGTAGGAGATATTAATATAAGGGACTTTAGGGTTTATCCAGGGAAAAAGCATTACTATAAGATGATAGTAGCATATTAGCTTTATTTGGGTGACATTTTTGACTAGTTTGTATATGGGGGAGAGTCAATCACTGCTTAAGGCCACAGAGAGGCCTTTTCTTCTACTCAGAAAAGGAGGAGAGAAAAAGGAATCCTAAAGGATCTGGTAGGCACCTATTTATCCAGTACACCTAGTAGTTCAGTCTTTGTGTGTTTGAAGGAAGGAGGAGGGATAGAGGGTATCTGTGCCAGAGCTCTAAAGAGCAGAAATAGCAATTTGAGGTTTTTGTAGCTTAAATTTTATTTTTCTAAAAATGACAGATGTTCAGATCAGTTTTCTACTGATTGCAAAAGAGGAAAGCCATAAATGGCTAAAATAACATTATTTAGAAAAATACCTAAAACAATTAGTAGGGTATATTGTTGAGTTTGGCACCAATAGGGTTTTAGATTCATGATTCCTAAGTTACTATGACAAAATGAACAACCCAGAAACCTATTATAGATAAAATAAGATTTTCTTTTGTGACTAAAGCAGTGGTAGCTAAATTGAAAAGAAAATAAAGGAAAGAATATATCGAGAAAGAATGAAAAAATAGTGAGAAAAAAGGAAGTTAAATACATTCTTGGTTTTTATATTTCTTTATTTTTGTTTTTGGGTCACACCCAGCAGCCTCAGGAGTTCCTTCTGCCTCTGTGCGCAGAAATCACTTCTGGCAGGCACTGGGGACTATTTGGGATGCTGGGATTCAAACCATCATCCATCTTGGAGCAGTTGCTTGCAAGGCAAATGTGCTATCTCTCTGGCCCCATTTCTTTTTATTTTCTTTTAATTTATAATTGTGTTAAGTTATTGCATTATTCAAAAGAAATAAAACAAATTAATAAAAAAAGAAATAAAACAAGTAATTGCATGTTTTGTGCTGTTTCTCATAAATAGTCTATTTAAAATTTTGGCAAATTTTTAACTTAGTTTTAATACCTAATATAAAATTAATTTAATTTTAATTTAATTTTACCTTTTAATTTAGTTTTATTTACAGAAGCATACTCAAACTCTTTTTATTTTGTTTTTGGCTTTGTTATCATGCCTGGAAATACTCACAGGCTACTACTTTCCAGTTCTGTGCTTGGGCATTGCTTCAGACAGTGTTGGGGGACCATGCAGTGCAGAGTCAAGATCAAATTAGAACTCATGTTGGGTCTAGAATCAAGCTTCCTCCATGGTGCAGAACTCAGAAATCAACCTTGATAATGTAATAGCAAAAGAGAGACTTTATTTCTAGCTAGCTGGGGTCTCTGCCCATCCAACATAGTGGACCTTAGGCAAAGGTCCCAAATTAAATATTCACAGAGCATATATTTGCTTACAATTTTATTTGCTTAATATTTCAAGCAGCCACCTGGTGGTTAGTCTAAGTATATTTTGTAATTTTATTTGAACCTATATCATGACCATAACCTCTTATTCTTTAACTATTTTTGCCATTTCTGGCCATATTGGTGGGAACATCTCATTCACTCCTGAGGGGCAGTAGCCCACATGTTGGGCCCATCTTGCTGAGAACATCTTGTCAAAAAGGGGATTTGACAACTGCTTATTCTCATATTACAAGCTTTTACGTGCTTGTTGTGGCTGGCTATATATAGGTTTAGGGTCTCAGGATTTAACAATTCCCTCTAATACTCCTAAGTGTAAAGCATAACGATACACCAATTCTTAAACTTTTAGTAAAGATGCACATGTTTAATTATTTGGGCTTAATTATCTGTTATAAAAATGCATGCTTCAGAAAGTAATACAAGAGAAGAAAAAAATGAGGTGAAAGATCTACATCTCAAATAATTCATCTTAATTCATAAGCATAAAAGCTCTTTGTACCAAAGGAAGTCAATCAGTTTCTTGACACTTTTTGTAAGACAACTTAAAATTAGTAAAAAATTTATCTTTTTCACTTTTTACATACTGTTCAGGGTCATTTGCAATGCACCTCCTTTTAAAGATACTTGCTGAATTTTGGAAAAGCTCTAGAGCAAGTTGTATCTTATATTTATTTGTGAAAATGAACCTGACTCTGTGAGATGCAGACTCAGTTTCATTATGAATCACTTGCAGAATTTCATGGAAGTAACTTGAACTATAACCATCATTTTGCTTTTCTCTTATTTTGTTTTCAACCAGTGTCTTAATTTTTGTAGTGATCTCCGATACCAAATTTTTGTCAAATTCTGTCAGTGAGGGCCCATATGCTTCATAGTTTTGAGAAATGATAACATGTTTAGAAAAATTGATATCAAATGGTTTCTTTGAATCACGATACACAATTTTGTTCACAATATTGGGATGCTGCTTAAAATATTCCAGGAAAATATTCTCTAGATCAATATCAACATCAGGACTCTTTGTAGATGGGAATTTGGGAAGCAATGAAATGATGTTCTCTGACCAAATTTTGTTGAACTTATCTCTTAATTCCTCATCATGTAACTCTTTCCCTTTAAAGGATATAGCCAGCCATCTACTTATTTCAGATAACTTATTTCTCAATTCTCCTTCATGCTTCTCCATAAAATCTTGTATTTCCTTTACTCTAATTAGATTCTCACAATTTTCTATAGTTTCTTTTATACATTCCCTTTTAAGATTCTTCAAACGATCTTCAAACCTTTCTTGCCACTGAGCCAAGATCTCTCTATCTCTGTTTTCTAGAAAATACCTTTTAAGTTCTTGCTTAATGGCATCATGCTTTTCTACAACCTGATTTTCAATTAAACTTTTAAAATCTTCAATTTCTTCATTCTGTATCTTGCTGATAATCTGATTCTGTAAATTCAGAACATGAATTCTAAGTTTCCAGGTGTAGCTATTGTATACAGTTTCTAGTTTTTTCAGGGCCATGATCTCCTGTGTGTTCTTGAACCCAAAAATAAAGTTCTCATTTATAATGGCCTTCCATAAATTTCGTATCCGTATTTTAAGTACTGATATTTTCAGAATGTTTCCCCTGGCTTCTTCTTTGGCATGCTTAAGAATCCAACTTTTCAGTTCCTGAACATTGTGGCTATAGGATGGATTGGGAGGTGCCATTGGTGGAGCACCTTCCCAGAGATGAGCAAAGTAGCGGATGTGTGTGCTGACGTCAAACTTAATGACGTCACTGAAATATTGAATATCCAAGCGCTGTTCTAGTTCTGCTGCAGCAAGTGTCATTTGATTCAGTTTCTTGTGTAGCCTTTTCATACTATGATTTGTGTTGATAATTTCTTCTGTATTTTGATGAATAAACAGACATCTTGGGGAGAATTTCACTTGTTTCATCCTGAGAAAGGCATGAACTGCTATTTGCAGAATATCTTGTATCCCTGAGAGATCCTCCCCCATAATATTGATTAAAGTTAAGTCTCCAAGTCCAATGACAAAGGTTGCTAATTCATTTTCCTTATTATGTACTTTGTGAATAACCTCTGAGGCCTGAAATCCTTCTGTGTCTACAACAAGAACATAGTCAAAGCCCAACTCTTCCCTGACCATCTCTTCTACTTCGAGAAGCTGCATGTAGGCACCTCGGGTACACCTCCCAGCATTGAGATTAAAATGAGTCTTAAAAATTGTGTTTAGCAAAGTGGACTTTCCTGAGTTCTTTAGGCCAAGAACAGAAAGGACAAAAATTCGTTTATCTCCGATTTTCTCAGAAATCTTGTCAAAAACAGCTTCTATCCACTTGAGGGGCACATACGATGTATCTCCATCCACCAACTCAGTGGGAACTCCAGATAACATCAGGTCTGCAACCATTTGGGGAAGGGAAAGAAACAGAGTGTTTTCTTGGGAGGTTTCTGCCAAAGCTTCATAGATCTGACCTACTTCTCTCAGAAGATGTTCAATACCCAAAGTGGTGTCACTGATCTCCTTGGAAACAGCTTCTAGCTCAGATTCCCAATATCTCAGAGAATCTCTTTTAGAAAACTCCTGCTTTTCTGTTTGCACATGAGCCCTCAGGGATCTGCACCTCTGGTTTAATGTTTCTAACTGGCTTGTGGTTAGTAAGTCCATTGATATAGCCAGTTCTTGAAGAAAGTAGAATTCTGTGTGGCTTTCTAAGTGTGACTGAACACTCTCAAGCAGAACCTTCATTAAGTCATTAAGAACAATTACTTTTTCATATTGTTCAGAGCGTATTTTCTGTTTTTCCTCCTCAATCTCATTTTTGTATTGTTGAATACTCCTATTTCCTTTCTCTCTCAACTTATAGAGTTCCCTATCTTTCTTACACCAATTATGCCATAGATTTCCCTGGAGAGGTAGTAATTTGTCCTTTATCTCAGAAATTTTCTCTTTCTGCAAGATGTCCATAAGACTGTTAACCTTTTCCCTTGCTCCTTGGCATACTCTTTGATCTTCATCAACAGTAAAGTTATGCTTTTTGGCAATAGTGGACCAGCTTATTAAACTAGAGGGAGAGTTAGAGTTCTTCAGCAACATTTTTAGTGTAGCTGCAATTTTATCTGCTAATTCTATCTTATTTAGATTCTTGATTCCAATTCTCACTTTGTGATCAGAATTCTCATCCACAATATTTTCCACACTTTCAAACAAAAATATGAGAGGTTTAGATGACTTAAAAAATTCTTGAAGAAGGGAACAACTCATTTTATCAAAAGAAGTTGACAGAACAATAACAGAGATTGAGGAAACCTCTAGCAAGAATCTGGCTTGCCTCTCATGTAGTTCAGCATTTCCATGGAGATTGGTGAATGCAATACAACTTTCAAATCTGTCACTAGCTCTACCACCTGGATGGAACCAACATATTTCCACCAAACCATCTCTTAAGATACATCTATTATTGTCTTCCAAAGAATGATGGTGGAAAAAATGGTCATGTTTGCCTTTACTTAGGAGTAAATTCAAAATCTTTGATTTGGAAGTAGTGACATAATTTCCGAATCTTACAAAACATATAGTATGTATAGGGTGGTAACTGATGAGCTGGTTATTATAATCCTTAATTTCTTTCTCCCATCCTATTTTTTCCACCTCTCTCCAGCTTCGTCTGAGTTGTGTGAGAGACCAAAGAGGAAATTCAAACTCATGCTTGGAAGATGGATTGGGTGCCAAAAGTGGGACTGCAAACTGACAAGTTGAAAGTTTAGTTAAAATATACTGTCTTATAAAATCATCTGCACAGTGGAAAATTGCTATTTGTAAGTCCATTGGGTGAATGCAAGTTTGTAGTACAGTTGATTGTGCTTCCTTTATAATGAAAAAGTCATTAAATGTTCTTCCTGATTCTGTAGCTCTCACTGTCTGAGACATAGTTGATATTGTATTTTTATCGTCTCTATAAACTAGATGTTGCAAATTATAATCTAATACCAAAAGTTTCTCAAGAAAGCAAAATGGTAGTTCCTCTTCATTTCTTGGTTGAGTGCCACAAAAGGAGTTCTTAGTTATTAAAAAAGAATTTATTTTGGTCATTTTCTTTGGATAATACTTTTCCAGATTAAGTCGCTTGATCAAGTCATGAAATTCTGGAAAGCTTCGATTTGTTATTGTTACATCCTTGTAATTACTTTCTTGAGGATCTCTGGGACAAGAGGCAGATTTTCCAGATGGTTTCTTTATGAATGGCTTTTTTAATTTCTAGAAATAAACAAAAGCAGTGGTAATAAGCTTTATCTTTTTACAATAAAGAGAATTTAGTGTCACTTAAAAATGCATTGGGTATACTAATTAGTTTTTTTAAAGTCCTGGTGTGTGCTAAATGAAAAGTCCCGGTGTGTGCTAAAAGAAAAGAGAAGTGTACACAAAATCCATCTGCAAGGGTTTAAAATTAACAATAAAATAGATCAAAGAAAAATAAGTTTATTGCCTTGCATTATGATGAGTGAAGTCATAAATTGTGGCTAAATTCAAAGTACATTTATAAATCTATTTGAAATATATTAGATATTCTTGATATTCAAAATGAGAAAAAGTTTTTCAAACTGTTGTGCCATTCTAAAACTTATCTTAATTGTTGAAACAAAATGGAAAGATGATAAGATGAAAAGAAAAATTTATAAAGGAGAGAAAAAAGGGGCCAGAGTCATGGAGCAAGCGGCAGGATGTTTGCCTTGCAATGTGATAACCTAGGATGGACCGGGATTTGATCCCTGGCATCCCATATGGTCCCCCAAGCCAGGAGCGATTTCTAAGTGCATAGCTAGAAGTAACCCCTGAGTGTCACTGGGTGTGGCCCAAAAAAGCAAAAAAAAAAAAAAAGGGGGAGAGAAAGAAACCTACTATAAGATAAGTATTATGTTAAGTATTTTGCACATCCTATATTATTGGATAACTAGTATATTCTCAAGGGGTAAAAAAAATGAGGAGGTATGAGAAGGCATCTTAAATACAAAGAGCAGATAAAAGGCAAAGATGTATGAAAATTAAACACATTTATTAAACAAAGTATCTGAAAATTATGGGCAAAAGCAGATGAGTCTTTTCAGGAAAAGTGAAAGGAAATGATTTCTAAATTAATTTTCATTAAGCAAACATGCTTTATTAAAGATGTATTTTTTGGGGTTTTTTTTGTTTGTTTTTGGGTCACACTGGCAATGTTCAGGGGTTACTCCTGGCTCTGTGCTCAGAAATCATTCTTGGCAGGCATAGAGGACCATATGGGATGCCAAGATTTGAACTATCATCTGCCCTGGATAGGTTGCTTGCAAGGCAAATGCCCTACCGCTGTGCTGTATCTTTGGATCCTTATTAAAGTATTAATATTATTTTACATTTACAATATAATTGCACTGTACCTACTACCCACTGACTCATCAATATCCCTCTGCCACTGGCCCTGATTCCCTCCCCCAATTCCTCCTACCCTTTGGGAGCTCCTTTTCTTAGTTTTAAAGGCAATATCTCAGAATTTGTTACGTTTAGCCATTGTCTATTCTCTTCTCTTCTTTTCTTTTTTTTTTAAATAAATTAGTTTCTATGGAATAATGATCAATTTTTATAATCTCTCTTACTTTCACCCAAATCAAATAAAAGGCATGTATTATACCACAGGTAGAGAAACCAGTCAGCTTCTGGTTTGGGCCTTAAATACTTCATTTTATTCTAGAGCTAAAGTATCTGCTTTAAGACAGATTACATGGTTTTCCTGCTTTGCTCCCTGCCTGGTTTCCTTCTTTTCTGCATCCAAGGAAGGCCCTAGCATACATAATCTCTTCACAGCCCAGCAAAAATCAAGAAAGTCCCCAGTGAACATAATTTCTGCAAGGCTCTGAACAAGGTGGGATGACTCCACCCACAAAGGGTGAAGCCAGAGAAGCCTGGTCATTCTGCTTCACAGCCATGTGCATCCTCTAGCCCATGAACCCCACCACAACACATAGTAAAATCCATGCTACAAGTATGCCAATAGGGAAACATTGTAGGACAATATCATGCATAGAGAAAAAATATGGCACCTCTGATGTCCTGAAAAGTACCAAACACCTATTTAGCCTCTCAAATAAGGAGATTAGAGTAGAAAAATGGAGGATGTTCATGGAACTCAAAGGAAGCATACATCAAGCTGAAAAGACCACGAAGATAGAAATAAAAAAACTTCAAACTAAAATAATAGGATGAAAAACTTGGAAGATGAAATGAATATCTCAATAGAAAGCCTTTCCAATAGAGTAACAGCGGTGAGGACAGAATCAGTGAGCTAGAAGATAAGATCCATAGCAACTTCATAAAGCAGAAGAGATTGGAAAAGAACCTTTAAGCAAATGATCAGGCCATGGAAAAATTACTCAAAGAATGTGAACAGATGAAAATAGACGTCTTTGATAAATTCAACAAAAACAATGTAAGAATCATTGGAGTTCCAGAGACCCGGGAAGATAATCCCCAGGAAGAATTAACAGTCAAGGACTCATTACAGAGAAACTCCTAGAGCTAAAGACTTCATGCAACTAAATCCTGCATGCCCTAAGAGAGAAGAGTACCAGCTAGAAGAGACTCTAAGAAAAGCAACCCAAGACACATTCTAGTCACAATGAAGAATACCACAGATAGGGATAGAATACTGAAAGCAGTAAGATCAAAAAGGGAAATTACATTCAAAGGAGCATCTTTAAATGTTAGTGCTCAACGTTTGGGACCATCAAGGGAATTAAGCTGTCTCTCTCTTATTCTCCTCTTTTTTTCTTTTCAATCTCTTTTTGGTGCATGGATCAGGACCTTATCAAGAGTGCCTAGGACTCCCTGGGACATCAGACCAGGTTTACAATGATTAGAAGGTACACTGGTAACATGGGACAAAGTTATTCTAGGGAACAAACTTTCTCTAATACTTTGAAATACATAATTAAAGCTAGAGGTGTTAGAATAACTCAAGAATTATTACAGGAATTTATTCGATTTATACACAGTAATAGCCCCTGTAATATATGTGTAGAAGACTGGCTAAAGGTAGAGGATGATATTCAAGACCTCTATGAAAGATGTGGCCCTAGTAGTTTCCTGACATTTATACTGCCAATCTTGTCACAGGTCCGGGACATGATTGATGATAGACTTAATTGGTACACTCAATTTAGGATATTAGGCTAGAAGTGGGGTATACTTATGATCAAATGCTCGAGCAAAAATTAGCTATAGGTTTTGAAAGAGGAACTAGTGATTAGGAAATTGAAGGAGCAGAGGAGGAGTCAGAAAATTTAACAGTTGGGACTCCTGCTCCTCCAGTAGCCTCCTACCCCTGGAGAATCCATCCAGACAGGAAGCGTCAAGGATGCAATTTTACTTTCTCAGGTGCAGCTCAGGAAACTCATAGAATAGGTGGTTTGGAATTCTGTCTTCCTTTATTACTGGACTATGAGGAAGACTCGGAATTGGAGAAAAAAGCCTTCAAAAATGAAGACCTGTTGGCTTTGGCTACTGCCCCTCCTATGCAAAAGATTAGAAATTTTATAGAACTAACTAGTCCTAATACTGCAGCGTCTGTGCTACAGAGTTTTGTTCTCCTGTATTGTTTGAGGAATGACTCCTTAGGTTGCCTTATAAAAATCAAAAAACTAGAAAATAAAAGGCCTTTAAGATCTATAAGAGTTCTGGGAAAGGAGATATTAGGACTCTTGAATATGGGAACAGACATTTCTTGCATTGCAGAAAAGGACTGGCCCTATTCATGGTCTAATAAACAGGCTTCCTCTCCTTTAATGACCTTAGGATTGGCTCATAATATAACTATAAGTAAAAATATCTTAATTTGGGATGATGGTGTAAGCAAAGGGACTTTCCAGCCCTATGTTCTACCTGCCTTAGCATATACTTTGTGGGGAAGAGACATACTAAAGGATATGCATACAAACATCATGGTAATTAACCGTTAATTGTGAATAAAGTTGTACTAAAATCTCTGCTCAATTTTATGCAAAAAATAATAAACCTGCTGTGTATCTATAGAAAATTACATGTAATATCTGATGCAACAAAAATAGGAATTTACCCACTAAGAATTTAAATAAATAAATAAATGCACTTAATAATTTCTTCTATTTTTTTTCTTCTTCTAAAGCTACTATTTAACAAGAGCTGGCTATTATTCTTCTAAAAAGGCCTTCTTACTTTTCTTTCTGATATATATAGCCAGATATATAGCCAAAATTCTGGTGGGAAATTTGGAGACGTCCAATTTCCCATATTTTCTTCATCTCTCTTTTACCTTTTTATGCTACTCATTTTAATACTGTTTGTCAAGTTGTGTGCCATGAGAATTTGAAAGTTCGTTTGAGTTGTGCTTTGAAATTGTATGTTGGAATCATGTGTTGAATCAGTGAGTGCTTTTTACCATGACTAAGTATCTTGTAACTATGTAAACTTTAACCAGTCACTTTTCCAAGGTCAAAACCAGCTGAAAAGAAGAAAAATGTGCTTGCCTTTTAGGGTCTAAAAACTTGCTTTATTCCCCCAGAAGGGAATCTCGCCAGGGAGCTCATTGTCTGTATGATAATTGACAACTAGTCAGGGAAAGAAACAGCCTGGATTATTTTTTAAGTTTCCAAGTTTCTCTAATTTATAAGTTTTCAAGAATAAGAATTGCTTAAATAATGTTGCAATTTATTATGGTTAATTATTATATAATAACTGTTAGTCATATATATATATATATACAGGAAATTTTCTGCAGTGTGGATCATTCCTCATAAAAACAGTAATTTTTTTTTTGTTTTATTTTTGGGCCACACCCGGTGATGCTCAGGGGTTACTCCTGGCTTGGGGGACCATATGGGATGCCGGGGGATCTAACCGAGGTCTGTCTTAGGCTAGCACTGGCAAAGCAGACACCTTACCTCTAGCGCCACCTTGCCGGCCCCTAAGATAGTAAATTTTAAGCCAGCAAGGGACTCCACAGCCCTCAATGGGTGTCCCAAAAGGAGATTTCTCCAATCTTACTAAATGTATGCTAGAGAACATGTGTAAAATTATTCAGCTATCTGGTAGTATTTTAAGGTTAAGGTGTAAAGAGAAATTAATTTTCTGCAGTTTATTGAATTAAATGCATTTTTTAAAAAAAGACTTAAGTTAAAGCCCAATTCTCTTTGGTAACAGATTGGTCATATGTAACTGAAAGCTTAAATACTATTACTAATCTAGCTTGAACCTTACCAGGGAAATATAACCTTGAAATAAAGTGTGAAATAACAGTAAATTGAATTCAGTTGTGTTTTCTCCCAGCATAGCAACACCTATATATCATTAAAGAACTTTTCCTAAGAAAGACTGGCTGTGTGTCTTCACATGAATACCTAAATGCTCAGGTAACAACTATAATATCTTCTATATTAATACATTATGATCAGTTAGGTCAACTTTGTAATTTTATATAATTATAAAAATTTTTAAGTATAGAATAATTATTTATAATCTTATGTATAGCTAAATTCAATTAAAACCTGCAATTATGGCATTTTGCTTTTTTACTTTCCTTATACTTCTTATTTTATTTTATTTTGTTTTTGTTTCTTTGGGTCATACCTGGCAGCACTCAGAGTTTACTCCTCGCTCTGTGCTCAGAAATCGCCCCTGGCAGGCATGGGGGATCATATGGGATGGTGGGATTCAAACCACCATCCTTCTGGATGTAAGGTAAATGCCCTACCTCCACACTATCTCTCTGGCCCACTTTCCTTATATTTCTAAGTCCAAAAATAACTATACACCTACCACTCCTTATTAATTACTTATATATAAAATACATTTAAATATTGTGACTATAAGAAATTTACCTTGCTTCATAACAATTTTGATATAAATAATACTATGATGCTTTGACTTAACTTCTGTGTCATCAGTTCAGAAAAAACTCTGTATTCCCAAAGAGAGAGGGCCACTTGCAGCTCCAGGGCCTGATCTGCTCAAGTAATATTCTAACTTCTAATTAATCTGATCTTTTCCAGAAAATTGAAACTGCAGAACCAAACCAGTATCACTTGGAGTTAAGGTAGCATAAAATTTCATCCTTTCTTATAGATAGAAACTACAGCCCTTTGCCATCTTGAAGAAGACAGAGGATGGACCCTTTCTGTCCACACTCCCTTTCTAATTGATAGAACCTCTAAAATATAAAATTTGAAGGGAAGTCTGTAAGTTTCCCCTGAAATGCTTACACTACTAAATATTAATACAGGTCTAGAGACATTTTCTCTTGGACCCAGTTAAGAGTAAGCAACAATTTTATTAACACCTATCAAAGTTTGCAGCTTTGCAGAAAGAAAATGCAGGAACCGCCTCGTCTTGCGATCTAGACGGACAAAGAAAGGACTCCCTGAAGATTCAGTGACTCAACCCTCCAGGATAGGATGCAGACCATCCTGGAAACTCCCGCTGATACTGACTGCTGAAAACTGCCTGAGACAGATGACGTCAGAGCCCGCAGCTGAGACTAAATGCATCATGATTGCACCTAATAGACTCTCAAGCTAAAAATACTGCTCTCTGCTCTTATGTATATGTTTCTTATTAAGCCTATTTAGAATTGTTGTTCTATTCAATAAAAGGGGGGAGATTTAGCATGTCATCCTTCTAATAGTCTTACTATCGAAGCTTGTTTATAAATACTCTATTGTTTTCTGTTGTTTAATTCTTCTACTCTAAATTTAAATTTTCTATTCTTATTGCAGGAGCAGATGTTAGAATTATTCCATTAACTTTGCTCCTTATAATTTTCTTGCATAAAAATGGTTTTAACTTTTTATATTAACTCCTCAGTGTAAGGAAAGACTTTCAGTCTTTATTATACTAAAGCAGTGCTTCTCAAATTTGACCTCGGCATATATGTCATAACAAGCTAAGCCCTGTGTTTATGTCTGTATGTCTCTGGAACTGAGAGTTGCTGTGTCCTGCTTCAAACCCCGCTTCAAAAAGCTATGCACTGCAAAACGTGCTCATTGTAGCCATTAATTCAGACATCACATCTGATTAAAAAATCAGCTCAAATTATTTTAAATATTTTTGTTTTGCTGGTTAAAGTTTTTTTTTAAATATAGATACTATTTACAGTCATGCAGGGGATGCAAAAATTGTTTTCTCCTTTCTGGGAAGGTATGACAAAAAATAATTGAGAAGCACTATACTAAAATAACCAGCCTATATTAAGGTCCTTGTAAAGATAGATAATAACTGGTATCCCAGCATTCATTCTATCTTGACTATTCGGCTGATGGAACTTTTTTTTCTTTTTTTATAAATTACAGCTTCTGAATTCCACAATGGCAAGATCAGATTGCTAATTATTAATTTTGTTGAAGCTGTTTATTTCTCCACTTCCTATTGGACAGCAAGGGAGCCATTAAAAATGAGGGGAGGTGTAAAGTCGGACCACGCATAAGCATCTGCCTTAAAGGGGTGATACAGTAGATCTGGCAGTGGAACGTTCTGAACATTTCTAATGTGGATAATTAATTCACCCCAAGCAATGTTTGTCCAGAAGTTCCATTGCAGATGCTTTGCCCTAACGTAGATCATTGGCAATATTTCTGAGATTCATGTCATGGTATCAACAGACATTATATTCCCTTCATATTATTTGGCTTATTTATCCCTTGTAAAATTACAGGCCCAAATGTTTTACCCCAGAGAATTTTTCTCAGCACCAAAAATGAAACAAAGACTAGTTCTCTCTCTCTCTCTCTCTCTCTCTCTCTCTCTCTCTCTCTCTCTCTCTCTCTCTGCCATATTTATATCTTAAAGCCACTAGAGCAGTGGGACTCAAGCCATTCCCAGTACTTAAAATTTACAGTAGATTTCTTCCTGTCACAAGAAACCCTCAAGCCCAGAAGGTAGTGGTGGGATATAGTGACAAAATTCAACGAAATGAATGCTTCGCTTAGAATACTGCACCCAGCCAGACTCACTTTCAGGTTTGAAGGAAGTATGCATAGCTCCACAGATAAACAACAGCTCAGAAACTTTACAATCTCAAAATCAGTCTTAAAAAAACTGAAAGGTCTACTTTAAGACAAGACAGACCAATAGAAAAAAACCAAACTTCTACACAAAGATGACACTAAAACCCATCGCAATTATCTCTCTCAATGTTAATGGTCTAAATGCACTTGTTAAGAGGCACAGGGTGGCAAAATGGATCAAAAATCTAAATCCAACATTTTGCTGCTTACAAGAAACACATTTAAATAGTCAGAGCAAACATAGACTCAAAATCAAAGGCTGGAGGAAAATCATCCAAGCAAAATACTCCCTTAAAAAAGTTGGAAGTGCCATATTAATATCAGATGACACAAACTTTAGAATCAGAAAAGTTATAAGGGACAAAGATGCACATTTTGCACTAAGGAAAGAATATGTAAAACAGGAAGATATCACACTCCTAAAATATATATGTACCAAATGACCCAGCAAAATATTTAATACAATTGTTGGCAAATCTGAAAGAAGATATTACTAGCAGCACAATAATAGTGCATCTGAAGGAAATAGTGACTAAGACACAAAAGCCACCCACAGAATGGGAGAAACTATTCACTCAGTACCCGTCAAACAAAAGGCTAATATCTAAGATATACAAGGTACTGACATAATTTAACAAGAAAAAAACTTCTAATCCCATTAAAAAATGGGAAGAAGAAATGAACAGGCACTTCCTCAAAAAAGAAATTTAAATGGCCAAAAGGCACATAAAAAATGTTCCACATCACGAATCATCAGGGAGATGCAAATCAAAACACAATGAAGTACCATCTCCTACCACGGACACTGGCTCACATGACAAAGAACAAAAACAATCAGTGCTGGAGGAGATGTGGAGAGAAAGGAACTCTCCTTCACTGCTGGTGAGAATGCCGTCTAGTTCATCCTTTATGAAAAACAATATGGAGATTTCTTAAAAAAAAAAAAAACCCTGGAAATTGAGCTTCTATATGATCCAATTATATTATTCCTAGGGATATCCCTAGGAACACAATAACACAATACAAATATGCCTTCAACACACCCATATTCATTGTAGTGCTATTTATAATAGCCAGACTCTGGAAACAACCTATATGCCCTTCAACAGATGAATGGCTAAAGAAACTGTGGTACATATACATCATGGATTATTATGCTCCTTCAGGAGAGATGAAGTCATAAAATTTTCCTATGCATGGATGTACATGGAATCTATTATGCTGAGTGAAATAAGTCAAAGCAATAATCTCATTCTTCTATAGGTTTTAAGAAAAATAAAAGGCATTACCGTAATAATGCCCAGAGACAATAGAGATGAGGGTTGGAAGAACTGGCTCATGATATGAATCTCACTACAAAGAGCAGTGAGTGCATTTAGAGAAATAACTCCAATGACAACTATGGTGACTATGTTAACCAGTGAAAGAAGTAGAATGCCTGTCTCGAATACAGGTTGGGGTAGTGAGGAGGGCGATTAGGGACATTGGTGATGGGAATGTTGCACTGGTTAAGGGGAG
The DNA here is from genome assembly GCF_024139225.1 of Suncus etruscus. Classification (NCBI taxonomy): domain Eukaryota; kingdom Metazoa; phylum Chordata; class Mammalia; order Eulipotyphla; family Soricidae; genus Suncus; species Suncus etruscus. Next base: position 55,969,432 of record NC_064856.1, read on the forward strand.
TAATCTTTTTATGACTGAAACCCAACTAAAATCATGTTTGTAATTAAGGTGCTTGGATAAAGATATTTATTTATGTTAAAAAAGACAGATTGCATACTTACATACCTTCAGTAATGATTGTTGTTTATCATCTTGTTCTAGTTCATTTTCTTGTTTCCTCTTTTGTGTTTGGTTAAATTTTTTACTGGATGACTCACCTTTGAAGAAAAAATAATTTTCATTATTCTCACTGTTAGTAAAACATGAATTGAGTATAACAGTGTTTTTTTTAAATAATATTTTTATTTAAGTACCATGATCACAAATGTTTGTAGTTGGGTTTCAGTCATAAAAAGAACACCCCCCTTCTCAGTGCAACATTCCTACCACCAAAGTACTCCATCTCTCTCCTTACTCAATTTAGAGCTCAGTGGATCATATGTGGTTTCTTGCAAGGCAAGAAACATAGCTGATAGACTATTTTTCAGGCCCACTCACTACAAAAATCTGAAAGCATCATGATATACAGGTCTTTTCATATTTTGTGCTGCCAGAGATGTACTGCATTAATACTTTTAAGAAGATTTGAGGGCTGGGGCTGGAGCGGTAGCACAGTTGTAGGGCATTTGCCTTTGCATGCAGCTGACCCAGGATGGAAGCAGGTTTGATCGCTGGTATCCCATATGGTCAGGAACAATTTCTGAGCACAGAGTCAGGAGTAACCCCTGAGAGCCACAGGTGTGGCCCAGAAAACCAAAAAAAAAAAAAAACAAACAAAAAAACCGAAACCCCCCCCCCAAAAAAAAGAAAAAGTAAGAAGATTTGAGGGGATCCAGCAAAAATGGGTATATTAGGTGACAACTCACATTTTTCCATTGACTTCTGGAATTTCTCTGCTAGTTGGCGCTGATTTATGGCTAGTAAGACCTGAAAGGTCACAGTTGAATAATATTCCCCATAGTGCTGCATCAATATGTCAGCAAGTTTTACTGGGGTTGCTTTCTCAAGTTGACTCCGAGAGATGCAGTTAAATCCCTCAAAAGTTTTGTTTTTGAGTTCAAACTTGAACTTCTGAAATTCGTCTTTTAAAAGATCTTCAAGGGTCTGCAGAAGGCAATTCTTCGCTGTGATTTCCATTTTGTGTGGCTAGATGTAGAAAAGATGATGACCCTGCAGTTACTGACCTAAAACTGAATGAATAGATAATCACAATAAATAATCGGTGACACATATGAAGCAAGAGAAAAAATTAATGTGAGATAAAATGCTTTCTTGCTGAAAAGAAACCCTGAGACCCAGACTATGTGCTAATGGTACATAGACTTTGGTGAGGAATACTCTTTAAAGACTTTGGACTCACAACCTTCCTTCCCATTTCCATAATTATACTTTACCTCAGAACATCAAATAATCCTTTTTTTAAGATCATGCTCTTTTGTGATAAAGAAATGAAATAAAAATCTGTCTTTGTGTGTGTATGCGCGCGCGCGCGTGCGTGCGTGTGTGTGTGTGTGTGTGTGTGTGTGTGTGTGTGTGTATAATGGCTTGCAGATAATGTATGAGTTCAAGGATATGGCGCTACTTAAACCCTGTAATCTTAGGGATTTAGCCTGGTGCTACAGTACCTCCAGGGTTACACCAATAACAGCAGAGTGGAATCATTTGGTGCCCATGATGTATCTGGAATGGATCATGTCAGGCATGCATCAACTGCACAATATTTCATGGTATATGCATTATTTTCTACTAAGGACAGAAAAGCATATATTATAAAGTTATAGTTTTCATGGCTGAAACTTTAAGAAGAAGTGGAACCATTTATACTTATTTTATTCAATTTGTGGGGTGAAAGCGATAGTACAGCAATCAGTGCATTTGCCTTGCATGCAGCTGAGCCAGGTTCGATCACCAGCATCCCATATGGTCCCCTGGGTCTGCCAGGAGTAACTTCTGAGTGCAGAGCCAGAAGTAATCGCTGAGCACTGCCAGGTATGGCCCATAAACAAAAGAAAACAAAGGCAAAACAAATAAACAAAAGACATTCAATTTGTACATAAAACAAACATTAGTGGTATATCACTTTACTGATTTCTTTGTAACTGTAGGATCCTCAACTATAACTATAGGATCCTTGATATTTTACTCTGTTTCTTACCCTTTTTAGCATCTAATTGGCATTATGTTGAAAGATAATATTCCTAGGAGAGAAAGTATTTGATTAATTATTGCCATTATTATCAATAGCATTTTAATAGGTACATTAGCAATAAAACTGTCTTCTCCAACTCTCATACTTTTCCTTTCAACACCTTGACTGTTTTGTAATCTCTATAAATTATAATTTCTAAATCTTATTTGTTTTTTCTCTTATGACACAAATATTTTGTTTTATATTTGCATATAGTAAGAAGTTTCCTCTTTTAAATGGAAAATAGGTATATTTAACATCACTTATATCATTGGCACTTATGGCAGAATCATGGAGCAATGTGTTTGATTTATTTTTAACAAACTTTTTGATATTATATTTATATTTTAGATAAGAAAATTCAATGCTGGGAGAAGTAGTCCAAGGTAACATATTTTGAAAGTAGAATGCAAATTCATGCACATTTTTTTCTAATTCCAAATAAAATTTTCAATTCTACATATGTTTCCAATAGTTTCAATAGAGTTATATATATATGTTATATATATATTTACTTTTTTAAAAAATGCTTTTTGGCCCACTCAGTGGAGCTCAAGGCTTATCCCTGCCTCTGATATCAGGAATCACTCCTGGTTCTGCTTAGGGGACTATAACTGGTGCCAGAATATAGTCAGAATATGAGTCAGACTCTACAAGGAAAGCACCTTACCTACTGTACTGTATCTTGACCATTCATTATTTTTTACTTTTCAGTATCTATCAGAATGTATTTTAAGTAGTCATAATTAATAAAAGACAGTTTAGCTTTTATTTCCTTCACATAGTCCTGTAAGATCATATTGAAAATTCACTTATGTGAATTTTAAGTGCTAAAAAGCATATCCAGTATCGGGTTGGCTGTTTAGAGATTGCCAGGCATAGAATATTTGGTTATGAACAGGAAACTGCATTCATTTCTGCAAATAATTTTCTTTCTAGGATACGTATAGGATGTTGCAGGTGGTTTAAGTTAGACAACAGACAATAAAATATCAATAATATTACTTATGCTGTGGGAAAGGAATGCTGTATTAAAACATTACCAGGAGTTGGTGATAGGGGACTTTTGGAAAGACTGCTCTGAAAATGTAATAGTTAAGTTTAAACCTATAAAAGATTAGGAGGCGAATATGCAAAAAAACTTAAAGAATCTTTAAAAATGAATCTAAAGGGATCAAATAGAAGTCTATTAGGGCCAGAGAGATAGCATGGAGGTAAGGCGTTTGCCTTTCAAGCAGAAGGTCATTGGTTTGAGTCCCGGGATCCCATATGGTCCCCCGAGCCTGCCAGGAGCGATTTCTGAGCATGGAGCCAGGAGTAACCCCTGAGCACTGCCAGGTGTGACCCAAAAAACAAAAACAAACAAACAAAAAAAAGAAGCCTATTTAAATGCTTTTGAAAAGTGAGAAAACATTTAACTGGAAAACAGGAAAGAAGATTACAATCAGACAATTATTGGGCCGGAGCTATAGCATAGCAGTAGGGCAGTTGCCTTGCATGTGGTCGATCCAGAACAGACCTTGGTTTGATCCTCAGTGTCCCATATGGTGCCCAGAGCCAGGAGTAACCCTTGAGCGTCACAGGGTGTGCCCTCCCCCCCCCCCCCAAATTCAGACAATTATAATTTATGTTCTGCTTTTTAGAATGCAGTAAAGATTTTAAGTCTTATTCTATATGTAGCATGAAGCAACTGAAACATCTTACATGTGAGAATGTTATTTTCTGGGTGAGCTATAAGATTCCTCTGGATCTTAGAAAATTTGATAAAATAAAGGTGTTATGGAGAAAAAGAAAGTAGTAACAACTGAGAAAGTAACAATTAATAGAAACCATGACTTGAATTAAGATTTTAGCAATGAAAATAATGACAACTAAACAATAGTTTTATGAACATATTTACGACTTACCACATGGGGGTAAAACAACTGGGATTATTTTTATGGGCCATTATATGTGTTATGCAAACAAAAATCATGGGAGGAATTCTGAGGCTAGAGTGATTTATACTATGGGTAAGCCATGCATGCATAAGGCTGATTTAGATTTAATCCCCAGCACTCTATATGGTCCTCTGAGCCCACAAGGTATACTCTTTGTGTACAGAGGAAGAAGAAAGGCCTGAGCATAATCAGGTGAGACCCAAACTCCCTACGCCCAAAGAAATGTAGGACCTTTGCAACTTGTAAGACACAAAAGACAGAGACAGGTAGAGTCAAATGAGCAAAGCCAAGGGAGATAACAAAAAAGCAATTGAGAATGATCGAAAATAAATACATAGACAAAGACACATGCAAGTACACAGATACAAACAGATATTTAATCTGGAGATGGAAAGAAATAACAAAAAGTTTTTATAAATATTTCAAGGGAAAATTAAAATTCAAAAATATTGAAATTCAGGTGGCACTGGGATCATTCTAATCACTCTCAGTTTTTCACATGTGGTCTTTCCTCTTTCTTGGTGAGTAGGATGGGGGAAATCTCACTTCACAGTGGGCTCTTTAGAAACAAGAGCAGGGACCAGAACGAGATAGCACAGCAGGTAGGACATTTGCCTTGGACGCACGCGGCTAACCTGGGTTAGATTCTCGGCATTCCATATTCTCCCGTGAGGCTGCCTGGAATGATTCCAGAACACAGAGCCAGGAGTAACCCTGAGTACTCCTGGGTGTGCCCCCAAAATAGAAAAAGAAAGAAAGAAGAAAGAATGAATGAGTGAAAGAAAGAAGAAAGAGAGAAGGAAGGAAGAAAGAAAGAAAGAAAGAAAGGAAGGAAGGAAGAACAAAAATGAAAGAAAGAAAGAAAAGAAAGAAGAAAAAATGAAAAAAAGAAAAGAAAGAAGAAAAAGAAATAAAAAGAAGAAACAAAAACACTCACCAGTATGAATTCTAAGTCTTCTTTTAGTAGAGTCAGACCAAAGAATAGAAGGTAAGTAGAGATATGCCTCTTGCACGTAGAGATATGCCTTTTTTCATGAAGCCAATTTTTAAACATTGAAAACAAGGTGTGATTGATATCAGTTCCATGTGCATTGCCAACCTTCACCCAAATTCAGGCTGAAAGGAAGGTGGAGACAAAAGAACAGCTCTAGGTGTTATCTTATTCCTATTTGAAAGTTTGTCAAATTCATCTGATTGCGTATCAAATTCTGTTCAGTTCTGGAATTTAAGATCCTCATCATATAGCTAGAAGGGATTTTTTTTGCATTTTTATTTGAAAAATCAAAATACTAGCCACATATATGCTAGGGTTGCTTCAAAAAATAAAGAAATTAATCATGTTCATAACATTATAACATGTTTGAACTTACATAGCAAGTACTCTGAGGTAATTGTGAACTTATACCATGAGTAAAAATGTTAGCATTTTCTCTTCTCCCCTCTCCCCTGTGCTTTATTTTCTCATAATAGGCCAATAAAATGATTCTTTAAGAAGAAGGAAGATGTAAGAATTTTACTTTGGCGTTAATATACTTTATTTTTTAGTGAATAAAAATCTTATTACATAACTTTTCTAAAACTTGTTTCTATTTAAAACAAAACTTTTAAAAACATATCAAGTGAAGATATTTCTAAGGTATATAATATTATATCCCACTTTTATTATTTAAATATTTTAAAATATGATAATTTACAAATTATTCATAGTTAGGTTTTATGCATACAATATTCCAGCACCAATTCTACCACTAGTGTCAACTTTTCTTCACCAATGTTTTTAGGTTCCTTCCCATACCCCTCCCACCCTAGTCTGCCAACTTAACCATCACCTTTTAAAGTTTGTTTGTCATGGAAGTTTGGAACTTATGATTTCAGTGTTGTTTACTCCATGATTTGGAGAAATTAGCTCTGTTCTCACTTAACATCACCCATCTTCTTGACCCCTGCCTCCTGTCTGTTATTTCACATCTGTCTTTCACGCCTCTATTCTATTTCCTTTAGTCTTCTCACTATACTTTGGGATTAAAGGTGATCTCAACAACCTCCCTTCCTTTACCATAGCATTCCTTCATGCAGTTATTCTAAATACTACATGTAAGTGATATCATCCTATATTTATCTTTCTTCCAGCATACTTCTTTTAACATGATGTCTTCCAGTTACATACGTGTTGCAGAAAATTGCATAATTGTTTGATTCCTTATAACTATGTAGTATTCCATTGTACACAACATCTTCAGGATTCATTTTTTAAAATAACATATTTATTTAAGCATGTTTGTAGATGGGTTTTAGTCATAAATAAACACCCCCACCTTCACCAGTGCAACATTCCTGTGGGGAACCTTTATAACTAAAAGTCATATTTCTGGTTCTAACAACAACCTGACATTTCCAAAGATTGGCCCCCAGTAGCTCACCCCTGCTATGATCCCTGTTATCTCTTGCTGCCTTGTCCTGTGACAGTCAGCTGAGAAACTGCTTGCCTGCTTTTAGGTCGTCTTCCAAATGTCCTTGACACTTACACAAGAATAACGAACAGATCTATATCTAGGGTTCAAACAATGGTGTTCAAAGAAATGACTTTGCATACTGCTTTCTGCTCTCTATAATAGTGTATAAGACTACTAATAAGTGGATTTTACTGCCTGACAGCATTTCTCCCAACTGCATGAGTGAGTTTTCTTGACAGTTGCGTCTTCTTCTCCCCTAATTTGCTCTGGACCCCGTGTAGGGATGACAGGACAGCGGCAACCTCCAGGAAAAACTCTCCTTCACTGCCTTTTGTGAGCCACCGGACCCTCCATACAGGCGAACAGGACCTAGATCTTGTCCAGTGAGCCATCGCACATGCATGGCAGACACCAGGGCCAAGGGGCTTGCAAGGGAAGAAGCTGAAATCCCTGCTGTGCTGGGCCTACAAGCCACAGGTCTGATGATTCCCACCATCAGTGCCTCCATTCCCTTCCTCCCCCAACCCGTGCCTGTGTTCGAGACAGGCATTCTATTTCTCTCACTCACTACCACTGTCACGATAGTTATCAGTGTAGTTATTTCTCTAAATGCACTCAGAACTCTTTGTGGTAAGCTTCAGATTGAGGGCTGGAAGGACCAGCCCTCATCTCTATTATCTCTAGGTATTATTACAATATTGTCTTTTATTTTTCTTAAGACCCATAGATGAGTGAGACTATTCTGTGTCTATCTCTCTCCCTTTGACTTATTTCACTCAGCATAATAGATTCCAGGTACATCCATGCATAGGAAAATTTCATGATTTCATCTCTCCTGATGGCTGCATAATATTCCATTATGTATATGTACCAAAGTTTCTTTAGCTATTCATCTGTTGAAGGGCATCTTGGTTGTTTCCAGAGTCTGGCTATTGTAAATAGCATTGCAATGAATATAGGTGTGAGGAAGGAATTTTTGTATTCCTAGGGTATAGCCCTAGGAGTAGTATTGTTGGATCATATGGGAGTACAATTTCCAGTTTTTGGAGGAATCCCCATATTGCTTTCCATAAAGGTTGGACTAAACGGCATTCCCACCAGCAGTGAAGGAGAGATTTTTTCCTCACAACCCTGCCAGCACTGATTGTTCTTGTTCTTTGTGATGTGTGCCAGTCTCTGTGGTATAACATGGTAACTCGTTGTTGTTTTGATTTGAATCTCTATGATCACTAGTGATGTGGAACATTTTTTTCATATGCCTTTTGGCCATTTGAATTTCTTCTTTGACAAAGTATTTGTTCGTTTCTTCTCCCTACTTTTTTGACAGCGTTAGATGTTTTTCTCTTGTTAAGTTCTATCAGTACCTTGTATATCTTAGATGTTAGCTCCTTATCTGATAGGTATTGTGAATAATTTCTCACATTTGTGGGTGTCCTTTGTAACCTATCACTATTTTCTTAGATGTGCGAAAGTTTATCAACTTAATATAGCCCCATCTGTTTATCTCTGCTTCCACTTATTTAGAGAGTGATATTTCCTCCCCGAAGATGCCTTTAATCTCAATGTCATTGAATGTTTTACCTACATGCTGTTTTATATACCTTATGGTTTTGGGTCTAATATCAAGGTCTTTAATCCATTTGAATTTGACTTATGTACATAGTGTTAGATGGAGGTTTGAGTTCTCTTTTTGGCATGCAGCTGAGCAATGGTGCTAACACCACTTGTTGAAGAGGCTTTCCTTGCTCCATTTTGAATTTATGGCACCTTTATAAAATATTAATTAACTATATATCTTGGGAACAGACTCTGAATACTCAAGTCTATTCCATTGATCTGAGGGTCTATCTTTATTCCAATACCATACTGTTTTAATGACTATTTCTTTGTAATACAGTTTAAAGTTGGGGAATGTGATGCCTCCCATATTCCTTTTCCAAGGATTGCTCTAGCTATTTGTGGGTGTTTACTGTTAGGATTTATTTTTAATTTATTTAAGAGATTAAATATCAAGAGAATGGTACCCATTATCTTGAGATTATTTAAAACAAACAAACATTGTGAATTTTAGAATAGAAAATAAAAATTTCCACTTTCCTAATTAAGGGCTTAAAAGTCATTTCTTTGGTAGTAATGATGTTTCTGGATTGGATCTTTAAGGCAATAGATAAGAGGGAGAAAAGTAGGTTAAAAATACTGGTGACTATGTATATTAATTAAAAATGTTGGTCATGTCCATATACCTACTAGGTAGCAACCTGCTATAGAGATGAGTGTGGGAAAACTCACTACCAACAGCTACCAGTGTCTCCTCTGCCTAGTAAGACCTAGGTGACAATTCTGGGCCCTGTTATACTATACTGGATACTGTGTTCTTAAAATTTACTGGATACTGCTGCCCTGGTCCTGCAATATTTTATTTTTCCTTCCATGTTATACTTACTATTATATTCATCTGTTAATCAACACTTAACCACTGTGTCTGAATATTTCACAATATCAGGATATTTAGGGAATAATAATTGGAATAACCCAAGACAGTTTTCTGGGAAATTATTACTCTGAATATATAATTTCACATTCAGGTGAGTTGTTAATCAATTTCTCCAAATATTTATTCCCAATCTATTTTATTTTAATTACTAAAGATATCAACATATTTATGTCAGCCTCAGGAAAAGTATGAGGCATGACAGAAAATTAATTTTAGTTTAAGACAGTACCATAAATTTAAATATCTCAAGAAATATTAAGCATTTTTCCCAATGAATAATGAGAGAGGAAAGAAACAGGAAATTAAGGAGTTGTGAAATTTCTGTTAAAGAGAATAGAGAAACATGGCTTGCATGCTACCCATCTAGGTTCCAACCCCTGCACCACAAATGATCCCTGGAGTCCTGCCAAGAGTGATCTTGAGCTCATATTCAGAAGAAAAGCCCAAGGATATCTAAGTATAGCCTCCAAACAAACAAACAAACAAACAGCCATAAATATGGCAGAAACAGTACTTGGATTTTGGACTGCAGGACTCTAATTTTGGGCTGAGAAAAGATGACTCTGGGGTGTATTCTGTATGAAACATTACCTGGTAAAAGATTTATGCTATGCTCATAACTTAAACTTTTTCTATAAATATCATGTAAATAAGTATCTCAGAAATCTATGAGAATAATGTTCAAAGCTTAATTTTCACTCATATTAATGCATTGACATGGTATAAGATTTGCTGACAGTGGGAAACTCTTTGGAAAACAAGATATACTCTAGCATGACCCAAAGTTAAAATAGTTTTTCCATATATTAACTACCACAAGACTATTCATAGTTTTATCTCATAGTTCCATTACCTTTTGTCCTTCCCTAAATTTGAAGGAATGCAGACCTGTACACTTAAAAGATACAATATTGTAAATCAATGTTCTCTCTTATCTCTGAATATATATTCACATACAAATATAGGCTAAAATAATTGAATAAATATATATACTTATTCTGATGAGACACAACTATATTATAACAATGGTAATGCTAAATATTGGCTACCCTTTGATAATAATTCATATTTATAATTCCCTGTTGTAAGGACTTTCTATGTATAGTTATGTTTATCCCCACAGAATTCCCCTGAAGTATGTATTACTAATATCGCCATTTGGAGATAAAGAAACTAAGGCATAGAAAGCTTAAGAAACTTGCCTAATTCAAAAGATCAAGATATGATGTTACTGGAATTAATGTTGAAGTAGGCGAGTTTCTGAATTTCACTTCCTTATTTTCTAGCAAAGTCAAGACATGTCAATCTGAATAGATTAAAAATATTGGGGACACTTACTATAATTTTCAAATTGAATATATCTTAACTCAGTCTCTGTTAACAGTCTCTGTTAACTTGTCCTCAGTCTCTGATAAACCTGAACTGTTAGTTGTAAAGGCATCTCATTTCTGTAGCTTTTCCCTATGCATCAAACTTCTTTCTGTGAAATATCAAAATGAGGATTTTAAGGTATATATTTTATATTTTTCTTATATTTGAAAAATATTATACTTTGTATTAATTTTTTATTAGTTTATAAATGGTAGTTACCAAGGGTCATGGATTAACAGCTCTGTATATAGACTTTATTGAGCCCCTACACTGGAAAATGTCAACATCGTCTTCCCACCAAAAATACTCCTACACTAATTCTTTCAAACCTCTCATTTCATCTGGTAACCATTACTTTATAATTTTTAACCAAACTTATAAATTAATTTTCTTGTTTTCTGCAAGTTTGTTTGGTTGTATCCATTGTATACCATGAAACCATCCAGAAATTGCCTTCCTCTTTTTATTTCATTTAGCATAATCACCTCAAATTTTATCCATGGTATAATGGATATTTTTTTCTTTTCCTTTTCATTGATGAAAACCAGCAGAATCATTTTTATTAAGTTTATATATCACCATGACTTTATTTTTTAATCAAGTTACATGTTTATTTAGTTTGTTTTCATATTTTGGCTATTGTGAATAATGATGGTTGGTTAAATTGCTTGTCTTGTGAAAGAGGAGATTATTATAAATACCACAGACAACAGAAGACATATAATTCTGGCCGAATTTGTCATGTGCCTTCTAACTTTTTTTTGATTGCTTGTTTGTTTTGGGCCACACCCAGTGACACTCAGGGATTACTCTTGGCTATGTATGTGCTCAGAAATCACTCTTGGCTTAGAGGACCGTATGGGATGCTGGGGATTGAACCTTCAGACTTTTATTCAAAATTCCTAATAACTTCTTTAACCTCTGTAATCTTCTTTTTCTCAGACATATTTTGTGTGTGTGTGTGTGTGTGTGTGTGTGTGTGTGTGTGTGAACTCTCAGTTTTTCCCACATTCAAACAAGTTGCAGCTGCTCCTTGGCATTGGGGATTTCTGTGTTATATATATGAGCTTGCAAAACCTGTTAGGAATCAAGGCTGGAAGGCATTCTCACACAGATAACTGATTTCATAAAATGAGACTACGAAAAACTTGCTGCTTCTTGTCTAAAACAATATCTCGTTTTGTCTTCTTTGCATACCTCACCCACTTTCCAAAAGAAATAATAGCAAAATGCTCTATCATGAACTTAGTCAGAGCTTACTTTAGCTAGAGTGATTTAGGTTTTTCTCTGGCTTAATTGTATTCAAGCCAAATGTAAATTTAATATTTTTAAAGTATCACAAAGACAATTGCTGATGGTTTCATTTATAAGTAGAATATAAGTAGCTAAAGCAATGAACTGTCAAATTTCCAAGATTATCTCCTAGGCCTGGGGAAAAAAACTAGAGGGAAAAAAACCCTACATGGTAGCATAGATAGGATGGGGGAGTGGTATTGGGAGTGATATGAAAAGTATATAGCAGGGGTCTCAAACTCAATTTACCTGGGGGCCGCAGGAGGCAAAGTCGGGGTGAGGCAGGGCCGCATAAGGGATTTCGCTTACCGAATATTCGCAATAAAAAAATCACATTAGGGGCTGGAGAGATAGCATAGAGGTAAGGCGTTTACCTTTCATGCAGAAGGTCATCAGTTCGAATCCAGGCGTCCCATATGGTCCCCCGTGCCTGCCAGGAGCAATTTCTGAGCACGGAGCCAGGAAATACCCTGAGCACTGCCGGGTGTGACCCACAATAACTAACTAAATAAATAAATAAATAAATAAAAATAAAAAAAATCACATTAGTAAGAAAAAAATTGCAAAAAATCGCATTAAACATTTGCATACCCCGAATGGAACTGCTCGGGGTATGCGAATGTTTAATGCGATTTTTTTCTTACTAATGCGATTTTTATTGCAATTATTCAATAAGTGAATAATCGCGAATACTGCGATATTTGAAGGCCGGCCGCGGGCCACAAAATGTTGTACGGAGGGCTGCAAACAGCCCACGGGCCGCGAGTTTGAGACCCCTGATATATAGAGATATAAATCTGAATACCTGAAATTCCACATATCATTAATAAGCAAAAAATTAACACAGTTTCCCAATAAGTAATAAAGTTGAAGAGACCTGACTTAATAGTGGTTAAAATAATAATTAATTTTCACAATTTGAAACTAGAGCTCAGTACAAAACCAGTTCTCTGAGATCAAGTCAGATAATTCAATAGAAACATAAATTTGTTTTGTTTCTCTCAATTTTGAGAGAAAGGTTGGATATGACATTGTGTAGGTATAAGATGCATATTATGTTACAAATTTTAGGGTTATCATCATCATCACTATTAAATGTCTCATGCCATTTATGTAGAGTCAGTGCAAAAGTTCTTTCAAAGTAAAGGGTGGTTTCTGTCTCTGCAGTTTCAGATGAGGATAAAAAAGTTAACAAAGTCTTTTCAAATTCTAACTATTTCTGGAGCCAGAGCTGTAAGTACAGGAAGCAGGGTGTTTGCCTTGCACATTAAATAGGACTTCAGTTTTAGGCAGTTTATATATCCTCCACTAATGCTACCAAGAGTATCCCTGTACTTGCAGAGCCAGTAATAAACTCTAAGCAAATCTAGTTATGCCCCTTCCCACAACAGCAAAACACACACACACACACACACACACACACACACACACACACACACACACACGAATATATATATAAATTATAACCATTTCGTTCCCTGTTTTCCCTATGCTTAGGTGCTTTCTCCCGGTTCTCAGCAGTATTTTTGGGTGCAGGGAATAGAATTCAGGTTAATTTTTTGTAGGACAAACATCATACTTAGGTATTAGATCTTTTTTTTTTTTAAGCCTACAGCACCCGGTATTCTCAGGAGGTCTCCCATCCAATTACTAACCAGGCCCGACACTGCTTAGCTTCCGAGATCAGACATGATCGGGCGCGTTCAGGATGGTATGGCTGTAGACAGGTATTAAATCTTTATAACCCATATCTCACTTAGTTTTAAGGAAAAGGAGTTCAAATTGGGACGTATGCCACACTTTGAAATGCTGTAAGTGCCTGCTGCAGTACTGACGTGATGAGAACCTATCTTACTCTGTCCAGCTTTACCATCTGCTTTCTTCTTTGGTTTGGAGGGATAAACACTTTCCTGTGCTCTAGTTCTACACTGATTGTGTGTGTGTGTGTGTGTGTGTGTGTGTGTGTGTGTGTGTGTGTGTGTGTGTGTGTGTGTGTGGTACTGGTGCTGTGGGGGACAGTTGCCTCTACCAGAAAGGGAATAATATAATAAGTTTTGGTAGAAAAGATAGAACAAAAAAGCTTAGAAAAAAATATTTTTTTCTTTCTCTTCTTCATCTTTCACCGATTGGTTACTCAGGGCTGTAATTTTCAACATATTTGTAAATTTTTTTCCTCCATATTCATAATTTTTTTATTGAAAAAAACATGATTTTTTTTTGCATTCTGTCATAGGATGGGATGCTCTGTATAGAACTATTAGGTTCCCTTCCTTCCTTCCCTCCCTCCCTCCCTCCTTCCTTCCTTCCTTCCCTCCCTCCCTCCCTCCCTCCTTCCTTCCTTCCTTCCCTCCCTCCCTCCCTCCCTCCTTCCTTCCTTCCTTCCTTCCTTCCTTCCTTCCTTCCTTCCTTCCCTCCCTCCCTCCTTCCTTCCTTCCCTCCCTCCCTCCTTCTATCCCTCCCTCCCTCCTTCCTTCCCTCCCTCCCTCCCTCCTTTCTTCTTTCCCTCCCTCCTTCCCTCCCTCCTTCTCTCCCTCCCTCCCTCCCTCCTTCCCTCCTTCCTTCTTTCCCTCCTTCCTTCTCTCCCTCCCTCCCTCCTTCCCTCCTTCCTTCTTTCCCTCCTTCCTTCTTTCCCTCCTTCCTTCTCTCCCTCCCTCCCTCCTTCTCTCCCTCCCTCCCTCCCTCCCTCCTTCCTTCCCTCCTTCCTTCTTTCCCTCCTTCCTTCTTTCCCTCCTTCCTTCTCTCCCTCCCTCCCTCTCTCCTTCCCTCCCTCCCTCCCTCCTTCCTTCCTTCCTTCCTTCCCTCCCTCCTTCCTTCCTTCCCTCCCTCCCTCCTTCCTTCCTTCCTTCCCTCCCTCCCTCCTTCCTTCCTTCCCTCCCTCCTTCCCTCCTTCCTTCCCTCCCTCCTTCCCTCCTTCCCTCCCTCCCTCCCTCCTTCCTTCCTTCCCTCCCTCCTTCCCTCCTTCCCTCCCTCCCTCCCTCCTTCCTTCCTTCCTTCCCTCCCTCCCTCCTTCCTTCCTTCCTTCCCTCCCTCCTTCCCTCCTTCCCTCCCTCCCTCCTTCCTTCCTTCCCTCCTTCCCTCCTTCCTTCCCTCCCTCCCTCCTTCCTTCCTTCCCTCCCTCCCTCCCTCCTTCCTTCCTTCCTTCCTTCCTTCCCTCCCTCCCTCCCTCCTTCCTTCCTTCCCTCCCTCCTTCCCTCCTTCCTTCCCTCCTTCCTTCCTTCCTTCCTTCCTTCCTTTCTTCTGACCTTCCTTCCTTCCTCCTTCCTTCCTTCCTTCCTTCCTTCCTTCCTTCCTTCCTTCCTTCCTTCCTTCCCTTCCTTCCTTCCTTCCTTCCTTCCTTCCTTCCTTCCTTCCTTCCTTCCTTCCTTCCTTCCTTCCTTCCTTCCTTCCTTCCTTCCTTCCTTCCTTCCTTCCTTCCTCTCTCTCTATGCAACAAATAGGTCTTTTATTTAAATTCACTAACTATTATGTGTGTCTAAAGTAGTTTATATTTTTCTGTTTTTTTTTGGGGGGGGTGCACATTGGGCAGTACTCAGAGGTTACTCCTGGCTCTGCACTCAGAAATTGCTCCTGGCAGGCTTAAGGGGCCATACAGGATGCTGGGATGGAACCCGGTTCCATCCCACGTCAACCACATGTAAGACAAATTCCCTACCACTTTGCTATCACTCCAGCCCCTAGATTTAATTTTTAATGAGAAAACATTGTATTGCAGAGTGGAAATTCTGTATATATTAGAGGCACAATATTATATGCCTACATATAATGCAGTAATATCATTGGTCCTTTCAACAGTTTTAGCACTCTTCCATCCTCTCAACTTTATGGAGAGTGTTTAAGATTTGTTTTTATTGGCATTATCTACCCTTGTATTGTTTATGGGCATATAAGGTTTTAAAGGTATATGGTTCTTATGAATCAGATTGGGATTTATTCTGCCTTATTACTATGGCACCCTATAGTTCCATACAAGTTGAAGTGAAAGATAAATTTGATTTATATATTTACATATTAGAGAGAGCACTTCTTTATAAACTCATCTGTCACTGAGCACTTGAGTATTTACAATTGGCAATTGTAAATAACACTGAAAAGATATTTGTGCATTTTTTACTTGAGTTAGTATTTTTGTATTCTTCGGATAGATGACAACTAATGAATTGTCTTGTGTTATTTATTTTTGATGGGGTCATACTCAACAATGCTCAGCTGTTACTCCTTGCTGGAACTCAAGAATCACTCTGGCTTGGGAGACTGTTTGGGATGCCAATGACTGAGCCCGGATGGGCCGTGCAAAAAGCAAGTGCTTTACCCACTGTACTATCACTCTACCAACTTACTTTGTAATATTTTGAGAAATCTCCACACTGCTTTCTTTTTATATACATCCTGGCTAGCACTCATTTTTGCCTTTTTATTTATTTAATGTACCTATATTTTTAAGTAATTAACTTTCTAATTTGAAACACCAGTATTTACAATATTGTTAGTAATAGTTGCATGCATATAATATTTAAGCAACACTCCATAAGATTGGAGGAGGTTCTGACAAATGTTTTATGGTTCTTATCTTTTTTATCTGAATTTCATTGATAATAACTGATAACAAGTGTGTTCAAGTGCCTTCTGGCCAACTGTATGTCTGGGAAAATTCTGTTTAGTTCTTTATTCCAATTTTTCTGATTTTTTTTCTCATTGTTGAATATTGTAGATATTTTTTTATGTCATGGATAAATAAACTTTGTCATGTGTATGGTATGTGAATGTTTTCTCCCACAGTGATATATTTTTTCTCCAGTGCAATAGATTTTTATTTATGTATAAGCTCATTTGTTTACTCTTGTCTTTTTCCTTTTAGCTAATGCAGAAGAAACACTGCCAATACCACAGAGGTCAATATTAGATAGAGTGTTTGTCCATTTTCTTCAATTTATTTTATGAATTATTTAGGAATTATTTTGATTCTTTTGTTTTTTAACACTTATACTAGCATTTAGTGGATAACACTACAACATCTCACACTTTTGGAGTATTCTGAATCTGACTTTGCACCATGTAGTTATCTTTATTAGTGTGATATTTATTTTTTATTTTTCTTCTTTATTTGAACATCTTGATTACATAAATGATTGTGATTAGGTTTCAGTCATGTTAAGAACACCCCCGTCACCAGTGCAACATTCCCACCACCAATGTCCCAAATCTCCCTCCATCCCACCCCACCCCTACCTGTACTCCAGACAGACTTACCAGTTCTCTCATTCATTCACATGATTATGGTAGTTCTCTGTGTAGTTATTTCTATAGCTATACTCACCACTCTTTGTGGTGAGCTTCATGGAGTGAGCTGGTGTTCCAGCCCTCCTCTCATTGTCTCTGAGGATTGTTGCAAAAATGACTTTTTTTTTCTTAAAACCCATAGATAAGTGAGACTATTCTGCATCTCTCTCTCTCCCTCTGACTTATTTTACTCAGCATGAAAGATTCCATGTACATCCATGTATAGGAAAATTTCATGACTTCATCTCTCCTGACGGCTGCATAATATTCCATTGTGTATATGTACCACAGTTTCTTTAGCCATTCGTCTGTTGAAGGGCATCTTGGTTGTTTCCAGAGCCTGGCTATTGTGAATAGTGCTGCAATAAATATAGGTGTGAGGAAGGGGTTTTTGTATTGTATTCTTGTGCTCCTAGGGTATATCCCTAGGAGTGGAATAGCTGGGTCGAATGGGAGCTCAATTTCCAGATTTTGGAGGAATCTCCATATCGCTTTCCATAGAGGTTGGACTAGGCGGCATTCCCAATAGCAGTGGATAAAAGTTCCTTTCCACATCCCCGCCAGCACTGATTGTTCTCATTCTTTGTGATGTGTGCCAATCTCTGTGGTGTGAGGTGGTATCTCATTGTTTTGATTTGCATCTCCCTGATGATTAGTGACGAGGAGCATTTTTTCATGTGCCTTTTGGCCATTTGTATTTCTTTTTTTATCAAAGTGTCTGTTCACTGCTTCTCCCCATTTTTTGATGGGATTAGATGTTTTTTCTTGTAAAGTTCTGTCAGTGCCCTGTATATTTTGGATATTAGCCCCTTATCTGAAGGGTGTTGGGTGAATAGTTTCTCCCACTCAGTGGGTGACTCGTATCCTGGGCACTATTTCTTTTGAGGTACAAAAGCTTCTCAGCTTAATGTATTCCCATCTGTTGATCTCTGCTTCCACTTGTTTGGAAAGTGCAGTTTCCTCCTTGAAGATGCCTTTAGTCTCAATGTCATGGAGTGTTTTACCGACATGTTGTTCTATATACCTTATGGTATCAGGTCTGATATCAAGTTCTTTAATCCATTTGGATTTTACCTTTGTACATGATGTTAACTGGGGGGTCTATGTTCGCTTTTTTTTGCAAGTGGCTAACCAGTTCTGCCAGCACCAATTGTTGAAGAAATTTTCCCTGCTCCACTTAGATTTCTTGTTCCTTTGTCAAAAATTAGGTAATTGTATGTCTGGGGAATGTTCTCTGAGAACTCAAGCCTATTCCACTGATCTGAGGGTCTGTCTTATTTCCAATACCATGCTGTTTTAACAACTATTGCTTTGTAGTACAGTTTAAAGTTGGGGAAAGTAATGCCTCCCATTTTCCTTTTTTCTAGGAGTGCTTTAGCTATTCGAGGGTGTTTATTGTTCCAGATGAACTTTATTAGTGCTTGATCCACTTCTTTGAAGAATGTCATGGGTATTTTTAAGGGGATCACATTAAATCTGTATAATGCTTTGAGGAGTATTGCCATTTTAATGATATTAATCCTGCCAATCCATGAGCAGGGTGTGTGTTTCCATTTCCGTGTGTCCTCTCTTATTTCTTGGAGCAGGGCTTCATAGTTTTCTTTGTATAGGTCCTTCATGTCTTTGGTCAAGTTGACTCCAAGATATTTGAGTTTGTGTGGCACTATTGTGAATGGGATTGCCTTCCTGACTTCCATCTCTTCCCTATCATTATTGGTGTATTTCTGTAGGTTGATTTTGTAGCCTGCCACCTTGCTATATGAATCTGTTGTTTCTAGAAGCTTTTTAGTAGAGTCTTTAGGGTTTTCTAAGTAGAGTATCATGTTGTCTGCAAACAATGAGAGCTTGACTTATTCCTTTCCTATCTGGATTCCCTTGATATCTTTTTCTTGCCTGATCGCTATAGCAAGAACTTCCAGTATTATGTTGAAGAGGAGTGGTGATAAAGGACAGCCTTGTCTTGTACCAGAATTTAGAGGAAAGGCTTTTAGTTTTTCTCCATTGAGGATGATATTTGCCATTGGCTGTGGTAGATGGCTTCAACTAGATTGAGAAAGGTTCCTTCCATTCCCGCCTTGCTTGGGATGAAACCTACTTGGTCATAGTGTATGATCTTCTTGGTGATGCATTGGATCCTATTTGCCAGGATTTTGTTGAAGATCTTTGCATCAGCATTCATCAGGGATATTGGTCTGTAATTTTCTTTTTTGGCAGCGTCTCTGTCTGGTTTTGGTATCAAAGTTATGTTGGCTTCATAGAAGCTGTTTGGGAGTGTTCCCGTTTTTTCAATTTCATGGAAGAGCTTGGCTAGGATTGGTAGTAGCTCCTCTTGAAAGATTTGAAAAAATTCATTAGGAAAACCATCTGGGCCTGGGCTTTTCTTTTGGGGCAGATGTTTATTACAGTTTCAATTTCCTCAGTAGTGATGGGGGTTTTAGATATGCTACATCCTCCTTATTTAAATGTGGAAGATTATAAGTGTCCAAGAATTTTTCCATTTCTTCTAGGTTCTCATGTTTAGTAGCATAACATTTCTCAAAGTAATCTCTGATTACCCTTTGGATCTCTGCAATATCTGTTGTGATCTCCCCCTTTTCATTTTAAATACGGGTTATCAAATTTCTCTCTCTCTCTTTCTTTGTGAGTTTTGCCAATGGTCTTACAATCTTGTTTATTTTTTCAAAGAACCAACTTTTGCTTTCGTTGATCTTCCGAATTGTTTTTTGGTTTTCCACTTCATTGAGTTCTGCTTTCAGCTTTGTTATTTCCTTCTGTCTCCCTATTTTTGGCTCCTTTTGTTGATCATTTTCTAATTTTTTGAGCTGCGTCATTAAGTTATTCAGGTATGCCCCTTCTTCCTTCCTAATATGTGCTTGTAGAGCTATAAATTTTCCTCTCAGGACCGCTTTTGCTATCAGACATGATACCATATGGTATATAGAACAACACATCGGTAAAATACTCCATGACATTGAGACTAAAGGCATCTTCAAGGAGTTTCAGTCCAAATTGTATTTGAAACACAGTGCTATTCTGGCCTGATAGTGCTTGGAAGCACCATGAAAACCCTTGTAGTAAGTTAGAACTATTAAGGTCATAACTGGTAGTGCTATTGCTCAGGTTCCTCCAGGGCTACACCTGTGGTATTTAGGGGACATGTAATTTTGGGGTTCTGAGCCCACCAGGAGTTATTCCTGAATGCAGAACCAGAAAGTAGACCCCAGAGTACCACTGGATGTGACCACAAAACAAAACAAAACAGAAAAGATAAAATCTCCAAAAAAAAAACAACCCCTAAACCTTGAGTACCTGATGATCTAAGGAATGTTTATGAGACCACTGACCCATCTATATAGTTTACTAATATTTTAATAGTTTTTATATCTATATTTTTAAGTTAATTACTAAAGATCTCTTGCATTCCATTTATAGCTGAAGGTTTCTTAATTTTCTCTGATTCCTTGTACATTGCTTAGATATCTGTCTTTTGGAAGAAGCAATCAACTACTATAGATGTTGCAGATTGAGTTTGGTAAGGAAAGACCTTCGCCTGTGGGCAAGGACTTTATAGAGTATGCAGTGACAGTGGATCGAGTGGTATAGGGTATCAGTGAAGAGGTTGGTTTGGTGACTTGTAACCCATAAAGTTGGAATACAAAACCCTGAATTCTGAATAATCTGTGGCAACTGCTGTTAAAGAGTCAATTACACAAAACCTTCAAGGTCTGTAGCTAGGAACAGGACAGGGCAAGTAGTAGTGGTGACTAAGGTGAACATTGTGTACAACTTACTGTAGAGGTCAGATATAAGTGCGTGCATTGTTTATACATTAACATCCTAGAGTACAGGATTGAAAAGATACTTATAATACTTCAGAGCAAGACTGTTAATAACAAAAAAACAGTATAAGATATTTTTCTTTGAAGAAAGTTATAATTTTTACCTCACTCTAAAAATCTCGTGTTCCATTCTGTGCTATACACTTACTGTTAAAAGAAAAACCTATTGGGTTTTATTTTTTATTTTGCTTTCTCTACATTATAACTAAGTTGCCAATGTTTCTTTATATTACTCAAATATCTTAGGTTACTTATCATTAATAGTAATATTGTAAAAGTTCTATAGTAGGTTAATATTTCTACAAACCCTTATACTGATAATGTGGAAATATATATTCTGTCTTAGCATTTTTGTCTTAAGTTTACTGAACACTTTTTCACCTAAGCTACTATTTTAATAATTTTATTTTTGAATTTTCCTAAATTAAAATAGATAATTACATTATATTTTAGAAAATTATATTTATGAATATGTAATTTTAGTATAACACATCACAAATTTCTAAACATAGTAAAAATACTTTAGACAAATGAGTGAACCAATGTAACGATCTAGTTACGATTGAGATGTGTAAAATTTTTTTGCATAAGATTATTATTTTGTACCTCTATTATATTGAACTATTTTATAAACTATCCCCCCAGTTAACTGCTGCTCCAATTAAGAAAATCAATAAAATTCAAAATAAAAAATTTCAAAAATAATTACTGACCTCATAAAGATATGCCAGTGTTTATTTGCTCATTATCTATTGAAATAATTTGGGAAAAATAAAACAATTTGGAATTTTTAATTTTTGGATTACTTTGATAAACCTGTAAAATAATTATAGCATATTTTGTTTAGTAGTGTTTTTAATTTTTCTTGGGCACCTAGAATAAAATTACTGGGATCAATAATAAATGTATAATAAATAAATAATACATAATAAAATAATAAGTAAATAATAAATGTATAGATTTTTGGGCCACACCTGGCAATGCTCAGGGGTTATTACTGGCTCTGTGCTCAGAAATCACTCCTAGCAGTGCTCAGGGAACCATTGGGATGCCAGGAATCAAACCTAGTAGACCATGTGCAGTCCTACTCACTAGGCTATCATTCTAGCCCCGAACATTTTGTTTGTTTGTTTGTGGGCCACACTAGGTGGTATTTAGGGGTTACTCCTGGCTCTGTATTCAGAAATTATTCCTGGCAGACTCAGCAGCCATAGGCAATGCTGGGGATCTAGCCGCTTGTAAAGTTTCCCCATTGTGCTACTGCTCCATCCTTTCATATATTTTGATATAAATATCAAAGCATACTATATATAAATATATATTTATTATATATACTATATATAAATATACAAGCATACTATATCTAAAATATTTCAGAGTATATTAAGAAGTCAGAACTCATGGGAATGCACTGTTTACTTCAGCTTGCAGGCACTTATTTTTAATAACTTTCTCTTAGGAAAATACACTGTTTTGGGCCCTTGGAGAATTTAGGTTTGTGACTTTGAGATAAGTGGTTGGCAAAAATTTATGATGGAGAAAGAAAATATACAGGAATAGAAATTCAGTGACAACTTCTCGATGGGTTTTGAATCTTCAGGTTACAGTCAGTCTTCACTGTCTAATGCCCAGTTTTCAAAACCTCTCATCAGTGACTTCTTTGCTCAGTGAATATCTGAGCAGCCCCACAGGTGAGAGTAGGAAATATATTCAAGTGACTGCTTCTGTGAATGAAATTCTGCAGAACTTTTAAAGAACTATCCTTTACTCTTCAGTACTGTCTTTCACTTTTGGTAGTAACAGATGATGCTTATCTTTAATTCTCCCTGCATAGACTTCAGTACAGAAATTTTGATCCAAAAAGATTATGCAGGATCAAAATCTTCACAGAAGATCCCTAGAACTTAAAGGGTAACAACCTCTCACATTGACCTATTAAATAACCCTTTGCTTTTTTTGCTGACTCTGTTTTTAAGTCTTTTACATTTTCCATGATCACAAGTAAATAGCCACAGGGGTATCTGGCCTTCTGATTTTGAAATTCTATGGATTTAGAAAATAAAATTAATATAAAAGCTAATTTAGACTTCTGTTATTGTAAAACCCAATAGCTAATATGCAAAACCTCTGCCATATTGAACATACTTTATAATAACATACTAAAAATTAATAATTTATGCATTGTATAATCTTCTGGAACTCAAAGTAGGAAGGAAAAAAGTATACTATTTTAGTTCAAAACATTATTTGGAGGATATTCCACACTAATAGACACTGAACTTTTTTTATTTAACTCATATTTTTCTGCTAATGGCTTATACTATATGTGTTTGGGTAAAATTATGTATAAGTAAAAAGTGAATACATGTATTTGTGATAATGTTTTAATTCATTAAACAGATATTTATTGAAAAACTTGCCTTTGTCAGATGGTAAGTATAAGATAAGTGACAATCTTTGAAAGAATTAATAAAGGGTAGGAGAGATGGCATGGAGGCAGGGCGTTTGCCTTGCATGCTGAAGGACGGTGGTTCTAATCCTGGCATCCCATATGGTCTCCCAAGCCTGCCAGGATCGATTTCTGAGCGCAGAGCCAGGAGTGGCCCCTGAGCACTGCCGGGTGTGACCTCCCCCCCAAAACAAAAACAAAAACAAAAAAAGAATTAATAAGTTTAGGGCCAGAGCAGTGAAGCAAGCGGTAGGGCATTTACCTTGCACCTGATTAACCTAGGATGGACTGCGGTTTGATCCCCCTGAGTCCTATATAGTCCCCCAAGCCAGGAGCAGGTTCTGAGTGCATAGCCAGGAGTAACCCCTGAGCATCACCGGGTGTGGCCCAAAACAAACAAACAACAAAAAATAATTAATAAGCTAGAAATAAACCAAATTGAGTTAGAAGCAAAAATAGATCGTATATTACAAATATTAATAATGATAGGTTTAAAACCTATAGAAGCAGAGAAAAGGGGAAAATATTTCACTTAGGAAGTTTGTGAAAGCTTGGCTTATGACATTAGAGTAGGCAAGTTTGTCTGGTTATATGACTGACAGTCAACTACAACTTTTTAATTCTGTATTCATGGTAATTTAATTTTAAAAAGTTTTCTTGGTTGATAAAGCAAGAAGTAAACTTCCACTGAGAAAATGTCATAGGCAAATGCCATAAATTTATGAATCTCTGTGCACAGGTTTAAAATTAGGTAATGGGGAGAGATGGTCATATACATTGTCATAAAAACATGAAATCAGATAGAGATGTTCTAGATTATTTGGATTTAAGCTTATAAAAATGGAGAGATATTTAGTTGTTTTAATGGTGAATTGAAGATTATGTGACTAATTTTCTAAAAAATGTTCCATTATTTAACATTAAAGTATAATGGAAAGAGATGTTTTAGAGTTGAGACAATACAAACCATTAGGCCAGAAAATATGTTGGCAGTAGATGGGATAGAGAAAGAACAAATATTTAAAACAGGCAGTTAAAACATAGTGATTAAACATAGTGGAATAGAAAGGAAGAAAAAATTATTCTCATATGCAGTCCCAGACATAGTCTTATTAGTTGTGTAATAGAAGAAAAAATGAACCTTTATAAATAGAGAATAAATTATCAGGCTAGGAGTTAGTTGCTTGCCTTGGATGCACCCAAGCCAGTTTAATCCTTGACACCACAAATGATCTCTTGGTCACTGTCAGGAGTGCGATCCTTGAGTAAAGTCTGTAGTAACTATTGAGGAGAAAATCAGAAGAAAAACCTAGCATTGCTGGGCAAGAATCCAAAACAACAGCTAAAGAAAAATCAGTTGTGAAGAAAACAGGGATATAAATAGTGTTAGTTGTCTTGGAACTTATAGGAAAAATGTATATTAATATTAAATATTCACATTGTTAATTAAATCACACATATTTTTATTAAAGATAAATGTAGATTAAAATAAAATAAAGTAATAATTATGCTTACTTATTATTTTATTTAATCTTTTTAGCACGTTGAGAAAAAAGAAGCTAAGTACTCATTTTATATATGTGGTAACTTAGATTTTATATAATTGAAATTATTCAAGATGATAAATTTATTAATTTACATGATTTATAAGAACAAATTGGAAAGGAATTTTAGAAAGTAAAAACTCAACTAATGAGAATTCAGTCTGGAAAACTTCAGATTTGAGGAGTCAAGATATTATGGGAGACTTCAAAATGGATATTTCAGTAGAGTCATAGGAACTAAAGTTATATGAAAATTGGAGTAAATTTATTGACACTTTCAGTCATGGATGCATTTAAAATAAAGCAAGAAAATGTGATTAAAAGTTTTGTCAACAAATGAAGAGAATAATTACTACAGATAAAGGACAAAAGGAAGATACATGTTTTAACATAAATACTCAGGGATTACGCCTGGTGGTGTGTCAGGGACTCAATATTGGAGACTGAATCTGAGTAGGCCACAGGCAAGGCATGCGTAATAACCATGTTTTATATCTTTGGCTTCCATCATTTTTTATTATTTAATGGATGTGATATTGTACTATAACAGTATATGAGTTTCAGATATATGCTGATTTTTAGCTAGCAAAATTTTCTACTTAATGCAGTAATTTCTATTTAAAAAATATATACTACATTCAATTCACTACTAAAGGTTCAATTCTATTCTTCATCATATTTTTATCCCTTTAGCCTAATTTACCCAACTTTCATCACCCTTAATGATAAGGGTGATGAAACATTTTTTAACTTCTGACACATAAACTATTACTCCATTATAATTTATTTTGTTCTGTATTATGGTATATTGATATAGCATTTATTTTTAAGAAAGAATAATAAATTAAGCTAGTTAATTATTTTTCCCAAATTAAGTGAAATGCCAACATAATAATTATGTTTTCCATTCACTCCTTAATCCCAGGACTAATCTCTGAGTAATTGCGTCTTTTCAAAATTATTACTTTAAATCAAATACATTCTTAATCCTGTATAGCAGTGTCTTAGTTTATAAGATTAGATTCATTTTTAGTGTTTTTGCACATATTTTCTTTTTCCTATTGATGATTATATATTCACCATGAGATTGCTACTAGTTTCTCTCTTTTTTTAAATACAGATTTTGTTTCTTTTTTTCCCCATATGTTTATTTATGGGTTGATTTGCTTTTTGGTCACATCTAGAGATGCACAGGACTTATAGGAATAAGTCTCTGCTCTGGGATGACTTCTGGTGGGGTTAAGAGTACCTTGTGGAATGCTGGAGACAAATCCCAGATTGGATACATTCAAAGCAAGCACCCTACCTGCTGTAAAATTTGGATACCATTCAGTTTTCATTGATATGATTTTCTGAAAATATTTTTAGTTGGGTGTATGAAAGATAGCTTTCTGGATCTGGTTGGGACATTTTTCTTCCTAATTCAGATAATTTAATGTTAAGGCATTATCTGTCTTGAAATTATAATAAGCCATGAATTTGTGTTTTTTTAATAATTTTTACAAATATTTAATAAAATATTAAACATGCAAGTTTGAAATTTAAAACAGTAAAATATCTGATTACTTTTGGGGCATTTTAAATATAGACAACAGCTGAGGTTACAGATTTAAATGAGCTCTCTAAGGAACAATGCAAAAGTAAAGAGAAAAAGACAAAAAACAAACCACAAAGGATAGGATAGTGAGGATATTTTCACAGATGTACAAGACCTCTTTTCCACCTAAAATACAAACTAAAGAAAGACTTACTCTTTCCCACATATCTCCTCAGTCCTTGCCCTAAATTTTCCCATATCTTAATTTTACAATGAATTTTATTTAGGGACTCCAAGTAACTAAGCCTACTTTCAAAGTGTGTCTCTAAAATTACAAACTGTATTTAGTCTGTAAGCATTATTTAGATTTATACATGTTAATTCTGCCTACATGATTTTAATTGCATGCTGCTATTGAAAATAACACTAAACATTGAGTGATTATTTATTATTTTATTTTAGGGGGCTCACACCTGGCAGTGAATAGGTCCTACTACTGCTTTAGTAATCACTAATGGCAGTTTGGAAGACTACCTATAATGCTAGGGATTGAACCTGGATTGGTTACATGCAAGATAAGCACACTCTCTACTGTAGCATTGGTGAAGGGGGGGGGGGTGTTCTTTCTATAACTGAAATTCAACTACAAGCATGTTTGTAATCATGGTGCCTAAATAAAGATATTATTTAAAAAAAAAACCACCTCAAATATGGCTGGAGCAATAGCACAAGGAATGGGGCATTTGCCTTACACGTGGCCAATCAGAGTTCAATCCTCAGCTTCCCATAGATCGCAACTCTGCCAGGAGTGATTTCTGAGCTCAGTGCCAGGAGTAACTCCTGAGCACCTCTGTGTGTGCCCTTCTCACCCCTCAATTAAAATTCAGAGACTAGGGCCTAAAGAGGTAGTACAGTGTATTGGGCATTTGTCTTGCATCCCATATGATCTCCCTTTTCTCCACTGGCCAGGAGTGATTTCTTAGTGCAGAGTTGGTTGTGCCCCCCCCACAAAAAAAAAAAAAGCAAACCAAAAAGTTTAGATACTAGAGCAAGAATCTGAGGTTTTGAATCCTAACTTTGACTTTCGTGTGACTAGTAAATTTCTTAATATTTCTAATCCTTAATTTCATTAACGGAACTATAGAGATCTGAAACTACACTTTTCTATAAGATTGTTGTGAAGATTAAGTACGTTGATTAGAAGAGACCCATATACATTGTTAGTGTTGAAGAAATGTTAGCATCATCTGAAACAGCAGGGAATCCCTGATTGAAGAAGGAAATCTGACCATATTGCCTTTATCAGGTCCCAAATCTTTTGGTTTAGGCTCCTAGAGCATAGTCTAAGTGCAGATGTTTTATTTAAAAAGTGACTAAAGGAAATAGTTTTAAGTAGCTGTGACACTAAAACAGGAAACAACTAAATACTCATAAGCTATTAAATTTGTTATCCTATTAACAAATGTATGGATTCTCAATGAGGGCTATGTTAACTCCCATCATTGAAAAGAAAAAGAAACATTAGATACTGCAGTGATTTTATGCTTCCCCCCAAAGCTTATAGTTCCTAAATAGATATGCAGTATTTATGAGTATATATAATATTTGTGAGTACAATCATACAAATGATGGTGATTAGGAGAAAAAAATCCAATTTGGCTGTTTAACAATACAACAATAAAATGATAATAATTATAATCATATGGTATAAATGCTCTGGAGCTCAACCTTTAAGATGCATACTGAATGCTTCCTTACTTTACTCAGATACACACCAAATGCCTCTGATGCAGTTATTTATCAACTACCACTAACCATTGATTAAAAGTTGCCTTGGGGTACTAAATAATCTGTTGCCCCAGGTAGTATTAGTGAGGTGGGGTGATGTAGGAGGCTAAATATCAGTGATTCTACCTGAGGCAGAAAGGTTAACTTCAGATGAAGCTGATGTCAGAGGAAATCTGAGATGGTATGTTATGGGAATATAATATAATATATATATATTATAATAGCCAGTATTCAGTTACCTAACATTCAGTTTGCAAGTTTAAGTTCTTGATTAATTCAGGCTTTTTTTCTTTAACAAAGTCTTCAATAATAAGTTCTCATTATATTGTATTTCTGAGTGTTACTTCCTTTTTTTAAAAAATATCATTAGATCTCTTTGGAATGGGCACTATTTTTTTGTTTCTGGGTAATATCTGGTGGTGCTCAAGGTTTACTCCTGGTTCTGAACTGAAGAATCACTCTTGGTTGTCTCTGGTAAAATATTAGGTGTTGGGCATTGAATCTGGGTGGACAATGTGCAAGGCAAACACTTTTCCTACTGTATCTCCAGTTCCTGTCATGTGAGCTGTTTTTTTTATAATGATAAGGTTCATAGTTCTTTTAACATTTTTTAATCCCTGCATAAATTGCTAGCTAGTAAACTTCTCTATATAACACTATGAGAAAAAAGAACGAATAACTGCAATTTATATTTAATACCCAAATCATATCTAAACCTCAAATTTGTCACTGGAATCTGTGCTTTTAGTTGGAAATATAAACGTAAAAATGATTTTTATTAACTTACAAGTTTTCCTCATTTTCAGACTGCTTACTCAGGTAAATGTGAAATATATCTTGAAAAGTAAAATATAAATTGATGCTGGAGAGATAAGTGGTAAGGCACCTCTGAGTAATTCCTGACCTCAGAACCAGGAGCATCACCAAGTGTGGCCAAAAAAGAAAAAACAAAAACAAAACAAGAAATAAGGAAAATAAAAAATGAAATAGAAATATATCTAATGTGACCTCATAATAATTTAGCAATATATAAATAAGTTGAGTTTATGATTAATTGATAAGTCATAATATGATATTCAATCTACTAAGTGAATCAAAATTTGGAAAAATGCTTAAAATTATATATGTTGGTGAAAACAGCAGTATATACTCCCAGGCTATTTAGAAATTAATAAAAATAAAAGAGCTTAAAGTTTATTTGACATACTTGTTAACATCCCGATTATTTATAAAAATTTGCAAAAATCACACATTCAAATGATTTTGTCTTTCTGATAACAGGTAAACAGGAATAAACCTCAATGGGAAAAGGAAACCATACTTCTGTGACTGAATTTATTCTTTTGGGACTTTCACAGGATCCAAAGATTCAGGTCTTACTGTTTTGCATTTTCCTGGTTATATACTTTCTCTCTGTATTTGGAAATTTGCTCATAATAATCCTTATCCAAGTTGATTCTAGACTTCACACTCCCATGTACTTTTTCCTCAAACACTTGTCTTTTGCAGATCTCTGTTTCTCTACAAGTATTGTTCCCCAGATGTTAGTCCACTTCCTTGTGAAAAAGAAATCTATTTCCTTTGTTGGGTGCTCACTACAGATAGTTGTCTTCCTTCTAGCAGGGTGTACAGAATGTGTTCTGCTGGCTGTGATGTCCTATGATCGCTACGTGGCTGTTTGCAAACCTCTACATTACTCAACCATAATGACCCAGAAAATTTGTGTCCAGTTGGCCATTGTATCCTGGATCACTGGAGCACTTGTTTGTTCAGTGGATAGTGCTTATACACTTTGTTTGCCCTATCAAGGACAGAATGTAATTAATCATTACTTTTGTGAACCACCTGCACTCCTGAAGCTGGCTTCAGCAGACACCTATGATGCTCAGATGGCCCTCTTTTCAGTGGGTGTGGTCATCCTATTAGCACCAGTCTCCCTCATTTTTGTCTCCTATTGCCATATAATCTCCACTGTGATTCGAATGCAGTCAGGGGAGGGAAGACTCAAGGTGTTCTCTACCTGTGGCTCCCATCTCACTGTTGTGGTTCTCTACTATGGCTCTGGAATATTTGCCTACATGAGGCCCAACTCCAAGACAATGAGTGAAAAAGATAAGGTCATCTCTGTGTTCTATTCAATTATGACTTCTACATTGAATCCAATCATTTACAGTCTGAGGAACAAAGATGTGAAGGAAGCTCTCAGGAAGCTTGCTGGAAGATAGCCAATTTCAGAGGCAGTGATTTATGATGTTTTTTTGAAACTTTTAAAGTATTGTCATTGACAATTAAAGCTCTCTGCTACCATCCTTTTATTTTTCAAAAAATTTTTATTTTATTCTTCAAAAATATTCATTACATATGTTAAGCTAATCTATGCAATTGGTGTTTTCCTAAAAGAAATTGAAATCAATAAACAAGATAACAGAAAAATAGAGAACCAATTTAAAATCTAAATAAATAAGGAATATCTTATAAAACTGTGCATCCACAGAAAATACAGTACTATTTCAAGAGACTCAACTCTAAGTTGATTTATTATTTTATTTTGGCAATTAGTAACCAATGGGGCAGAGAAGATACCTAAATAAGACAATTTCATGATTAAAGTTCAAATGGAATTATCTAAGAATGTTTAAATAAGGAAACTGACAAGGAAAGCTGTAAACAAATTAAGTGTGGTGATCCACAATATTAAGTAGTTTTTTAAACTATATTCTGCAGAGGACAATTCATAAGATAGTTTACCATTCAGATATAATTGATAATAAACTGCTCTTTCTTACCTTCAATAAATTTATTCTGAAATATAATGATTTAATGTCTTGGTACATTTTATGGTCACTAACATAATTATCAGAGGACTTATGTTCTACATAATTTTTTATAATTCTAAATCTGGGTATATACTACATGAAGAACATTAATAGTATATTTTAATGTTAAGTGTAAAGAGAGTTATTAATCATATTATATATACTGTGCTTTAATCTTTCTGTAATTTTCCTAATTAAATTGCTTAAGGGGGAACCCCACCACCAAAATATCTGGAAGGTTTACAGTGATTATATTTCAACACAATGATACCTTTCTTTTTTTCAAAAGAATAAAGTTCATTCAATACCCAATACCTAATACTGAACCTTTTATCCAAAAATGCTGTGTTCTTGGCATTTTTGACTTATAGTTAATATGGTCAGCCATTTTTTCAAAAACTGTCCTCAGGAAAGCTTTCTCAACCATTTATTCTAACTCAGTACATTTTCTTGTTACTGTCTCATTAGAAGAGATTTTTATCACATTTATATGACTATGTCTTATATATTCATTTTGAAACTTCTTTCTTATTGTTTTTATTTAACCCAGAAGATTGATCGAAGATCAGGCACGTGGAAGGCAAGTGGCCAATCCAATGTATTATTTCTTCAACTTCTCATTTTGAAATCATTTGATTAAAGTCAGTGTTAAAGCTACAATTAAATTAAGATGAATTAATGAGATAAAAAGAAATTTTATAAGATTTACCAAGAAACTCTTGCCATAGTGGCATGTCAAAATGTAAACAGATTTTTAAAATAAGGAATATTTAGTAGCCAGAAAAGCTCTATAGTTGAGAATTAGGATTGAAAGCAGAGTACTGACACAAAGAAGTGACATTGGACAGGTAGGTTCCTTGACACAGTGATTTTATTATTTATTTTTGCTTTTGATTTCTCAGTAGTTGTAATTTTATTTTATTATTATTATTTTAAAATAATTTATTTAAGCAACATGGTTACAAATAAGTTTGGAGCTGGGTTTCAGCCATAGAATGTATACTGCTCTTCACCAGTGAAACTTTCCTGCCAACAATGTTCTCCATTTCTCTCCTCCCCAAATCCCTCCATGTCTTTAGGACAGGCATTCTATTTCTCTTTCTCATTATTGTTATTTTAATTGTCAGTGAAGTTATTTCTCTAACTGTACTCCAACTTTTTGTGGTAAGCTGGACATTATAGTCCTCATTTCTATAGTCTCTGGTTATTATTACCATATTGTCTTTAATTTTCTTATATCCCACAGATGAGTGGGATATATTCTGTATCTATCTCTCTCCCTCTGAATCATTTCACTCAGTATAATAGTCTTGAGGTCCATCCACATATAGACAAATCTCATAACTTCATTTTCCCTAAAGCTGCATAGTATTCCTTTGTGTAGATATACCACTGTTTCTTTATCCACTCATCTGTTGTTGGGTACCTGGGCTGTTTCCAGATTCTGATTATTGTAAATAGAGTTGCAATAAACATAGGCACACAGAGGGCATTTTTGTATTGTGCTTTTTTTGTTCCTAGATTATATCCCTATTAGTGGTATTGCTAAATCATATGGGAGCTCAATTTCCAGTTTTTTTTTTAAAGAATATTCATATTGTTTTCCAGAAAGGCTGGACTAGATGGAATTCCACCATCAGTGAATGAGTCCTTTTCTTTCCATTTCTACACCAGCACTGATAGTTTCTATTCTTTGTGATGTGTGCCAATCTCTGTGGAGTGAGATGATATGTCATCACTGTTTTGATTTGCTGATGACTAGTGATTTGGAGCATTTTTTCATGTGTCTTTGGCCATCTGTATTTTTTTCTTTGAGAAAATGTCTGTTGATTTCTTCTCCCTATTTTTTTGATGTGGTTAGATTTTTCTTGTTAAGTTCTGTCAGTAACTTGTATATTTTAGATATTAGCCCCTTAGCTGGTAGATATTTGGTGAATATTTCTCCAATCTGATGGGTAGTTTTTGTATCCTCATCACTGTTTCTTTTGAAATGCAGAAGCTTCTCAGTTTAATGTATTCCCATTTGTTTATCTTTGCTTCTATTTTTTTGGACAGTGATGTTTTCTCCTTGAAGATATCTTTAGTCTTTAGTCACTGAATGATCTGCTTACGTTGTTCTCTATGTAAATATGGTTTTGGATCTCATATTAAGGTCTTTAAAACCATTTTGAATTTATTTTTTGCATGATGTTAGATAGAGGTCTGAGTTCACTTTTTCTATGAGTTTGACCAGTTGTCGCAACGCACTTTTTGAAGAGACTTTTCTTGTTCCATTTTGTGTTTTTGTTCCTTTATCAAAGATTAATAGATTGTATGTCTGGGGAACATACTCTGAATACTCAAGTCTATTCCATTGTTCTGAAGGTCTGTCTTTATTCAAATACCATAATGTTTTAATGACTAATCCTTTGTAGTACAGAGTTATGTCTCCCATCTTCTTTTAAGTAGGGGTTGCTTTAGTTATTTACTTAGTGCTCTAGTTATTTAATTATTATTTATTTATCATTCAAATTCAAATGAATTTCAGGAGTATTTGATCCACTTCTTTGAAGAATGTCATGGACATCCTTAGTGGGATTGCATTAAATCTGAACAATGCTTTGGAGAGTATTGCCATTTTAATAATGTTAAACCCCATCCTTGAATAGGATTAGGTATACATTTTATTGTTTTCTCTTTTCTTTCTTTCTTTCTTTCTTTCTTTCTTTCTTTCTTTCTTTCTTTCTTTCTTTCTTTCTTTCTTTCTTTCTTTCTTTCTTTCTTTCTTTCTTCCTTCCTTCCTTCCTTCCTTCCTTCCTTCCTTCCTTCCTTCCTTCCTTCCTTCCTTCCTTCCTTCCTTTCTTTCTTTCTTCTTCTTTCTTTCTTTCTTTCTTTCTTTCTTTCTTTCTTTCTTTCTTTCTTTCTTTCTTTCTTTCTTTCTTTCTTTCTTTCTTTCTTTCTTTCTTTCTTCCTTCCTTCCTTCCTTCTTCCTTCCTTCCTTCCTCTTTTCTTTCTTTCTTTCTTTCTTTCTTTCTTTCTTTCTTTCTTTCTTTCTTTCTTTCTTTCTTTCTTTCTTTCTTTCTTTCTTTCTTTCTTTCTTTCTTTCTTTCTTTCTTTCTTTCTTCTTCTTCCTTCCTTCCTTCCTTCCTTCCTTCCTTCCTTCCTTCCTTCCTTCCTTCCTTCCTTCCTTCCTTCCTTCCTTCCTTCCTTCCTTCCTTCCTTCCTTCCTTCCTTTCTTTCTTTCTTTCTTTCTTTCTTTCTTTCTTTTGTTTTTGGGCCACACCAGGTGACACATCTGGTGACACTCCTGGCTATTCTCTCAAAAATCACTCCTGGCTTAAGAGACCATTTGGGATGCTGGGGATCAAACCCAGATCCACCCTGGGTCAGCCGTGTACAAGGTAAATGCCCTATCACTATGCTATTGCTCTGGCCCCCTCTTTTATTTCTTGAAGCAATATTTTGTAGTTTTCTTTGTTTAGTTTCTTCACTTCTTTAGTTAAGTTGTCTCCAAGGCATTTGAGTTTCTGTGGTACTATTGTGGTTGAGATATTTTTTTGGGGGGGCCACACCCAGTGACACTCAGATGTTATTCCTGGCTATGTGCTTAGAAATCGTTCCTGGCTTGGTGGGGTTGTTTTTTTAATGTCTATTTTTTCTCTTTCATTATTTGTGTATAAGAAGGCCATTAATTTTTGCTTGTTCATTTTGTAGCCTTCCATTTTGCTATAAGAATCTATTATTTTTAAAAGCTTTTTGGAAGTCTGTAGGGTTTTTTTAAATATAGTATCATGTCATCTGCAAACCATGAGAACTTGATTTCTTCCTTTTCTTTCTGGATTCCCTTAATATCTTTTTCTTGCCTAATTTCTATGGCAAGTATTTCCAATACTATGTTGAATAGAAGTGGTATGAGAGGGAAGTCTATCTTATGCCAAATTTTAGTCAAAATGCTTTCAGTTTTACTCCATTGAATATAATAAAAACAATAAGAAAGAAGTTTCAAAATGAATATATAAGACATAGTCATATAAATGTGATAAAAATGGTGTATGACTTTCTTGATGAGGTGTTGTATACTTTTTGCTAGGATTTTATTGAGGAATCTTGTATCTGTGTTCATCTGAATTTTGTTCTGTACTTCTCTATTTTTGTGGAATCTCTGCTCTTGGTATCAGAGTGATGTCAGCTTTATAAATTCTTGTCATTTTTTTCTTTTTTTCTTTTTTGGGACACATCTGGCAGCATGTAGAGATTACTCCTGGCTCTGAGCTCATAAATCACTCCTGGCAGGCTTGGGGGGATCATATGAATGCAGGATATCAAACCTAAGTTCGTCCCAGTAGGCAGTGTGCAAGGCGAATATCCTACCACTGTGCTATCACTCCCAACCTTAGCTTTGTAAATACTATTTGAGACTGTTTCTTTGATTTTATGACGGATCCTGAAAGTGATTGGCAAGGTCCTCTTGAAATGTTTGAAGTAATTCATTAGTGAATCCACATGGACTTTAGCTTTTGTTTTTGGTAAGACATTTATCATTTAATTTTCTCAATAGTGATAGGTCTGTTAAGGTATTCTAGATCATCTTGGTTTCAAACATTTGAAATTATAAGAGTCCAAGAATTTATCCATTTCTTCCAGGTTTTCTTGTTTTGTGGCATAGATTTTCTCAAAATAATCTCTGATTACCCTTTGAATTTCTTTAGTAGCTGCAGTATTCTATTCCTTTTCATTTCTAAGTCATGTTTATTAAGTTTATCTCTCTCTCTTTCTTTGTGAGTTTTGCTAGTAATTTATTTATCTTCTTATTTTTCTTCATAAGTCCAACTATTGCTTTCATTTATCTTTTGGATTGTTTTTTTGATTTTCAAATCATTGATTTCTACTCTAAACTATAATCTTCTGTTTGCCTTTTTATTTTTTGGTTCACTTTGTTGTTTACTTTCCAATTTTATAAGCTGTGCAATTAAGTTATTTTTGGAGATTTTTGGAGGTCTATTCTTCCTTCCTGTGAGTGCTAGCAAAACCATAAAATTTCCTCTTAGTACCTCTTTTGCTGTGTCCAATAATTCTCATAATCCATGTCTTAATTCTCATTTGTTTCCAGTAATCTTTTGATTTCCTTTATGTTCTTATCTCTGAGTTGAACTGGCTGTTCAACTACTGAACCAGTTGAACTGGTTGTTCAGTAGTGAGCCTTTTTAAATTCTAGCTGTTAATGTTTTTCTTCAGTGTCTGTAATTCACTTCTAATTTCACTGCATAATGAGAAGACAGTTCGTACAATTTTTTTGTTTGTTTTTTGGGGGGCCACATCTGATGATGTTCAGGGGTTACTCTTGGCTATGCACTCAAAAATAGTTCCTGGGACCATATGGGAGTCTGGGGGATAGAACCACAGTCTATCATAGGTTAGTGTGTGCAAGGCAAATGCCCTGTCACTTGTGCCACTGCTCCGGCCCCAGTTTGTAAAGTTTCTATCCTCTTTATATTATGGAGGTGTATATATATATATACACATATATATTATGGAGGTATATATATATATATACATATATATATGGGCCAGTATGTGGATAAAGACCTGGAAAATGACCTGTGTACATGTATATGTATCCAGTTTTCTGGGGATGGATAGCTCTCTCTATGTATCTAAGATACTTTCACATTTCTCCCTTCAGAGCTAGTATATTGTTAGATTTTAGCCTTGTTGACCTATCAAGGGGTAATGGTGCTTTTGAAGAATTCCATTATTATTGTGCTACTACTGATGGCTTCCTTCATTTTTGTCAGCAATTGTTTTAAATATTTTGTTGGTCTCTTATTGGGTGAGTATATGTTTTTTCTTCCTGTGGTACATATCCTTTTATTATTATGAAATGTGCATCTCTGTCTCATAAATTTCTTAAGGCTAAAGTCTGTGTCATCTGATATTACCGAGCATTTTTTAAAAAAATTTTATTTTGATCATAGTGGCTTACATATCTTTCACATTAGTATTTTAGGTACATATTAACATTGAATCAGGGGAATACCCACCACCAAATTTGTCCTCCCCCGTTCCCCATTCTCTTTCTGCAACCCATATCCCCCACAATCACCCCCCAGGCTGTTAGAGTAGGTGGTCCCCTCTTTGTCTAGCTTACTATCAGTAATCATACATCTGTTTGGTCCTGGTGCCCTCCCTTGTTTCTCCCTTTATTTGAGAGGCTAACCTAGATAAATTGAGTTATGTAGTTTTGTTTGAGGGAAAGAAAGGCAATAGAATGGGATAAAGATTAAGCAAAAAAATTTTTTTTAAATAAATAAATTTAAAAAAATATGCTGAAAATGGGTGGAGTCCTTCTAGTGGCTATCTGCCTCAGTTTGAGAGAGGACATGAAAAAGGTAATTGAAACACCATAACAATACAAAAATAAATGTCAAATTAATTATCCAGTGAGCCCTACAGCAATAAAGATAAGCACCACACAATAGTCTCTGTTCTAAATTCAAATCATGCTGGAGTACAAAAAGAAGGAGAAAGATAAGATAAATTAATATAAAAATAGAAAAGGAGACATCAACTTCAATATCTATACCAAAATAAAGACGTCAAAAAACAATCAATCAATCAATAAATATAAATGTGGAAAAATTATTATTTTGTGCTTTTTTTTTCTTTTTCCCCCTGCATAGGCACAGTAATTATTGGGGTTATTATAGAGGGAATTCCCTTGGCCTAGGAGATACAGGGCTTCTCCATCCCTGAAGTACACTGTCATGGGATTAACTATAGACTCCTTGCATGATCATTTACTCTCCCCTCAGTGCTTTCATGGTGTATGAAAGACTTCTGCTTCGTTATGGATGGTAAAATCAATCCTCTGTATCTAGAGATCTTGGTGACTTTGCAGCTCAAGGAATGGAGCTTATGATGAAGGCTTTCTTTGTGGTTCTAGAAGTTATGCTTCTTCAGTGTTGTTTTAATTCATCTTCTGTAGTTGGTGGTCTTGGTCATTATGTTGCTCCTAGGATGGAGCCTGGGACAGAGTCTTTAGTTATGTTTCTGGAAGACCCGTTCACTTGCGGTTGTCTCAGTCAGACCTCTAGAATTGGATATCTTGTTTGTTGAACAGATTGTAGACCAAAAGCTAGGTTAGAGCTTTTTGTTGCTGTTGTTGTTGGTCCCAGGATGCATACTGTCTAGTCCTGGTTGTAACAACCAGTCATCTGTATATAGCAATCTTGGTTTTTGCACAGATCAAACGGTGAGATGTCTTCTGATTTTGTCTTATCGTTGGCTGGTGAGGAAGGATAACTTGATCTTAGATCTAGTTGTTCCCATTGCCTCGTTGTCAGGTTATCAATTTAGAACTGGTGTACATTGGCGTCAGAGCAGTATTATGAATGCCCTGGAGAAGACTTGGTTCCTGGAGCTGTTGTGGAGAACTCTATTGTTTCTATGTCTGGGATCCAGGAGTCAAGGCTGGACAGTCAGTGCCTATTTCCCTGGAGTCTAGATTGGCTCCCCATGACATACATTCAGGGTGGGAGATGTCCCTGTGTTGTAAAAAAGTATAAGTTCTTACCCCTAGTAGATAAGAGCTTGATTTTACAGGTAAAATTTCCCCTATTTTTAATATGCCTTTGCAGGAAGAAGTGGTGCTACATTATATTGTTGATGGATTTGGGGGTGAAGAGAGAAGAAAACAGACCCATGACAAAAACTAAAAATATATATGCTCAGACAAATCTAAAGAAAAAAGAGTTTCTTAAAAGAAAAAAGGATTAAATAAAAGACATAATTAAAGGAATAAAATGGGGCCGGGAGGGATAGCATGGAGGCAAGGCATCTGTCCTTCCTGCAGAAGGACGGTGGCTCACATCCTGGCATCCCACATGGTCCCCCATGCCCACTAGGGGCAACTTCTGAGCACAGAGCCAGGAGCACCCTCCGAGCACTGCCAGCTGTGACCCCAAAAGAAGCACAAAACAAATCAAATCAAAAAATAAAAAGTAGAACAAAACAAAACAAAAACAAAAACAGAAACAAAAAAGAAAAAAGAAAAGAAAAAACGAACAAGGGGGAAAAAAGAAAAAAAAACAAAGAAAAAGGAGAAAGTGATACAGGAGATTGCTTTACATTTGGGGAGAAACAGTATAAGAGGTAGTGTTATATAGGTCTATACTTATGATGATAATATAGGTTTCTCCATTGTCTTTTGAGATTTCCTCGTGAGGTGTGGGCTCCATGCTGGGAGGTCCTGGGTAGAGTTCTTGCAATGGGAATCCTTTTGGTGCTTATTCTGTATTAAGCCACAGTCCACAATAGTGAAAGGTGATGAGGAGGGCCACACTGCATGAGTCAGTTGGGGTGTTGGTTGTATTTTCTTGCCAGGAATGAGGTGTGAGCTTGAGTGGGTGTCTCTTCACTTGGGAACTGGGTACTGCTTCGTTGGTAGGAGGTTGGTCTTGATGTCTAGTGGGTTAAGAACTGAGGGTGAAGAGTTATAACATGGTGAGGATATCAGGGATTGGATTAAGGTGTGAAGGGATAGTCAGGATTCTAAGGGGAGAAAGGGGATAGTACATGGGAGGGGTTATATAGGGTATAGGTATGGATTTTTTGTGGTTTAGGTTTGTCTCTTAAGGAGGATTCTTATCTCTGTGTGCTCCTATCCCCATATAAACATATAGAAGTTAGCTTTGGTATATATTAATGTAGAGAGGTGGGGAGGGCAAGAGATATGCTGAGTACAGAAAGATAGGTAGATATAGTACTTGTAAGGAAAGGAAACCAATAGATCAACTTTTGGATATGTATATGTTTTGTGTCTCGAGTACTAACCATTGTGTTAGTTAGGTCTATCTATATAGGTGTTTACCCTTTGCAGTATTGTCTGCAGCACCCTTTATATCAGCTTTCTTTCCTTTCCTATAGAGGAGGTAACCATGTGGTTTTTTTTATTTGACCTGGATTGAATTGATGGTAATGAGGAGAAGAAGGTGGAAGAAGATAGAGACAAGAAGAGAGAAAAGGGAAAACAAAATAGAACAAAACAAACCAACAATTAAACAACATCAACAAAAATATGAAGTAATGAGAAGAGTGGGTAAAAGAGCAAAGGCATGTTAGTTTGCTTGAAAGTGTTCAATGCTTAGGCCCTGTAGTAAAAAATCTGTAGGTCACGGTTGTTGCTTCGGTGGTCTGGCTGGTCATGCCTTCAGGTCCTAAAAGAAGGCATAATCTAGAGATAAAGGGTATGTTAAAGATTTATATCCAGAAATTTTCATGATGCAAGCTGAGTATGGTGTCTCGTGTGACTCAGCACCGAGGTACCACCGTAGAATGTTCACCCTTTGTATCCAGGAACCCCTATGGGCAGAAAAGCTGAGAGGTTATTTTAAATGTGGTATGGTTAAGGCATTCAACCATAATGTTATGAAATGTTTCCATTGGGGTCATTAATTTCCCATCATAATCTTTACCTGTATTCCTTTTTAAGATCCCTAGTAAATTATTATGGGCCTTTGTAGTAAAACAATAATTACATACCTGTTCTCTCTACACTGCTGTTTCTGCTGTTGCTGGTTACTTTATGATATAATGTGTAGTCGGGCTTCATGTTGTTTCTCTTCCCTTTGTTTTGGGTTCTACTTCCCAGTGTATGGTGATTATTACAGTGTTTGAGATTTCTATCCTGTTACACCCTATTATTTAATTGTGGGGTTTTGGTTATATATCTGGTGCCTATTCTAGATACTTCAGAATAGTGCTATCATTCTGTGTTTATCTTTTGACTTCTGGCTTGCTTCATTTAACATAATATATTCTAGGTCCATCCACATTGCTGCAAAGTCTGTGATCGTATCATTTCTGACTGCCATGTAGTATTCCATTGTGTAGAGATACCACATCTTAATGATCCACTTGTCTGTTGTTGGACATCGAGGTTGGTTCCAAGACTTGGCTATTATACTGAGTGTTGCAATAAATAGTGGGGTGCACACATACTTTGGGATGAATGTCCTTCTGACTTGGGGGTAGATACCTAGGAGAGCAATTGCTGGATCAAATGGCAGCTCAATTCTGAGTTCCTTTAGCACTCTCCAGACTGTTCTCCATAGGTGTTGGAGTAGGGGGCATTCCCACCAGCAGTGGATGAGAGTACCTTTCATACCACAACCCCACCAACAGAGATTGTTTCCATTATTTTTTATGTGAGCCATCCTCACTGGTGTAAGGTGGTACCTCTTTGTTGTCTTGATTTGGATTTCCCTAATGATGAGAGAAAGTGAGCATGTTTTCATGTGTGTGTTGGCCATCCTTCGGTCTTCCTCAGAGAAGTGTCTATTCATTTTGTCTTCTCATTTTTTATGGCTTTATTTGGTTTTGGGGGCTCAGCTTTCTGAGTGCTTTGTATATTCTGGATATCAGCCCTTTATCTAATATGTTGAGTGAAAAGATTTTTTCCCAGTCAGTTAACTGTCTTCTTGTGTTAAGGAGGGTTTTATTTGTCATGCAGAAGCTTTTTAGTTTGATGTAGTCCCATTTGTTTATATTTGATGCTAAAGTTCTTGCCATTGGTGCTCCATCCTCGAAGATCTTTTTGATATATAGGTCTTTGAGTGTTCTACCTAATTTATTTTCTATAAATTTTATAGATTCGGGTCTGATTTCAAGGTCTTTGATCCATTTTGAATTGACTTTTGTATAAGGAGTGAGGTATGGGTCAATTTTCAATTTCTTACATGTGGTTTACCAGTTGTACCAACACCATTTGTTGAAGAGACTTTCTTTGTTCCATTTCAAGTTCTTGGCTCTTTTGTCAAAAATTAGTTGGCTGTATATGTCTGGGGGTTTATGTCTGGAAATTCTGTTCTGACCCATTGGTCTGAGGTCCTGCCTTTGTTCCAGTACCATGCTGTTTTGATCACTATGGCTTTATAGTATAGTTGCAGGTTAGGTAAAGAGATGCCACCCAACTTCTTGTTTTTCAATATGTGTTTGGCTATCCTGGGTCTTTTGTGGTTCCAGATGAATTTTGTGATTGATTGCTCTAATTCTTTAAAGAATAATGTCTGAATTTGGATAGGGATTGCATTAAATCTATATAGTAGTTTGGGTAGGATAGTCATTTTGACTATGTTGATTTTACCTACCCATAAGCATGGGATGTTCTTCCATTTCCTTAGATCCTCTTCAATTTCTTTCTGAAGTATTTTGAAGTTTCCCTGGTATAGGTCCTTCACTTCCTTTGTAAGGTACCTGATATTTTTTGATACTATTTTAAATGGAGTTGTATTTTTAATCTCTCTTCAGTTTTGTTATTTGTATAGAGAAATACTACTATCTTTTGTGTATTAACTTTGTATCCAGCCACTTTGCTGTATTAGTTAATTGTTTCTAGGAGTTTTATTGTGGACTCTTTAGGGTTTTCGATGTATATCATTATACCGTCTGCAAAAAGAAATAGTTTGAGTTCCTCTTTCCCAATTTGATTCCCTTTGATTCCCTTCTCTTGCCGGATTGCTATTGCTAGGACTTCTAAGATTATATTGAATAAGAGTGGAGAGAGTGGACAGCCTTGCCTAGTTCCTGACCTTAATGAAATGCTTCTAGTTTTTTGCCATTAAGGGTAATGTTGGCTGTGGGCTTTTCATAGATAGCTGTAACTATCTTGAGGAAGGTTCCTTCTAACCCTATTTTCTGAGTGTCTTCAATATGAAAGGGTGTTGGATTTTGTCAAATGCCTTCTCTGCATCGATTGCTGTGATTATGTGGTTTTTGTCTTTCTTGTTGTTGATGTGATGTATAATGTTGATTGATTTGCGTATGTTGAACCAACCTTGCATTTCTGGGATAAAACTCACTTGGTCATGGTGTATGATCTTTTTAATGAAGTGCTGAATTCGGTTTGCTAAGATTTTGTTGAGTATCTTTGCATCTATGTTCACTAGTGAAATTGGTCTGTAGTTTTCTTTCTTGGTGGTGTCTTTGCCATCTTCAGGAATAAGTGTGATATTAGCCTCATAAAAGAAGTTGGGGAGGATTCCTGTTTTTTTGATGGTTTGGAAGAGCCTGTGGAAAAGTGGTAGTAGGTCTTCTTGGAATGTTTGATAGAATTTACCTGTAAATCCATGTGGGCCTGGACTCTTATTATTAGGGAGTTTCTTAATTACATATTCAATTTCCTCTGAAGTGATTGGTCTGTTTAGGCTTTCTAGGTCTTCCTTTTCCAGTCTTGGAAGATGGTATTTTTCCAGGAATCTGTCGATTTCTACTGGGTTCTTCAGCCTGAGTATAGTTGTTCATAATATTATCTCATGATATGTTGTATTTCTTGGGGTTCTGTTGTAATCTCTCCCCTTTCCTTTTGTGATCCTACTGATTTGGGTGATTTTTTTGGTGAGTTTGCCAGTGGTTTGTCTATTTTGTTTATT
Organism: Suncus etruscus; assembly: GCF_024139225.1. Taxonomy (NCBI): domain Eukaryota; kingdom Metazoa; phylum Chordata; class Mammalia; order Eulipotyphla; family Soricidae; genus Suncus; species Suncus etruscus. The sequence goes on from NC_064856.1 coordinate 56,012,807, forward strand.
TTTTCGAAAAACCAATTCTTGGTCTCATGGATTTTTTTGTATTGTTTTCTTAGTTTCTATGTTGTTTATTTCTGCTCTGGTTTTTATTATTTCTTGCCTTCTGGTTGTGGTTGGATTTCTTTGCTGCTGTTGTTTCAATTCCTTGAGATGATCCTTTAAACAGTTGATTTTGTCATTTTCCTCTTTCTTAATATAGGCCTGTATTGCTATGAGTTTCCCCCTAATTACTGCTTTTGCTGTGTCCCACAAATTTTGACAAGTTGTCTCTTTGTTATCGTTTGTCTCGAGGAATCTTTTTATTTCTTCCTTGAGTTGCTCTTTGATCCAACTGTTATTGAGCAGCATGTTGTTTAATCTCCAGGTACTAGCTTTTCTCCATTGCTTCTTCTTGCAGTCAATTTTGACCTCTGTTGCATAGTGATCTGATAGGGTGCTTCTAATGATCCTTACACTTGTGGTCTTATATAGGTTAGATTTGTATCCTAATACATGGTCTATTCTGGAGAAGTTTCCATGAGGGCTTGAGATGAATATGTATTCTGTTTTCTGGGGGTGGAGGGCCCTATATAAGTCTATTAACCCTAGATCTTCTAATTTTTCATTTAGGGCTCTTATTTATTTGCTATTTTTCTGTTTGGAGGATCTGTCCAGTGGTTATAGTGGAGTATTTAGGTCTCCTACTATTATCACATTTCCCTTTCATGTGTTTCTCCAGGTTAGTGAGCAACTGCCTCACATATTTTGCTGACTCTACATTAGGTGCATAAATATTTATCAGGGTTAGTACCCCTTGATCTAGTGTATCCTGATTAGTATGTAATGACCCTCTTTGTCTCTGATCATTTTCTTGAGGTTGAATGGAATTTGGTCTGATATAAGAATGGCTGTCCCTGCTCTTTTTTGTTTTCCATTGGCCTGAAAGATTGATTTCCATCCTTTTATTCTAAGCCTATGCCTGTTCTGTACTTGTAAGTGTGTTTCTTGCAGACAGAAGTAGTCCAGTTTATGTTTTCTAATCCAGTTCTCTACTATGTGTCTTTTAATAGGAGAGTTTATTCCGTTAACATTTAGGGAGATTATCGACAGAGAAGGCTGTTGTGCAGTTGTGTTCTGTAGGATGGTTGTTGTTACAATTGGGGGTTTGGATTGTGTAGTTTGTCTCTGAGTAGGTCATTTAGAATTGGTTTTGTTTGCACAAATAATGCAAGATCATTTTTGTTTGAGAATGTTTTTAGGCTACCATCCCATATGAATGAGTTTTGCTGGGTATTGTACCCTAGGCTGGGAATTTCTTTCATTCAGTCATTTAAATATTTAATTTCACTGTCTTCTTGCTTGAATTGTTTCAAATGGGAGATCTGGTTTGATTCTTATGTCCCTTCCTTTGTACTTGAGATTCCTTTATTCCCTTATTGCTTTAAGGAGTTCATCTTTCTCTCTCTCTCTCTCTCTCTCTCTCTCTCTCTCTCTCTCTCTCTCTCTCTTTTGCCATTTGGATTATTATATGTCTTGGTGTTGGTTTATTAGGGTCTATTTTATTAGGGACTCTTTTCACTTCCTGGATTTGCAGTGAGTCTTCTTTCCAAAGGGTGGGAACATTTTCTGCTATTGTTTCCCTAACTACTTGTTCTTCCCCTTTCCCTGTTTTCTCCCCTTCTGGTATAGCTACAATTCTTAGATTATTTCTTTTGTCTTTGTTCATTAAGTACTGGACTTTTCCTTCCAGTGCCTTGCCTCTTAATTCCTTGTTGGTTTCCTGGTCATTTTTGGTTTGCAGTTTCCTTTCAAGTATTATTATGTGCAAAGTTGCAGTTTCCCTTCAAGTATTATTATGTGCTTCTCCATCTCTGTGATTCTGCTCATCTGGCTTTTTATGGTGTCTGTTAAATCCTTTAATTGCTTTTTTATGGAGTCTCTCATATTCTGTATCAGATCTTCTTTAATTTGGCTAATTTGTTCCTCCATGAATTTCTTGTACTTGGTGGCTAGTGATTCTCTCATTTCCTATACCAGGGCTTTTAAATCTTCATCTCTTGGATCTGTGCATTTTGGTGGACTTGGGAACTTAGTAGGAGTTCTCTCTGTATCTCCAACTGTTAGGGTCCTCCTCAGTTTACCCATTTTTTTTAATGCATTTATTGGTGTGGCTTGGAGAGTAGTGCCTTCCGATTTTGACCTATTTTTGCTCCCTGTGGTGCGGGGCTGAGTCCCTTCTCTGGATTGCAGCTCTGGGTGGGACTGTTGGGTGGGCTGGTTGAGGTTTGGCCTCTAGAGTGGGCTCCAACAGAGCCCGATTATTTACTGCCTCCTCTTGTTGCCAGCTACTGCATTGCCACACCTGGCCACAATGGTGGAGGGCGCTGTTGAGCCTGGCTCCCTTGTTCTCCCCCCCTTGTGGAAGTCAGTGGAGCTCCGCCCCCTCCAGGCCTCTGCTGAAAGCCCCTCCCACCTGTATTTCCTATCCCATCCCAGGGGCTCAGAGACGCAGTGGGGCGGAGGTGGAGACAGAGGAAAGTCTCCTACTGTCTGCAAGCCCCGGAAGCCTTAGGGATGTGATCAGGGGAGGGTCGGAGGCCCTAGGGAGGGGCCCCTATGTCAGCAGGTGCTGGAAGCCTCGGAGATATGGCCGGGGGGGGGGTGGGAGGGCGGAGACGGGGAAAGTCCCCTATGGCAGCAGGCACCAGAAGCCTCAGGGATGCGATTGGGGTAGGTGCAAAGACGGGGGAAAGTCCTCCACCGTCAGCAGCCATGGAAAGCCTCAGGGACGCCTGATATTACCCAGAATTTTAAGAGACTTGTTTGTTTGGATTATTTTCCTCCAACCTTTTTTTTTTTTTGGTTTTTGGGTCACACCCGGCAGCACTCAGGGGCTACTCCTGGCTCTATGCTCAGAAATCATCCCTGGCCGACATGGGGGACCATATGGGATGTCAGGATTTGAACCACTGTCCTTCTGCATGAAAGGCAAACGCCTTGCCTCCATGCTATCTTTCCAGCGTCCTCCAAACTTTGACTTTGAGTTTATGTTTGTTCTTACTATTTATATGTGTTTTTGTAGATATTAAAAGGTTGGATTCAGGGTCAGAGCAGTAGTGCAAGAGGTAGGGTGATGGCATGCACTAACCAAGCCAGGAGCAATTTCTGAGCACATAACTCCTGAGCATCACTGGTGTGCCCCCCCCCCAAAAAAAAAAAACCCATTGGATTCAGCTTTTTGGTTCATTTTGCTACTCTGTATCTCTTAACTGGTGCATTTAGTACACTGATGTTGAGGAGATAATTGATATGGGATTTAGTATTATCTTTTTGTATGAATTTGGTGTTTCCAAATGTCTTAAAGTAGACCTTTCAAATCGTCTTTTAAGGCTAGTTTTACGTTTGTAAAGTTTATGAGCTGTTGTTTATCCATGAAGCTGTGTATCCTTCCTTCAAACATGAATGTAAGTCTGACTGGGTAAAGTACTCTAGGAAAAGCCTTTATTTCATTAACTTTTGTCACTATATCTTACTATTGCTTTTAGGCCTTGAGGTTTATGTGTGACAAATCTGCAATAAATCTTATAAATGCTTCTTCATATGTAAATCCATTTTCTGATCTTACTGCCTTCAGTATTCTATCCCTGTCTGTAGTATTCATCATTGTGACTAGTATGTACCTTAGGATGCTTTTCTTTGAATCTCTTTAGCTGGTACTCTTCAGGTACATAGTTTTATACACTTGGTTGCATACACTTTAGCTCTGAGAGTTTCTCTGCATTGAAGTCCTTGACTGTTGATTCTTCATAAAGAGTTTCTACTGTGTCGCTGGGACTCCAATGATTCTTTTTTTCTGACTCCAATGATTCTTATGTTGCTTCTGTTGAGTTTCTTAAAGGCTTCTATTGTTCTGTTTACATTATTCGATGATATTTTCCCATTGTCTAATAATTTGTTTTAAGGCTTTTTTCCAACTTCTTCTCTTGTTTGGCTTTGTTATGCATCTCATATTCTAGCTGATTCTGTCCTGAGTCTTGGTTACTCTGTTGGAGAGGCTTTCCAGTGAGGTTTTCATTTCACCTACCAAGTTTTGTGGTTTGTTTGGTTTGTTCCAATGTTTCTTTTAGTTCTTTGAGCATTCTCCATATTTCCTCCTAATGTCTTTATCAGAGAGGCTATATAAGTGGTAAACACTTTTTGGGTTTGCAGAGATACATCATCGTTCTCTGACAGGAACCCTTAAGGACAGGCAGAAAACTTAGCTAAAAAGCAGGGCCTTGTGAAAAATAGCTAAAATGCAGGGCCTTGTGACAGGCACAGAACTTTGCTAAAAGCAGGCAGCCTTGAGAAATGAATGTAAACATTTAAGATTTAAGGGCAACAAACACAGAGCTATAATAAAAGCAGGCACCCTTGAGAATTAAATGTAAACATTTAATATTCAAGGCTTAAGGGGCACCAAACAGAGAGCCATGATAAAAGCAGGTAGCTTTGAGAATTAAATGTAAACATTTAAGGTCCCCTTATCTGTATATCCCACCTGCCAGAGATAGGTTCCATTATCAGTACATCCTGGCCTGATGGAGACAGATCTCATTACCTGCACATTCCATCTCACTTGCTAATGGGTCCTGTTATTTGGCCAATCTGGCCTGCTCTATAGATATGAGCAGAACTGTGCCCACAAAAAGTATATAAGTCGGGCCTTGAGTTTCAGTAAATTGGAATTGGATTCGGATTTGGCTGGAATCCTTTTCCCATTTTTGTCTGTCTCCGTGTCTGTCTTTGTGTCTTTGTGTATGCGCAATCTCCCTCCAAGAAAGAATAACCACATCTTAATTGGTGTCTCTGCAGACAGGGGCACCCACAGTTCTCTAAGCATGGTGTGTTCTGCATTGTTTTCCTATTATGCCCTTTGCAGTGTGATGTTTCCTATGTGTTGTTCTGGGGATCATTAAATAGAAAATGTGTGTGAGGCTGTGAAATGGGATATAGAGGAAGTGCCACATCTCAGGTCAATTCTCCTGCTAATTCCCTTTAAAGCCACAGGGCAGGTGTAGGGCAGGCACTGGGTGTATGCAGTCTCTGGTGGGCTGGAGAAGCCTGCCAAACTGCTGGGAAGACCTGTTGCTGGTTCCCTTCAGAGCTGCAGGGTGAGTGCAGGTCACTAGTCACCTCTGGGGATTTGGAGGAACACACCACGCTGTTGATCGATTCTCCTGCTGGTTTGCTCCTTGGCTGCGCTAGATGTACTTTATAAACATTTTCTTTTTTAGAGGTTGGAGACTAATTTTCAGTTGGTCTTATCAAAGAAGTCCAATTTCTTATCAGAGAAAGTCCAATTGAACTTTCAAAGACGTCCACTTACTTCTGGTTGCATAAAAGATCCAATCCATCATGGGATGTCAGGTTAGAAGAGGTAAACCTGCAGTCAACCAAACCTAAAATGAAGTTGCTGCTTGCCAGGCACAGAAATGTTTCTATTATTTAATTTTTGAACTATTATTTTATTTTCTTTACTTTTATTTTCTTTCTCTTTTGGTTTTTGAGTCACAACTGGTGATGTTGAAGGCTTATTCCTAGCTCTGGGCTCAAGGTTCACTTATGGTATCTTTGGGGACCACATAGAGTGCCAGGGATTCCATCTGGGTCAACTGCATGTAAGGAAAATGTCCTTCCCACTGTGTTATTGCTTCGGACCCCAAATCTGTTCACTTTATATTTGGAATAAAAATTCTTATCTATAAAATAAATGTGGGGTTAAACTACTTGATCTTTAAACTCAAGTTATAATATAATGTGATAAAGTCCCAATTATTTTCTTAGTAATTAAAATTTTTTTTAAATAAATGATGAAGCTATTCAATTACGATTGAGTTTTGTTAAGAGCTTAACAGTTGACAAGGAGGAAAAGGTGCATAAGACCTTTGTTTAATGTGATTAAAAGTAAGTGAAATTTAAATAGTCATGTTTCCTTACCTCTGAGATAAGAGAGCTATGTTCTGACTTAAGGGAAGTTTGCACTTTTTTGTTTTCTTATATTCTCTCTCTGCAGTTTTTCTTGAAGGAAAATGTCTTATCAGAAGAGTAAACTTAGCCTTAAAATTAGTCTTAGAAATACATCAAAAAGAACAAGAACAATCAATTCTGGTGGGGATGTGGAGAGAAAGGAACTCTCATTTATTGTTGGAGGGAATGCCATATAGACCAGCCTTTATGGAAAACAATATGGAGATTCCTCAAAAAACTGGAAATTGCTCTCCCATATGATCCAGCTATTCCACTTCTAGGAATATGCCCTAGAAATACAAAAATACAATACAAAAATGGATAATAATATAAAATTTAGACCAAATATAAATTTTTTTGAGATTGACAAACAGGGATAAGAGCTCAAGAAACATTATTATGAGATCTGGTACTGAAAGATTTATTATAATCAAACTACAACAATATTCTGAGCAGAAAAATAAATCCCTAAATTGGGTTGCAGTGGAGAAAATATTAGAGGCAAATTACTATCTAGAGAGGGAGTGAGGGAAAAGAAAAGCAAAAGAAAGAAGGGAAGAAATAGGTTGAAGAGAGAAGAGAGGAGAATCCAAGACCAAATTATTACAATGTCTGCAGAATTGGTTTCTCTTGAGTCTGCTTCTTGGCTTGTAGATGATTGTCTTCTTACTATGTCCCTTCATGGTATTTTCTCTGTAAGCATACTTTTCTGGTGTTTCTTTATGTGTTAAAATTTTCTTTGCTTATTAGACAAAATAATATTGGATTGAGACCACACTTTTTAACTTCATTACCACTTCAAAGAACCTGTATCCTTAAAAAGACATGTTCTGGGACTCTGGTGGTTAGGACATCAACATTAAAATTTGGAATAGCAGGAAACCACACCCACAAATGCAGTCACCATATCTTCATTAGGCCAGTCCCAATAAATCACTCTGTTCTTGAAATAGATGTAAACCAAGCTGTGAAAAATTATGAGTACACTGGCCATGCACATCTGAAAATCTTGGGAGGAGAGGACAGACCATGTCCCCACCAAAGCCACCAAAGCCAAGTCTACTGCATCCTTCACCTATAATCACTACTTCACCAATTGCCCTGCTTCACCATTCTTCTATGGCTCTCTGCAGAGACACCGATCTTACTAAGATGCCAGGTACACTGGTATTTAGGTTGACACCAAATGTCTTTTTTAGAGTGTAGACCCCTTCCCCCATTTACCCATACTTCTGGAAGCCCTGGCAGCTGAAAATATGCCATACATATGCCATAGTATTAATAATAGAGCTTGCAATTTATGGACCATAGGAATGTGACTGTAAGATTAATCCAAGTTTTTAAAATACTGTTATCCCTGTAGGAACACCCTAATTTAGATGACAATTATATCTGAAGCCACCTAATATTTATAAAAACAGATGTAACAAAATGATCAACTAGCAACAAGAGCTTACTAAACCTTTTGATAATGACTTAATGATCCCATTGCAATTATTATGTCTCTTCCAATTACCTGGAAACAAATGTACTATGCTCAACTATGTCAACTATATGATATATGATCTTTTAACAAAGTCATTTATATTCAGATTATATTAAAATTTCTATTAAATTTTTTGGGGACAGCATAATTCAACCACTAACCCTGAGTATCTCAGGAAAAATATAGTTGGCCATGTGAAAAACATCTACAATATCATATTTGACTTTCTAGTATATTTCTATGTTGGGTATGTGTTATCTCAATCTACTTAGTGACTATTAGGCTAAGTCCTTTTTACATACAGTTCTGGCTAATTATCTTCTTTAGGATGCAAATAGTATGAATAGTCATTCATGCAGCCTATCCTGTCAAATTCTGGAAATGCAGGTTGCTTTGTCTTTTATCTTGAACCAGGCATCAACATATTCAAGATAATGATTTCGCCAGATATTAAAAAATTGAGTTTCTAAATACTTTATAATAAGAGATCTGTTAAACCAACCAGGGATCAGAGAGATAGTACAGAGAATAGGACACTGGGCTTTCATGCAGATGACCCAGATTCAACCTTAGCATCCTCTATGGTTCTCCAAGAACTGCCAAGAGTAAACACTAAATACACTAACAACTACCATGACAATGTTTACGAGTAAGAGAAGTAAAATGCCTGTCTCGAATGCAGGCAGGGGATGGGGGGAGGATAGAGATGAGGGGCATTGGTGGAGGGAATGTTGAACTGGTGAAGGGGGTCTTCTTTTAATGACTGAAACCCAACTACAATCATGTTTGTAATCACAGTGTTTAAATAAAGATATTATTTAAAAAATACTAAATACAGAGGTAGGAGTTACCCTTGAGCATTGCTAGATGTGGATATGGTCTACAAACATATACAAAAACAAAAGCAACAAACCATAGATTAGTTCTGCAATCAAAAATCTGCATTGAACTGTTACATGAGCCAGACGTAAAATTGTAATGAGTTGTTCAGTTGTTATTTCTGGGTTTTCTGAAGTAGCGGGTATAAGTTTCTTTCACATATGATGAGAAATCTATTCAAAATAAAAACAGACCTAATTATATATTCTTTTTCAATTTTACAAAAAATTTTCTAGTTTTAAGCAGATAGTCTGGAAAAAAAGGAAACTCAATAGGTCATTTTTCTGAACAAGGATGTTATAATCATCATTGTAAACTAAATCAAAAGGTCATAAGAGAGCTGAAGCTATGAGAACACATAGATGAAGGAAGCAATGAGATAGAGTTGATACTGAAAACATTAAAAGAATATCAGTAATAGGGAAGCTGACACTAAAGTAAAAAAGGCATACTTAACAAATTCTCTGAAACAAAAGGCCTGGGATATGATGGATAATGTAGAAATAAGGTGCATTTCATGTATTTATCCACCTGTACTTTTTGTTTGGTGTTGGTCGTGATTATAGGGGCTCCTAATAGAGTAAAATCCTCAGATCCAAGTGTCTATTTTATAGTAGGAGCCCCTATAATCATGACCAACACTAAACAAAAAGTACAGGTGGATAAATACATGAAATGCACCTTATTTCTAATATATAAAGTAGAAAGAAAGTTTGAAAGTTAGGTACATATGGCTTAACTTCTTCCTTGTCACAAACTCCTCACCCAATTGTAAGATAGAACTTGATTATTTTCATTATTCTTCTAATTATGAAATCACCTAGCAGTTCTTTCTCTGCCTCATTTTATTATATCAAGTTTTATTCAAAATTCTATTTCCATCTCATTTCTTTAATTTTGTATCATTTTAATAAAATTTTATATATTTAATAAGTTTATTTTTATTTGAGTTTTATTAAAGTTTTAAATTTTATTAAAATTAAAATTTTATTGAGTTTTATTTCATGATTTGCAATATTTTGGGCTTTTTAACTTCATATTAAAATTCAATTTTTCATATTATTTTTTCTTTTATATATTTTTATGTAAAATTTTTAATTCTAGGGCATAAGGATCACTTCTAATCTATCCCATCTTGGGATATATTACTTTTGAAAAGACAGAAAATTAGTTGTTGGTTGATTCTGACTTACATGGCATTCTCCTTTGAAGTATTCACTTTTCTCTACATGCCTTCTTGCTCACCAAAGTGCATATCACAGCCCTGCAGAAGATTCCATGAACATGGACATAATCCTTTGAGGTTCCATTACTATTTCAGTTGTGAACTAAAGGATGACAAAGATTATCATATGAAAGTGGGTAACAGTTATATAAGGGATGAATTGCACATTGTTGAAACACCAGCAGTAAATTATGAAAGCAATCCAGTAAAAATTTGAAATTGAAAAAATTTTAAATTTTCTTTGGAAAAACCTGAAAAAAACTGAAAACCTTTGGAGAGTTTGAGATAATTTATGATTTTATGGTTGAGTACATGTGTATTCTCATAGCATCACTTGGTACATGTAAGGGAAGATACCGAGTCAAAATAAGAAAAAGAGGATAAATAGAACTTCTAATTATATCTGAAAGTGTCCAGCCACTGGGTATGGTAGCTAGTTTTCTGAGAAAAAAGCAAAACTTGACTCTGTTGATAATGATGAGGATGATACTTTTGACAATGAGTACACTGATGAAAAAAACTAAAGATGTAAAATATCAAACCCTAATGGAATATACTTAAAACCATCAACAATATGATCAATTCGATAATTCTTTTAAAAAAAAAGAAAAATTATCTAGAACATCAAAGTACCAATTCTTAGGTGATATTAAACCAAAAAATGTAAACAAGTATAGAAAAAGGTGATTATCTTCCTCAAAATCAGTGCTTCTCAATTATTTTCTGTCATGCCCCCCTAGGAAGAAGAAACTATTTTTCACACCTCCCCACATGACTGTAAATAGTATCTTTATTTAAAAAAAACTTTAACCTGAAAAACAAAAATATATAAAATAATTTGACCCAGACGATCCCACATGCCAGGATTCCTGCTCCTCTCTGGCTGGAAATCTGGGCAGACAGCTGGCCAATGGCCTCCTGGGCTGACCACTTAGTCCAGGAGACTGAGATCCCTCCATGCCAAACTGATCTTTAGGGCCAGGTCTGGCAACTGGGCTCTGGGGGAAGGGGGGAGGGGGGAAGAGGGAAACTCCAATCCCATGCTTTTTCAAACTGGAGAGTAAGGCTGCAGCTGGACCCAGAAGATCCCGCATGCCAGGATTACTGCTCCTCTTCTACTGGCATGGCTGGGAATCTGGACAGACAGCTGGCCAAAGGCCTCCAGGACTGACCGAGAGCCCCCCACACCAGGCTGGCTTTCAAGGCCAGGTCTGGCATCTGAGCTCTGGGGGGATGGGGAGGCAAACTCCTCCTCCATGCTTTTTCACACTGGAGAGGGAGGCTGCAGCTAGACCCAGATGATCCCACATGCCAGGATTCCTGCTCCTCTCCTACAGGTATGGTTGGGAATCTGGGAAGACAGCTGGCCAATGGCCTCCTGGGCTGACCTCTTAGTCCAGGAGACAGAGATCCCCCATGCCAAACTGATCTTCAGGGCCAGGTCTGGCAACTGGGCTCTGGGGGAAGGGGAGAGGAGGGAAACTCCTCCCATATTCATACTGGACCCCCTGCAGCAGTGTCTTTTCTTACTAATACTCATTTTCATAACCGCACACTTGCTTTTTAAGCATTATCTAAAAATGTTCTTTATTCTAGACAGTTCCTAGGAAAGGAAATGGAATATCAAAGATTTGGATAACACTCAAATAGATCTTTAAAGTCAGTCTTTATGGATGTGACTTTCTGTACTGACTCCAAGCCGAAATCACAATTCATATATATATATTTATTTAAATATATATTTATATATTTATATATGTTGTATATACCCCCTATCATGTATTGCCTCTCCCCTACCCCTGTGTCTCTTCTATCCCCTCATCTCCCAATCCTGATCCATTATCTTCCCCTAATTTAACCCTCTTTACCCTCAGTTCCCAACTCGGTAGGCACTAAGATTGACCTCCTGCCCCAACAGAGCACCTTCCAGCTCCTTAGTGAAAGACACCCTCTGGGTCCTCGTTCTCATGCCTTGGCAAAGAACTACAACCAGCATGCCTGTTGACTCATGCTTGATGGCCCCTCTCACCCCCACCAAATTGTGGACTGTTGCACAATACAGAAATCAGCCTCAGCAAAACTCCCAGCTCAAAGACACTATATGGTCTCGTAGTACAGCAAAGCATCTCTCAAACTCAATTCCAAGGCCTGTGAATCGAAAAGTACCTTGGCTTTTACTCCCCACAAGAATATATCAAAAGACTTAATTGAGAGTCTTATATTGCCTATGAAAGCCCAATACCTGTATAACAATACATCTTAAGATGTGTATTCCTAAATATACAAGTAGCCTCCTCCACCTCCTCCTTGTTTTATTCGAATACCTTTCTTTTTAACTCAGTTTTATTTATTTGTTCTATTTTAATTATACATTTTTTCTCTATCCTTACCATTTTTGGTGCTGCTTTGTACAAAAAAGCCTTGACTGAGATAAAAGCTCAGAACAAAACCAGACGACAGAGACTGTGTGTGCAGCCTGTCATCCTTACCCAGAATAGCACCAGCAACACAGTATGACACCATACGTTTTTGTATGGGCACAGTAAAAAAGGGGGGAACCATAGACACAGAAACAAGATCTTATCTTCTAGGGATAATAACTCACTTTTTATAGCAGAAGGGTGCCTCCCATCCTGAACATGTGTCATGTGGATACAACCAGTCCCCAGGAGATTGGACAGTGTTAGTCCAATCCAGATCCCCGATGTAGAAATGACACAGTTCCAGGCAACACCACCAGGAACTAAGCTCCATTGGGAAATTTATAACACTACTTTGGCACCAACTTGTGCCAGTTTTGATATGACAACGAGGAAAGAAAAACTTGACCTAAGACCAGGCTGTTCTATCACATCACCTAACACTAAATGGAAATCAGAAGAGATATCGTCCTTTGAACTGTGAAAAAAAAGAGCACCGACAACAGAAAACTGACTTTGACAACCGTAACTGAACAGAGCCTACCTTGGGACTAATAAGGAAAACCCTACCCTAGGCTGTAGCCCAGGACACAGGGCCCAGAGAGATAGCACAGCGGTGTTTGCCTTGCAAGCAGCCGATCCAGGACCAAAGGTGGTTGGTTCAAATCCCGGTGTCCCATATGGTCCCCCGTGCCTGCCAGGAGCTATTTCTGAGCAGACAGCCAAGGAGTAACCCCTGAGCACTGCCGGGTGTGGCCCAACCCCCCCAAAAACAACAACAACAACAAGATGTCTTATTGCAAAGGTCCAACTTGGACAACAGAGACTGAGAAGAACCTTTGGATTCATAATATCCTAGGCTTTGGTTTAGGGACTGAACGAAAACAGGGAGCAAGTGTTACAGAAGACTGAACACAACAACGATGGATAGGAACCTCTAGAACTTAGAGACTCTATCCTAGACCCTGACCTATAACCTGCACAAATACCAAGATCGCTAGCTACAGTGGCTTGATTTTCTCACACACAACCGAGAGGAAACTTTCCTGGCATCAGGCATCACAAAAAAGCCTTTGGGATGGGGTAATGAGTATATATGGAGCCAGGGGTTGATCCCATGATGGTATGCTTCAAGGATGGAGAAACCCTGAATCTCTTAGGCCACGGGAATTCCCTTTCTTCCCCAATGCTTACTGTGCCTATGCAAAAAAAAAAGGGGGGGTGGGAACGCCAAACCCTACCACTTTAGCATCCATACTTTTTCTTGTTTTGTTTTGAATTGTTAGTTTTTGACTTTATTTTCCTTCTCTTTTTTTCCCCACTTTTCTCTTTCTTTTTTACTCTTGTGGTTATTATTTAGAGATTTATTTTTATTTTTATTTGCCGGGTCCATTTTTTTTCTTTTTTCTACCATTTTTCTTTTCTTTTTTTTCTCTCTCTTTCTTTTTTTGGTAGTTGTCACCAAATTTTTTTCTCCCTTTTTTCTTATTCTTTTTATCTCCAATGATGGTGGAATAGATGCTCAATCTACAGCAAGCTGTAAAATGGAGACCAGTTGCACTAGCATTCTGGGGGGTGGAGGAGGGAGATATGGGATGCATACTGGGAACAGGGGTGGAGGGAGGACAGCACTGGTGGTGGGAATGCCCCTCATTCATTGTCACTATGTACCATAAATGATGCAGTGAAAGATTTGTAATGCACTTTGTTCACAATAAAAATTTAAAAATAATAATTTGAGTTGATTTTTTAATCAGAGGTAATGTCTGGATTAATGGCTACAATGAGCACGTTTTGCAGTGCATACATAGCTTTTTGAAGCAGGGCTTGAAGCAGGACAAGCAACTCTCAGCTTCAGACACATACAGAGACATAAACACGGGGCTTAGCTTGTTATGACAGTGTTTGCTGAGGTCAAATTTGCTCCCCTTTACGGAGCGGAGCCTCAGGCCTCTTCCTGGGGGCGCACCCCACTATTTGAGAAGGACTATTGAAAGTCAAGTTATTTCATGATAGGAAGGATTATTTCTGGATAAATACTCCAGAGACTATTTAAAGTTCTGGCAGTAAAAAAAAAAAAAAAGTGTCTTTAAGAAAACAGTCTGAAAACTGGGTTTTTCAAGAAAACAGGGTTCTGAGCGATACCACAGAGGGTAGGACATTTGCCTTGCATGTGGCTAACCCAGAGTCAATCCTCAACATCCCGTAGTGCTTTCTGAGCGTGGAGCCAGGAGTAATTCTGAGTGCTGCCAGGTGTGACCACAAACATTGAAACACTTTAAGCAGTTTCTCAAAACATTTACCTTTTGGGCTGCAGGAATAATGCAAAGATCCAGGCGCTTACCTTGCACAAAGCAGACTTCAGTTTATTACTGGTACCACAAATGGTATCCCAAGCACCTCCATGCTTGACATCTGAACACAAAGGCATAAGTAAGCCCTAAGCACTGTCAGGTATGACCAAAAACTCCCTCAAATTAATTTTTATAATAGTTAATATATGACTTTCTTTATAGAACATCCATAAAGAGAGAACTACTCTGTCTTGTATGATATGTGTTGTTCAGGTTCTGTTGCCAAGGATGTTTTGTCCAAATGCCTGTTTAGTATAATATCAACTTTTTCTTGATTTTAAGTAAAAATGGAGTGTAAGACATAGTAGTAGTGGTAAGACAAATGAAAATGGTGGGGAGAAAAAAAATACATATTTAAAATAAACGTAGTATTTAATTATTATTGTTACTATTTATTGTCATCATTATCCTTTGGTTTGGGAGCCACAATAGTGATTCTCAGGATTTAATAATAGCTCTGTGCTCAGGAATCACTCCTTTTAGTGCTCCAGAATCATATGCAGAGGCAAAGATTGAACTGGTGTTGGCCATGTGCAAGGAAAGCACCTTAAGTATATTAATTTTATATTGAGTATATTTTTATATTGAGTATATTATTTTTATATTCTTTGGGAAAACAAATTTAATAAATTACATTTTTTTCTTTTTTAAAAATAAATTGAAAGAGGATAAATATTTTATTCCATCAAAAGTACTGGCTTTGACTGGAAACATGAATAATTAGAAGCTTACAAATGAAGAGGGACTGGAAAAACATTGGTTGAGAAATTAGAATAACCTGAACAGACGCAGTGATGGAAAAGCTGAATATTGAATCATCACTCCTGAGCTCTAGGCAATGGAACCCACTGAACATAGATAGCATAAATATATATTCAGTCATTTTCTCACATGTGTTCATGCATTTAGAGAGTACAAAGTAGAAATAAATTAATTTAATATATAGAAAGGCACAATAAGTTAGTGAATTGATGGCAACTAAAGGTCAAGAAAGAAGAGCTGATATTAACTGTAGCACTAAAAATTCCTTCTAGCTAGATTTATCTCAGGCTAGAGGTACAAAGAAAGAGATGAAAATGGGCATACAGAACAAATAAGAAATTCTTCATAATTTTATCACAGCTAGTCAAGGAATGCTTGCTTCTTGGATTAGTTTCTGACTCTATTTAGTAAGGTTCTTGGAAAAAATCTTACTAAATCAATACAAGAAAAACAGGTTGTCAGATCTCAGAACTCGTTTGGTAGTTTATAGGATTGAGAGACCAGATAATTAGCCAAGGGACTCATTAAAATTTTGCTTCTTAGAGCAGCATTTTCAAAAGAGGTCATGACAGATGAGAAGGTAAGACCTTGTTGTCTCTCCCAGGACAGGGCCCTACCTCAACTTGCTCCAGGGACAGCAAGGCCAAGTGCAATAGTGTCTCCTTTGGGCAGCTCTTTTCACCTTTTACGCAAGTTCCTCTTGTGTTTATATTGTACCATGTACTTCAGCACTGAAAAAAACTGAGTATTTGGAACTGAATGATAAGAACTCTGCCAACACTGTGAAGGCTATCTCCTTGGGATAATGGACAAGAGACTTTAATGGAGGTATAGTCTTGTGTTTCCCCGGGTCCTTGTTTTAGTTCTTAGCGGCCTATTTGTACCTATCTCTACACAAAAAGGATTTATAACACCAGTGACTGGAGTAGTCTCTGACCTTTTATATCAAAAATAGTCATATTAACTTGACATTTCATCAGATAAGAAAGACTGCTTTCTTTTTCTTCATATTCCTGACCAAATTTTTAGCCCCCAAATTAATTAGAGGATGTTAAATATACTCTGGCAATTCTAACTCTTCTCCACTTGAAGTAAAGACTTTGTTTTTGTTTCTAAAAAGTTGGGTAAAATTAGATGTCTTGAGAAAGAAACAAGACTCAATTTTCTCTGCTAATAGGTTCTCTAGTTGTAGGCTTGCTAGCTTTCCCATTTTCCCTTCCATATCCTAGAGACACCTGTACATAGGAACACCCATAACCAATGTTCTACCTATCAGACCTATAATTCTTGTACATCTTGATATTAGTGCTTGGTAGAAGTCAATGTTTATGTTTCAATCCATATTATTACAACATTGCTAATGTGATTATTCCTTTAAATAAGAAAAATTCTTGTTAATGTTGAGAATAACATAATCAGTTGAACGGCCTCTTCCCCACACTAAAATCCAAAGCTACGAAAATTCCAACTGAAGGCAATAGAATTTTAAAAATATACTTTAACTGTGATCTAGAGAAATGACATAAATATTTTTAAAATTTTTATCTTCATCTTTTTTGGCTTTTTCTGATTATTATTTTTTTTTATTAATTCTAGTGTTCCATCTGCTAATCTGTCTCTAAGGACTTCTCTTGGTCTGAAGGATCCCACAATAAGTAGTTTTACAGAAAGAAAACTTTTATTCCATAGATCCAATGTGTGTTCTCTGTTGTCTTCAGATGATCATAAAATAGAACAAAGACTATAAAAGGAAGCAAATCAGGAGAAAAATTTTATATAGGTAGGGTCCCAAGTTTTAAAGATCACACCTTACATAATTCTGTTTTTTAGCTCTTTGAAAA
Organism: Suncus etruscus; assembly: GCF_024139225.1. Classification (NCBI taxonomy): domain Eukaryota; kingdom Metazoa; phylum Chordata; class Mammalia; order Eulipotyphla; family Soricidae; genus Suncus; species Suncus etruscus. The sequence continues at coordinate 56,029,759 of NC_064856.1, forward strand.
TTCTGTTTATACTCTAGTTCAAAAATATTAACAAAATCCCCACTTAACTATATTCTTATTACTCTAGCACATTACTTCTTAATTCAGAAAATGCAAAATTATTTTAGTCTAAAACATTGTTAGGATTGTCAGTCAGCAAAACAAAAGGTGTCCAGTCAATGTCTATTATTTCAAACCTAGTGTACTTTTATTTTGAGGTAAGAGAATATCTTAGTTTAATAAATTATGAAATACATACTTACAAAAGATTATTATTACTTGGTGGCTTATTGTCCAGACTTTATTGTAGCAGAAAAATGAGGAGTGTGTTTATGTACTTCATTTTAGTTCCCAACCTTCTCATTGTTATTCCCTTTCTCTGCTATTATTTTTGCTTTATTTCTTAGTCTTTTTCAGTCCTTCCCAAACCTATAGTCTCTGTAAGAAAAAGGTTTCCTTTTTCAAAACCTCACTGATAATGTTTATTGTACACATTTTCCTTCATATGTCTATTATTGATAGTAGATATATGTAGGAGTTTGTATGATGGGTTTCTATATTCATGCAATTTGTGTGTAGATTTCAAATACATATTCATAGTACTTGATAGAGTCTGTACACTTAGTAATTAATTTTTGAAAGAATTAAAGACTAGATAAATGAGCATCCATTATTAGGATTTTATGATGATACCATTTAAAGGACTCAAATCCAAGTAGAGATAAAAATAAAATAGAAGGTGTGGAAGCAGATGGTATATGCAAAGATAAAAGTTCCGATAGTAAGTGTTTTTCTTCTCTTTCAAATTTCTTCCTAAATTCCCAAATAACTTTGAAAACTCTTAATTTATAAATAACAAAGTATTGTAAATTGTCCAACATGAGTTCCCCAACATTTCTCTTTTACTCCTCAAACCTTCTATCAATACTTCTGTATGCATACAAAGTTAGTCAAATATAGCACCCTTACTTATAGCATTTGTTGTGAGCTAGAAGAATATACTTTTCATGTTCTGGGTCTTGTTTTGACTTTCATATGAAAGAATAGTTGAGGGTTTTCTATAGAGTATTTTTCATAACTTATCTCCTCTATTATATATAATAAAATAAATCTTACCATCATAAATCACATTTCTTACTTATTTTCACATTTTTCTGAGGACAGTTTCTTACCAAATAGTATTTTATTACCTGCCTTTTGTACCATTTTTATTTAAATAATTTTTATTGTGACCAATGTGAATTACAAGTCTTACCTTTAGTGCCTTTTAACCTCCATAAACTTTATGACTATGATCATTTAATTTTTTTTGGTGGTTTTTTTATGGGTCACACCCGGCAGTGCTCAGGGGTTACTCCTGGCTCCCTGCTCAGAAATTGCTCCTGGCAGGCAAGGGGGACCATATGGTACGCTAGGATTCGAACTGATGACCTTCTGCATGAAAGGCGAACACCTTACCTCCATGCTATCTCTCCGGCCCCTATGATCATTTAATTTAGTGCAAAATGATTTTCCCTTCATCATACTGGCAGTATTTTTTTAAAAATACAAGTGAAAGTTCAAAAACACAAAGCATAAAATAGTCTAAGAAACAATAGGTTTCCTGTTGAATTTATCAATGAGATCAGAGTTGAAATCACTAAGGGAGCAAAATATTTTATTATTAAGAAAAGCTTCCAGGGCCGGGCGGTGGCGCTGGAGGTAAGGTGCCTGCCTTGCCTGCGCTAGCCTAGGACGAACCGCGGTTTGATCCCCCGGCGTCCCATATGGTCCCCCAAGAAGCCAGGAGCAACTTCTGAGCGCATAGCCAGGAGTAACCCCTGAGCGTCACAGGGTGTGGCCCAAAAACCAAAAAAAAAAAAAAAAAAAAGGAAAGCTTCCAAATCTGAATTGAAATTCAAATAATATTTTACAACATTGTTTGTTTTATTTTAAAAACCATTTCCAGTTTAGGCAAATTATCTTTAAAATCTTACAGAAACATTTATATATTGTTAGTTGTTAAGTTTCCCATTTATATTATGTTACCATAATTCAGTAAAAAGATGAAATATTCAAAGCAAATTATGAAGGGACAATTTCTTGGCCCTCGAATTATTAATTCCACTGTGAATTGTGATAATACAAAAAGAAAGTAAAATCTTTCAGAAAGATATTTAACAAGAACCTCTTTGATTCTAGTCAATTAAAGAAGCAACCCAGGATGGAACCTTGGAATTCTAGTGACTTCATCTTGATGGGAATTCTGAATGATAGCAGATTTCCTGAACTGCTCTGTGCCACTTTCACTGCCCTATATATGTTGGCCCTGACCAGCAACAGCCTGCTACTCCTGGTCATCACAATGGATACCCGGCTCCATGTGCCCATGTACCTTCTACTTGGGCAGCTCTCACTCATGGATCTCCTGTTCACATCTGTGGTAACTCCCAAGGCACTTGTGGATTTTCTGCGAGGTGAAAACACCATTTCTTTTGCGGGCTGTGCCTTTCAGATGTTTCTGGCTTTGACTGTGGGAAGTGCAGAGGACCTCCTCCTGGCCTTCATGGCCTATGATAGGTATGTGGCCATTTGCCATCCTCTGAACTACATGGTCCTCATGAGGCCAAAGATCTGCCTTAGCTTGGTGGCCACATCATGGGTTCTAGCATGCCTAAATGCCTTGGGACATACCTTATATACCATGCATTTTCCTTTCTGCAAGTCCAAAAATATAAGCCACCTACTCTGTGAGATCCCACCTCTGCTGAAATTGGCCTGTGCAGATACATCCAGATATGAACTCCTGCTGTATGTTACTGGTGTGGTGTTTCTCTTACTTCCTCTTTCTGTTATTGTGGCTTCCTACACAGTCATCTTGTTTACTGTGCTTCAAATGCCTTCTAATGAGGGAAGAAAAAAAGTCTTTATCACATGCTCTTCTCATCTGATAGTGGTTGGGATGTTCTATGGAGCTGCCACATTCATGTATGTGCTGCCCAGCTCTCTACATAGCCCTAAGCAGGACAACATCATCTCTGTTTTCTACACAATTGTCACCCCGTCTCTGAACCCACTCATTTATAGCTTGAGGAATAAAGAAGTCATGGGGGCCTTGAGAAGGGTTCTGGTGAAATATATTCTTCAACATAGATAAGCATAGATGTTATTCAACTATAAAGTTACATGCTTGGTGTCTTTTTCAATTTTAATGTGAGATATAACAGTACTTTTAGGCTGATTAGTAGTAACTTCAACTTTAGAGGACTACTCTTCTTTGATTGCATTCTTAGGCAATCAAGGAAATAAGTATCTTTGCAAGTTATATTAAGATTTCTTGTTTCAACATGGATTTCCTCTAAATACTAGAAATTGATCTTCCATATTAGACAGAAATACCACTCATAAGAATATACCCTAGGGGCTCCAAAAAATTAGAAAAGCCCTCTGCACTCCCAAGTTCATTGCAGTACTATTCATAGTAGCCAGAATTTTTTTAACAACCAAGGTGACCTAAAATTTATGGTACATATACAGAAGGAAATACTACACATCTATTAGGAAAAATAAAGTTCTGAATTTTGCTTATACATGTATGGTAATGGAAAGTATTATGCTGAGTGAAATGAAATAGACAAAAAAATCACACTTAGAATATATAAAAATGATAATACAATTTTAATATTTAGAGTCAATCAAGATGAGGACTAGGAGGACCAGTCCATGTTAGAAACCTTGTCACAAATTGCAGAAGAGTCCAGTTAGGGCAGAGAAGGAAGCACTGTGATAATGATAGTTTGAATTGGTCACTTGGACCAAAACTGTATGCTGGAAGGAGATAAAGTGATAGCATGATACACTTTCAATAACAACATTAAAAGTCACAGTGTCTAAAAGAATAAAATGGAAGATAGAAAGAGAATAAAATGTATATAATCAAGATTCAAGCAACAATCAAAATTGACTATGCAAAGATAATACTTGTTCTGAGATAGATGGAGGAGATTGAATGTAATATTATTATATCACCTCTCAGTAAAATTAAAGATTAAATATAAAAATGAAAAAAAGATTCTGACAGTCATTTTATACATGACAATTAGAATATGCTAATATGATACATTTGTGCGTATATTACTTTTATTTTAAAGTACATGACCATACATATATTCAGAAGTGGTTTTGGAGCATCAAAAATAACAGCAAATAATAAGTATATCTCCCTTTTTCTGCAGGGAATTAATCCGATTATTTATTTATTTACATTAAAGTCTTATTGTATCCTCATAGTAAGTATATTCAAATATTTGTGTCCATTTTTATTTTATTTTATGAAATGTGGAAGTTTATAACAGAAACTGGAATCTTAAATCTGGCAAGAAATTAAAATACCTTGACTCACATAGTTGAAATTACATTGAGAATAGTGCTTAGTGAAAACTTAGAAGTTCTTAGACTTTTTTCTTGAAGAGCAGAATCAATCTTACATTGCTCAATTGACATAGCTAAAGTACAATATTAAAGCTAAAGATCATTTATAAAATTAAAACAGTTCATTATAAAATATAAGAAATATGATACACTTCTAAAATAATCAATGCTTTATTTTCTATTATGAATATGTACATTGTGTTTATTTGTTATGTAAACATTAGGTTGTATTTTGTCAGTTAAAATTTGGTGAATCTTTTTTCTTGTTGTAAACATACCTTATAATGGAAAGGAGAAAGACAAATGTCTGAGCCTGAATCTCTGACCCCCTTTTACTCTCTGTATATCTGTATTTTATTTATTTGCAGGGGACAGGGTGGTGTCACATCCTGAATGTTCCTACAAACTAGTCCAGATTCTGTGCTCATGAGTGACCACTAGTAGTACTTGGGATAACATATATGATGCCATGTATGTGGTGCTGTAGGATGTAAAGCAAGTGGCATCATACCTGTACTTTCTGGATTTACACTCTGTGCATCTTTAGACACTACACTACATTAAACTATGTATTTAGTACACATATCTTAAACATATTGATAACACAGGCTTCCTGATGATTCATGATGGTTTGAAAAGATTGAGCAAGAGAATAAATATTATGTACTTAGATCAGAGCTGATAAATATTTCTAAGGCATGTTGATTTTCATATAAATAAAGAGTAAATACGGGGCCGGGAAGGTGGCACTAGAGATAAGGTGTCTGCCTTGCAAGCACTAGTGTAGGCCCTGCGTCCCATATGGTCCCCCAAAGCCAGGAGTGATTTCTGAGGGCATAGCCAGGAGTAACCCCTGAGCGTCAAATGGGTGTGGCCCAAATAACTTTGAAAAGTCTTTATTCTTAATTAACTACAAAATAGCCATCATGTGAATGCTATGTAATACATGTAGGCGTTCTGTTTTATTGAGTTTTGGTACCCTTCTCCCAATTTCCTTTTGTGAGTTTTTTATTTTATCTGAGGTCAAAATTTAAGAATTTAAACTTCTTGTTACCAAGGCCTGAATTGCTTTTCACAAAGTTAGAAATACTACTATATTGTAGAAATGCCTGCCTCCTCTAATATTCTTTATGTTATTTAATTATATAACCTATCTGTCAATATATTAAAGATGTATATGAAATGATGTTTAAATTTAATTTCTTAATTTTTTGTTCTAACTAATTTTGTGGTATTTTTTCTTTTTATAAATGAGAGGGTCAGAAACAAGTTGACAGTTACCTGTGTGGCAATATTTATTTTGTTTACAATTTAGTTATATGAGAAGACTTTTTGGATAGGAATGAGTTAAAGTAGGCATATAGTTTTATATTCCCAACTTTTCTTTTATAATTTTCAGGACATTGTAATCTTCCAAGTCTTATTGTTATATTCCTAGATAACATGTCTTGACTGCACCTTCTATACATTCATAAATTATCTTTCATGATTCCAAAATTCCTTTTTAAAAAATATAACTAGTTGAGAAGACTGATAGTTTAATGTTTCTAGCAATATTTTGCTTATTGTTGTCTGAATTCTAATATCCTATATCTTACTGTTAAGTTAATTTCAGAATGAGAGTAAAACTGAGTTTAATAATTTTTTGTTTTAAATTTCATCTTCGTTTTCCTTTATGTTTGTTGTTGTTTTGATCAGGGCTGAAAACATTGTGTTTTTGTACTCATATGTATTCTAGTTGTAGTACTCACAGGAACTTGCTGTGGTGCTCATATACATATTTCTGTGGAAGGGGGGGGACACCTAGTTTCACATTTTATACATCTATGTTCACTCACACACACTATGTTATACTCCAGAGATAGCATTTAAGGCATCATTAGGGAGCCTAGACTCTAGGATAAAACAGTCAGGGCCTATCATTTCGTTTAAACAGAATAGAGTACAGGACTAGTGGTGAGGGAAATATGCCAGAAGATGCATTTTTATTTTGTTTTCTGGATCAGCATATTCAAGGGAAGCCATTTCAACTGAGAAGATAAATCCTCTGAAAGAACAAAATAGAGAGGAAGAAGCAGTATCATGGGAATCAGGCTCGGAGGATCCATGGAGGATCCTCTCCCAGGACAGGTCCTAGCTCACGGTGGGCCCCAGGGACAGGAAGATCAGGTATGGAAGAGGTTCCTCTGAACATCTCTCCCAATATCTACTTCCTCTGGTCTTCTATCACCACTCTGTTGTCTCAGACTTTAGAAAGAGATCATGGATATCTAAGCATCTGGTCCCCAAAATTTAGTCTAATAACAGCTTTAGAATTACATATTCTCCCTCTCTGTATCTCTTTGTCTCTCTGTTTCTCATCTTTCTGTCTCTCTCTGTTTCTCTCTTTAGAATTACATATTCTCCCTCTCTGTATCTCTTTGTCTCTGTTTCTCGTCTTTCTGTCTCTCTCTGTTTCTCTCTTTGCTTCTCTCTCTCTCTCTCTCTCTCTCTCTCTCTCTCTCTCTCTCTCTCTCTCTCTCTCTCTCTCTCTCTCTCTCTCTCTCTCTCTCTCTCTCTCTCTCTCCACTGCCACCTCTATCACAAGGAGCCTGTGACAGAAATAGGGTCTAACTTTTTTCAGGTGTCAGAGAAAAATTTCTAATACTCCAAAATAAGTATTTCCTCTAGAGTGGATCAAGTTCTTACAGATGTAAGAACAAGTAAGTCATCTACTTTATCCTGAGAACTCTCCAAGGACTGTAAAAACTCTATCTACTGCATCTCCAAAGAAGACCTGCAGAAGAAAAGGAATAGAAACGGTCCTTATTACCTTAGTCAGGTTTCTTAGATTTTTATCCCAATTTGGCAAAAACTACACAAATTTGATGCTTATAAAAAATCCCTCCCTTTCTCTCCCATTTCTTGTGGAACATACTGGCTCCTCAGACAATATTCAGGACTATCTGTGATATCAAGCTGCTGATTTTCCACTGGCCTAAGGTAAGAATACTTTCTCTCAAGAATGCAGCCCCTAGGAGGAATATTGAATTGCATAATGGAGTCCAAACAGGTACTTAATTTACTGTTTTTTGATTCTCTAGTGCTTTGCATTATATATTCTAATCCCAATCTTTATTTTTGGTTTCATATAATAAAACCATAGTAATTCAGAAGAAGAATAAAAGAGCATTTTTAGTTCCAAGTTTGAGTATCTGTCTCCTGGTGAATGCATCAATACATCTTTATATCTTACAGACTGAAATGGTCTCTCTGATAATGTTAGGACTTATCTTCCAAATGGATCTGAATTATATATGATAAGCCTTCCATATTTGTTAATATATTTTAATTTATGAATCCTGTGCATATACAAGATGATAAAAGAAACTGACATCACCAGATAAGCTGCACTGTAAGGAAATGACTTAGAGAAAGATGTTTTACTTATTCTTTAAAACTGGATTTTAGGTCAGTCTATGGACCCAAGCAGATCAGTAGATGAATAAAAATAAAGGTGGAATCTAGTGCTTTAAAAACCATGCTTAGGGGGCCCGGAGAGATAGCACAGGGGCGTTTGCCTTGCAAGCAGCCGATCCAGGACCAAAGGTAGTTGGTTCGAATCCCGGTGTCCCATATGGTCCCTCGTGCCTGCCAGGAGCTATTTCTGAGCAGACCGCCAGGAATAACCCCTGAGCACTGCCGGGTGTGGCCCAAAAACCAAAAAAAACAAAACAAAACAAAAAAAAACATGCTCAGAGATGATTTTCTGTACATTTCCAAAGATGCATAAAATTTGTTTCTTCATGTTCTTGCCCTTTTCTTTTCTGACCTTTTTCTGGGACTATATACCACATTTTATAGTAACTTTACAAAATAAGAGAGATAAATTTTTATTTTTTTTAAATCTAGTTATTATATTTAATCTAGAGAACTTGTGTTAATATTTTTGACCTCAGAAAAGAGATTGAGGCTTTGGGCCAAGTGTAAAGGAGTGAAGCTAAAACCATGGTTTATTACAATAAATAAATGTCTTGTCATTTTTCTAAATCAAAAAACTTTTATTTTCCTCAGTAACTGCTTTATTTTGGCCTTATTTGAGTTCCCTTATACTCGTTTTCTTATATATATAGTTAAAAGTGAAAAGTAAACTAAATTAAAAAAATTTTGCCCCATCATCCCTTGTTCTCATTAATCCTAAGGATTTAACTCTGAAGCAAATACACGACAAATAGACTATGTGATGTTTGTAGTCTTGAAACTCTTCTCTAAGACAATTCAGGATTGTGAATCTGGTTGGGAGGTTGACACATTAGGTTTTTCCAAGGAGTTTTCTCTTCCACTATAGAGAAATGTGAATGTAAATTCTATGTAAACAGTAGTGAATGTGGTATATTTAAAGTCATAGTCCTGTTCTTTACTTTGAATATCATGTTCAAATCTTGTCTATGTAAAAAGATGAGTTTTAAAATAATAGCTGCAGGCAGCTTCTGTCCTACAGCCATCAGTGGGATTTCAATGAAACCATTTCAGGGAGAGTGAGTTGCATGGGCAGCGAAATATGAAATATGAAATAATGAAACCACACAAACTAAATTGTATGGGGACATGCGTCTTCAATAGAGTGAGACAATTTTACTCTTCCATGTTGGTAATATGTGTATACCCAGTTTCTGGTATGAAAGGCATTTTCGCGCTGACAAAAGGAGGGTAGTCTTAGAAGAAGGGACACAATGACAGCAGGCCCTAGAATATACATATCAAAAACTAGCCAATACAGGTGAAAAGAATCCCTGAGCTAAAAGGGAGGAAGTAACATAAAGAGAAGGAGGTTTGCATTTTCGCTGACCACTTTGCTTTTGAAATGCAGATTTATTTGGCCAGAGGGGAAACTGGACATTTGGTGCTGAAATTTCCCTGAATCATTGACTGAGACCTGTAATTTTGGCCTGTATTTTTGCAAGGAGAGAATTTGCCAGATAGTAAGAAAGAAATTGTAATGTCACTATCATGTCATGAATTTCAGAAATATTGCCAGTAATCCTCGTAGGGGTAAATTTAATGTCCACCAATGGACCTGCTGGCTAAAATATTTCTTTGGGGGAATATCAATTGACTGCTCCAGGAAAATCAAAATAGATACATCTGGTGTGCTTCCCCTAAAATGGAAGTGTCTATGCTGCATGATGTGGCAATAATTAGTCAAATAATACATGAAAACACAGGCAAAAGAATTATTAACTTATGAGGATCATTGTCCAGGATATTGCTTTTCTATTAAGATAAATTATTTTTTATCAAAAAGTTTACCAGCTTAATTTGTGAATATTTGTTATAAATTAATCACTTAACATTCAGGTATTTTAACTATGATGCCTACTTGCCTCTTTGGTTATTCTTTACCAGGATGTAATTCAAATGAATAAAATATGCTTTATAACTGGAATTATCTTTAGATTCACTTTTTTAGATTCATATTCATCATATTCAGAGGCCTCTGATAATGTAAAATTATTTGTTAATCTA